>NC_080672.1:179024724-179742320 GCF_030247195.1 Topomyia yanbarensis
TCTGTTCCTCTCCTAGGATGGTCAACGTTGCAGACGACGGTGTAGCCGGGAATAGTGAGTTGTTCGTTTTCAACCTCTTGAAGAAACACGATGTCGAGATCCGTCGAGCGAACGAATGTGCGGAGAGCGTTAATTTTTGTTGTGTTGGTGATCGTGTTGATGTTTATGGTTCCTATATTACAGCTGACGTAGTCCACCATTTTTACATTTCCTCATCCGAAATCTGGACGCGTGCTTGTTCGGTGGTGGAGGTAAAGCCTTCTTCGCCATGCCGCATTTTCTTGCTCGGCGGGTAGTCTTCGTGAGCGTCGGCTAGATGCTGAGTTATGAGATGCTTGCGAGCAGTCCGTCTCGTTACCATCAACTTAGCGCTGTGTGACGACGTACCCGGTCGGGGTTATGCCCACTGAAGGTTTATGAGGAGTGAAACCTGGTGCCGCGGGGGGAGCCATGGTGTTTTTCTGTTGTGCCATTGCAGATCGTGCCTCGATGGTTTCTCGGGGCTTTGGAGCATGTTGACCGAGTGTCATCGAATCTTGTGTCGAGGGCTTTGACCCCGATGGTCGTGGTAAATCGGCCGGTTTCGGCATGGGCTTGTTCGGCTTTACCGGTTTTTTCTGCTGTACGGACATTTTCGTCACGTTTGCTTACGATTGGCCTGCTGAGAGTTTCTACTCGAGCAGTTTTTTTTTTATTTTGCACACAGGGGATGCCGATGTGTGCGAATTCGTTGCAGTGTAGACATGTTTGCCGCTGTCCCTTGTATGCAACGGCAGTTTCTTCTCCCTGAATAGTGACCAGAGAAGGGATGTTCTTCTTCACCACCATCCGAGCGACACGAACACCGGTCTTCACGCCTTCGAAAGCGCCGTACCGATTATCCCACAGAGGTCTCGAACGTTGAGCACTTCACCGTATTTGGTGAGGGAAGGTAGAGACTTGTTCGTTGGTGATGTCTTCGGGAAGGTCAAAAATTTGCACCTCCACTTTACACTTTTCCTTCGAGAACGAACTCGTGTTTGCTGTCGTGTTCTTCTACGATCCTCCTCTGCTAGGGAGAGGTTGTTGACCTTTACAAAGGTACATCCCAGCCTTCTGCTTGGCTGGATTTGGAGCACGTTTTCTCGAGTGAGACCGAGTTCCTTCCCGACGAGTTTCAGAATCACATCGTGGGATACTTCGGAAATTGCGACTAGTCCACGCGGAATGTATTTTCTCGCATCGTGGAATAGCACCGCTGCGACAATCGCACAATGCTTCAGACACTGATGATAAAAGCAAAAACCGTATGATATTGTTCGCGAGCAAACTTCGATTTTAGGCACGTCTGAGACAAATCGACCGATCAGCACGGAAGCTTGCTGTTTACTCAACAATATTGAAATCGCCCGAAATTACATTAAGTTTGCTTAAATCATTGAAATTCTCCCACCAGTTTTCTAAAATTTCTACAAACCGTCGATCGCTTGAACTAGAAGAATGGTATACTACTGCAAAGTTTCCCATCTGCATGCCTTTTTCAACTGATATACCTAAGTACCAAATATTATCAACTGCTTCGTTTAACCGAACGTTGAATTTAATCGATTCTTTGGCGTAAATACCAACTCCACCAGTATGTCTGAAATGAGATAGCAACTTTATAAATCGGAATATAAAGTAGAAACCGTTAGGTGTTAAAATAACAAAAATTCTAACAAAAAATTCTCCACGAATATCACATTTATAACAAACGTTGATAGCAATATAACACGAC
This sequence comes from Topomyia yanbarensis, assembly GCF_030247195.1. Taxonomy (NCBI): domain Eukaryota; kingdom Metazoa; phylum Arthropoda; class Insecta; order Diptera; family Culicidae; genus Topomyia; species Topomyia yanbarensis. The sequence goes on from NC_080672.1 coordinate 179,026,481, forward strand.
CATAACAACTTGAGATAGTATAATTGACCACAACATAGAAAAGTAAAGCATACATTATGGCGCTTTTTGCTTGAGCCCAAGCCTCAGTGCTGTTTGTTTTCCTGGTATCATACGCTTTGTATTTATTCAGTTTTACTCACTAATCCACCTGCCTATATGACGATAGACAGAATAGCTTTATATATTCTTTTCAGATTAGGAAAGAGGGGCTATTCTTAGAACCTAAATAGTGCGCTTTGGCGCTTCTCTGGTACGTTGACGTGTTTTACATGGTTTTACATTTCTTATAAAAGAAATGTATAGAATTCGCTCAAACTTTCAAGATTTTTTCCGAGGCACAGAGGGCTGAGTCTTATATACCAATCGACTCAGCTCGACGATTTGGGACAATGTCTGAGTGTTGTGTGTGTGTGTATCTATGTGTGTGTGTCTGTGTGTGTATGTAACGGACAAATTCTCATTCGTGTTTCTCAGCAATGGCTGAACCGATCTTATCCAAACCAATTTTAAATAAAAGACCTACCAAACAGTAAGAACGCTGTTAATTTATTTTTGATTCTGATGTTTAGTTTCCAAGATATGAATGTTTGAATGCGTAAAAATGGCGTTTTTACAGTTTTTTTTTTTTTAATTATCTGCCGATATTGACAACATAGATTAACACTTTATATATTTTTAGGCAGCTTATACGAATACCTTTCGAACAAGCTATATATTGTTGAAATCGGACTATTATCAAAAGAAATATTTAACATTAAATGCGGACGAAAGATTTTTATCATTTCCCATTGCCAGAAATATGACCAAAAACATGTAATCTATTATTAACGCCAAAACGGCTTATTTTAGGTCAATAGTAACTTCGGAGAATTTAATGGAGGCAATATGCCCTTTCTTTTGGTATTGTGTTTTTGCTGATTAATCCTCCTATGAGTGAGATATTTTCACAAATTTTCTTGGAAGTGATTATATCGAAATGATGTCTTCAGCGAATTTGTAGCTCTTACTTTTGCGCATAACTTTACTGAAGACATCAATTATCTATTTTGAATACTTTAAAAGTTATGGCTTGTTGTTTGTGGATTACTCTTTGTCGCCTATTTATTGTTCAATATAGTAACAATCCATTGAAATAAGCCAAACATTATTTCGATAAAACAAATTTTGTATTTCATTTTTCTATTTACAACCGCTAGAAATAATCACCGAACACTTCCAAGTTGTCTGGAAGGAATTTGATAACTTATCAGTGCAAAAATGTTCATTTGTGCGAACCTTCTGACTGAAATTTTTGTAACCTATAACCATCGGATTGATCTGAAACATATCGGAAAATGAAAAGCGAAATAAATAACTCCAAGCAACGGCGTAACCAAGAAAAGGTTTCGGGGTTTAACACCATACAACCCCCCCCCCCCACCCACCACACCCAAAAAAATGGATTGAAGTTGAAAATTTATTGATGTTGACTGATTTAATTCAATATTACAATAACAATTATCTGATCCGTACATTGATAACCTGTTGTTTTAAATATCATGAGGACTTTTGATAAATTGTCGGAATGGGGTCCTGATATGTAACAGATCTATTGGTTTTGGTTTCACAGTTGTCTAATAGCATCAATATCAAATTCCTGCCTGAAAACATTCCAATAGAAAATTCCAGAGTTCTGTAATCAATCATAATCCTCAGATTTATTTTCAAATTGAGCTCATTTTTGTAGAGATGTACTGTAATAAGGGTCTTTATTTAATTGGAAGCGAAGTTAAAATTGATTTAATGTCTATGAAACATAGAACTGCTCACCAAAAAATGCATAACTTTCAACATTTGCTAAAAATGTTTTTGCCTTTCTCATTCACTCTAAAATTCGTCAATCAAATCCCGACCTGGAGGGCCGAGTGTCATATGCCGATCGACTCAGTTCGTCGAGATCGGAAAATGTCTGTGTGTGTATGTATGTGTGAATGTGGAAAAAAAACTGTGACCTCTGTTTCTCAGAGATGGCTGGACCGATTTGCACAAAGTTAGTCTCAAATGAAAGATACAACCTTCCCATCGGCTGCAATTGAATTTATTGCAAATTATTGATTGGACTTCCGGTTCCGAGTTACGAGTTGAAGAGTGCAATCACACATCAAATTCCCATATAAACTGAAATGAATAATTTTCAAAATCAAATTTGTATTTTTGATGTCAAAGGACTTTAAAATGCATGAAACATTGATATTTGATGTGAACTCGAAAAAAATAATGTTTGACAAAAATTGACTTTTTTGGACTTTGGTACATTTTTTCCTTTCTCATATAGAAAGGTTATGCAATCACTCTAAAAATCGTCAATCATACCGGCCCGGAGGGAGTATGCAGTGAGGGGTTGCTACTTTAAAATTAAAACTAGTTTAAAATTTCTTAACAAGTTGGAAATTTTCGGCAGGACCCGGATCTTTCTCCATGATCCGCCGCTGGTTTCAAGCGATGTTTCAGTATCACATAGCATCTCAAGATCGTGGCTGTCGATCCATTGTATGTATGTGCAAATCGTTCTGAACATGTAATATTCATTTCCACCATTGTATTGAACATAACCAGCCATGGAATCGTAGTCTTGACAAATGAGAAAAGCACAATTGCACCACTAGGTGGATTAAAACAGGTTTTTATTTTGGGAATGCGTCGAATTGAGACGACAACGTAATATGATTAATAACGAGGATAACACTTTCCGAATGTAGAGAGAAATTTATGAAAAATAACGATTTCCATTCGACTTTACACTGATACTATAAATCCGTAATATAATGAAATCGATCATACAATACACGAATTCATTCGTCGTTTTCTGCAACGAAGTATTTTCGTGCATTCTAAATAGTAGGTTTCGTTCATTTCACGAACAAGAGTAGCCGCTTGGTGAACAAAATCTTTCGTAAATTTTACACGTTTGATGTATACTGCACGAATGTTATCGTTGATAACGACATTATTTTTCGTGAATGAAACGAAATGTTTTGTTTATTTTAATAAACGTGTGTGTATATTACGAACGACTTCGTTGGTCGCACGAATTAATTTCGCTTATCTTAGAAAAGTGTTCGTATTTATTATCCTCTTGTTGTTTTCAGTCGATCTTTTGGGATCGATGTTTGGCAACATAGATTTTTTTATTTAAAAAAGTCGATGTGGCCAAATCGATTTTACTGTAGTACGAAGAAATGGCCGCTTGATGAACGAAAGTTTGCGTAAATTTTACTTATTTAGTGCACATTGCACAAATGTTGATAACGACATTATTTTTCGTGAACGAAACGAAATGTTTCGTGTATTTTAATAAATGTTTATGTATATGATGAACGATTTCGTTGGTCGCACGATTTCGTTTCGTTCATCTTAGGAAAGTTTTCGTATTCATTAGTATATTGTTTTTTCAATCGATATTTTAGGATCGATGTTTGACAACAACGATTTTTTCAACTAACTAAAAGGATCGATCTGGCAAAATCGATTTTAATTCAACCTGCTCCCTTCTATTGAGGACTAAAAAGATTGTGGTGTGAAGTAATGGCCGCTTGATGAACGAAAGTTTTCGTAAATTTTACATATTTAGTGTACATTACATGAATGTTATTGTTGAAAATGGTATTATTTTTCGGGAATGAAACGAAATGTTTCGTTTATTTTAATAAACAGTTGTGTAAATTACAAACGATTTCGTTGGTCGCACGAATTCATTTTGTACATCCTAGAAAAGTTTTCGTATTATTAGCCTCTTATTTGTTTCAGTCAATCATTTGGGATCGATGTTTGACAACATCGATTTTTTTTATTTAAAGAAATCGATGTGGCCAAATCGATTTTACTGTGGTACGTAGAAATGGCCGCTTGATGAACAAAAATTTTCGTGAATTTTACTTATTTAGGTTACATTGCACGAATGTAATCGTTGATAACGACATTATTTTTCGTGAATGAAATGAAATCATTCGTTTATTTCAATAAATGTTTGTGTATATTACGAACGACTTCGTTGGTCGCACGAATTCCTTTCGTTCATCTTAGAAAAGTTTTCGTATTTATTGTCTTCTTATTTTTTCATTCGATCTTTTGTGATAGATGTTTGACTACACCGATTTTTTTAGTTAAAAAAACAGATCTGGCAAAATCGATTTTATTGTGATATGAAGATATGGTCGCTTGGTGAACGAAAGTTTTCGTGAATTTTACTTATTTTCGTGTACATTGCACGAATGTTGTCGTTGAAAACGACATTAATATTCGTGAATGAAACGAAATGTTTTGTTTATTTCACTAAACGTCTATGTATATTACGAACAATTCCGTTGATCGCACGAATTCATTTCGTTCATCTAAGAGAAGTTTTCGTATTTAATAGCATATTCTTTTCACATTGCTCCGGCAGAGAAAAACTCAAAATTATTCATACAAAACCATCGAGCAGAAGAAAAGAAAGAAAATCTTTCTGAAACCGGCGGACGCGGATACGGCTACTATATAGTCAGACCGAGACCGTCGTGATCATCAACAATTATATGTATAGCACGTATAGCAAGAATGACTCCATATTGAAGCTCTGTTGACGTTGACGGTTCGACGAATGGTGCTCGTAAATATTATAAAGATATTCGTATATAGCAGCGAACAATTCGTTTGCCGAACGAAGCTGTTTCGTAATAAGCCAGCGAAAGTCGTTTCGTGGTTTTCACGAAAAACTCGTAATAAAAAATAAATGTGTTTCAATAGAGCTACGAACGATTCATTATATGTACGAAAAATTCGTATATTTTATGAAAATTATCTGTACGAAACTAATTCATAGCGATTTACGAATATATTCTATCAGTGTAGCAGGTCCTGATCGATTTTGATGAGCATTTGATTTTTGTTGTATGACCAATTATATGTATAGGTCAAATGTTCAAAAACAGTAATTTAAGGTCAAGATAGCATCATTTTGAAACCGCCAATTTCGGAGGTTTAGTATTTTCGATGAGTTTTACAAACGTTAAACAGCGCATCATTTGATAAAATTATTTTGGCGGTATATCGTCCAAGAAGTATTTATGGTGAATTTTCTCAGGTTAACATTCATGACTACAATAAAGACTCAACAAATTCGCTAAAGACACGAACTTTGTTACTATTTTCTGAAAAATAATTCTGTATAATTTTATAACTTCAAAAATCATGGTTTCGGAATTATGCCGTTTGGACAGTAAGATCGATTTTCACCAAACCCCCACCAAACCGAATTTCTGGCTACGCCGCTGACTTCAAGTAAGTAGAAACAAAGTCATTCTACAATCGTTCACAAGAAACTTCTTCGAATGCTGAATATCTATTATAATACATTGAAACCCCGATTTTATCAGCCAAATATGAACATATGTTTGATGGGCTCTAGCAGACGAACAAGACTGAATTCGAGTAAATCCTTTCTTGAACATGTTTTCCTTATGAAGATGGAAATATGCAAAAATAAAAAGTTCATCATAATCAGAAATAGTTATCAGACTACATCAAGGGACGGGAAGAATATTTTAACAGCTTCAGTTTATTATAAAGAAAAAAATGCCCGATTTAGTCAATGTCCCCATTTTGTCAGCCCAAAATACACCATGAGACTGATAAAAAAAGGGTCTTTATTGTATGTATTATTCACTGTGTTTCACATTAATAGGTACATTTCATTTTTGGAGATTTTTTATTGTATCGAACTACAACAATTTTTAGGTAGTTTTCAAGGGGTTATTTTATAGACTTCTTCCCAAATTTGGCGAACCTATTCCAATTCGTATACCAATTAATTGGTATACTCAAGGGGTTTATATGTTGCAGATAGAGAAAATACTGAAATTTTCAGCTTTTTTTCTACACAATATTACGAAAGCTTATTGAACAATTTGTCCTAATAAGTTTGTGAAAATTATAAACTATTTGAAATTTTTTAATAGTTTTATTTTTTATTTAACCGTGATTTTTTAAAAATAGTGACCATCACTTCACAACGTTGTCTATTTTTTACCGCTCACCGATCTCTCGAATTGCTGAACAGAAAAATATGAAATAGAAATTAATTTTTAGTATTCTTTACAGATTTAACTCGCCGCGCAGATAGCTCTGAATTAGACCCGCTGGTGCCCTAAGACGATTTCGCCAGAGCACCGTGCACCCAATGCATTAACGCAAGTGACGGAAGGTTATCGAAAAGTTTCGTGAAAATGAAAATTCCAATAATGATGATGATTTTTCCAAACGGTTCGTTTTCGAGAAATGTTCGTTGAAAACGACATTAATATTCGTGAATGAAACGAAATGTTTTGTTTATTTCAATAAACGTCTATGTATATTACGAACAATTCCGTTGATCGCACGAATTCATTTCGTTCATCTAAGAGAAGTTTTCGTATTTACTAGCATATTCTTTTCACATTGCTCCGGCAGAGAAAAACTCAAAATTATTCATACAAAACCATCGAGCAGAAGAAAAGAAAGAAAATCTTTCTGAAACCGGCGGACGCGGATACGGCTACTATATAGTCAGACCGAGACCGTCGTGATCATCAACAATTATATGTATAGCACGTATAGCAAGAATGACTCCATATTGAAGCTCTGTTGACGTTGACGGTTCGACGAATGGTGCTCGTAAATATTATAAAGATATTCGTATATAGCAGCGAACAATTCGTTTGCCGAACGAAGCTGTTTCGTAATAAGCCAGCGAAAGTCGTTTCGTGGTTTTCACGAAAAACTCGTAATAAAAAATAAATGTGTTTCAATAGAACTACGAACGATTCATTATATGTACGAAAAATTCGTATATTTTATGAAAATTATCTGTACGAAACTAATTCATAGCGATTTACGAATATATTCTATCAGTGTAGCAGGTCCTGATCGATTTTGATGAGCATTTGATTTTTGTTGTACGGCCAATTATATGTATAGGTCAAATGTTCAAAAACAGTAATTTAAGGTCAAGATAGCATCATTTTGAAACCGCCAATTTCGGAGGTTTAGTATTTTCGATGAGTTTTACAAACGTTAAACAGCGCATCATTTGATAAAATTATTTTGGCGGTATATCGTCCAAGAAGTATTTATGGTGAATTTTCTCAGGTTAACATTCATGACTACAATAAAGACTCAACAAATTCGCTAAAGACACGAACTTTGTTACTATTTTCTGAAAAATAATTCTGAATAATTTTATAACTTCAAAAATTATGGTTTCGGAATTATGCCGTTTGGACAGTAAGATCGATTTTCACCAAACCCCCACCAAACCGAATTTCTGGCTACGCCGCTGACTTCAAGTAAGTAGAAACAAAGTCATTCTACAATCGTTCACAAGAAACTTCTTCGAATGCTGAATATCTATTATAATACATTGAAACCCCGATTTTATCAGCCAAATATGAACATATGTTTGATGGGCTCTAGCAGACGAACAAGACTGAATTCGAGTAAATCCTTTCTTGAACATGTTTTCCTTATCATGAAGATGGAAATATGCAAAAATAAAAAGTTCATCATAATCAGAAATAGTTATCAGACTACATCAAGGGACGGGAAGAATATTTTAACAGCTTCAGTTTATTATAAAGAGAAAAAAATGCCCGATTTAGTCAATGTCCCCATTTTGTCAGCCCAAAATACACCATGAGACTGATAAAAAAAGGGTCTTTATTGTATGTATTATTCACTGTGTTTCACATTAATAGGTACATTTCATTTTTGGAGATTTTTTATTGTATCGAACTACAACAATTTTTAGGTAGTTTTCAAGGGGTTATTTTATAGACTTCTTCCCAAATTTGGCGAACCTATTCCAATTCGTATACCAATTAATTGGTATACTCAAGGGGTTTATATGTTGCAGATAGAGAAAATACTGAAATTTTCAGCTTTTTTTTTCTACACAATACTACGAAAGCTTATTGAACAATTTGTCCTAATAAGTTTGTGAAAATTATAAACTATTTGAAATTTTTTAATAGTTTTATTTTTTATTTAACCGTGATTTTTTAAAAATAGTGACCATCACTTCACAACGTTGTCTATTTTTTACCGCTCACCGATCTCTCGAATTGCTGAACAGAAAAATATGAAATAGAAATTAATTTTTAGTATTCTTTACAGATTTAACTCGCCGCGCAGATAGCTCTGAATTAGACCCGCTGGTGCCCTAAGACGATTTCGCCAGAGCACCGTGCACCCAATGCATTAACGCAAGTGACGGAAGGTTATCGAAAAGTTTCGTGAAAATGAAAATTCCAATAATGATGATGATTTTTCCAAACGGTTCGTTTTCGAGAGGTTTTTATTTGTTCTTTGGCATTAGGATTAGCGATAATAATTCAAATCAAGGATACTACTGGGAAGTCACCTTTAGAAAAAGTCGATGTCGAAGTAAAATTTGGAACTATGCACGCATGCACTTCAGAGATAGCGTGATATCAGAAGCTGCGATTTCATTTCAACGCTTTTTTGTGCTGATAGGTGGGACCGAAAAAGTAAACAATCGTCAAAGGGGCGATACTATCATTTTGTCAATTTCAATAGCAAAAACAAATTTTAATTTAATAATTTCAAATACTTTGGGTTTTGGGTTTCGATCACTGAATCATGCAATCTAGGATGTAAAAAACACAATATCTCTTAAATAGAGAATAAAACCAAATCTGGAAATATTCACTGTTGATTTTCTTTGAATGGTATCACTGCTAGTATCGCCCTTTCCAAGCAAAAGCGTTGATTTCTTAGTTCTCAGTCGCGTTGGAAATTTGAGTAAAGTATAAACTTCAAATCGACTAAAAAAAATTCGATTTTTTTGGTTCAGTACAATATATAACCCCTTTAGGAAAATTCAGTTTTCCCACCACAATGCATTGATTGAGGAATTTAGATATTTTATTAACAGAGCATTAGCAATAATTCGTTTGTATGTCTATTTTGTGGGCCATTTTTTTTGCTTTCCCATTGATTTGGTTTGAGATTTCTAGCACTGATGTTATCCTATGCTGATTTGAGCGATTCTCTGAGTCCTGCCACTATCCTATGTAGTATGTGTTATCAAAAACATCGCGAAGCATCAAGTTCTAAATGTTCTCAAACGATATAATATCCGAAGAGAGTGATAAGAGTTATTAGAAATGTCTCATCACACTGTTAGGTGGATTAAAAGCGTTTTTAGAGATAATGTCGATGCGACATGGTAACATTGAGCGGATATTTTACATACATTATTTTACAGAGAATACGACAAATCTTATTTGGGATTCCGAATAGATTAAAGCAACAAATGATTTTTGAGGTTTCAAAATAAGTCTCTTTTGGGGTTTTGTTATTGGCATTTTTGATATGGGAAAGACTAAACAAACCAGTACAATTTTCTCGTACCTAATAAATTGCTAGAATTGCAAATCTTTCACAGAAGTTATATTTATCAACTGCGAATATAACAGATATATAAGAAAATTCGAGAAATTGTTGATATTTCTTCGATGGGACGAATTCTTGAATATTTCATGTTTTTTTTTCTGTTACACATTTTTTCCCAAATTTGATTAAATTTTAAGTACACGGAAAGATAGAAATCAGCTCTAGTGCTAAATCCTATTTCTGTTTTCAAATTAGTTAAATTTAACAACAAATTCCTAAAAATAACAAGCGATTTAGCTAAAATTCAGCTTTATTTTTCTAATTAGGTTTTTGTTTTTAAGAAAAGGTTTTAGTTAAATAAAATCCAGGACACAATCCAGCAAAACAAATGAAATTTGCATTTTCAACTTTGTTTGCGGTTGAATTTAGGATTTTTATATATATATATATATATATATATATATATATATATATATATATATATATATATATATATATATATATATATATATATATATATATATATATATATATATATATATATATATATATATATATATATATATATATATATATATATATATATATATATATATATATATATATATATATATATATATATATATATATATATATATATATATATATATATATATATATATATATATATATATATATATATATATATATATATATATATATATATATATTATTTTCTATTTGATTATATTGTTTTGTTTGCATTACATTTCTAATTTAGTATATTGGGTGTTCAGCCACAAGTGGTGACTTTTCATCCCTATTGTTTACATGATTCAGTTAATTATTATTAAGTTATAATATGCTTTCGCAGTTAAGTTTTTTTTTCAGTAGGATGTTTTAAACCTACTTGTCTTCTGAATAAGGAGCTAAACAAATCTTATAAACTAACTTATAAACTATAAAGAGAGCTAATCGTTGCAATTGAAGATTGCAACGATTTTTGTGGGAAGTTGCTTATAATACTGTTCGTCATAATTTCTAAAGTTTCTATGTTTGCAAGTCTGTGCAACTCATTTGTGCTAAACCAGGGAGCAGTGGCGGCGCTAAGGAGGGGCGAAGGGGGCAACCGCCCCGAGCGGCAAAATCAGAGGGCGGCATTTTCTACTCATCAAATTTCTATTCCGGGCAAAACGCTTGAGTTTAAATTATTTTGGCGTCTGTTGACGAATAAAATGGTAGGAGATTGACACGACGGATGCGATCGAACAAAACTATATACATATTGCTCAGTCTCAAAAGATTCAACTGAGATGAGTTTCCGAACGCAGTGGGAGTACGAAGACTAATTTGCTGGGATTATACCAGGGATCTCTATCATATACAGGGTGTTGGGTGCATTACTAAGAATCTCTCAAGGGGTGATAGCGCATCTAGGGGCAGATCACTCTAGGAATGTATAACAAATTTGCATCAACTTAGAAAAAAATCATTTAATTTCCATTTTTGCATCAACTTTGCACTCCCTCGCAGAAAAGATTACTTAACAATCGTCCTACGCTGATCCACTTTGTTCGATGTTTTGTTGAATGTAGGGCTGTTTTTGTAGGGTTTTGACGTCTTACACGCAACGCCAAATACATTGCACACAACGCAAAATGCATTACGAATTTCTATTTTGATGGAAAGAAATGTATTTAATTTCGCTGATTTTTAAAAATGCATCACAAGTGATCTGCCCCTAGTAGAGCATCATATATGGGGAAAAAATCGTTTTACATAAACTATCAAATTTCAACTGTTAGAAAGTAGTGTCTTTAAATGTCTCTAACTCAAAAAGTATACTTTGTATTTTAAATCTTTTCATTCCATTGGAAAGGTTTCCTTTCCTGTTAAATTGCGGGTACGATTGTCCAGCATAGTCGATTGGACAACTGGTCTAATAAGTGTTCTATAGAAGGTCAGTTTCGTGCGGTAGCGTACGTTATTCTACCGAAGTGGACCCGGCAATTAGCAATGGGTAAACAAACCAGCATTTTTTATTCAATGATTTCTAGACGGACGGTTATCCGAGAGCTTAAAAACGATAAGGCCGTTGGGAAAGGCGGAATCCCGGATCTACTTCTAAAAGTCTAGAAAGTGACCGGCTGTGAGAAGCAAACCACTCCGTGATCGAGATGATCTGCGTGGAAGAAAAAATGCCTTCGGAATGGCCTCATATGTCCTATCTTCAAGAAGGGCTACAAACTCGAAAATAATATCGTCGGAGGCATAACGATCCTCAATGCCGTCTACAAGGTAGTCTCTCGTAATCTGTTGAGTAGACTGCGTCTGTTGACTGAATGCTTTGACGGCGAATATTAAAGCGTGTTTCGAGAAGTACGATAAACGACGGACTAAATGTTTACCCATAGACAAATTCTGGATATATTCCGGAATATAACCTGCGGACGCACCACCTGTTTGTGCATTTTAAGGCGGCATACGATTCAGTAAAAAGAAATGAACTGTTGCAGGTAGCGGTTGAGCGTGTTTTCCCGACAAAACTGATTAAGCTGATTCGTATGAGGCGGGATGGGATAAAACCAAGCGATACGAAGATCTGATGTGCAAAGGAACGGAACCATCATTACGAGATCTTACATGCTTCTTGGCTTTGAGATCAACATCGACATCATTGGCGTTGGTCGCATTGGAAGAGACATTGTAACCTTTTAAAATGAAAGCTGCAAGAATCGGACTGACTATAAACTCTGACAAGACATAGGACATGGTAACTGGTAGAAAACGTGGCATTCGTGCCCCTCACTTTGAGGATGCGCGAAAACTTGCTCTATTCAAATCGATACTCCTTGTTGCTGTGTACGGCCATGAGGCATGGATGTTGATGGAAGCAGGCTATCGAGTGATCCATTTGTTTGGGAGAAGAATTCTGCGTTGAATACTCGGCAGCACAGTAGAAAATGGAGAATGGTGCAGACGCATGAACCCCCAACGGTATCAAGTATACAACCATACTGATATTGGAAGGCTGATAAAACACGGCAGACTGCAGAGAGCTGGGCTTGTAGTGCGGAATGACGAAAGAGTAACCAGCTAAAGCTACGATCAGCAGAGAACCTGGAGGAGGATGCCACCTTCGGGGCAAGCACGCACTTGCTGGCTGTGCACAATTGAGAAAGATGCGCGTCCATGAAGGTTGGAAACTGAAAGTCCAAGAGTATCCTGGAAAACTAAAATACATTCAATTATGATCCGGATTATCCGGATTGTTTGGTCACTAGGTCACTAAGATAATGATGATGATTGTTAGTTGATTTACGCAAATTTGAAATTATGGCAGATGCATCTTGACCGCCCTTTCACCTAGGGTCGTTTGGGAGTATATATACAGAGTGCGCCATCTGGATGTATCCTATTTCTACATTGAATAACTCCGCCATTTTACAATTTTGACAGATAAACACAATTCTGAAATGTCATGTAGTATCATTTTAGCTATGAGTCGATTTACACCAAATGAACGCGCTGAAATCGTAGCGCTTTATATCGAAAACGATCGTTCAATAGTAAAAATTGTGCGTGCTTTTCGTAAAAAATATGGCAGTTATTCGGCACTTACAAACAAGACAACTCGAAATTTGGTGAAGAATTTCGTTGAGTACGGGCTGTGGCAACTCCCTAGATTCCTATTCGACAGCGCCCGCAAAGCTGTTGTAGCGGTAATTTTTTTTTTTTTTTTTTTCAAAAAAGGAAAGTCAATCGACGACGCACGCTACCGCTACTTCTATTTTCGGCAAGACGGAGCACACGAGCCACACCGCAGCCGCTACAATCAAGTTCATACAGAGCAAATTCCCAGGGTGCGTTGTCTCAAAAAATGGTGATTTGGAATGGCCTTCTCGTTCTCCGGATTTAACGGTACCAGATTTTTTTTTCTGTGGGGTTACTTTTGTTACTAGAATACAAATATTACACTGCTCATTAAACCATACGAGTTCCATATTGAAAAAAAAGCAATCCGAGAAAAACGCTGTTCAAGATTTACATTTGCATTGAGCCTTATGGATGGGACAGCCATCTTTTGGGATTTATTCCGATATTTTCTTAATTAACCTGGTAATCTTATTTGTGTATTGTGATTCAGTGTTCATACAGAATACAATCCAACAGATAACTCCTTTTCGACAAAAATCCATATGGGAATTGTATATTTTTATGGGCAGTCCAGAAACTTTAAAAAAATTGTCGACTCTTGTACCATAATGAATTACATGGTGCTGCATTGATTTTGTACTTTTCAAAAGACCTAGTATAGGTTGTAGATCGCATAAAATGCACCACAGAACAATGTATGAAAAATGTTGCATACCCTCAAAATCTTGATTTATAAAAAACGATTTTTCGAAACTTTCGGTATGAAATAAATTTTTGCGTGATCATTTTTCAACCGATTTGAAATTTTTTGAGTGTTTTGGAAAGAAGAAGAAATTTCCTTTGCGATGGTATGTTATGTTCTTTTGTTAAAAGTACTATGCGGTTTTGGGGACAACAATATGAAAGTCACCATTATTTTGCCATTTTTTTCATGAAAAATATAAAAAATGCTCTGCATGTTTATTAGGAAACGTCCTTGTTTTAATAAAAATTTAAAGAGAGCATTTAATTTCGCATCCAATGACCTATTTTTGATCAAAATCCGTTGAAAAATGGCTGAGTTAGTATTTTTTTCCAAATTAGAAACCTGCTCGCATGAGCTATTAAGAGATTAGTGAGGTATTGTCTCGCACTATAAGATGCTATAATTATATCTTCCTATCTATAAATAAAATCTCTGCCATTTTTCATCCGATTTGATAAAAAAATAGGTAGTTGAATATGGAATTAAATGTTCTCATTAAATTTTTATTAAAACAAAGACGCTTTCTAATAAAAATATTGAGCAATTTTCATATTGCAATGAAAAAATAGCAAAATAATGATAATTTTCAAATTGTCGTCCCAAAACCGCATAGTACTTTTAACAAAACGATATAACATAGCATATCGTTGAAAAGATCATTTCTTCTTCTTTTCAAAACACTCAAAAAATTAAAGATTCCGAAAAATCGTTTTTTGCTATAAATCAAGATTTTGAGGGTACATTAAATTGATCAATCATGGTTCTGTGTTGAATTTGACCAGACCTACAACCTTTACTATATCATTTTAAAATTCGTCCAAAAAATTAGTTACGCGGTAATTTTTCAACCGACTTTAAATTTTTCGAGTATTGTGGAACGAAGCAAAAATGACCTTTTCAACGGTATGCTATGTATTTACTTTTATTAAAAGTGTTATGCGGTATTTTTCATCACAATCGGTTTAACAATGGCAGTGTTATTCATTTTTTTCCAAATAAGACACGTGCTCATATGAACTTTTAAGGGGACGTTTTCATATAAAATTTTCAAAAAATCGATTTTTACGTATACATTGAAAAAGTATGTGTGTAAACTTTGAAGTTAAGATTAGGAAAAACAACGGAAGATAAAATTATGGAATCTCATAGTGCGTGACAATGCCTCACTAACTCCTTAAGGTTCATGCAAACAAGTATCTTATTTGTTACTATGTTTTAATTGCCGCAAGGTTCTACTGTATCGATTTTGTTGGCTATTTTCGGCAAATTTGAGACTAAGAGAAACGAAAGCAATGAAATTGAAAGACGGATAGGTATTCTAGAGCGAATCAGTTATAAACTTAGGACGGAAAACTAGAACTAGGCAGGCTCATATGGGCATGATCGAAAGGAAATGTGAAGAATTTTTTGCCTTCTGCATAGTAGGAGTTGGGCGTTCCACCCAAGTCTACCGCATGGTCTATGGTAGAACATAACTCATCATCATGTTTTACCGCCGACGCCGGCGTCGGCGGTAAAACATGATGATGAGTTATGTTCTACCATAGACCATGCGGTAGACTTGGGTGGAACGCCCAACTCCTACTATGCAGAAGGCAAAAAATTCTTCACATTTCCTTTCGATCATGCCCATATGAGCCTGCCTAGTTCTAGTTTTCCGTCCTAAGTTTATAACTGATTCGCTCTAGAATACCTATCCGTCTTTCAATTTCATTGCTTTCGTTTCTCTTAGTCTCAAATTTGCCGAAAATAGCCAACAAAATCGATACACAAGTATCTTATTTGGAAAAAAAATTACTTCACCATTTTTCAACCTAATTTGGAGATAAATAAGTCGTTAGATGCTGAATTAAATCATTTTAAATTTTTAATGGCGAATGTCCCGAAACATACGAATTTTTGTTCGTATTAATCAGGATTTTGAGGGTATATAGTATTTTTCATTCATTATTTTGGGTTGCATTTGATGAAATCTACAACCTATACTTACTGCGTCACTCAAAAGTAAAAATCACTATAGCACCGAGTTATTTATTTTACTCCAAAGGCATGAAAAAAGTGAACGTGGTAATACTGTAATATGGAAAATTAATATTTATATAATATACATTAACCCATTAATGTCCGACTTTTTCCCTGTCGCATATAGAGCTTCGAAACAATTTTTTATCAAAACTGTGGGGATTAATGAGCATGAAAAACCTGTTTTAACTAAGATAGGTCCTTCTTTCGCAGTGCTACAAGCTGCTTAAAATTTAGCATTCGATGCTCAATACAATTCTCCTACAATGTTTACAATAATAGAATTGTATGGAAAAGGTAGTCGAAGACAATCTAAATTGGTAGGGTTTATCAGCTGTCAATAATAATCCGAGTCATCATAGACATATCAAAATTTCATGTTATGTCCTTAACAGAAACTGTCATGGGCAGCGCTGCTCCATCGGGATCCAGTCCGACAAATTGCAATTACTTCAGTTCTACGAATAATACTTTATTAATAAGTTTTATAAGCTAGTCTTGCCATTTTCCAAAACATAGTTGTTGATAAACGTTATTGTTTATAAACAAAATGGGTTTGATGGTGTTAAAGGTAAATTATGTTTCTTTGAAAGTTTAGATAGAGAAATTAAAAAAAAAAGGTTGATCGCCAGTAATTGACAAGAATAATATTTTAAAATGATTTGAGCAATTCTTTGATCAGTTTTTTTTATATGTAAGTTTTGTAAACACGTTTCATTTATTTAAATGATTGTGATGTATTAAATAAGAATTTGTTTGTAATTTCGCGATACTTTGGTTTTATTGTAATTTTAAAATTAATTAATATTGCACTTATATTTCCTACCTTTATTTTATAGTTTAGGCTGATTATAACTAATATCTTTATTTTAGAGAGGGTGCACCAGTAGTTGCAATTCAAATGAAAAAGGTCTTCTCCTTGTTCAAACAAGAAATTTTTAGGCACCAATTATTGCCATAATTAAAGGCCATAAACGCGAACCGAACATGTGAACGAAGTCGAAACGACACCCCTCGCGTGGAAATTTTTGCGCAACATCTTCGCCAGGAATGCGTATTACTCGGTTAATTCCAAATTAATAGAAATGACAAAAAACTTCGCACTTTTTATTTGACCTGTGGGGTCCTATTAGTTTTTTCAATAATCATGCAGACAAAAAGGATGAAACTTTTGCATGAAGCGATTGCAAGAAAGACACAATTTTAAAATTTAATAGTATACACACAAGTGTTGGCTTTTCAATCAATATTAATGACAAAATGTGAAAAAGTTCATTTAATTGCAGGCATTTTTTATTACTTTTCGCATATTTGTTTCTGGGAAATAATCGAACTCGTTATAAAAGGGGCGGCAAATTTCATTTTTGACCCCGAGTGGCCACTGCCAGGGAGGACGCTTCAAAATCATTTTCAGAATTTTATTCTGAATCCTTTGAAGCGTTTTATTCCTAGTAGCACAACAACTTGCCCAGATTGGCACTGCATATAGCATTGCCGGTCTAAATATTTGTTTATAAATTAATAGTTTGTTCTTTAGGCAGAGCCTAGAATTCCTATTTATAAGAGGGTATAAACATTTTATATATTTGTTGCATTTTGTTTGGATTCCTTCAATGTGATCCTTAAAAGTGAGTTATTTATCAAACCCATGTATTTAACTTGATCTGTCCACGTTAAATTCAAACCATTAAATTCAATAATATGGTTATTATTTGGTTTAAGATAAGAGCTCTTGGCTTAGGCGGAAACACAATCAATTGTGTTTTTGCCGCATTAGTGGAAATTTTCCATTTTTTCAGGTAATCATTGAAAATATTCAAGCTTCGTTGCAGTCGACTGCAGATAATACGAAGACTCCTCCCAGTGGCTGAGATGCTAGTATCATCACAGAAAAGTGACTTTTTACAGCCTGTAGGTAGATTTGGAAGATCAGAGGTAAAAATATTGTGAAGTATTGGTGCGACGCTTGATCCTTGAGGGACGCCTGCTTTAACGGGTAGCTTATTAGATTTACAATTGGTCGGTGTTGGGTCAGACCGGACTAAGTGACAGTGCATTGATTTCGAGAAAAACACGTTTAAAGTTTGAATCGCAGCATCCTTTACATTATAATTGGAAAATAATTTTTACCACAATTCTTGTTTATTGTTTCATATTTCAAATCTGGTAAAAGTTGAATGTAGATGAAGAAATTCTTTATCCAGTGCTATCATTAACTCATTTTTTGATGTTTTGCGACTTGGTCCGGTCTGACTTAACACTGACCAATTCTGATAAGAAACCTGTAGGGTACGGTTATTAAGATAATTTTTAATTATCTTTATTATGTAAATTGGAAAATTGAAATCCCACATTTTGGCAATTAAACCTTTGTGCCAAACACTGTGGAAAGCTTTTTCGATGTCTAGAAGAGCAACTCCAGTGGAATAGCCCTCTGAGATATTTGCCTTTATCATGTTAGTTACTCTCACAATTTGATGAGTAGTTGAATGTCCAATACGAAATCCAAACTGCTCAGGAAGAAAAATAGAATTCTAATTGGTATGTGACATCATTCTAGTTAGGATGATTTTTTCAAATAATTTACTAATAGAAGAGAGTAAGCTAATTGGTCGATAGCTAGATGCTTCTGCTGGGTTTTTATCTGGCTTCAAAATAGGAATAATCTTGGCATTTTTCCATCTTTCAGGGAAGTATGCTAATTTAAAACATTTGTTGAATATTTTGACCAAGTATCTCATGGTGATTTCGGGAAGGTTTTTAAGAAGAATGTTGAAAATTCCATCATAACCTGGACCTTTCATATTTTTTAACTTTTTCATGATGGATTTGATCTCACCATAGTTTGTTTCAACAATATCGTCTAGAGACAATACTTGATTTGAAACGTTTTCATATTTTTGTAAGACTTCGGTTTCAATAGGACTCACAACGTTGAGATTAAAATTATGGACGCTTTCAAACTGCTGAGCAAGTTTTTGAGCTTTTTCTTTGTTTGTAAGAAGTATGTCACCTTCCTTCAAAGCTGGAATTGGTTTCTGAGGTTTCTTAACCTTAGAAAGTTTCCAGAAAGGTTTAGAATTTGGCTTGATTTGTTCAACCTCTTTCGCGAAATTTTCATTTCTTAAGAGTTTGAATCTATGCTTAATTTCTTTTTGTAGATCCTGATAGATACATTTCATAGCAGGATCACGAGAACGTTGATATTGATGTCTTCGAACATTCTTCAAGCGAATCAGAAGTTGAAGATCGTCGTCAATAATAGGAGTATTAAATTTTTTCTGTGTTGTTGGTACTGATAAATTTCTAGCATCAACTACAGATATACATAAATTTTGTAATGCCGTATCAATGTCAGCTTTATTTTGTAAATCAAGGTCATGATTAAAATTATTCTCAATATAAGTTTTGTACCTCTCCCAATTCGCTTTGTGATAATTGAATACTGAGCTAATGGGATTGGAAACAGCTTCTTGAGAAAGCGAAAAAGTCAGCATGTGTAATCAATTCGCTGCAAAGGTGACTTTGATCCGTCAAAACCAAATCAATTGTTGATGGATTCCTTACAGACGAATAGTATGTAGGACCATTCGGGAACAAAATTGAATAATAACCAGCAGAGCAATCATTAAAAAGTAGTTTACCGTTGGAATTGCTTTGAGCATTATTCCAGGCTCGGTGTTTGGCGTTGAAATCACCGATTATGAAGAATTTCGACCGATTTCTTTTAAGTTTTTGTAAGTCTCCCTTCAAGAAATTAATTTGCTCGCCAGTGCACTGAAAAGGCAAATAGGCTGCAGCAATAAAAATGATACCAAGATCAGTTTCAACTTCGATACCCAAACTCTCAATCACCTTGGTGTCAAGAGACGGCGTAACGGAATGTTTGATCCTGCGATTAACCGCTATTGCGATTCCTCCGCCAAATCCAACAATTCGATCAAATCGATGAATAACAAAATTAGAGTTACTCTTCAATTTAATATTTGGTTTTAAAAAAGTTTCGGTCACAACGGCTATATGCACATTATGTATCCTCAAGAAGTTGAAAAATTCGTCTTCGCACGTTTTTAATGAACGAGCATTCCAATTTAATAAAATTAAATGATTATTTAAAGTCGTTGTTAAACTTTAATTTCATTACAATTTTGTTAGCAAATTTCCAACCCGCTTGAAAAGCTTCAAACATGGAGGTAGAATTTAACATGGCAATAATCGTAGGTAACATAGCCCCCTGTAGGTATTTTAATTTTTCTTCCGTTACGCTACCTAGATCCATTGGACTAAAGGAAGCGTTGGGTGCAAACGAGATTGAGGGCGTGGTAGTTGTAGCCGTTATTTTGGCATTGCTACCTGTCACTGAAGCATAAGATGACACAACATTGTAGGATGGTATGACGGAGGTAGAAGAAGTTGTTAATCAATCCGATTCAAAGATTAACACGTTTGGGCGTGTTTTCTTGAAGTGTACCTGAAGAAGTAGGTACATTTTTTATTTGTTGTTTTTGTTGTCTAGAACGAGAATTTATAATTTTTTCTCGAACAGGACAACCCCAGAAATTCGATTTATGATTTTGCTACAATTAGCGCATTTGAAACTTTTTGTGATTTTTTCACCGGACAAGTATCTTTCGTGTGCGATTTATCACCACAGATCATACATTTGGAATCAAAATGACAATTTTTTGTGCCGTGCCCAAAGCCTTGGCATCTACGACACTGGGTCAGATTTTGAATTCTGCCCCTATGTCGTCTATAATGTTTTGCCCACTTTACTCGCACGTGGAACATAAAACGAGCTTTTTCAAATTATTAACTTCATTACGGTTAAAATGAATTAAATATAGCTCCTGGATAATTCCAGAGCGTACTGGCGTGTCATCGCCATTCTCTTCATAAGCATAACTTGTGAAGGAGAAAAGCTAAGTAAATTTTTCAATTCGTTGGATATTTCATCCAAACTTTGACCTTGAGGTAGCCCTTTCAAGACAGCCTTGAATGGTCTATCTGTCTTGAAATCATATGAATAAAATTTATATAACTTCTCCGTAAGATACTGGAGTAGTCGTTTGTGGCCAATCAATTCCTCCGCTGTAACTCGACATTCTCCTCTTCGGCCAATCTGAAAAGAGACTTTTACGTCCGGAAGGAACGTCGAAAGCTCAGTTCGAAAGGCTTTGAAGTCGGAGATCATCACTGTTATAGGCGGAGGTGATTGCGTTTTCTTCTCATTGGCATTATGCGCAATGCGAGGAAATTTAGAAATTTCATCAGCTTCACATTCGGATAAAACATCGAATGAGTTGCTGCAGTCAATTGAATTTTCGGGTGGAGAAGATACCCTTTTCCGTTTAGCTTTAATTTTTGGCACACGGCCTTTCTGGGAGGACCCAGGCATGTTGGAAGAATTAAATATTTCCTTAGGCTGAATTGTTCTTGAAAAATATTTTAGTCTTGAAAAAGACTGATTGAGTAGAAAAAGTAGGTAGTCTTGAAAAAGACTAATTGTCGAAAAAATATAGGTAGTCTTGAGAAAGACTGAACGAGCGAAAATATAGGTAGCCTTGAGAAAGACTGTTGCTGTTAAAAAAAACTCTAGGTAAATCAGGAGCTATCAAGATTTGTGACCGGTTCAAACGAAGGTTCAAGCCGGTATGATGAATTTAGGAATGAAAACAGCATTCTCAATCAAATAGATAAAGAATGCTATTTTGTTATTTCGGGACTGTGTATATATGCTGTGAAAATTCAGCACGGCGAATAACAAAAACCTTTACTGAATTTTATAACCAGAAACATTGTTAAAAACAGAACAGTTTTTGCTCATGCCAAATTCGCTTGAGTGAAAAAACAAATTGTTAGTAATTGGTGTTGTGGCAGATTTGTGCACGAAATATTTTGTGAATTAACGTTGTTTAGTTTTAGTTCAAAAGGATTACACTAGTTTACAGTGATTTGTATCCTCACAATATTTTTATCATTTCTGCAGTAAAATGGCCCGCTGAAAACGAAAATGCGATTGTAAAAATTCTGTATGGAACAAATTTTGAGATATTGCGAACAAACCCGTTTTTGTATTTTAAAAAATTGGCCCTTCACTTCATCACAAATATCTCCAGCTATACTCTACCGATTTTAATTATTTTAATATCATTTGATCGACAATTGCAAGACCTATTAATTATTCCTAGAACATTTTTGGTCACTATTACAATTAGATCTCTATTCAATAATTAATTAAAAAATAATTGCTATTTCTTGCAAAATTTTGGAATTTTTTTTATTTGACGGTAAATGACTCAAAGAAGCACGATTTATTAAATATTTTTTGTTCGTGGGTACTGAAATATGATCAATTACGACAATAATGAGCGGTTGTTCATTAGAATCGAAATAAAAATATAGAAGTTATGAGTATTTTTGAAAAACATACAAAAAGTCAGTGTTTCAGAGTTTTGCCTTTCTCATATAGAAAGGTTATGCAATCGGTCGGAATTTCGGTCGGACTGTTACACCGAGACCCGCAGGGCCGAATCTCTTATACCATTCGACTCAGTTCGTCGAGATCGGAAAATTACTGTATGTGTGTGTAAGTCTGTATGTATGTATGTATATGTGCAAGTGTCAAACAATCTCACCGACTTTTCTCAGAGATGGTTGGACCAATTTGTACAAACTTAGTATCAAATGAAAGGTACTATCTTTCCATCGGTCGCTGTTGATTTTTTTATTGATCCGATTTCCAGTTCCAGAGTTGCAGATTGAAGATAACGATCACACAGCAAATTCCTATATACACTGGTACACCACCATGATGTCCAAATGATGAAATACATATTAAAATGTGTGCAACATTACTAGGATTTGCGTGTCTACATCATTGATGACCCATCGAAGTCGCTTTGACCACATTGGCCACCTATTATGGTTCTTGATGCCCCGACGAACTTACCAAGTCCCTAAGTTAATGTCATAACTATTTCTCAGAGAATTCTTTACCGATTTTTACAAATTTGGTCTCAAATGAAAGGTACAACGTTCCCATTGGCTGCTATTGAATTTCTAATTGATCCGACTTTCGGTTCCAGAATTACACTGTGATAAGCATAACCACGCATCAAATCCCGATTTCAACGTATACGGCGATGAATGTAAAAAGGTGATTTTTTTCCAAAATGTAACCACAACTGCTTAGATTTGTAGCTCTAGGCCACTAACAATTATTCAAAGTCGCGTTGGCCACATTGGCCACCATCGACGGTTCCGGAAGCCCCGACGGAAGAATCCAAATTCAGAATAACAGGAGCATCCATTTCTCAGTGATGACTGGACCGATATGACCAAACTTAGGTGTTACGTCACTTAAAACTGTTATTATATTTTATTTCTATTTGACTTCCGGTTACGACTCCGATGGGTCATCAACGATCTGGACTCGCAAATAACAGTAATGCTGCACACATTTTAATATGTATTGCATCATTTGGACATCATGGTGGTACCAGTTTATATATGAATTTGCAGTGTGATCGTACTCTTCAATCTGTTACTATGTTTTAATTGCCGCAAGGTTCTACTGTATTGATTTTGTTGGCTATTTTCGGCAAATTTGAGACTAAGAGAAACGAAAGCAATGAAATTGAAAGACGGATAGGTATTCTAGAGCGAATCAGTTATAAACTTAGAACGGAAAACTAGGACTAGACAGACTCATATGGACATGACCGAAAGAAAATGTGAAGAATACTTTGCCTTCTGCTAAGTAGGAGTTGGGCGTTGCACCCAAGTCTATCGCATGGTCTATGGTAGAACATAACTCATCATCATGTTTTACCGCCGACGTCGGTTTTCCGTTCTAAGTTTATAACTGATTCGCTCTAGAATATCTATCCGTCTTTCAACTTCATTGCTTTCGTTTCTCTAAGTCTCAAATTTGCCGAAAATAGCCAACAAAATCGATACAGTACCCTTCAATATGTAACTCCGGAACTGGAAATCGGATCAATAAAAAAATCAATAGCGACCGATGGAAAGATAGTACCTTTCGTTTGAGACTAAGTTTGTATAAATCGGTCCAGCCATCTCTGAAAAAATCGATGAGATTGTTTGACACATGCACATATACAAACATACATACACACACATACACACATACGATTATCGAAGTACTCTTCCCGTCTCGAGCCACAAGCCCCTGGCCACCTGCACTACGAGACAGTGCGGGCACGGTCGAAATGGTGGCTCCAGTGACGAATGAAGAACTACTCGCAGTGGCTAAATCCCTAGCAATGAACAAAGCTCCAGGGCCGGATGGAGTTCCAAACATCGCCCTCAAGTCAGCGATCATAGCGAACCCGAACATGTTCAGGCTAGCTATGCAGAGATGCCTTGACGAGTGCCGTTTCCCCGATAGATGGAAAAGGCAGAAATTGGTGCTGTTGCCGAAGCCCGGGAAGCCACCAGGCGACCCATCGGCGTACAGACCAATCTATCTTATCGACACGACTGGCAAACTGCTTGAGAGGATCATCCTCAACAGGCTAACCCCGTACGTGGAACGTACGGACGGTCTGTCAAGCAACCAGTTTGGTTTTTGAAAGAGTAAGTCTACAGTGGACGCTCTCAACTCAATGATAAATACTGCCGAGATAGCGATCCAACGGAAAAGTCGAGGTATTCGATACTGTGCGCTAGTAACACTTGACGTGAAGAACGCATTCAACAGCGCAAGCTGGGATGCCATCGCGCTCTCGTTACAGCGGCTTAGCCTACCGGTGGGTCTGTACCGGATCCTGGAAAGTTACTTCCAAAACCGAGTACTGCTATACGAGACCGATGCCGGTCAGAAAAGGGTTCCGATTACCGCCGGAGTCCCGCAGGGCTCGATCCTAGGCCCGGTGCTATGGAACCTCATGTATGACGGGGTTCTGAGACTGAAGTTCCCTCCTGGGGTCAAGATCTTCGGCTTTGCTGACGACGTAACCTTGGAGGTCTACGGGAAGTCAATCCCTGAGGTAGAACTAACTGCAGAACACGCGATCAACACGGTGGAGGAATGGATGAGGCCTGGAGCTCGCTCAGCATAAGACGGAGGTAGTTATCGTCAACAACCGCAAGTCGGCACAACATGCAGTTATCCATGTGGGAGAAGTCGCGATCACTTCACAGCGAAGTCTGAAGTCTCTCGGAGTCATTAAAGACGACAAGCTGACCTTCGGCAGCCATGTCGACTACACGTGCAAGAGAGCGTCGACTGCTGTTGCGGCACTATCGAGAATGATGTCCAACAGCTCAAAGGTGTGCGCCAGTAGACGTAGGTTACTGACAGGCGTTTTCGTATCTATCCTCAGGTACGGCGGCCCGTCATGGTCAAGAGCACTGAGGGTAACCAGTTACCTACAGAAACTGGAGAGCACCTACCGCGTGATGTGCCTCAGAGTGATATCTGCCTACCGCACGGTATCACACGATGCATCCTGCGTGATAGCGAGCATGATGCCAGTCGGGCTGGTCATTCGGGAAGATGAGGAGTGCTTTGAGCTACGTGGAAATAGGGGAGCCCGCGAGCGCACCAGGGCGACCTCGGTCGCCAGATGGCAGCGTGAGTGGGACAACTCCTCGAAAGGTAGGTGGACTCACCGGCTGATACCTAGCATATCGAGCTGGGTGGGAAGACCCCATGGGGAAGTTCACTTCCACCTGACACAATTCCTGTCAGGCCATGGCTGTTTCCGTCAGTACCTCCACAGGTTCGGGCACGCGGAGGTCCCAGTCTGCCCGGACTGCCCAGGTGTAGATGAAACTGCCGAACACATACTGTTCGTATGTCATCGGTTCGACGTCGAAAGAAGAGCAATGCTTGACGTCTGTGGCTGGGACACAACCCCTGATACCCTTATTCAGAGGATGTGTCAATCGGTGGAGAAGTGGAACGCAGTCTCGGCTGCTACCATCCAGATTGCCAGTAGGCTACAGGTAATCTGGCGAACCGAGCAACAGACGACGGGCACGGCTAACTAGTGATTGGTTAGCTGGAGCGAAAAGGCCAAGCGCAAAATAAGAGAGTGAATGGTCTGTTCATGCCGAGGCAGGTTGGCGCAGCGAATGGCAACCGCGTAAGGGGTAAACCCACCCACCCCGAAGCAAGACAGAAGAGTGAGTGTATAGGCGTATAAGTGGACTGCCTCATGCCAAGACGGGAGGGTCGTAGCGTAGTATGTTGGAACTAAGCTATCGATGCCTCATGGCGTGGCAGAGGAGTGAAAGGGTGAGCATCCAAGCCAGTCTCACACTGCATGTTAAGGGTGAGCATAAAAGTCAGCCTCACAGGTTGGTAGAGGCTAGCACAAAAGTCAGCCTAGCAAGGAATGAAAAAGGTGAGCACAAAAGTCAGCCTCGCATGGTATGTCAGAAGTGGGGCCTAAGAAAAATGTCCCACATGGGATGCCAGAGGGAGTGACAAAGGTACAATAGAGTGGCACGATTGAGAGTGAATCAGGTGATAGGGTGAGCACCCAAGTCAGCCTCACATGGTATGGGTAGGGCGAGCACAAAAGTAAGCCTAGCAAGGAATGAGTAAGGTGAGCACACAAGTCAGCCTCGCATGGAACGTAAAAGGTGAGCACAAAAGTCAGCCTCATGTGGGAGTGTTTGAGAGTGAATCAAAGTGCGATTGAGAGAGCACCCAAGTAAGCCTCATACAGGATGTATGAACGCGTGAGTGAGAGTGAATGAGTACATTTAGTACAGCCATCCCCCCAGAAGTAATCCCGAGAGGTAGTTCCTGGGAGGAATGATGGCGGAGCCCAATGGAGTTTAGTCGGTATTAATGGCTGGTCACCATTTGAGTCCGACACGCCCCCAGTGCTCCCCGTGCGGTAGATTGGACCCTACCAATAGCACGTGTACTGGGCTAGGACATAAAGGTCTTCTCCATTGTAAAAAAAAAAACACATACACACATACAGTCATATTACGATCTCGACGAACTGAGTCGAATGGTATAAGATATTCGGCCCTATGGGCTTCGGTTAAAAAGTCGAAATTCCGACCGATTGGTTATGGAAAGGTTATCCTTTCTATATGAGAAAGGCAAAGCTCTGAAAAACTGACTTTTTGTATGTTTTACAAAAATACTCTTAACTTCTATACTTTTATTTCGATTCCAATGAACAACCGCTCATTATTTTCGTAATTGATCATACTTCAATACCCACGAATAAAAAGTATTTAATAAATCGTACTTCTTTGAGTAATTTACCGTCAAATAAAAAAAAATCCAGAATTTTGCAGGAAATTACAATTATTTTTTAATTAATTACTGAATAGAGACCTAATTGTAATATTGACCAAAAATGTTCTAGGAATAATTGATAGGTCTTGTAATTGTCGATCAAATGATATTAAAATAATTAAAATCGGTAGAGTACAACTGGAGATAATTGTGATGAAGTGAGGGGCCAATTTTTTAAAATACAAAAACGGGTTTTTTCGCAATATCTCAAAATTTGTTCCATACAGAATTTTTTCAATCGCATTTTCGTTTTCAGCGGGCCATTTTACTGCAGAAATGATTAAAAAAAGTAGAGGATATCACAACTTTTTGAAATTTGTAAACTAGTGTTATTTGCAATAAGTAGTGCACAGATAAAATGAGAAGTTAATGTTGTATGAAATTGTCCACGAAAAGTGTAGTATTTTGGTTGAAAATGGTGGTAAGTTAGTAGTTAGGTGGTAGTATCATCGCATAATGTATTTATTTAGCATGTTTACGTCCGTTTAGTTCCCTACGTATAAGATGTGTCAGAGGTGGATGTTAAGCGCCATTTTGAAATCCAAGATGGTGACTCCCGGTTAATCAAATTTTTTTGCAACACCATCAGTATAGGAATTTTTAAAAATGACTGACGAGTGAGTGTCGATGGTTGATGTTTAGCGCCATTTCAAAATTAAAAATGGCGACTTTCGGTTTAACGAAGTTCGGAAAAACCTAATCATTAAGGTTATTCTAGGAATGGTTCGGATGAGTTGTTTCCAGAGCCAGATGTTTTACGCTATTCTAAAATCCAATTTGAAAACTTTACACGCAGAAAATTAAGCATATTTAAACCAAAAATATGTGTTATTGAATCCTATCATTTATTGTTTATTATTTCAAATAACAAACTTATTGATCTGGAAATATTTTTTTTTATCGCAACGGCAATAAAATTTTGTTTTCAATAAAATCATTTTTAATTTCAGTAATTTTGTTTTAATTTCAATAAAATATTTATTAAAAAATGGAATAATATTTTTTTTAAACAATAAATAAATTTTATTGAAATCAAAATAAATAAATTTACTGTCTCCCGACCAATAATATTGAATTTAATCCATGTTTTTATTGAACCTACAAATACTACCTATAAATCTAATCACAGTTTTTTCGAAATGGAGGTGACGAATAGGTATTAGAGGTCGATGTTGTTTGGGGTTTTATGTGATTAATCCAGAAATTATGACAAATTCAAATAAAGAATATTTGTTAAAGTTAATGGTTTACGGTTTTAGATCCCATTTACGGGAATATATTCCTAACAAGAAATTGTTATAAGCCAAGGTTAGGAAACAAGGAAAAATTTTCGCAAATATTCATCAATCCTATTCGAAAACAACTATACTGAATGAGTTACAGAATTATATTCATCTTGATTGGGTTAACCCTTTGCGACGCGAGTTTTTCATCTTGATTGGGTTAACCCTTTGCGACGCGAGTTTTTTTCATTGTTAATACTGTTATTTTTAGCTTTATATAGGTTTTAGGGGTCA
This sequence comes from Topomyia yanbarensis, assembly GCF_030247195.1. Taxonomy (NCBI): domain Eukaryota; kingdom Metazoa; phylum Arthropoda; class Insecta; order Diptera; family Culicidae; genus Topomyia; species Topomyia yanbarensis. The sequence continues at coordinate 179,055,102 of NC_080672.1, forward strand.
CTGATTCTGATTCTGACGTCAAAATGTAAAATTCAAAATTCGGATCCAGTATAACGACTATGCGACCAAAAAAAAAACCGCGAATCGAGTTTTATACTGACGGTAACAGAATTTGCCAAATTCGTAAAAATGGTTGCCATTTTCTAGGCGCCATTTAGAATTTTCGAATTCTGGCATCAGAATCGTAATCAGGGACCCCAAAAACTCTCGTTAATCGAGTTTTATGCGCATTTTTTTTCGAAAAAACTGACCTACGAAAAATTATTTAGTTCAATGTTTGAGATACTTTCAAAAAAAAAAGTTTATGTCTCTAGGACTTTTAATTCAGACACAGCCGAATTTATTGTAAAAAACGAGATTTTCGAGTTTTAATTGTTTATAACTAATAAGTAATTAACAAATTCACATTTTTTGTGCTAGTTATACTCCTTACATCTCTAAGAGTTGATTAAAGGAAGAAATCGTTTTTAGATATCAACGCCAACTAGAAATCCAATGAAAACTTAGGAGAAGTAAGTGGGACGTGTACGTCCCGCCGCGTCGCAATGTTTGAGGGGGTGGAGCTTCAAAGGTTTCAGCATGAAAAAAACACTTTTTTGAGATTTTTTTAAAACTTAGCGTGAAGCGAATTGATTGAATCTTTTATACATCACAGTGAATTATTTCGACAAACGACTCGGTGGCGAAGCTTTTTGTAGAACGCCTCTGGAAAACATAATTTGCGGTGTTACCTGCCATTCAAAAACTACTCAACCAATTTCAAACTTTGCATAAACATTCTATTACAAAAAATACCTAACTCCTACGTAGAGTTTTTAAGATAAATTTTCAATTAGGGTTTTTTTTACTCATTTAATTTTTTTTTCGCTTCGCGAAAAAATCCGCCTTTTTAGTAAACACCCCTTTAATCGAAAAATTGTCTCAAAAACTCAACATAGGAGTTAGATATTTTTGACATAGACTGTGTATGCAAAGTTTGAAATAAATCAGTTGAGTAGTTTTTGAATGGCAGGTAATGCCGCAAATCATGTTTTTTTCCAGAGACAAAAAGCTTCGTCACCGAGTTGCTTGTCGATAGTTTTGGTAAAAAAAAATACAGCATGTTATTGAAAAAATACACTATAATGTACAAAAGTTTTGATCAATTCGCTACACACAACGTTAAAAAAAAATCGAAAAAAAGTGTTTTTTACGCTGTAACCTTTATCCCCCCCCCCCCTTAAAGAAAATTTCGTTAAACCGGAAATCGCAATTTTCGATTGAAAAATGGTGCTAAACATTGTCCTCCGACACCCTCTTCAAAACCATTTCGAAAATACCCATATTGATTGTATTCTAAAGGACTTCAACTGAATCAAATTAATGTCGAAATATAAGTCTAAAAAGCAGGAATTTTATTTTTTTAAATCAGTAGAAAAAAACGCTAAATTTAACCAAAGCTGTCGTAAATTTAAAAAAATAACATTCTAAATTTAACTGCGAAAAAGTTTAAATTTAAAAGCAGAATGGCTTAAGTTCAAAACTGACATTTGTTGAAATCAACTGAGGAAAAAACTAGATTGAACAAAACAACCTCCCAAAAAATGGGCATATTTTTTCAGGAATTCAACTAAATAACTAGATAATTTTAATGCCAAAAAGGTTTGAATTTAGAGTATATATTAGTTGAAATAACAGAAAATACCACTAAATTCAGCACAAAATTTAGTTGAGAAGATGGTGAATGTGTCTCCGCTAAAAGTGACAGCATCGTTTTCTCGCCAAATCATCAGAGAAAACAGAAATTCCAACTAGCATTTTAGCTCTTTTCAGGAACATCGAGAACAACTAATCAAAATCAGCAAATTGAGAATTTGTTTAGTTGTCCTAAATAATAACTAATTCAATTCAGTAAATCAACTAAGGTTTTCGCATCTGAGCCGAATTTTGGTTCTCCGTGAATTAAAATACCTTATACAAACTACTCATTTCCTTTAACTTGATTTTTCGTGTATCGCAGGCCAGAAAGCAGCCATACAAATGAGCGACCGAAAATAAAAGTCGCAAGAACAGAACATGCTTCGTAAAACCTGTTTCAAATATATTAGAATATAAAAACCGGATATAAACTTCAAGCATAAAAGTCGGTCTGGGACATTCCTTTGTAAGAGTCGGGTAAAAAAACTTTCAGTAAAAAAAACAGAAAGAAATACATCCGATTCTTACAAAGTAGTTTTTGTTAACCGTCTTTTAATATTGAACATAAAGATATACGGATGCTCCTCCAAGCGATTTATTTATTTTTAAACGATTTTTATACTGGAGGTTCACCCTTGCCGAGTTATACGGGTGAGAACTTTTTAAGCGATTCTTATACTGAAAGATTTTTGTCCGATTTTTATGCTTGAAGTTTATTTCCGATTTTTATATTCTAATATGTTTGAAACGGGTTTTGCGAAGCATGTTATATCCTTGCGACTTTTAATTTCGGTCGCTCAAATGAAGGTATCATCTGAAATCAATCAAATCGGAGCCATATAGTTTAATCTGGTTTAAAAGTTAATCTGGTTTGATGAAATCCTCAGAGCTTACCGTTATCAAAGATCATCACTCCAGTATCATGTCAAAAGTTAACAGGGATCTTGGGTTGACAACGATTTTCGTGACCCGTATTGCTTGAGAGCTAAAGCTGGGCGCTGTTTCTCCGGTGTTGGCTCTATAGCCTCGACTCAATTTTGTGACCATTCTCCTTCATGGTCGTAAAGGAACCTAAGGCTTACATAAAACTGGGCATTTGGTTCGAATCATGATCCTTTCTTTTCCTAAATTGTGGCTTCATCTGGAACGTTCATTCGTGATGGGCAATACCTCCATTTCATTGTCTTCGACAGCGCTCACTCGTTCATTCGAAAAGCAACGTACGCTAGAAACCCGCGAAGATCTGACGATCATCACTTGGTGGAACATTGCTTCGATGTCTGCACAGATTACCACCTGTTTCTCTCGTCAAGTCGGGTCTTTTTAACATGATGTTCAAGGATACGCCGTCAACCTTTGCTGCCGCATCCGAGATGAGCCCTATTTTCCGATGCCTGGTCGGGTTAATGGTCGTACCCAGCGGTAGATATCAGTTCCTGCAAGGATCAAAACCGCAGAGCTATTTCACAGTTGCTTTGAATACATAGCCTTTCATCAAAAAAACTACAATTTGCTTTCGAATTTGGTCGTACGGTTCTGAGTTTTGCTTTTGTCCTTGAACTCGTCATCGTCCTTGCGATAACCTTGCTCGATAGTGTGTATTAACAAACATCTTCTCCTTCATTCTGAACCGAGAGTCGTTTTTGGATGTTTAGGGACAGCAGCGGCAAACATTGTCACACCGCTTGTAGCTGATGCAATTTGTGTCATATACTCACCGAACACATTAAGATCAATTTTTGACATTTGCTGCTGGTGCCTAGTTAAAATTAACGTTCGCAGCGAGTTTGTCGCACAATAGAGTTCGAGAGATGTTTTCTATGCCAACTGCTTTCAAATGTCCACAAAGATCTTGGACTACTAAACCGAAAGTCACCAAAGAGTCCAACTTGTCCGCCTTTGTGGCTGGGGTGGGTCGAACTTTGGCAAACGTCGTATGAACAATTTGCTTCGGTCATTCGTACTACAGCTTGAATGATGTGAAACCGGTGGCATCGTTGATGAATGTAGGCGGCTCACTGATTCTGTTGCACTTCCATTAAGCGATCTTTGCAAACGGAATAAATTTTCGAAATCGATGACTCACACGTCAGACGACAAATTCAGTGCTACTGCTCCTAATTCAAATGCTCACAAACAAAGTAAACTAGGCCAATAACTCGGTTATTGGAAGTATATTTTAAATATTATTAGTAATTATTATTTTCGCAAAGTATTTCAACTACTAAGAATTTCAACAACTTCTCTATCCAGTCCAACTGACATGTTGAGTTCGGTCTGTTTCTACCTACTCGTTCGTCTGACAGTTCAAATCTCACCACGGTGACTCAATAGGTTTGACTTTTGATATTGAGAGGTAAAGTCGACACAGTTCACCCGTAACATAACCCCATGAAGTAGATTGCCAGATTGACATAATTTTATCCGCTTATTCTTTGTATTCAACGTGTACTTACATTTTCTGGTTGAGAGGATATTACTGGTGTACTGTTATTAACCGCTGGCTTGTTTTCATTAACGGCAATAACAGACTGCTGATTTTGGTCAGTGCGAGGGGTTGGTGCTATTGGTACCTGGTTAGCCTGATGCGGTGGATATGCTGTGTAGAATCCCATCGGTTCTGTTTTAATTTGCTCGAACATACTAATTGTGGCTAGAATCTCACTGGTAGGGGGTACAGGCAACCGCCCGACCCCCCAATGACTAGGGAAACTAATTTTGATCTAGTGGTTTCTTATATATGCTCCATACTATAGTCATTAACGGTAAACAAACTGAAATGAAGCAGAAGAAAAAAATAGTTGTAAAAACATCCTATAAAACAATATGGAATTTATATAATAGAATACAATTGCAAGAAAGCTTTAGGGTTCAACTGAGAAAGCCTCAAACAGCGGCCATCTTTGAAAATAAAAAAAATCAGTTTTTTCGCTACCCTTTACACAGTTTCCTAGAAAATCAATCATTGTATTCGGACCATTGTTAGAATACGACTGATTGATTTTCGTGAAAATATTGCCAACGGTGTTAAAAAACTGCTTTCTTCGTTTCCAAATATGACCGCTTTTTGAAGCTTTCTCAGTTGAACCACTGAGAACTGACATACAAGTAAAGTTTTCAACTTGTGTAAGAAATAAAACTGTCGCTTTGAAATGACAACAGCAAATAGCAACTTGCCACTGGTCGGCGCTTCGATCGGCCAGCAATCGCTATACGGGACTTGTATGCAAACTTGGATACAATGGTGACTCACGCATGCAAAACTGTATGCGATGGTGATTTTTAACGTATTTTCATTTAAATGTTTACACAGGTTTTTCGGGAAAGTTTGTTCTAGGTTATATGTCTGTTCTCTGTGGTTGAACCTACCATAAAAGATTTGATACAATCTTTGGAAACAGGATAAAACACAACCACAATGACATTGAAAATGCAGTTTTTTCAAGAGCGTGCGTGTCTTCAGTAAAACCAGGTTACGGCATAAGCTAGTTTACTCCCCAATTCTATATGTTACGATTTGTTATACACCCTTCCCGTAAACATAATTTATCATTTGTCCTCCGACAATAGCCAATTCCAGTACAACACCATGCTCTCTGCTATGCTTTTAGTCTAATCGATTATGTCAATTAATGAATTATTTCTTAGCATTAATCGATTACAATTAGCAACTTTGTAAAACATAATCGCTACACTCAGCGCTCCACTGAGGGTAAACCCACGCTCTCTAAATTAGATATTTGGCTTTGCAATGAAATATGAAATATTATTCTTTTTTACATAATATGTTACAAAACTACCACGTTATAGTAAAATTCACTTCCTAATACTAAAGTTCTAGTATTTAAATTTTCAGTTTTCTATTATATACAGCCCGGGGACAACTTGACAGCTCCCATATATTGAACTCATAAGCAAATTTTGTGGTGATTTGGTGATGTCATGGTGGCTCGAATGGAACAAAATTTAAAAAAGGCGCATCCCATCTATTATTTTCTATATCTGTAAAAAATGAAATTTATTTCGCTGTTCAGCTTGAGCTTGTGCGACCACCCCAGGCTGCTACTCCGTTATCGATCTGGACTAGCTGAAGTTGCACAGTGAATCAGTAGATAATTATGCTTGGGAGTAGCGAAACATCTTTCAATGTGCAACTCCTGGTAATCCTAAAGTGTTTATTGATCAACACCGGCGCGTGCCAGACCCGAACGTAGATCGCGGAAGGAAAGGGAAGGAATTGTTAGTCCGATACTTGCTTTTGCTAGAGGCCGTATATACTACTGCGCACTCCACAAGTATCACGGAAGGAGGATATTTGTTAGTAAGTATAAAAGTTGGATTTACCGACGCCAGAGAGGTGACTCCACTATCTGGACGAGATATCGATCCATTAACTCATGGACCGGAGACCAACGGCTTTACTTCCCTTCCAAAGAAAGACCTGATCACTGATTTACTCACCTCAGAAAAATCTCAACGACCTCGGCTGGGATTGAACCCAGACCAACTGGAATGAGTGGCGGTCACGCTTACCACTCAACCACCGGCGCCGTCCACCAAATTTATTTCGCTGTTCAAATTAGAAACTGTCCATACCTTAACAGAAACATAGATTCCATTTTGGATCTAAATAATCCAAGAAAAATAAATCGATTTTCAGAAATACAAGAAGATGGCCTTCAAAATCGAGCCACCTCCACTTATATTGAAATTTCCGAAAATCTTCAGAATCGAACCAAGATGAAATCCTCCGGTAGACGCCGTTCAATTAGTTTTCTGTCGGGCTGGAGCTAATTAATATACGAAATGAATTCTGAAGGGATCCGTACCAAAACCATCGCAACATCTTTTGGATAGAATTATTGCAAAAGTCGAACAAAAATTTGGCAAGAGTCGAACATAATTGTATATTTCTGGCAGAATTCTGGTAAAAGCGCACAAATTTTGTTAACTGTGTAGAAAATCCGACATATTACGTTTATATTCCCAAATAACATTCTAGAGTTCTTGACGTTCTTAATTAATTTGAAACAAGATGTCCTATGTTCACGAATTGTTAGGCTTAGTGATTTACTTTCATTGGCCGAAATGATTTTCATTCATATTTCTCGGCCAAAAAGTACAAATGATTTACCGATTACACACTTCACACAACAATAAAACCAAAAAAAACAACGACTTCCAGTTACATTTATAATAAGATTTATGTACCTTGCTGACAGTTTCCAGTTAGGGATAAATTTATTCTCTAATAATTGTTTTCTTTATTCACATTTTGGAATACGCTTTTTCTAAATGTTGTTCTTGCTGCATTGACGGCGTTCATAACACACGTAACGAAACACGCTTTTCTCTTGAAACTATTTCGTTTCGTTGTTCGTGGTACTCGTACGGAGAATGCATACTAGCGCCACCATCAAATTAGTGGTACATATATGAAACAAGCACTATCTGTCAAGTTGTCCCCGGGCTGATTATATAACTGTCACAATTACGAATCTAGAACTGTACTATAGCAACCAATAAATATAATGGCAGCGTACACCAGTTTTAATTTTTGAAATAATAAAGCAATAAGCAAGGTGTTTGTTTCCGTTCCAGTTTTGCTTTGAACCTCCTGTATAAAATACTATGCTACTTAATATGCCTATGGAATTTGAACAACATACAATAATAATGTTTGCAAACCTGGGATAAAAATTAATCGATGTTTTCTCTTCGTCAGACGGCTTTACTTTTAGGTTGACTACCAAAGATCGCTTTAGTTTAACCTTTTTAAAATCATAAACCTCCGCTCTAACATAAACCCTCACCAACATCTTCAACACATCCCCGCATTTCAGTAGACGCAAACCAAATTAAGTTTTCCCGTGCTTTGAGCATGCAGAAACATGCCAGTGCCAAAAACACATCACGTATATCCACAATATAAAATGTATGTGCCAATGGGCTCACTACCCTACGTGCATACCAACCGTGAAAAACCATTGGCGTCTCATTAACCTAACGCGCACACTATCATAAAAATAAATTAATTTGTCCCCTTTGTCCCAGTCCCAACACAAACAAACAAGCGGCATACAAACACCCTACAGCAGTGTTGCCACAATTAAATCTGTACTGGGAGTTGAAAAATCTTTTCCATCTGTACTCTTCGATAGGAAAATCTGTACCGGATTCTGTTTTAAAAAAAATCATTTTTCTTATAGATATTTTTCATTCGGGGAAATCAACCAGACATTCTGACTCGGTTGTTTTATTTGAGCTGGAATTCCGCAAGAAACTAATTAGAATTCCGAATGAGTTTGACTGGGTAATGTCAATACAGCTCAAATTTGTTAGTTGGGTCAGGACTGCGCCCCAACTAGCAAATCGTATCCGTTAATTGGAACAACTGACAGCTGGCAAAAATTACCCGAGGGAAACGCTGATTTTTGTATTTCTTTCAATAAAAAACAAACTGAAATATTTACGGTTCACAAAAGTTGGGTGTTTCTTTCCAGTTTAAAGTTGATTTTTGTGACAAAGTATGTCATTAGTGTTCTTTTTGCCATCAATTTTTTTTTTTGATAAATTCCTTCACATAAAACAGTAAATGGATACACCGTCGGAAAAAAACCAAAAAAGCGCAAGCTTACTTCGTTGCTACTAGCTAAAAATCATTGGATAATGTGATTGAATACATCAGATATGACCTTCACAAGTTAGTAAACCCACCTCTCTGCGACAGAAACTAATTGATGCTAAATGGAAAAAGCGAAACATTTAACACATTTATTTCGCTAAAAACATTCCGGAATATGAATTCAAAAAATAATAAAATTCCATTGAATTTCAAAGTATGCTTTTTTCCTAGATCGCCACAGAAATCAACCAATAAGCCCCTTGAAATCGATGATATTCAAACGTCAATCAGTTTTTGACTGTCAGTTTTGACATAAGAGTGTCTTTTAGTTGGGGCATTCCCCAACTAACGAACAGCCCATCTAGCGAACCCCCAACTAACGAATTTGCGCTGTATCAGCACTAGCTCAAATTCTCTCTGCTAGAGCACTCTAGTTAGAGTGTGGCCAAGAGGCCATGACGTATCCAAACGAACATGAAATTTGACGTATTTCTATTGTGTATACGTCAAATTCCATGTTCGTTTGGATACGTCATGGCCTCTTGGCCACACTCTAACTAGAGTGCTCTACTCTCTGCCACTTTGTGTGCAGTGGCGGCAAGAAGCTGAGAAGGGGCTGGTAATATATTCTGGTTGCAATTGAAAATCGAAATAGTGAACTTGCGCCTTTCGGTTTTTCTCCTATTTTCAGCGTACGCAACTAAAGCGCAACTGGTGTAAATGATGCGCAACTTGGTTCTCTAACATGTACACAAGATGCGCACTAGACTGCCCAGGAAAATAATGAATTTTTGAAAACGCAATCGGCCCACCCCTGATTCGATTCCTAGTCCCACCAGGAGTACTTGCACTAAATTTGAAGCAAATCGGACAAGTCTAGCTATCGGACCAACGTGCTTGAAGTTTGTATGGGAATTTTCTACAATTTACATGGAGAAAACCCACTAACTCGCATTTTTGCCGCTAGGTGGCAGCGCATGTATCGTATTATCACTGTGTGTGAAAACAAGAAAGATAATTTAATTATCTACAACTTTGCCAAAGACTGCTAGTGAATCCAGCTTTGTTAAAAGAAGTTATTAAACTTTTAACGAAGTGATGTCTGAGTCAGTTTTGCATGGGGCCTAGCAGTGCATGGTTGTGTATTTGTAATCGATTCCCACAAACTATGCATTTTTGTGATATAATCGATAGGTTTAGCTCAATAGTATGTTCCGAAGAATTGTAAGACGTAATACGAGTTATGTTTTGGTTGGAAAATTTTAGTTCCAGCTGTGACCGCATAGAGGGCACCAACACTAACTTTTCATACAAAAGAGATAGACTATCAAGATGTTCGGAAGAATTATTGGAAAATGTCTGTTTTACAACTTTGTGGAAGACACCTAATTTCTATCTCTTTCCGTTGAAAAGTTAGTAATGGCGCCCTCTACGTGGTGAAATGTGGAATTAAAACGTTGTGACTAAAACATGGCTCTTATTATTTACTACAATTCTTCTGAATATACCATAGAGCTAAATCTTATGGTTATTTCATAAAAATGTTTAGTTCGCGCAAATCGAGTACTGATATACAACCATGCACTGCTAGGCCCCATGCAAAACTGGCTCAGATATCACTTTACTAAAAGTTCAATAACTTCTTTTAACAAAGCCGAATTCACTAGCAGTCTTCGGCAAAGTTGTAGACAATTAAATTGTCTTTCTTATTTTCACTTACAGTGATAATGCGATACATACAGTGCCACCTTGCGGCAAAAATGCGAGTTAGTGGGTTTTCTCTATGTAAATTGTCGAAAAATCCCATACAAACTTCAGGCACGTAGGTCCGGTAGCTAGACTTGCCCGATTTACTTCAAATTTGGTGCAAGTACTCCTGGTGGGACTAGGAATCGAATCAGGGGTGGGCCGATAGGGGTCATTTTTTTCCTGTCACTCTAATGCGCACTAGTTGCCCATTCTTCAAATAGGGAAAAAAAGCAAAAGGCGCAAGTTCAATATTTCGATTTTCAACTGCAACCAGAATAAATAGGATGCAAGAAACCTGCTTGCAGGAATTCAAATAAATCAGGTCAGAGTAAACGTAGGCACTCCGAGAAAATTTGCTCGGTTTTCACTTACACATCATCCCTTTGATTTGCTGGAAGCAGGTTTCTCGCATATCACATTCTAATGGCAGCTTCAGTTCAAGCTCAATCAGTACCAGCACCACTTCAGATTCATGCCATCACTACTGCCTAACTCAACGTATACTTGCTGTTTACCGGGATTCATCGCACGGTTAAAATATTTTACCTTGCTGTCATGTAAAAAAAAATCTGTACTAATCTGTACTTTTTTACAAAAATCTGTAATCTGTACCGCACACGCAACCATAAAATTACCTACAGAATAAGTTATTTTAACTTAAATTTAGGTACTTTTGAGCTGTGCGTCGCTTTCGCACTTATTAATGTTGTCAAAAACAAAACGAGAGATTCGACTCAGTCGAGGTATTCCGTGCAGTAAGGTACTTTTGAGTTGTTTGGGGTATACTCAAAATTTGGTATATTCAACTTAAATTTAAGTAAATTAAACTCAAGGTTGAGTTATTATTTATGCCGTAGTTAAATGGAAACTACCTTCAACACGGTTTACTTAATTTAGCTTCCTGCACGATACCACGAGATTGAGTCAAAAGTACTTAATTTTAGGTAGTTTCTCGGTGGCGTGTACAGAATCTGTAATAAAAATGCTTCAAAAATCTGTACCTTTCTAGATAAATCTGTACTTGTGGCATCACTGGTTTGGCCCACAGTTTCCACACCGTGGTTTGACGTTACAATTTTTCGTACCGTGCCCGATGTTTAGGCACCGCTGGCACTTAGAGCACTCTAGTTAGAGTGTGGCCAAGAGGCCATGACGTATCCAAACGAACATGGAATTTGACGTATACACAATAGAAATACGTCAAATTTCATGCTCGTTTCGATACGTCATGGCCTCTTGGCCACACTCTAACTAGAGTGCTCTACTGACATTGGGTGACGTTACTGTTTGACGGACGATATGGCTCCCAACGAACTATCACAGAGAACAGACGTCCATCTTCAGCATTCAACTTGTGTAAAATCTCTAACGATTTCGAAGGTAGTTGGGATATCCAAACCAGGTGCGCTACTGTCGTCATGTTTTTTTGTGGCTGAGTTCGACAGAATTGGCAGCGGTTATTCCTCAACCCAGTCCAACTAGTCCGGAACCGGTTCGGACTTCCAGTATGAATTCCAGCTCAAATGCATGAACCGATAGAAACTGAATCAGTTGTTTTCTTTGAGTAAGATTCCATACTGAATCCATTCAGGATTTCGAACCGGTTCCGGAATGTATTTGACGGATAGTTGGGATAAGTTGGTTTGGCGGCGCTAGTGTTTATCGTATATTAATTCAAATGTTTATACACGTTTTTTAAATATTTTTGTTCAATCATGGATGTCTGTTTGATGGAACTATTATTGAGTTGATGGAGCGGACTGCCTGGAGAGCATTTAGCGAAACTGTTCCCTTTGTAAAATTCACGAGGTATAAACAGTCGCGGAATTTTCTGATATTTTCACGACGGGTCATCTGGACGACGCTTACTACGTTTAATTTGTAGTGGTTACGGAGCTCTAGCTCGATGTCGCTTGTTTTCATATTCGGTGATCCTCGCGCTACCGCCTTAAATGGTTTTCAGCAGGTATGTCGTGGGTGAAGAATTCGGCATTGCAATTTTTCAGGTAGCTCGTAATATTAACGAACTCGCTTTTTGTGTGCACACTAAGCTTGGTGCCTATTCCGCAAATTTTGAATTCGGCTGACATTTCCAAGTTTTTTGTTGAGCTTTCCAAGCGATAGTGATGGTTGGCCGAAATTTTATTTTCACTTCGGGTGAATTTTTGCACGAGACGCTCGGTACGGGCAGACCCTGTTCACCTGTTAACTTTGACAAAATTCAGTCTTCAGTTCAGAAACTCCATCGAACGAGTTCACATAGAACTAATCATATGCCCATTTCATACGCTCACACTACTACATAGTATCGTAATGCGCGCGCATATGCGACTGGTCATTTTTTCTGTTCTTCGCTTCAATGCACACGGCGCGTTTGGGAATATCGTTCTGCTCGCACCAACATGAGAACGAAGAGAAGGGCAGATAAAACGAAACCATCAAAGAGAAAGGAGCACATCCTCCCAGTCAGCAAATTTTCTGGCAGAGATCGCTCTGCTAGATATCTGTAAGTCTTGGTTTGGCAGCCCTGTCAGATTTCTGCGCGTATCCTGTCGGGTTAGTTAGGCTAGGGCAAACTCCGTTTCGCTCACGTTTTCCGGCAAACTTTAACAGGAACCGAGCAAAACCCCAATTCCAACCTGGTAGAATTTAGCACGAATCGAGCAAAACATCTGACAAAGATGTTGCAGGAAGCGTGCAGAGATCTTGGCCGTACATTTCTGGCTGGATTCTGGATAAAAGTGAGCAGCATCGGTTGCTTTAACCGCTTTTGTCAGAAACGGTTGTTGCATTTGAGCGAATTCGTTGCCAGAATTCTCGCACAAATCGCGCAAAATGCTCGCAGAAACTCTGCCAGCATCAATTTCGCTTTGCTCAACTTTTGCTAACTTTCTGCTTGCCACGCTGATCTGAAGCGGTAAAGAATAGACCTTTCTCGTCCGACCTAACCCCCTTTTTTTCTTATTTTTATTCAAAGACTACACATTTTTAAGAATATTTCCGCTGAAATGAGACTTTTTAGAGCTATCGTGATTTTTAATGATTTTTTTAATGCAAGAATGTTGAGTATTTTTTTTCACCTTTGCAAGAATGGTGGGACTCAAAATATGTGTTTAGGCAGCACTGTTTTGTATATTTTTGCTTGGCTTCCTGGCAACGCGGCAAATGAAGTGCTACCGCTCAGTCGGACTTAAACTAGGGATAGCCCCTATGTTTGAGTAAGCCGGGCAAACGAGTGGATCACAGGTTTGTTTGCTTTCGACGGCGGGTCGGTGTCCACCTCGCCCGGCGGAGCATCAGCGGCTTTGCGCCGCTTCGGTTCCTAGGCCTCGGTTATGCGGCTAAGCCGCATCGAAATAGTACCCCTCAAACATTCTAACTAGAATCGGTTGTGTCACCGGAGCCGGAATACGACTTAGAACCAGCCAGCATGCCGGCTGAACTTAACTGGGAAGTTTAGTAAAATTTAACCTGGAAAAAAAATTCTGGCAACGCTCCAGCACCCCGTTGAATTCTAACGATTTCACCACCTGGGCGCCAGGTTGACGATATGAAATGAACTTTGTTTATTTTCGACAAGTCTCGGTACTTTTTCAAATGGACGTAAGTAACAATGAGAGATTCTCTTTGAGGTCTTTCTCTTCTGTTCATTACTCGGCCATTTCAACATTTACTACTCTACTCTTTGCATAATATTGTAGTAAAAACCGTCGGCTTTCGATATGTACTGGAAAATTAGTACAAAGTGTTGTAATGACGTCGTAATAAACGAAAGAGAAAGTAAACAAAGAGAGGCTCTCAATGTTACTTACGTCCATTTGAAAAAGTACTCGAGAAGTTTTGATTCGAGCCAACAACATCCAGCCGTACAAAGTTCATTGGTTATGTAAACAAACTAAAGTGAACCTCTCGGTGGAGAACGTTGCATGGTAATGTTTAACCTCACTTTTTTGACAGTTCAAAGAGATTATTTACATGATCTTGGAATTTTTGTTGATTCGATCATAGTATGAGAAACTTGGTTTGGTTCGCTGCCAAATGTTAACACTTTCCCAACAAGTTCGCTCAGCTGTATTTTTTAATAGATGTCGGCATCATATATTGTTCCGTTAAATTTAACATTTTTACTTTTCTTGTACATGATTCATTGAAGAAGCAAGCAATTTCTAGCCAAACATTTGAAAAAGGCCTACTGCCAAATGCAAACAAATCGAATTTTGATGTTCTCTTTTAAAATCCTGTTTTCTTTTTCTTTTTTCTGTTCATTTTATCTCTTGTCTTGCATAGCCACTCTTTCTTCCTCACATATTTTAAATGGACTGGCTACATTTGACAGTCCCCCCTGACTGCATTTGACATTAGGTTTTTTTTGTATCCACACTTTCCGTCCCAGTTAAAAACTATCTATCTGGCCATGTACATAAACATAACGCAACAATGGATTATGAAGAATTTTGATAATGATATTATAACAAATTATAAAAGAGCCCGGCTGATATAAAAGTCCTAACTAGCAATTCACTTATTATAAAATGATTATAAAGGATTATTGCAACTGATTCCAAAAGGATTATAAAGGCAGTGAAATACGTACTCAATGAATTAAGGGGTGTGTCTGATGTAAACAATATGCGCTATCAAACTAAATAAAACAGTATTCAATTTTTAAACAGAATTATAATGAATTCGACCAAAACTTCTTTTGCCTTTTTCTCATTTTCAAATGTTTGGGTAGAATTTAGATTATTTTATCGTTGTTGCGATCAATTTCGTTTGGTTTGTTTTGTTCACAATGTTAGTCGCAGAGCATTTTGGTGATCTATGGCAATTGATGACCTTTACACCCCATACTAGGTCCGCTCCTGTTGCAGCTGTTTCGCCCTGTCGGGCGCCGAGTCAACCGATGGTCCAGCCTGCGCCGCACTCGTCTGTCGCTATGTCAATGGCAGGGGCTTGGATTAAAGGCCAAAATTTCAGCTACGGTTGGTGGTGTTCGGCTAACGGAAATATTCAGCGATTCCGATTCGAAGGAAGCAGCGCCAGTAGCAGACTGCTTTGGTTCAGCAATACGCTCCGGTATTGGATGAAGCTAACACTCCGACAGGACGAAGGTTTCAACGAGGGGCTCAGGCATAAGTAGCATAGTCCTTGCACTTCCTGTTTGTCGAGTGAACAATTCCGACGAAAGCACTGCCGCTCTCGCCAAGTTTGATCGCCGTAATAAGTGCGACGTCAGCGGTATAGTGCCAGGATTAGTCGAGAACTGTGCCAGGATTGACTTGCCAAGAGCTACAAGATTAAATAGCAATGCGTTTTTAAAGTGACCATAGTATAACGTAGAGGCTTTAGCCAGATGATTTATTCAGCAGAATAAGATAGTAAAATTATCCAAAACATAAGACCTGGCTGCCGAAGTGAATCCACACACATCATCACCTACAGAGGCAAGCAATATTGGAACGCAGCGAAATTCCTCACAATGAATTGATCTCGTTAGGTGAAAATCCATGAATTACAATTTTCATAGCACAATTTAGTCGACCGAAATTGTAGTCCTCAGTCGAGAGAGAGACTGATAGAGTAGCAGCAGCTAGGAATTTTCTTTCGAAAGCTAGCAGCGGTTTCGCGTATCCTGCGCTTAGTAGAGAGCGTTAAGACAGATCTCCGAAACATGTCAAGTGCTATCAGATGAGAAAAAACGTCGCATCTATGACCAGTACGACAAGGACGGTCTGCTGACCAACGGTTCCGTCCGGTACCACCATAACACACGGCACCGGCGACACATATATATTCACAACATACTAATTATTTATCCTTCCGAAAAAGTAAATAAATTGACTATGCAATTTATCATTCGCTGCCTAGTTATTTCCTGCCAATTTGAACACGACAGCAGTTGCAGAAAGTTTTATTGCGGTGCAAAAATGATGGCAACTCGGGATATAATATAAATTTACATATAATTTCTCCTCCCTGATATTCTTCCAGAATGTATAATGCTCTGCATTCTTATCACTCCTATCAAATCCTTCTTACTCCTTATCGTCAGTGCCGAGCACTGTTTTGCATTTGCCGACTAAATCAACGACAATGCGATAATCGCCAATCGACGAAACTTTTGCTGTAATGGAACTTGAACACGAATAATAAATAATTGTTCCATTCGAAAGCGATAACCTTGCTGTCCTCATGTTTGCAGCTATCATACGCTGGTAGGCATTCTGACCAATGGTAACGTTTTTCGGTATGGGCATTGAACGATCATTTCAACAACTTATCATCGACCGAATTCGTTACCTATAAAGTTCAGGTAAACTTCACCACCTAAAAATGAGTAATAAATCGGATCATCTTGTTAGGACTTAACCCACGAGCAAACAAACAAATGTGTACAAATCCTTATCCATCATCCAGAAAGCAATCGTTTTGTAGCCCAATGCTTGATCTTACGATTCAGGGGTGACATTCCGCATCTCGAAACGAAAGGTTTATTTTATGCAAGCTTGTATAAAAAAGTCGATTCGAAATGGTTCCATAATGCCGCCCCAGCATATGCCACCGGGTTTTGCATCCAGCGCCGATTGGTGAATGTATGAACCAGGGGTGACATTACGCATCTCGAAAGAAAGGTTTATTGTATTCAAGCTTGTGTGAAAAGGTCGATTCGAATTGGTTGCATAATGTGGCACCAGGTTCCCATTGTTCCAATCATTATACCTCTTGAGTTGATAGTCTTTCAAAGAGCATCGAAAGTATTCAAGTAATGTAAATTTTAAAAGTCCATGTAAACAAGTCTTAGGTAAACAAGCACACTGAACTGTCAGAAAAGTGAGGTTATACATTTTCATGCAATGCTCTATGTTTTTGACAGGTATATGAATGAATCATTTCAGCATCAGTGATGCAGTGAAAATATAAAAGTCTGCAGATTGCTACAAAAATCTTCAATAAATTTGACATAGAAATGTAGTATGTATATATTTTAAACGATCAAAAATGTTGAAGGCTTGTGTATAAATTGGCTGGCATTGGCTTTGTTCTGCTAAATATTTGTAATCTGCAAAACATCTGCAGTGAAAATGCAAAATCTGCAGATTTACTAATATATATGCAGATCTGGTATCCTTTTAGTATTCATCACAGGAAATTCATCCAAATGGTGTAAAAATACGGGGAAACAAGGCAAGATAGGTATTCAGAATATGGGGTTAAATGAGCAGCTTGCACTATTTTTGATTTTTTCAATATTTAGAGGTACCAAATCATCGCGGCAATCGGCAGTAACGAATTGGGGATAAAAAAGGAAGCATCCTATCATATAAAATTTTTTGACGAGAAAGGTCTATTGCGGGTAGCAACTGGAAAAGTATACTGAAAGAGTCTGTTTGAAAGATACTTTTCGGCCCTCGTTTTCATCCTGCGGCTGCCAATACAGATTGGAGAGATCGACAGAAAAAAGTCCGTCAACTGGTGTGCGCATGATTTTTTTTACATAATGAAGTGATCGGTCAGTTCCTTAAAGGTCCACACGCCGATACCCAGTTAAGCCCATCCGGAAATGAATCGGAATTCTGGTTGATTCCAGTTCGTATTCCGGCTCCAGTGACACAACTGATTCTAGTTAGAATCGGTTGTCACTGGAGCCGGAATACGAACTGGAACCAGCCAAATTTCCAGTTCATTTCCGGCTGAACTTTACTGGGTATCTTTTCATTATTATATGCTGCCTCCAAAATTTGTAGCACTTTAATAGCCTTGGCCTATTTTAGATTTAATTTCCTTTAGAAATGTTCACTATTAACGATATGTTCGAAGATTTTATAAATGATAGAAACTGTTCTCCAAACAAAAATCATAGTTTGCTTCATTAGTACAATATATTTCCCAAAAAAGTAGCATTTGGAAATCGTAATTTCTACACTCAACATTACATGAATATAATATTCGAGATATTGTTTATTGGAATACGATTCTCACAAACGCAAGCCTGATAGGTGCTACCCTAATTTAGTTGCGATCAAGTGTAAATGGATTGATCGTTTCATTCCATTTCCCATTTTTATCACTCTCATTACGGTGAGAAAAGAACCAGCCCCCTCTCAAGGACGACGTCTCTGTACAGCCAGCATCACTGCCATCACGCAGAAAAAAATTAGTAAAAATGAACAAATTTTGGTTTTAAATAACAATTTTCCCGTTTGATATAGTGACAAACAAGATTCAGGTTTGATTCAATCAATACTGTTGGTTGAAATTACCAACTAATTCATTTGTTGGCTTTTCAGTAGTTTCAACAAATATTTCGTTTGAAACAACAAAATCATGATAAGTTTAACCGAACAAACAAGTTTGAAGAAACAAAAACAAATCGTTTGTATTAACCAAAGGAGAGAACAACTCAAATTTAGTTGAAATTAAACAAAGATTCTGTTGGTTTTTAACAAAGGGATCAGTTAGATCTAACAAATTGTATTTTGATTCAACAATGTTTCTATTTAAAATGTAAACAGAAGTATTTGTTGAACTAAACCAAATACATGCTTTCGAAAAACGCCCATTTCAGTTTGAAACAGTCATTCGCCACGTTTTTGATTCAACTAATCGTTTTGTTGATTCAAAAAGGCCTGATTCTTCTGCGTGATGAAAATCAAAACATTAATGTTGAACAGCCCCATGAAAACTGTTTGTTGCCTGAAGCTACCACCAAATGCCAGTAGCGCTAGCTACGTTCCAAATATTTAAGGTCTGTTCACATGAACTGTACAACTCTGTTTGAAAGTAGGATTCAGAATAAATAAATATTAACAATATATGAAAAAGCACGCTTTTTCTTGCATTGCTTCTTCTCTATAAAATTCGTACGTTTTTATCGCCTGCATACCGGTTAAGCACATCAAAATGAAGTTTGCTTGCATTCGACAAGTTTCAGGTCGTGTTAACAATATTGGCTCGTAGCAATGTGAATGTTGCTTAAAGCGCGTTCGCTGTCATTTTTGGCAACTACCCGAGCCAGGAAGCCAGCTTATGTTGGCTTCACTCATTTTTCAAAGAAACGTCAAAACATTCACCCTCTTGATGTTGAATCGAATGATTAAAAGCTGTACTTAGTTACTAAATGTTGGTTTTCTGAATAATATGGTGTTAAATCATCCCACAAGATCCCAGTAAAGTTCAGCCAGAAATGAACTGGAATTATGGCTGGTTCCAGTTCGTCCACGGGCTCCAGTGACACAACCGATTCTAACTAGAACGCCCTTGAAAATGTCAACGACAGAACTTTCTTAATATTTTGATAGACCCAAATATGAATCATACTACAATCTTTGTTGTGGGAAATAACAATTTACAATATTTAGAATTAACACCTACAAATTTATGTATTGTTTTTGCTTGGGGCAAAAACTAACTCAGGTCTGGAAATCGCGTTGGGTTCTAACCTGAAGTATATTTCTGGTTCGACAACATCACCTCTGTTTTGCGTGAACCTAACTCAATTGCATTAAAAAATGCTTGTTTGAAATAAATATCCTGGTTTCGTTCCTGGATTCTCAAACGAAAACGTCAATAGAAACAGTTCCGAGCAGGGGCGGATCCAGGAAAAAATTTCGGAGGGGGTCTGGAAATTCTATTTTTAAATTTTCAGTGTACAATACGTAATATCTAATAACCTCAAGTAAGTTTTGGTGGTTAAATCTGATTTAGAATGATTTTGAGCTCAGAGCGAATCTAAAATAGAAATTATTTTAAAATCTCTTAACAAGTTAAAAAATTTCGGAGGGGGTCCGGACCTCTAGGACCCTCCCTTTGGATCCGCCACTGGTTCCGAGACTTCGAGGGATCTAAGGATATGCATTTTTTTAAATTTTGACTCTGAACGGCTAAGAAATAGGGTTTTAAAGTATGTAAAACTTATAAACCGCTGTACCATTTTAAAGGAGATAACAGTAGAGCCCTTAAATAGTGGCACTCAAACACGTAAGATTAATTTTTAATTCGGCGGTGTAAACCTGCGTTAAAGATGTGCTCCTTATGTTATGCTAAACTATCTAAACAGGGAACCGGGGAGTACACAAACCACACCCCGTCTTGTTTTCAATTTCTTACTACGTCTATGTTATTCAGAAATTCATTCTGAGCATTTCATTCAAAGGTACCAAGTCTCTGTGAAGAATGTATTCTCATTTATTTAAGTTTTAAATATCGGTGTCGTTGTGTACTGACAGTGTTGGAAGAAATAATGAATTTCTGCATTTGGATTGAACCATAAGTTTTAAAATCTTTATAACTATTTTTTGAAAACTCGTAGCTAGTTACCGTCTTCGCCAAAGTTGTTAACCAAGGTCTGAATTATCGTTTTATATAGCTGGTTTTTCATATTGAGTGAAATAGCTATCTTTATCAGCGTAAATGCAAAATAATTGATTTCGTTTATTTCGTTTATTTGTTTATTTGTTTATTTGGAGTAGGGAAAAGCCTCCTGGAGCTGAAATTCCTGCAACCTTCCAATCTCGCTCTCCAGGCGGCATAAAACCTCCTCATCTTTTGTATCAACAGATTACACATTTCCAAATGATACATTTCATTGACTAATACTATACAATTAACATTAACAGAACCTCATTTATATCTAAGGACTAGTGCTAGAGCTATGACTATCGAGACAGGGAGTTTAGAAATAATTGTTTTACAGCACTACGTGACAGGTTAAAATCGAAAACATTGGAGCAACGATTAAATAGACGGCACATGCTAATGAATGGCTGATTATAGCCGTAATTAGTTCTGGCTCGAGGGATTCTTAAAAATGAATAAAATCTAAGAATACGACGATGAATGTCAAAATCCACAAGTTGCAGAAGATCAGAACAATCGATTCTTGATTGAAGCAGATCAGCAATGAAAACTGCCTTAGCAACGTCTCGACGAACAGACAGCAAATCGAGGTCGATAAGTTGACAACGGTCTTGGTAACATGGTAGGTTTAGCGGGTCCCTCCATGGTAGCTTACGAAGAGCAAAGTGAACAAACTTTCGCTGAATAGCTTCAATGCGCTGGACATCGATTTGGTAATGAGGTGACCAAACTACTGCTGCATATTCGAGAATAGAGCGAACCAGAGCACAATAAAGTGCTTTCAAGCAATGTATATCGCTGAAGTTTTTAGTAACTCGAAAAATGAATCCAAGGAGCTTGGAGGCCTTTGAAATGACGTATTCCATATGATCCATAAAATTTAGTTTGGGATCTAGAATAACTCCTAAGTCCTTTACAGAAGATTCACGCTTAATAATATTTTTCGAAATATTGTAGTCGTATGTAATTGTCGAGCGTTTGCGGGTGAACGAGATAACAGAACACTTTGAAGCATTCAAAACCATCCTATTCACTGTGCACCAATTGGTGAATATATCTAACTGTGATTGTAAGAATTCAGTGTCTTCGGCATTTTTGATTAGATGGTATAACTTAAAGTCATCGGCGAATGATAGTTTCAGACAATTTACTGAAAGGTTCAAATCGTTGAGGTAGAGCAGAAATATAAATGGCCCAAGATGACTGCCTTGAGGAACTCCAGAGCTGACAGCGAAATAAGCAGTGGTGCAGTCTTCAATTTTTACAGCCATTTCGCGACCGGTAAGGTAAGACTGAAGCCAATCCAATAAAGATCCACTGAATCCAAGCCTATCCAACTTGGCAACAGTTATTCTATGATTGATCTTATCAAAAGCTGCCGAGAAATCGGTGTATATAGCGTCAACCTGTTGACGATTTTCTAATGATCGAATAATGAATGATGTGTATGATGTAAGGTTCGTGGAAGTTGATCGACGAGGCACAAATCCGTGTTGAGTCTCGGATATGTAATTAGAGCAGTTGTGAGTAATGAAATCTAGAACGATTATTTCAAAGAGCTTTGAAACAGCACACAATGAGGCAATCCCGCGATAATTAGAGATAAAGGATTTGTTGCCCTTTTTAAATACTGGGAAGATATACGACTTCTTCCATGTATCAGGGAAAGCTCCAGACTGTAGAGAGCTGTTGAACATGATTGATAATGGTATCAGTAGACTGCTAGAACAGTTCTTCAGTACTACAGATGGAATTCCATCGGGACCAGAGTTTGACGATAATTTTAGCTTAGAACATGCTGTGCTTACCATGTCACATGTAATAATAGGATGGGATCCAATTGCAGAACGAACAGGGACGTTACTGGCAGCCTCAGAAACCTGTTCATTGGTTAATGTTTCTTCAGTGAAAACACTGCTGAAGTGCGTTCGGAATAAGCTGCATATGTCGGGCAAAGTAGATGATTGAACGTCATCGAGTATCATGTGAGTTGGTATTCCAGTTTCATTTCTCTGTTCGTTGACGTGGTTCCAGAAGCTTTCAGGGTTAGTTTTCAGATTATTCTGGATGCGACGAAGGTAGGCAAAATAGAGGGCTTTATTCAATCGCTTGTAGCGGTTGTTAAGGTGCAAATAATGCGCTCTTAAATGAAGAGAGGGATGCTTCGTGAGTTTCTTAAGTGCGGACCGTTTGGCACGTTTATAGCCTTTCAGAGTTTGATTGGACCATTGGGGATGGATTGGTTCATGACGGTTTTTTTTGGTACGAACTGGTCGATTGCATATAATGTTATGTGCGTCCATAACATAGCTGCAGAGTTGTAGTCGCAGTTGGATAATAGAGAGCTCCAGTTTAGTGATGTCAGAAATTGATTCATGGCGTCAAATTTTCCATTTCTGAAGTCGTAGTATGTTGTCTCGTCGGCATTATTGAAAACGGCGGGAGTACCTTCCGAAATAGCCATTAGAAGGGGAGGATGATGACGACAAGTTTTAACATATAAGCTATAAGTATCTTTCAAGTTTAACTATCAGTATGTTACTGATTTCAAACGAATTTAAGGTAAATGCGAAGGTTCAATAAACACTGGCTATAGATTTAATCGTATATATGGTGATTATTTAGTGAATAAAAACTACGCTCGTTGAATTTGCGTGGTAGACAAAAAGGAAAGAGAAATTCTTGAGCGTTTTTTTTTTTCAAAACGTCATATCTGCAATGAGTTACTCTCTTTGTTTACTTTCTCTTTCGATTTTTACGGCGTCACTATAACACTTTTCACTTATTTTACAGTACAGATCGAAAGACGGTGGTTTTAACTAGCATATTATGCAAAGAGCTGATGGATAAATGTTAAAGTCACCAAATTATTAACAGAAGAGAAAGTAAACAAAGAGAGTAACTCATTGCAGATATGACGTTTTGAAAAAACGCTCAAGAATTATCATTGTGTTGTCACTTGACTCGGCTGTCTGTACCCCGTCCATTTTTTTCTCACTCTTCCTCGTCACTGTTGTTGGTACTCACTATGCTCAGTTTCGGTTGCTCAAGTTCTCTCAACTGAAAAAGACGATCATTTTGATTTGTGACCGAAGCTTTGCGAACATTTTGAAGAAAAAGTGATAGTCATGATTTTGTTCAACTCTGCTTGTGACATTAGCGGCATATGCGCATGGGCGATGTTAGCGGTATAGGTGGCTTTGGCGATGTTGGTGGTAGTGGTGGCAGTAGCGATGGCGAGTGCAAAGGGTGCTGGCGGTGTGGCAGCAACTAGAGGTGTAAAAGGTGCTTGTACTGCAGTGATGGAAGCATATTCGGTAGCAGATGGCGTAGTATAATGAGCTAAGTCTGAAGCAGATGCGATGTTGGTGGATGCCCGAGCAGTATGTGTAGAATTTATTGGCACTGAAACTAGGTGTGGAGCAACGGATGGAAATGTAGCGGCAGCAGGAATGGTAGCAGTAAGCGCTGAGGTTATAGGCTCTGTAGTACGGAGAGCTGGTTCTCCAGCAGAC
This sequence comes from Topomyia yanbarensis, assembly GCF_030247195.1. Classification (NCBI taxonomy): domain Eukaryota; kingdom Metazoa; phylum Arthropoda; class Insecta; order Diptera; family Culicidae; genus Topomyia; species Topomyia yanbarensis. Next base: position 179,079,024 of record NC_080672.1, read on the forward strand.
GATTCAGCAACGGCAAGTATAGCAGCAGCAGGTATGGCAGCAGTTGATATAGTAGTGGCAGGTGTAGCAGCAACAGGTGCAGCAGCATCAGACGTGGCAGTGGTAGTAAAATTCGATTCGTAAACAGCAATGTCGTGAGCAGCGGTAGTATCCATTGCTACGTTGTTGGAGGGCAAAACGGAGTTTCCGATGATAGATGCAATCGAGGTGGCCTGCGAGTTATTGCCAAGGTTTACATCTGAAACGACAGAGGCTATAGTAGTAGAAGATTTCCCCATATAAAATCCCATACAAACTTTGAACACAATGCGCAAACCCGGGAAGCAACCGATTGCTCCCAAACTTTGCACAGGCATTTGGGACCACAAAGGGAACTCAAAAAGTGCTGTGCTGAAAAATGTCATTTTCGATCCACTCTAGTGACCATACGTCCTGGTTTCCCAGGACATATCTTGGTTTTTCACTGACTGTTCTGGTGTCCTGGGTAGTCGAGGCAAAAGCTTGATTTGTCCTGGTTTTTCTCCTGTAAGCTTAATAACAGGAGTTCAATAAAATGAAAGTTTTTTCAGTCATGTAGTTGAAAAACAAAAAAAAAATTCTTCAACGTATTCAGATTTTTTTATTCAAAATATAATGTTTATTCTTCAAAAAAGCGTCAATGAATATTGGAGAAGGGGCCCTGGTCAGCCGTACGACGCAACATAGTCGCGATGCTCTCACAAGAACACTGGACGGAACTGACGTCCTTCTTCCGGATACAATTCCGGATCCTAGTGGTAAACTGCTTCGTATCCTTGACTCGCCAATTATTTTTATACACTAAAGCACTGAGGGAGCCGAAAAAAACCCAATGAGACGGCACTGGGGCAAGTTAGTCGGGTTTCCTTCTTTCGCCACGTACGGTATCTTTTTCTGCTCAGCGTCTTCTTGGCGTAATGGGAAGACGTCTTGTCCGGCCAGAAGACGTACATACCAACCGTATGATGCTCTTTTTAGAACGGCAGAAGAATTTTCTCAAGACACTCCTCCTGGTACACTTGTTGATTGATGGCCAGACCGCTCGGCTTGAACCACGGTTTTGAAATCCCTCTGTCCGATATGGCGATGTACAGCATAACATTTCTTAAATTTATGCTTAAACTTATATTTTACTTAGGGGTGTCTGGCCGACTTGTCGCTGGAATAGTCATTTCCTAGAATATGGTAGCACGAACGACGTCTCGCGGTAGTTGTTCGTCATCCACCGGCACTGCGATTTCAGGATCGCTATCTGCTCGTCCGTGTCATCGGGGGACCGAGTCTTCTTCCGACAGATGATATCCTCCATCTTGAGGGCTCGGTGAATCAAGGCCGGTATTACGTAAACTCGTTTCGTCCTTGTTGTCGAACAGCTTTTTCGACGCTTTCTTTTTCTTCTTCTTCGTCATTATCTTTGCCGCGGCCACTACCGGCCTTCCGCTCCACGCTCAGGGATGCCAGGATCTGGTAAACTGTACTCACGGGCACGTTTTCGTCTCGAAAGTGGTCTACCGTATTTTTTTCTACGATGGCCAAGTGTGTCGCAAAACCGCATAACACGCTCGTGGAGTACTTGCTGTTTCGACGCCATCTTCGATTGAACTGACAGCACCGAGCGAAAAAAAACTTGTCTCCCATTTATAGGGAGTCCAGAGAGCAATTCTCTTGGAGAGAAAAGAATTTACGCTCTTTTCTTTAATTACAGAAAGGTATTGAAATCATTCTCATTTTTTTTTGAACACCCGTTATATTTCTAATTATTGAGTTTTCGCTTTATTCACTCTGCTCCAGAGTACGACAAACAAAACTTAATACACTCGAATCTCTCAATTGTACCATCCGAAGCCTTTTTTAATCTCTCAATAGTACCTCGTTATTTCTTTTACCAACTTACTTTTTTTACATGGAAATTGAAAAGAGAAAGAGGCGTTCGTATGTACGTACCACATCAGTCAGCTGTAGCCTGTTTGCAACAACTGCACTGGGGCAAGTTAGTGACTTCGGGATCCGAAAAATTTCCTTTAGTACCTACCTCTAAGAAGACACATCGAAGTTTTGGCGATGCTGCTTCTTCTAGAGTTCTCTTGCAAGTGGCAGTTTTTCGTTTTACTGGAATTTCATAAAAAGGAAAATGGCAAAACAACAATAGCTGTCGTGGAATAATCTTATTGAGCGCTCTCTCGAGCTGGTAATTATGGAACCCCTTTAGGATCAATACCAGTTCCTAATCAGTCTAATTTTCCATCTCAATCGGAAGCTATAATCGCGCTGCTTGTTAACAGTGCAGTGAATCAAACGAACGTTTCTACATACAGTCTGCTGTCTATATGTATCGCGCCAGCAAAGCAATCGAAAAATAACAGTTATCCCAAGCCAGTGTGGAAAATAATGAATCGTTACTTTCATTGATGCGGTATAGATCGTTTATTTAAAAATGATTGAAACTTGTCGTAACTGCCGGAACTGCGGCGTAATTTGTAGTCTTCCTCCCGGTGGGTCGAGTCGCCCTCCATCACTCCTTACCAGAAAGTTTCTAATTCAATTCTTTTTTTTATTATGGAAAATATCTAATTTCAACTCTTAGTTTCTGAAGGAAAATTACAAATTTAAATTTCTTAAGGAAAATTTAAAATTTCTTTGCTGGCTACCCACCGGTTGCTCCTAGCAACTAAAACGGGCGCCCTGGTTCCCGCGAATTGCTGCGCGTCGCTGGTTATCGCTTGGTTGTTCGGTTGGTTGCTCCTCCCGAGTAAAGGCGGATAACATAATGATTTCATATTGATATCATGTTTTGTTATCATTGTTATTATTTTGATATTATGTTATCATCTTCCCAATTTGCGAATAACTGGATCGTAACAGAATTTGTTATCGCTGCAGTTTTTGATGCCACAATTCAAAATCTTAAGGAATTTCTTCAGTTTGACGATCTTACTCCAGTTTCCAAGTTGAAGGCAATATAGTAACATAAAGAGTGAGTCAAAAATTATGGTGACACTTTAGATTGATTGGTAAATCGGCTATACCCAAGTAGCATTTTTTTACACAATAAGTGCTAATTAGCACACTACAAGTGCTAATTATGAATACAGAATATAAAGTTATCAACAACTAATACATTAAACAACCAGTTATCATCAATAAGCACTTTTATAAAAATGATAACTGGATGAATTATTCAATAACATAAAATGCATAACATAATTTGTTATCAATATGAAATCAGTGATAACTTAATTTTTTATTATGTTTAAATACAAGATACAAAACTTTATTATCATTTTTGTTATGTTGGCTGTTAAATCAACCAAATTGATAACAAATTAAGTTATCAAACTAGTGATAACCAGAAAATTTAACCATTTGTTACCATTAAGTTATTTTCTTTTGCTCGGGCTAGCAACCGCGAAGGGCACGCTGCTTCCCGTCAATTGCTGCGCGTCGCTCGAGGGTGGTTGCTCCTAGCAACTGAAACGGGCGCGTTGGTTCCCGCGAACTGCTGTCGCCTACTATTCACCTCTTGAGAGTTGCTGCTCCTAAGTGCGCAGTCTGGCTCGATTTCCTTGCACTGTCCTTTGGGGTTGGGAGAGTTGTCGCGTTCGCTTCGCCGTCCGAATGTAGAATGAGCTTGGGTTCCGCATACCACAAAATTTATAGTTGTTCGGTCTCATGTTTGGATGGTTGCCCATGACAACCATGCGTCTCGCATACCATCAAACTTGTTGGCCAATAGTTTGAGCGGACTGATTTCCCTCAGGAAATTATAGAATTCATGTCATTGACACACCTCCGCTTTGGCTTACAGATTACCAATGCTTATTAGAATTTCTTCTGTAATATTATTTAGAACCACTTTTTGTTTCAAATTTCAAATTTTATTCAGTAACAAATATATTTTTTTTAATTTAATTCTAACTACTCCACAATGCCCCTTTTTCCTATTCTCTACTCAACAACAGTGAACAGTATCATGTCTTTAAACCTATTGGGTTTTTTTTTATAATTCGCTTAGGCCGTGCTGTGTCATTGTGTTGCTCATCATTAACATTTTTGGTTTGTAGCGCGGGAAAGTCTGCTTCTGCATTATTGATTATGAACTGTTGAGTATTCTCTGTAGCATCTAATAGAATATGGTCTGGACTTGCTTCCGCATATGTGGTTACTTTTTAAACGTCCTGAATGTTTCGAGAGTATTGTACTCCACGATCGCTTCGTACCACCACTTTTGCGCCGTCTCTGGCAATCACAGTGTACCTATTTGTGAAAAAATATTTAGATTGAATACATAACTTTGTACATATCATTGTCAAATATACCTGTCTGCAGAAAAAGTTGGGTCTGATTTGTGTCTTTTTTGCTGTGCAATCAGTACTCTATTACCAACTGCGATATCCGAAATCTTTGCTCCCCGCCGCGAATCGGCGTATTTTTTGCTTTCAAGCTTAGAAACTGTGTCTTTTTCGCAAATATCCGTGCGGTCCAACAGTTCCGGTGAATTCGTACTCCATAGGCAAGGGAACGCACCTCTACATTTCCATCCCACTAGCAATTCAAATGGGGTCACGCCTAGTCGTGATAGTGGCCTCACCTTGTTATGTATATGTACATAATTGTCAAGTGCCGTTTTCCAGTTATTCCCGTCCAATCTTGACGCCGCCAGAGCATCCTTTATCCCTTTATTTTGTCTTTCGACTGCTCCATTATACTGTGGACTGAAGGGTATTCATTTGCGGATTTTCACTCCTCTTTCTTCCCATGTCCTGACAAATTTATCGCTTTGGAATGGTGGACCATTATCACTATGAATTGCCAATGGGTAACCTCAAACCTCACATACCCTCATGAGGGCTTCGTTGGTGACTTCAGCGTCCATTCGTTTCATCTCGATTACATGCAGGTAGCGAGAATATGTATCCACGATTACCAAAAACTCGCCATGACCGAAGTCTTGATCAGTAAAAAAATCAATTTGGAAGATTTCCCACGGACCGTGGGGTAGTTCTCTGCTCGTCAGTGGCAATGGTGCGTTTTTTCGAAAAAGCCTCAAACATGTTTCACAGTTCATCACATACGTGTCTGCATCTTTGCTAAGTCCTGGCCACCAAAAATAATTTCTCAAGATCCTTTTCATGGATGCTGCTCCCATGTGCCCTTGATGACCTACCTCGAGTGCCTTATTTCGAAGAAGGTATGGCAGAATCACACGGTCCTCCTTAAATATCAAAGATCCAAGTGTTCTGAGGTGTTTTGCTTGGGACTCATAACAACGGAGCCGTTTCTCCCAATGCCCCGTTTTGAGAGACTCCTGTACTTCTGATAGTTCTACGTCATTTTCAGCTTGCGCTTTGATCTCATTCCACGTTAAATCCATTGTTCCTGCATCGAGCAAATGCAGAAGGTGCCGGTCAGCTGTATCATCAAAGGGTTCCGTGGTATGTGGATTACTTATTAATCTTGATAATATTACTATGGTTTAATTGCCGCAAGGTTCTACTGTATCGATTTTGTTGGCTATTTTCGGCAAATTTGAGACTAAGAGAAACGAAAGCAATTAAATTGAAAGACGGATAGGTATTCTAGAGCGAATCAGTTATAAACTTAGAACGGAAAACTAGAACTAGGGAGGCTCATATGGGCATGATCGAAAGGAAATGTGAAGAATTCTTTGCCTTCTGCAGAGTAGGAGTTGGGCGTTGCACCCAGGTCTACCGCATGGTCTATGGTAGAACATAACTCATCATCATGTTTTACCGCCGACGCCGACCATAGACCATGCGGTAGACTTGGTAGACTTGGGTCTACCATAGACCATGCGGTAGACTTGGGTGCAACGCCCAACTCCTACTCTGCAGAAGGCAAAGAATTCTTCACATTTCCTTTCGATCATGCCCATATGAGTCTGCCTAGTTCTAGTTTTCCGTTCTAAGTTTATAACTGATTCGCTCTAGAATACCTATCCGTCTTTCAATTTCATTGCTTTCGTTTCTCTTAGTCTCAAATTTGCCGAAAATAGCCAACAAAATCGATACAGTAATCTTGATAATGCAACTTTAAAATTATATGGCTGCAATCTAAGTGCCCAAGCTTCGGCACGGGAAACTGCCCTTTTTCCAATACGATGCATGCCACCGAATATGAATTCATTGGATTCTGCATCCGATTTTATAGTGAATTGCAAACTCATGAGGTACGCTGAAAACTTTTCAACCCCCCACACTATTGCTAGCGCCTCTTTTTGAGTATGAGGGTATTTCATCTCGGTAGCTGAAAGTGCTTTTGAAGCGCATGCGATCACCCTAGGCTTCGCGTTCGAGTCAAACTGGACAAGTACTGCCCCCAATCCATATGGCGAGGCGTCCACAAAAAGCTCTGTTTTATCATCTCGATTATAGTAGCCCAGCGTTTGGATTGTTTTCCAGGCATTACAAGTAAGAAATTGGAATTCTGTGTCATGTGCGTGAGTCCAATCGAAGTGGTTGGCTTTGGCAAGCTCCCTGAGATGACGTGTTTTAACTGCACGTTGGGGTATGAACCTTTCGATGAAGTTGATCAAACCCAAGAAACTCTTAACTTCAGTTTGATTTTCTGGTCTTCGGAGATTTTGGATTGCTTGAATTTTATCGCTGTCTACACTCCATCCTTCTCCAGTTAATTTAAAGCCCAGGAATGTTACCTCTTGTTTACTTAGTGCGCATTTCTCCTTGTTAATGTGTACGTTATGATCTTGGAGTCGGGCCATTACTGTCTTCAGGTTTCTATCATGGTTTTCCTTTGTAGCACCAAAAATAAGCACGTCATCCAGATAATTCACTATCAGGGGCGTTACATAGCCCGAATGAAAGCCGACAGCACCTATACATAGCTTCGCCGGAGAAAAAATTAGTGAGGTGTCGGCAGCTCTCGTCGAGAACGACGTGGAAGAAAGCGCTTTTTAAATCAATAATTGAAAATCATTTAGCACCATGGAGGTTCATCAATATACACTCAAGTTTTTTTTTACGCGGTTTTTTTTGCGCGGTATTTTTTACGCGGTTTTTTTTACGCGGATTTTGAAATTTGCGCGGTTTTCATTTACGCGGATTTTGAAATTTACGCGGTTTTCATTTACGCGGATTTTGAAATTTACGCGGTTTTCATTTACGCGGTTTTTGAAATTTACGCGGTTTTCATTTACGCGGATTTTGGAATTTACACGGTATCCATCAATGAGCTTCCCTTTATCGCGGATTCTTAAATTTAAGTGGTCTTCATTTACGCGCATTTTGAAATTTACGCGGTTTTCATTTACGCGGATTTTGAAATTTGCGCGGTTTTCATTTACGCGGATTTTGAAATTTACGCGGTTTTCATTTACGCGGATTTTGAAATTTACGCGGTTTTCATTTACGCGGCTCGTATCCCCCGCGTAAAAAAACCTGAGTGTATCTTCAAACGTAAGCATTCTGAACAGAGTTCTATGGATGCATTTATTTGGTCCCCTGAGTTCCACGACTAAACGAATATCATCACATCCTTTTGGTACAACCAAAAGTGATGAGCAGAACGTACGATCCATAGTATCTGTGACAACTTCAATAATACCCAATGACAACATTTCATCTAGCCTATGCTTTGTAAGCTCTCTGTATGCGACAGGGATATGAGTGTAGACATTTCTAGCCGGTGGCATCTCCTTGTCGTAGTGCAGAACAACTGGCGGTACATTAAACTTGGGGAACTCGGTAACTGAATCATTGACTATTGTATTAACTGCAGCGAATTCACATGGCCAAAAGTTGTCGGCAAACGGTACTGACAATCCTATGATAAGAATGCTATATCTTGTTGCCGTGCTGAATCCTAGCAAAGCTTTCCCCTCGTCCACGACATAGAATTTCTCAATATAAACGGGTCTGTCTTTTTATATAAACAGTTCCGCTGAAAATGTGGCTATTACTTTGATGTTGGTGGATGCAGCGTAGGCTCTAAGCCTTGTATCTGTTGTGTAACTCAGATCATTTAGCTTTTTTCGTGTTTATTCTTTTTGAAGTATTTTCTCAAATTGAGTTTTTGTTATTGTAATTACTTGCGCACCGGAATCTATGAGGAATACTATACGCGATCCAGCTACACGCCCAACCATTAAGGTATTCTCTTCTGTTTGATAATTTGTAGGCATAGAAACTATTCTATCAATAACCAACAAATCAACCAACCTTGGGGTCTGTGCCTGAAACATATTTAGAAGAATACCGTTTTATTTCATGCTTGCTAAGTCTTCCATGAGTCGATATTGCAAGAATAAACGACAAGTTCAAGCAGTAAGGAGATATACGGTGATTCGCAATGCAAAATAATTTTGCACATGGGCCTAGGACTCAAATATATACATGATTTGGAAAAAAATCAATATCGACTCAAGGTATTTCTCTTTTTTCATTTCAAACGTTTATTTTTAAATTCAAGAATTTATTTAATAGATTTTCAAGCTTTTATCTACAAATTAAATATCAATCCATTTCACTTACATCAATTGGTTTGGGTTCATTAATATCTTCTTCATCTTTGATAGCAGCAATTTTTCGCGGTGGTTCTTCATTGTCTGCTTCGGAGTATCGTTTAGTTGCGATTCGGGCGCGATTTTGAGAGGGGCAACATCGAGCGAGATGTCCTTGTTGCTTACAGTTATGGCAAATCTTGTTAAGGCATGGGCATTGGCCAGGATTGTGATAAATACTTGCACAACGCCAGCAAACATTTTGCATTGATCCTTTGAAACGCATCGGAGCACGATGGTACGATCCTCTTCCTCGGCTTGAACTGTTGAGTCTTCCTGTGTCGTTACGCTGAAATTGTCCTCTTTGACCCGCATTACTGATAATTGTGGCGATCGATGCTGTTCTTTGTGGCTGGTGCATCTTCTGAAACTCCTCTTCGTTGAATATCTCTGTTTCGTAATCGCGTACAAGGTCGAATAAATCGTTCAACGAGCCTTGTCGCACCCAATTTCGATGAGATAGAGTACGCACACGCCTATCGGTTGAACTTTTGATCACTGTACGGGCCACTGCTTCCATTTCGTCGTCCTCTTTGTCGTAGCCACAGAGTTTGGCAGAAGCTGCGACACGTCGAACAAATTGTAGATTTGTTTCTTCAACCCGCTGCACTGTATTCAGGAGATTACTGCGTTGAAAAACCGTATAAGCCCTCAATCCAAAATAGCAATCCAACCGACAAATTGCGTTTGAAAATGGATGAGCTATTTCATCAGGCATATCCGGCAAAAACTTCGTCCCTTGTAGCAATTCTAACAACTTCGGCCCAGATTTAATTCTGAAGACATCCATTTTAATATTTTCATCGTTTGCTTGTATCAAGTTTAATGAAGCCACCAGTATATTTTTCCAATACTCGTAGCCTTTTTTGTCGATATCTGATGCACTGTCTGATGGAACACATTCGGGAATGTTTATTGTGCTGATAGACATGTTATTCACACTGGCTAATAGTGTCTCGCCCACTGTACCGAATGATTCTGCTGTGCTCGAACGAATTGGTTGCAATTCGCCGACTGAATCCGATTGTAATAAAGCATCCTTTTCGTTGCGAAGCTTGGTCAACTCAATTCTCACGGACGATAACTCCTCCAGAAGTATCTTTTTGGCGATACTTTTCTTCGACTTTCTGTGGAATAGACCAACAGCTTGTTTTTTGAAATATGTAAACATATATATATATATATATATATATATATATATATATATATATATATATATATATATATATATATATATATATATATATATATATATATATATATATATATATATATATATATATATATATATATATATATATATATATATATATATATATATATATATATATATATATATATATATATATATATATATATATATATATATATATATATATATATATATATATATATATATATATATATATATATATATATATATATATATATATATATATATATATATATATATATATATATATATATATATATATATATATATATATTATATCATATTTCTGTCTACACATCAGAAAACTATATCTTTGGTTTCAATAATCAATCCCCACATTCTCATTGAAGATTGCATAATTGAACCCTGTGCATAAGTTATTGACCATGTCACAATAACGAATTTAAACTTCGCCTACTTATCGAGGTTTTCTTTATGTACTATTTTTTAAAAGCTCTCCGTCTACTCATCGGAGGCTTCTAGACATGTAAAATGGCATTCACAACCATTTGATACTAACTTTTTGATGATTTATCCTTCGTACCGACTGCGCCATTGTCGTAACTGCCGGAACTGCGGCGTAATTTGTAGTCTTCCTCCCGTTGGGTCGAGTCGCGCTCCATCACTCCTTACCAGAAAGTTTCTAATTTAACTCTTTTTTTATTATGGAAAATATCTAATTTCAATTCTTAGTTTCTGAAGGCAAATTACGAATTTAAATTTCTTAAGGAAAATTTAAAATTTCTTTGCTGGCTACCCACCGGTAAGTAGCTCGTTTGCACGCTCGAGGGTGGTTGCTCCTAGCAACTAAAACGGGTGCGTTGGTTCCCGCGAATTGCTGCGCGTCGCTGGTTATCGTTTGGTTGTTCGGTTGGTTGCTCCTAGCAACCGCGAAGGGCACGCTGCTTCCCGTCAATTGCTGAGCGTCGCTCGAGGGTGGTTGCTCCTAGCAACTGAAACGGGCGCGCTGGTTCCCGCGAATAGCTGCGCGTCGCTGGTTATCGCTTGATTGTTCGGTAGGTTGCTCCTAGCAACTGCGAAGGGCACGCTGCTTCCCGTCAATTGCTGCGCGTCGCTCGAAGGTGGTTGCTCCTAGCAACTGAAACGGGCGCGTTGGTTTCCGCGAACTGCTGTCGCCTACTATTCACCTCTTGAGGGTTGCTGCTCCTAAGTGCGCAATCTGGCTCAATTTCCTCGCACTGTCCTTTGGGGTTGGGAGAGTTGTCGCGTTCGCTTCGCCGTCCGAATGTAGAATGAGCTTGGGTCCCGCATACCACAGATTTTATAGCTGTTCGGTCTCATGTTTGGATGGTTGCCCATGACAACCATGCGTCTCGCATACCATCAAACTTGTTGGCCAATAGTTTGAGCGGACTGACTTCCCTCAGGAAATTATAGAATTCATGTCATTGACACACCTCGGCTTTGGCTTACAGATTACCAATGCTTATTAGAATTTCTTCTGTAATATTATTTAGAACCACTTTTTGTTTCAAATTTCCAATTTTATTCAGTAACAAATATATTTTTTTAATTTAATTCTTGCTACTCCACAAAACTCAGCAAACTTGAACAATCTTCGATACAATACAGTGGTCGTTTGTCCAATCCGCCCTTGTGTTCGCGAAGTGGAACAATTTATAAAGGGACATACTCGTAATGCGGTACTGATACCATTTAAAACTTTGGCCGTGGCGAAAAGTTTGGCTATGAGAAACAACATGCAACACGTCGTTACACATGACAATGTTAGAATCAAGATACCCGTTAGATTGACGATGATAAGACTGGTGTGCGTCTGCACGATCTATCCCCGCGTACAACCAAAAATTCACTATTGATGTCGAAGTACGTAACGATGAAAGTTTGAAACCTGGAGAAATTTTTTTCCAGTTGTATCCAATGGTGTTCGTATCGTGAGAATGCGATTTACGTAACCTATTCCTTCATATCTGAACATTCAATATGAAATAGAAGGTGTAAGCAAATCTCAGATCACGCTGTGCACATATGAAGAACAGATCCCTACGTGCCAAGCCACGTGCGAAAGCCTTTAATGAAACAACATCAACTGCGAGCAAACCCAACAACATTAACTGAATCACCATCAACCGGAGTTGCAACTCAGTCACCAACGAATGTTGGAACAACAGAATCTACACACAGCGTGTCCGATCATTGTGATGATACTTACCAATCAACTGCCAGCACCCCCGACAATAAAGTAAATGACAAAAATACGGATACACGATCGTGACCCGTTGGTCCCACAAACGATTCAAACCAGGTAATCGTGAAAACCCATACAACATCAAGAGGACAGCATGGACGAAAGCGATAAACCGAGTGAAAGTGGACTAAGTGATTTACATGGCTTTGCGCATAAGCATGGCTACTTGGGACCGTTGATGTTTCTGCTTTGCTTCAATGGCGTGTATTTAGTGCTGAAAACTCCTCGCCTGTTCCTGCACAGACGATCTTATAATAATTTGTCTCATTTGCACAATTCAGGATTTCTGATTTCTCCAACAACAGCATGAAACTTTCGCTGGTGGTGGTGTAGCAAGAACTTCGCGTGTGTGTGTGTAAATCCTAAAAAGCACGGTAATCGAATTCCCACGAAAAATTTTCTGGTAGAGCTCTTCCTCCCAGACCCATAGAAGTTTTTTACTGCCAAAGCTCTGCCTGCCCGACCCAAAATCTTTGTAACTGCCGAAAACCTGTGGAGAAGGCACAGTCGATTGATAGGTAACGGGGGGAGGGAGTCCCCTTTCGACTGTCCTGGTTTTTTACTCACCTCATATGGTCACCCTAGTATAGTACCGAACAAAATTCTTTGTTTGGGGCTTTATAGCTATAACGCCCCATATATGTAGGTCGCTGTCAAACTCCATATGATGGTATAGGGTTGCCAGGGGGCTGAAAAGAACCACACTTCTGAAAGCATCTGCCATTCTCACGCAATTACACGCTGAAAGAAACTAGTACAAGTCTCGACAAACATATGATTACGGCCTAAAAGCCAACTGTCAAAATTTTCCTTGAAAGGAAATTCCGAACAAACCGTTACTCGCCAATCACAGAGGTAGGTAGTAAACAAAAGAGAAAAGTTTTCTCTTTCATTAACTGCTATGAACTGTGTTTAGCCAGTAACGGTTTGTCCGGAATTTCCTTTCAAAGAGAATTTTGACAGTTGGCTTTTAGGCAGTAATCATATGTTTTTCGAGTCGCTGGTTGAATGAGAACTCGAAAGATGGTGTTGGAATCACCAAAATGATGTTATCGAAGGTTTGTTCGTGGAATTTGACAGTGGAATATCTTGTACTTTATCATCTTGGGTACGGGTGAATTATGGCGGGAAGCGCTCGGTACGCTTGGATTTTTGCGGGAGGCGCTTGGTATGGGGAAATTTTGGCGAGAGGTACGAATAGATGCTCCGAAACCATCCATCCGGCGTTCCTGTAACGTTGTCGCCCTGTTCGCTGCAGATGTGGATAACTCTAGCGCGTGCGAGCTTTTTTGGAACCGGCGATCTCCTCCCGGGGTGCTGTCGGCTTCTGCAAGAGCTGGACTGAGGCTCTGCTTTTTCTTCCTTTTGTTAGCCATTTGGGATGCTTAGGCGCACGTTCAGATTTCCAACTACAAACATTTTAAACTCTTCTACTGGTACTGGAGAGGTCCTCACTTGGGGACTGCAAACACACGAATGGTGATACAAAACAAGCTCGCGTGACCTGTATAAATAACATTCCCGTATGTAATGAAACGCTTGCATGCTCCTTTTTGACGGCTCTGCCTGAGATATGCTTGTAAATTTTCCTCGCTGTTCTCGAAGGATTTTTTAAAAATCCTTTTTTGGTTTATTTATTGTAGTAGCACATATTTTGAAATTTAATACGAAATACGTGCGCAAATTTCCGATCAGATGGTGTAAAAATAGTGCGATTTTGATCAGTAGAACGGAAGATATTCGAATTTAAAAACTGGGAGAATTTCTCAACTGAAATTTCTGAAACGGGACCCCTTATTGCAACGTTAGAAGTATTCTACTTCAAAAGACAACCAAATCACTAATGCTAAACAATGGGTGCTTCCTATACCGTAAACCTGAGCTATCAAAATATTGTAATATGTTGATAATAATTCCTTATTTGTCATTCGAATAAAACGTATGCCAAACATTCATTTTGTAAACCGTAGTCCGAAAATCAAATGTCCAAATGTACAATTTGTCTCCACGAAACAAAACTGACAAGAATTCTCATCATTTTCACGAACAAAATGCGGAAACGGTTTGCATAATAATTGGTTTGAACGAGACACATCTCCAAATTTGATTTGCAATGAAGATCCGGATATGTGTGTATAAAAGAACAGCGACAATGATTAATTTATAAATTAGATGAATACCGCATACATTCTCTATAACAGAGAGAGTTTTTAAAATACTACCAGATGGTCATAACATTGATTGTCACTTTTTCCCACCTTCAGAGTTATTTACCTTAGAAAATGTCGAATTCTGAGCATAAAATCGTCAATAACTCTGTTTATGTAACAGTTAATGATTTGGTATCTGAAGAAGAAATGTGCGCATTTGGTAGAGCTAACTGGTGTCTGAAATCGACATTCACGAGAAGTCATCCTCAAAGATTTTATATTAAAAAAAACTGATTTTTTAACAGTCACCCTAAACGAAACAAGGGAAATCGCTGTAAAATAAAAACCGTTGAAGATAGTGTTTCGACATTTTAAACAAAGTTACTCTGAATTGATTTCTCCATATTTCTTTAGAAGGTTGTATTCTCCTCTTTTTCCATTCAGGAGATATTTTTTTATTTCAAAAATTGAGAGCGCCACCCTAATTTTGTTTTCCCCATAATGAAGGGCACTTGTAGAGAATTTGTTCCAAAGACACTGAAAGTCTACCACTAACGGTTTATAAGTTCTGGATTTTCGACGAAAAAAATCGATATGGCGCGCTAGTGAGATGGTTTTGTATTGTTCTTCAATTATATTTTACCTTAATGTAAGTACGTGCCAGAATCAAAAATATTATTTTTCATTATGGAAGTGCGAATATGTTGCACATATCCAATTGATACGTGGATGTATTCGCGCGGGGCTTATTATATGATGTTATGCAAACTAAGTGACGAGTTATCAAATGATTCAGTGATGTGTACTCCACCCAATCGGCATCTTCTGACAACTGCTTTTAAGACAGATATACATGCAATCAAACGAGTATGAAAACTTTTCAATTTTACCTTTCGTTTTCAAGAAAATGATCCACTTTTTAATTTTTTTTTCCATATTCCCGGGATCCCGGGATTTCCCGGGAAATTTCATATTTATTTCCCTAATCCCGGGAAGCTGAAAACCGTCGGGAAATGGAAGCTCTACTTCCATGGAAGCACTGCCGGTCAGTGAGATGGCTTATAAAAACACACACACACAGAGAACCAGGCGTACTCAGAAAGGCGAATTGCTGTTTGAGCTGAAGAAAGATCCATTAATCAAGAGCTCGGCCTACCGGGAACTCGTGGAAGAAGCGGTGGGAGGAGAGCTTTAGTTCAGGAAGCAGTAGTCGAGTGCAGGAATCTGGACGAGATCACAGCGGAAGACGAAGTGAGAAGCGCGCTAATAGAGCAAGGAAACCTGGAGAGAGAGAGAGAGAGAGAGAGAGAGAGAGAGAGAGAGAGAGAGAGAGAGAGAGAGAGAGAGAGAGAGAGAGAGAGAGAGAGAGAGAGAGAGAGAGAGCAGATATCAATCAGGTTGAGGAAGGCATACAGAAGCACACAAACAGCAGTGATACGCTTATCGCCAACCGCAGCCAACTAGCTTATGTCGACCGGTAAGATCAAAATCGGGTGGTCGGTGTGCTCGTTGCGATTGATCCCTAGAGCCACTAAACAACTGGAGAGGTGTTTCAGGTGCCTGGGTTTCGGCCATCAGGCAAGAAACTATAGAGGCCCGGACAGATCTGATCCGTGCAGAAAATGTGGGGAGAAGGGACACATTGCTAGAGACTGCACAAAGCAACCGAAGTGCTTGCTCTGCACAAATGAGGGCGCAAAAGACCACATGACGGGAGGCTTCTTATGCCCAGAGTACAAAAAGGCGAAGGCAGGCCAATGATGATGGAGATTACCCAACTTAATCTCAATCAATGTGACATTGTACAGCAACTGTTGTGGCAGTCAACAACAGAAATGAAGTGCAACGTTGCAATTATTGCAGAGCCGTATTGTGTCCCTCCCGATAACGGTAACTGGGTGGTAGATAGTGCAGGGATGGCGGCAATCCAAGTGATGGGCGGTTTCCTTGTTCAAGAAGTGGTGGATAGCACCCACTAAGGTTACGTGATCACCCGGATCAATGGCGTATTCGTGTGTAGCTGTTATGCTCATCCACGGTGGAGACCAGAGCAGTACAACTGAATGCTGGACGCATTAACGTCGGTTGTTATAGGAAAAGATTTCAACGCTTGGGAAGTGGAGTGGGGTCGCAGGCTGACCAACGTAAGAGATTACAGCCTATTGGAAGCACTGGCGAAGCTGGACGTAAAGCTGTGCAATGAAGCTTCCGCTACCACATTCCGTAAAGGCGCCCGAGCATCCATCATCGACGTAACACGCTGCAGTGCGTCGCTGATGGATGACATGAATTGGCGAGTTAGTGAGCAGTACACACATAGTGATCACCAAGCGATCCACTACACCATTGGTCGGCGAAATTGTACGGTAACGCCGAGAGTGAGGACTGGCGAGCGAAAGTGGAAAATAAAGGAATTCGACAAGGACCTTTTTGTGGAAACAATTTGTGCTGACAGCGTCATTCCAATTCCGAGTGCCGATGAGCTGTCGGAAACAGTAACTAGGGCATGCGATATAACAATGCCGAGGAAAATGGAGCCGAGGAACTACCGGCGTCCAGCGTACTAGTGGAACGAAAGGATAAGCATCCTCCGGGCTACTTGCCTAAAAGCCAGAAGACGCGTTCAGAGAGCAAGATCTGAGGCAGCCAGAGAAGTGTGTAAGGTAACCTTCCGGGCGGCCAGGGCCGCTTTTAAAAGTGAGATAGTGCTTAGCAAGTCCACCTGCAACAAGGAGTTGTGCAGAGAAGTAGCTAATCCCTGGGGCATTGCTTACCGTGTCGTTATGGCCAGGATCAAGGGTCCAATGACGCAAGTCGAAATGTGCGCCGACGAACTGAAAATTATCGTGGAATGCCTTTTCCCGAAGCACGACCCAATTGCATGGGCGCCTACACTGTACGATGATGTAGACGGTGGAAATGCAGGTGACAATCGTGTTTCCAACGACGAGCTACTTATAGTGGCAAAAGGGCTGAAAGCGAAGAAAGCTCCCGGACCGGACAGTATCCCTAACGTGGCACTGAAGAATGCGATTACGGCGTTTCCGGACATGTTCAGGATAGTCCTACAGAAATGCCTGGACGATGGCTACTTCCCAGATAAATGGAAGATCCAGAAGCTGGTGTTGCTGCCAAAACCAGGGAAACCACCAGGAGATCCAGCATCTATCGGCCTATATGCCTGCTGGATACTCCTGTAAACTCCTAGAAAGGGTTGTTCTCAACAGGCTGACGGCCTACGTTAAAAGTGAGAACGCTCCATGCTCGGCCCAGCGCTCTGGAATATAATGTACAACGGAGTGTTAACATTCGAACTGCCCAGGGGAGTGAAGATCGTTGGCTTTGCAGATGATGTTGTCCTGATGATAACCGGCGAGAACCTTGAGGAGGTTGACGTGTTGATGGCAGAGACAATAGGCATCGTGAAAACCTGGATAGCTGACGTCAAGTTGCAGCTGGCTCACCATAAGACCGAGGTAATGCTAGTCAGCAACTGTAAAAAAATCCAGCATGTCGAGATCAATGTAGGGGGACAATCCATACAATCGATGCGTGCGCTGAAGCACCTGGGTATGAAGGTCGACGATCGGTTAAATTACAACAGCCATGTCGACTATGTATGTGAGAAGGTTGCGAAGACAACTAACACATTGCAAGGATCATGCCAAATCACAGAGGAGAAAGAGGCAGCACGAGACATCTTCTGGCGGGTGTCTCATCCTCAATGCTGAGGTATGGCGTACCGGCCTGAGCTGCTGCACTGAGCTCAGAGCGGAACAAGACGAAGTTGACAAGCACGTTTCGCTTAGTGGCTGTTCGTGACGCGAGTGCATGGAGAGGTGAACTTCCATTTGACACAGTTTTTGTCCGGGCACGAATGCTTCCGGAAGTAAATGCATCGGTTCGGATATTCATGTGTGTGTACGTGCAAGAGGCTCCGGAACACATGGTATTTGAATGCCCTAGATTCGAAGAAGTTCGTAGGAGTATGCCTGATATAACAGTGGACAATATCGTCGAAGAGATGTGCCGCGACGAGCATATCTGGGACGCTGTCAACAGAGTGGTTACAAGTGTACTCTTCGAGCTGCAATGGAAGAGGCGAAGGGATTTGGATTGGGCTCTGCTAAACCTCTAAAAAAGCCATAATTCCGAAGTCTGTGCCGCTTTTGCTAAGAACCTAAGATCCCAATAATCTAAGATCTCAGCAATAAAAGCACTCTAGCCCAACCGGAGTGCCACATCAAGATCGACGAAAGTAACATCCTGATTATGGCATGATGGCCATGGCGAACAACAACGGACAGGACACGCATCACGAATTGGACAGCGACTTTGGACTGACAGACGTGCTGTTCTACTCCCTGAGTAAGGAAAGATAGAACCGACTTGCAATGGCGGGTGAGCTAACAGCACGGCTGCCTCCGTCCCAACAAAACCCTGGCAGGTCTCCGGGTATGTTCAAAACTCGTCACCATTTAGTTGGTGGTACTAGGTTCGGTTGGACCATTCCCGATTTTACGCCGATCCGGGTCTGAACACTATTCCCCGTGAAGGATAGTGTCCACCCTTGCATGACGCTGCTGCTAAGATTTTGGTAGTATAGATAATCATGGGATCACGAGAGGCGACTATGTGCAACGAGTAGAGATAGCAGCCCAGAGTTGGGACCCAACAAAATGGAGCAAGAAACTTGCACATATGAAATAGACGCGGCGAATCCCTTCGCCAAAAGCAGCCGCAACAGAATCAGCAGCCACAGTCGAAGCTTCAACAGAAGCAGCAAAAGCAGGAGGAGAGCGCTTGGTTGAAAATACCAAGCTTGCCGAGTATAGAAGTAGCTAAAAAACTGGTGGACGAACTGCACAACTTTGTTGACAAAGGAGTAATATGCACAAGGACATCAAGAAACTGGTCCTGAGGATACAAGGTAACCTCGGATCAGCCGTCAAGGAATGGAGAACCTTGGAACAGAAAGCGGAGATAACCGGAAAGGAGCTGTTGATGGCCAAGAAGTCCTGGGAAATAAGGCAAGCAGTGGCACCACCGAAAGTGAGGGAATCTCACGAGGCGAAAGACAAACCGCAGGGGACGTCCCTCTCTACACCGAAGAGGCCAACAGCTTCTACAGGTGATGCAAGACCAGGAAACACAAGGAAGCTCCCGGCGTAGTGGTACGCGTAGCAAACGAAGCTGCCACCAACGTGGATAAAAACACCAAATGGGAAGTCGTCGGTAGCACAAAACGGAGGGCGAACAATAAGGATATGTCCGAAAAGCGAAAGCTTCTCAAGGAACGAAACAAAGGGGAAGCACTCTTAGTCAAAGCTAACGATGACTCATGCGAGGAGGTACTGCCAAAGATAAACTCAAGATTTCTAGGTCCCATACAAACGTTAAACTAAAGATGGATCAGTAACCGTGAACCGTTGAACTCAATAATAGTAAGCATTTGCAACCCGCTCGGTAATAGACGTCAATAATTTTTAGAATGCGTCAACAAAATGCTATGGTTACGAATCAAATCAAAGTTGAAAAACAATCTTATTAGGAAAGAAATATGTTTTCAAAATCAACGAGTAAAATATTGTTGAGTTATATTTATTACAAGATGCATGTTTCTAGAAGATTGATGGCCAGAATCATTGATGCGAGCTCGTCCGTTCCTAACACTTCGTATCCTGACGTATCTATAGCAGAAATTTAACGTAGGCACATAAACTAATTACCGAGCTATGAAAAGCTCAGTTTTTTTATTTTGCTGTTGAAAAATGTATTGTTATTTTCATAATAACTGATTGTCATGGATACGATGCAAAGATCGACAAACCCGGTACTCAAGGAGCTGGGCTCAGATGTCAAGAAAATCAGGCGAATCCGCATCGGAGAGATGATTCTGGAACTGAAAAAGGGATCCGAAGTCAAACATCCTCGGAAGAAGAGCTAAGAGAAGCTCTGGAAAAACAGTGCGAGCTTGGAGAAGTGCAGATGATGATCCGAATGAGGAAGGAACTTTTCGGCACGCAAGCGGCTTCAGTTAGGCTTCCAGTCGAAGCAGCAAACAAGGCTCTTAAAATGGGAAGATCAAAGTTGGCTGGTCGGTATCCCGAGCAAACGCTCATGGTCTGAGGTCCGCTACAATTAATCAACCCCACCCAATTAATGGTATATAATGCACCATAATAACCTAAGTAACAATTGAAGTTTTATAGCACGCTACAAGTGCAATCTAAGTTTTACGAATGGCTATAAAGCCACCATAAAACCTCAATTGTTAATAGGGAAGGTCCTCTGAAAACAACATAATTGATTTATACCATAAATCACCCATCGCATAGTGCAATGATGGTCCTAAAATATAAATATGGTGTGTTAGCACTTTGTTGAATCAATACGTCTTGTGAGATATTCAATTGATTATACATAGTGTGAGCATGATGACGGTACACAGAATTGCAATACACTCAGGTTTTTTATATGGGGGATATGTACCGCGTATAAAACCGCGTTAAGTGGAAAACCCGCGTAAAAACCCTCAGCAAAAGACTAAGAATACTTTTGGAAGTTTTGTCCTTTTGAATGCAAAAGATAGACTTTTTGCTGAATAAAATTCTAAGTCCTTTTAAATGCAAAGAACGAAGAATTTTGGCAGTTTTTTGCACGGATTTTGCAATTAACAGGGTTTTTGCAAAAAATATTCTTTGAAATGCAAAAGACTTAGAATATTTTCGGAAAGATGGAAGAGACGGCTCTGGAAGATTCCTTATGACCCGCACCTCAATAATATAGGTCATTACGGAATGGACTTGACGAGTAGGTGCCAGAAATTCATGTTTGACGCCATTTGAAATCTAAGATGGCAACTTCGGGTTTAGCGAAATTCACTATAACCCAATCAATTCGGAATGCTCTTGACGAGCAGATGCCAGAAATTGATTTTTGACGCCATCTTCAAATCCAAGCTGGCGACTTCCGGTTTAATAAAATTCTCTATAACTCAATCAATATAGGTAGTTTTGGAATGGTCTTGACGAGCAGGTTTTGAAATCCAAGATGGCGAGTTCGGGTTCAACGAAATTCCCGCATGCAAAATCAGGGGGATCATCCAAAACTCGAACATAAGATCTAATCATAAACCAGCGAAATGCAAAATATTTTTATGTGTTAATCCAGAAGAGTGCTGTGGGAATGGAAGTGAGAGGAGAAAGAGAAGGATGTGGTGTGAGTTTGGGGTTTGAATTGATTTCAATTAAACACATTGCTAAAATTCAAGTAAATTCAACTGTTTAATTAAAACTATTTGTACTACAACCACAGACTAACAGACATAACACTATGAGGGAATTCCCTCAAAAAACATCGATCCGACAATTTTCCCAGAACACTAGCTCCACCTTTTATTCACAGTCCCAAACACTTATTTACTGGTGGGTTACCCCTCAGGTTTGGGATCAATTTTTCAATTTCAAATGTGGCCACAGTCCCAACTACAAATATATTTAAAATGACCGTTAAAGCGGGCAAAGCTTTGTTTTTGAGTGTTATGTCTGTTAGTCTGTGCTACAACTTCAACTTCCAAAAATACTCATATTGATTGGGTTAGAGCGAATTTCGCTAAACCGGAAGTCGCCATCTTGGATTTCAAAATGGCGTCAAACATGAATTTCTGGCACCTACTCCACAGACTAACAGACATAACACTATGAGGGAATTCCCACAAAAAAACATCGATCCGGCAATTTTCCCAGAACACTAGCTCCACCTTTTATTCACTGTCCCAAACACTCATTTGCTGATGGCTTACCCCTCAGGTTTGGGAACAATTTTTCACTAGTGGTCTATCCCCCATATGCTTGTTCATATGTCAGTGGCGCCATAATTTCAAATGTGGTCACAGTCCCAACTACAAATATATTTAAAATGACCGTTAAAGTGGGCGAAGCATTGTTTTCGAGTGTTATGTCTGTTAGTCTGTGCCTACTCGTCAAGTCCATTCCGTAAATACCCATATTGTTGAGGTATGGGTCATAAGGAGTCTTCCAACTTCCTCCCATTCCATCTTTCCCAAAATCTTCTAACTCTTTTGCATTCAAAAGGACTTAGAATATTTTTGAAAAAACCGCGTTGATTGGAAAATCCGCGTAAAAAACCGCGTTAATTGGAAAATCCGCGTAAAAAACCTCGTAAAAACCGTGCAAAAAACTGAGTGTGCTTTCCAGAACTGGTTTTTTGTTTCATTGAATTAAATCAAAATGAAGACTACCAAATTAAACACCAATTAGTGTTTCGTCGATTAATAGACTCATTTGTGATATATGATATTGTGACTTCGACTAACCATTCAATGTAGGAGTCTCTTTTTAAAATATTGGAATAAAGGAATGATAGTTTTTAAACGTTAATAATGTCATTGTAATGAACGGAATTGCACAATTTTTGCACCAACAAATTTAGCCGGAAATTTCTTGATAAAAATCATCTAGGGGACCGCGGGGCAAGTCCGACACCTTAAGCGCTATAATTTTTCTAAAATTCCACAAAGCTCCTAAAATTGTATATTCTGTGCATAATCCTTGTTTAGGTGGTTCTTAACAAAATATAATTTTTCCAGCGTTTCAAAAAATTGAATTCATTAAAAATTATTGGTTGCCAAAAAATGGAGAAAAATGACATTTTAAAAACGCTGCCGGTAAGACTGACACCCCAAAGGGGCAAGAGCGACCCCCTTTGAACTTTCTTTTTGTCCAATTTTTTTTCATTAAAAATGTATTGTGTATATGTGATAAAGTGCAATTATGTGTAGGGGACTTGTGGGTAAAATGAACAGGGGGGGGGGATAAAATTAACAGGTAGCCAAATCAAGTCAATGTTAGTTAAATTTAGAACAAACTTCACAGAAACGTGACCTGCCAAATATTCAAAGAATATTGAAATAATTTCTTTTGATAAAAAGCTGTCGAATGTGAAATAAATATGATGAAAACCAAAATCGGCATTCATGTTTGTCGCTGATGTTAAATTCGGCATGTAGAATATAAGGTCTGACAGTAGTTGAACCTCTTGCAGATATTTCACAGCAATAAGTAGGGATCAGGACAAATCGGCTCAATCGGAACAGCTGTTTGAAAATAAAATGTCTTAGGGGGTAAAATGAACAGGTTATAGTGGGGGAAATATGAACCATCTTGCTGCTCCAAGTACCAACCCTCAAAATTAATCGCTAAGTTCAAGTTGCTATATCTTCACTGTTCTCCAACAGATCCTTAAAGTTTAAACACCTATGGATAACCCCAAGTTTGTAGATGTGTTTCCATGTCACAGAATTGTAACTTGGTTAGTATTACATGAAAATTTAATTTTTCCGTGACAAGTTTTTTTGCCTACAAAATGCCCTGTGTGTATGCAATGCTCATGAGCCGCTGGGACATCAGCATTGCTCGGAAATTGCTTTTCAACGCTAAGCATTGCACACATACAGAACATTTTGCAGGTCACTAGAAGGTGTTCATTTTACCACCAGCATATGTTCATTTTACCCACACGCTATAAACATGTCTCGTTTTTGGACATGTTTTGAAATCAAGAATAATATTTGAAAACTTGTGTTTATGTCGAAATATTTTCACCAAATATGTACAAAACATGTCTAACAAGAAACGTATAAGGTGATTGTAGTATCTCAATCACTTATTAGTTAGAAAATAATGACTTTGCTTAATGTGTTCATTTTACCACCAGTTCTCCTATATGAGTATATGTGATGCAAACGCATGCTTTCTGTAGTTTCATTGCGTAGCAAGAGGAAGAACCTTCGAATGCGTGGTGTTATGAATAAATAATGTTTAACGCATGGTTTATATTATGGTACGGGTTTTCTCAAGTAAGTCTTTCGAGCTTTATTGCCACTTGTATAGCCATTATAACGAAGAAGAACTGTTGTGAGCAACCCTGAATGCTGCACGCTCCCACTGTCCATTCTACGTGCGCCCACCGTGAAGTGACGATCAGGGACGCCCATGATACGGAGAACTGTCAACGAGCATTGGTGTGAAAGAGGTCTCTATAATCGGGCATGTGCAAAACTAATTCCAGAACTAATTTCATAGACTATACAATAGTAAAGCTTAACAGTTATGTGTCCAACAAAAAAAACACCTTTAACAGGCCAACGAGGGTACCCGGGTACCCACAAATTGAAATGCTCATAACTATGGCTTCCTTTAACCGATTTGGACACTTTTAGATGTTTTGGATTCAGGAACTCGTCCACTTTTTGATTCTGTGCAATAGAACCGGAATAATGGATCTGGTTTACGGTAATCCGGATTTTCCGGAGTAATGTTCCAGTACTAGGATATGATTTGTAAATTTTAATAATGTCATAGCAATGTGAGTATCAAAACTCTTCAAATTGTCTCGGAGGTCTGTTTTTTATTGTTACGGAACCCTATGGCAACTTGAAAAATGGAATTGGAATTGAATGGCCACTCACGGCCCCACGGGAACCTGCTCCGGAATGTCCGTTCCGAAGTCAAATCACCAAATGGTTCCAAAACCACGAGATACAGCCTGCTGGTGAAATTCCAAGAATTTTGATACCCATATTGCTAGTATTCCATTGAAGTTCGCAAATAGTACCCCTGCACTGGAACCTGCTTCTGGAAACCTAGATTCCCGGGAACCGAATGAAATAACCCGATTCATTTTTACCAAGTCCAAAAGTGGATGAGTTCTTGAATCCAAATGGGCCAAAAGTATCGAAATCGGTTGTATATTACCTTAGTTATGGGCATTTTAGTTTTGTGGGTACCCGGGTACCCACGTCGGCCTGTTACGTAGTAAAAAAATTCAGAAGCCCCTCCTCACTCCCACCCTTACTATATCAACAATATTATTAACCCAAAAGCTTGACTTAGTGAAGTTCTAAGATGTCACAAAGTTTCAATTTCCAGCTATGGATAAAACATAGGAATTTCATTAATTGAAACTTAAAAAGGTACCCGGGTACCGCGTCGGACACACAACGGTTAAAAACTAAATTATAAACTATTTTCGTAGTGGCTAATCTTATAGTACCCTTATATAACATAAGACTAATTGGATTACAGTGAGTAGCCTTTCCTTATCATAGACGTGAATAAACCTAACCTATATTATAGTTACCGAAATATTACGTATGCAGCTATACAGTCGGAACCAATCAAGGATTGGGGGAAAACCACTAAACGTGGGTAGAATATTTGAGATTTAAGCGCAAATTTATAAAATGTATCCTTTCAGGAATTTAAAATTTATCAATAAACATATATTGCGAATTCGGAATACGGTCCCCTCATCCGCAAAGATCACATTTTAAATTCGTTTACGGAAGGATGTCCGACCCGAGGAATGAGAAGACCAACGCTACAGAGGGTGCAGTAGTGGAAACCATTGGCGCCCCTATGGCAACAAATTCCGTAAACACTAGTACGAGCGCCGGTGCAGCTGGCATTGCGAATTCCGTTCCTACTAGGAGCCCACAAGCACGTCCTACGAACAGCGAAGGTGATATTCCGTCAGCTGAACAACACAGCTGTTGTACATGTAAATCTGTTCATAATAGCCGCATGGTCCAGTGCGACGATTGCGATGATTGGCACCACTTCGCCTGCGTTGGAGTTACCCAGATGATCGAACATGACGATTGGATCTGTCTGAAATGCACAACTGCGAAGACAGTTCGAACTAACGATCGAGCTCGAAGAGGAATCCAGCAGCGTATAAGGTCAAAATCAGCAAGTCACGGGCGGCAAATTTGACACCAAAGCGAACTAGAAAGACCCCTACAGAATCGGTCACCTTGGATAAGAAGGTGGTAGCAAAAAACTCGTTCCAAAAGACCACAAAAAATCTAACGCGTAATCAGATCGCCGCCCGGCAAGTTGTACCTCGAGATCTCACTAAATTCAATGGCAATCCTGTAGACTGGCCCATGTTCATATCTACCTTCCAAAGTACAACCGAGATGTGTGGATTCAGAGATGAAGGAAATATGATAAGACTTCGTAATTGCTTGCAAGGGGGCGCACTCACAGCCGTGCGAAGCTTCCTAATGCACCCATCGACCATGACAAAAGCTGTAAGTGCTCTGAAGTTGCGCTTCGGACAGCCTCAGACAATCATTGGTTCATTGAAAGAGAAGGTGCTCGCGATGCCTCCTGTTAAGGTGGAATCTTTAGACAAGCTGATAGATTTTGCCTTGGGTGTGCAAAACTTGTGTGGTGCGACAGATGCTTGCGGGCGGAAAGAGTATTTACGAGACGTTACACTGCTGCAGGAACTTGTTGCGAAGTTACCCTCCTCTATAAAACTTGATTGGGCGCGTCATAGGAGAGGGCTAAAAAAAGTGAATCTTAGTAGTTTCAGCAAATGGGTTTACTTATTAGCTGAGGACGCATGTCTAGTATCTGAGCCTCGTGTTACCGTAAGCAAAAGTCAGGAAAATCGCGAGGATCGAAAATCACGAGCATTCTTGAACGCACACTCTGACGATTCCTGTTTAGACTCTGTATGGAAACGTCCTTCCATCGATATTGAACAATCGAACGCAAAGAATGAAGCGGCAATTAAAAAATGCGTAATCTGTAAAGGGACTTGCCAAAACGCAGCGAAATGTGACAGATTCCTGAACCTGTCATATGAAGCTAAATGGGCTGCTGTGCAGGAGTTTAGAATTTGTCGTCGGTGTCTCCGACAGCATACCGGGAATTGTAGTGCCAAGCCTTGTGGAAAGAACGGGTGTATATTCAAGCACCATGTTACGCTGCACAAGGATCTAGTTGCTTCTTCAGATGCAAAATTCGTCGTCAGTCCGTCGAAGGAAAGTGAGGAACACTCGGTTCACACTCACCAATCGAACTCCAGTTCTGGTATATTCCACTACGTTCCGAAAACACTACATGGGGTTAACGAGCAGGTAGAGTGTCACGCATTCCTAGATGATGGATCGGAGTTAACATTGATGGATCAGGAACTGGCCGATTATCTTCATCTGTCAGGTAAACAAAAACCACTTTGTTTGCGATGGACGGGTGGAACACATCGGTATGAATCGGAATCGCAATGTATCAACGTAAGCGTATCTGGAAAAGGAGGCAAAATATTTCACCTCAGCGGCGTAAGGACAGTGGAACAGTTACAATTGCCCTACCAGACTCTAGACATGGAGAATTTGAAAGCATCTTATAACTACCTGCAAGGACTGCCTGTGAAATCGTACCATCACATCCGTCCTTGGATCTTGATTGGCCTAAGACACGCGAACGTGTCGTTAGTATGGAGCAGTCGTGAAGGAAAAGAAGGAGAACCGATTGCTGTTAAGACAAATCTTGGGTGGACGGTATACGGTAATACGTCCAATACACAAACACGAGCAACTCATCACACGTATCATATTTGTGAATGTAGTCTAGAAACCGACGAAAACTTGCATCGGACAGTCAAGGAGTACTTTTCTGTGGATAGTCTGGGGATTGTAAAGACAGATCGCACGTTGCATTCCAAAGAAGATGAGAGGGCTCTTATATCCCAACAAGAGCTGACACGGTTTTTGGGAGACCAATTCGAAGCCGGCCTTTTGTGGAGGTTTAATAAAGTGCGCCTGCCGGACAGTAAGTCGATGGCCTTGCGACGTTTCGAGTGCTTAGAAAAGCGAATGCAACAGGACAAAGATTTGGCCAAAGTTCTAAAAGAACGGATTGCTGATTACTTAGCTAAGGGTTTTATATTCGAAAGCTGTCGACGGCAGATCTAACTGAGAAGCAAGATCGAATTTGGTACTTACCAGTATTTCCAGTCGCCAATCCTAATAAACCAGGAAAAACCAGGCTGGTATGGGACGCCGCAGCTCGCGCACATGGTGTTTCTCTAAACTCGTTGCTACTCACCGGTCCAGATTAAATAGCTTCTTTAACTTCTATATTGTATCAATTTAGAGAGCACAAAGTAGCGGTATGTGGTGACATCCGTGAAATGTTTCACCAGATTCGAATACGACCGTCAGATCAGCACTGCCAACGTTTTCTATGGCGCGATGAAGAAAGAAGCAGCGAACCAAGTACATTTGTTATGCAAGTCATGACTTTCGGAGCTTGTTGCTCACCGAGTACCGCCCAATTCGTAAAGAATAAGAATGCGGAGCGTTTTGAGGCGGATCACCCTGTTGCCGTGAAAGCCATCGTTAAGCTATACTATGTGGACGACATGCTAGTAAGTGTCGAAACGGTCGATGAAACTATAGAGCTGGCTAAGACAGTACAGTTTATTCACGCACAAGGAGGCTTCGAAATTCGCAACTGGGCATCAAACTCGTCGCAAGTAATGGCTGCGTTAGCTGGGGATACACAAATGGAGAAAAGCCTCGATCTTACAGCTGAACATGCAACCAAAAAAGTGCTGGGTATGTGGTGGAATACTACGACGGATTGCTTCACCTTTAAGATATGCTGGACCAGATTCGAGGGAGAGTTGTTGGCTGGAAGTCGCTGCCCTACAAAGCGGGAAATGCTTCGTGTACTAATGACTATTTTTGACCCCCTAGGGTTGATCGCGCATTATTTGATGCACCTGAAGATTATCTTACAGGAAGTTTGGCGTTCGTCAGTCAAGTGGGATGAGCCAGTCCCTTTGAAACAATATGAAACTTCTTTCAGAACTAGAAAACGTGAGAATTCCAAGATGCTACCGCATTAACACCGCTACATTGTACGCCAATGTGCAATTGCACACGTTCGTAGACACTAGCGAAAACGGAATGGCTGCAGCTGTATATCTTCGCTACGAAAAAAAAACTCCGTAGAATGCACATTAGTTGGAGCGAAGACTCGTGTTGCTCCATTGAGGTTCCTGTCCATACCGAAACTAGAGCTTCAGGCCGCCGTGATAGGCTTGAGATTGGCTAGCACCATTACGGATAGTCTTTCGATCTGCATTTCGCGACGCTTCTTCTGGTCGGACTCTCGTAACGTACTTGCTTGGATAAGATCAGATCATCGACGATATAGCTCATACGTTGCTTGCCGAGTCAGCGAAATATTAGAATTCACCGAAGTAGATGATTGGAGATGGGTCCCCTCCAAATGGAATGTAGCTGATGATGGGACCAAGTGGAACCGACGCTTTGACTTGACATCTAACAGCAGGTGGATCAAAGGAGTAGGTTTCCTGCTCGCAACTGAAACTACATGGCCTGTTATGCCATTTGATAACGCACCAACAGATGAGGAATTAAGACCCAGTGTACTCTTTCATTTTCGGGCGGCGGAGCCCCTGATCGCCGCGAGCAACTTTTCAGGGTGGAAACGATTGGTTCACATAACGGCCTATGCACTTGGATTCATCTATAATTTGAAGTGTCGAGGTAAAGGTGATCACCCTTGTAGTGGTCCTTTAACTAGCGATGAAATACGACTTGCAGAACAGTACCATATTCGCCAAGCACAAAGCGACGTCTTCTCAGATGAACTTGCTATACTATACCATGGAAAGGCGAACGGAGAAGCAAAACCACTACCGCGTGGAAGTTCCCTTAGACAATTCAGTCCTTTCCTGGACGATAACAACATCATTAGAATGAAAGGAAGGGTTAGAAAATGTGAGTTCCTTGATACCGATAGCAAAAACCCTATCATTCTACCAAATGGTCATCCGGTAACCCAGCTTATGTTATCTAGTTACCATGAAAAATACAACCATCGAAACCACGAGTCGGTCGTGAACGCCGTGCGGCAGAGATTTTGTATCAGTCGACTTCGAACATCTCTGAAAAAGATCCGGAGAAGTTGTCAGTGGTGCAAAAATCGCGATACAACTCCTCAGCCTCCCGAGATGGCTGATCTACCTTCAGCTAAACTGGCTGCATACACACGGCCATTTTCACACGTAGGAGTGGATTACTTCGGCCCAAAAGTAGTCACGGTTGGCAGAAGATCTGAAAAGCGATGGGGAGTGTTGCTTACATGTTTAACGATACGTGCAATACACATAGAGATCGTGAACTCCCTCAACACCAGTTCGTGCATCATGGCTCTTCGCAACTTCGTAGCCCGCAGGGGAACCCCCCTGGCATTTTACAGTGATAGGGGAACCAACTTTGTAGGTGCGAACAGAGAACTCCAGGATGCAGTGAGAATGGTAGACCAGGACAAGATCGTACACGAATTTACTAGTTCGAAGACGGTTTGGAGCTTTAACCCCCCCCCCCCCCCCCCGTCTCACCACATATGGGAGCAAGCTGGGAGCGACTGGTACAGTCGGTAAAACGAAATCTGATGGAGATGGTTGGAACTAGGCGTATCGGAGAAGAAGAGCTGCGAAACGCGTTAATGGAGGTTGAAGGTATCGTGAATTCAAGACCATTTACACACGTACCGATTGATGATGAATCGGCGCCCGCACTTACGCCAAATCATTTCTTGTTGGGCTCGTCAGATGGAGCAAAACCATTGGTCGTATGGAATGATAACGCTGCAGTTGTGTGACGAGGGTGGCAAGCTTCGCAAGTTATGGCGAACTACTTCTGGCGACGGTGGCTTCGCGATTATATTCCAGAAATCACTAGACGTACGAAGTGGTATCACAAGGTTAAGCCGATTGAGGTAGGCGATATCATAGTTATAGCAGATCCAGAGCATCCCCGCAATTGTTGGCCCAAGGGTAAAGTAATCGGAACAGTGGAAAAAGACGGACAGGTACGAAAGGTGACTGTTCAAACAGTCAAAGGAGTCTATGAACGGCCAGCAGTGTTGGACGTAGGAGCGAAGGAAGGTAGTGTCGAATCAACGGATACGACCCACGGGGGGGGGGGGAGTGTGAGCAACCCTGAATGCTGCACGCTCCCCCTGTCGACGATCCGGGACGCCCATGATACGGAGAACTGTCAACGAGCATTGGTGTGAAAGAGGTCTCTATAATCGGGCATGTGCAAAACTAATTCCAGAACTAATTTCATAGACTATACAATAGTAAAGCTTAAAAACTAATTTAAAAGCTATTTTCGTAGTGGCTAATCTTATAGTACCCTTATTTAACATAAGACTAATTGGATTACAGTGAGTAGCCTTTCCTTATCATAGACGTGAATTAACCTAACCTATATTATAGCTACCGAAATATTACGTATACAGTTATACAGTCGGAATCCATCGAGGATTGGGGGAAAACCACTAAACGTGGGTAGAATATTTGAGATTTAAGCGCAAATTTATAAAATGTATCCTTTCAGGAATTTAAAATTTATCAATAAACATATATTGCGAATTCGGAATACGGTCCCCTCATCCGCAAAGATCACAACTGTTCTGCAAGCAAATTATATACGCTGTTACTAGAACTCATTCACTTAGAAGTGACGCACGCTTCGTAGTAAGCTATCCGGTTCGTGTTGTGATTTTTCGGAACACTGTTGATCAATAATCCGACGGTCAATGAAAATTTTTCATCAATATCATTTCAAAATCTCATATCAGATTATACTTTTCATTTCTTTTTGTAATATAACTATGGATCACGTTCAATTTAATTCTTAATTTTTTTTTTGGTCGGCTTGAGATAATACTGATAAATAAATGCAAAAAAACATAGTTTCCGTGTATTTCAATTATGAACATGACGTAATTATAGTATAATTGAACACAACAAATATACCCAGTCGTTTGTATCGAATCAAAAACGAACCCAATCATCTAAACACCGTGTCGGTCTTACCCCACCCAAAAACTGTCGGTCTTACCCCAACAGCGCACATTTTTGTTAAATGCTCAATTAACAGTATTGAAATACTCAAACTTATCTTCAATACACACAAATAACGATATGGAGAGTAGAATAGAATGTGTGACACAAAAACTGGTTATTTTCAAAGCTTTTGTGTTTAATAACCTTAAAATGTATCAACTAAAAATAACATCCAAAAGCGCATCAACTTTGCTTTGCTTGATTTGTTTTTTTCGTTGACGTTTAATGAATCCATATGGCATCGATGTGTATCGAAATGCCTAAAATAATCGTACTAATAATATCCTGTCATTATTGCGTGATTTAAAAATTGATATCTGGGAAAAGTCGTGGGGTGTCGGGCTTACCCAGGGTATGTCGGGCTTACCCAGTATGTCGGGCTTACCCCCAGTTCCCCTATAGCTTTCCAAGCAAATTTTGTTTTCTTTCGGAACTTTGCGAAGTTGGGTTTTGAAATTTCCTGAACTTATGCAACCAATCATTCTTTTGTACGTTGCTCAGCATTCCCAATGTTCCAGATTTATCTAGAATCTTCCAGATTTTTCCCAATTGAACAGACATTCGTTCAGGCCAGACATTTCGCCAGATTTTTTAAATTTTGCCGAATTTTTCCAGATATTCTGAATTCTACGTTACACACCAGTGCGGACGCCATTACGCGAGTTTTATCTGGCACAGCCAGAGTTTTTTAGGCGTGCAGCAAAAAGTCAAACCTCTTATTCTATAATATTTTTAAATTATAGAAGTTATTGCACACACATTTTAGAAATCTTGGTCATATTTTACCATACAAAAATCGATTAATACACGTTCTTTGAAGACCAAAATGTATGCCAAATTTCGGTGACTTGGAGGTCGCTGTCAAATGACAAACTTTGCCAGACATTTTTAATTGAACTGCCAGATTTTCATTGAAAAATAGTGGCAACTCTGACGTTGTTTCTAATTTCACTCCATTAATTATGCTGACGAAAATTACCCTGAGAACAAATTTACATCAAAAACAAATAAATCACACAGCAATTTGAATGTTTTTAATCAGTTAGTGCCAATACTTGTTTTCAGAATACAGAACATAGCATCTGCCTTGGTCTAGTGGTTTTACGATGTTTGCTCTCCGACAAAAATAAATATTATAGCAAGTCTACATGACAATTTACACTTAGAT
The DNA here is from genome assembly GCF_030247195.1 of Topomyia yanbarensis. Lineage (NCBI taxonomy): Eukaryota > Metazoa > Arthropoda > Insecta > Diptera > Culicidae > Topomyia > Topomyia yanbarensis. The sequence goes on from NC_080672.1 coordinate 179,112,111, forward strand.
TAAGAATCTGATGTTGAATTTGTTAAAGTAAATTAGTTTGCAAGCTGCGCCCAAAAAAATGGCCATATGTGTACAAAACACGACCACAGTAACATAAAAAATGTAGTGATTTTCACGAGTCAAATAATGATAACCAATAGGGTTGCCACCTCTTGAGAGGCTTTGACCCGGAGATTTTCACTGACCTGGAGGGTGGTGGATTTTCAGTGGAACTAGACAGAAATTGAAATCAAAACGAATGCTCGGCATTTTAGAGCACTTTAATCGTTTTTTATTACTACGTTAAAGTAAAGCTATAATTTAATCTGGTGTAGTATTCAACTTCCCCGACTAAGTGCCACGAATACAAAAGCATCTGCTACTCTCGCTGTGGAGGACAAGTCGAACGAGCATTGCTGTCCTCCACAACTAACAGGAAAAAGCGAGCAAAGGAGGCAGGGCAGCCGCATCACGTAGGAAGCACTAAGTGGTGTCGATTATTCTTCACCAGAGGTCCCAACAAGGGGCAAAACTCACCTCCCCAGCCAACAGTTACGAATCGTTGGAGTAACAACAACACCGGAAGAACTCGTTTGATGTTGACCTAGCCAGTTGGATCAGAACAAATCTATAATACCTTGGTGCAGCTCCAGCTCCACTAACAGTGAATTGATTTGGTAAAATTGCAGCAAAATAACTTTGTTACACCATTTTGAGCGACTTAGTGGGATGCAACATTTCAATTGTAGCATATAGTGAAATATTACTTTCCTTAATTTGTAGTAAATTTGAGTTCTTTTTCATTTTCATTTCTTTGTGAAAGAAATCAGACATATTTGGTAAACTTATCTTCGCCTTCTTGAAACGAAGGGTTAGTCGGGCAATATAACCCTTCGTTAATTTAGACTTTTTAAATATTTTGTAATGAATAAAAATTGAAATTATGCGTCTTCCCAACAAACCCGGAGAAATTGATGTAAAACCCGGATGCCCGGAGATCGTTCCCGAAAACCGGAGTCTCCGGGTCAAACCCGGAGGGGTGGTAACCCTAATAACCAATCAAGACTATATGTATGTAACTCTTCAGTCCTTATGTTATTCCCGAATTACTTTGACATGAAAAGTTGGAGCTCGATTATTTTATTATTTTAAATAAGCAATTCTTCAGTTAGTGTTCTACCATCGACATAGAACACTTTCAGCTAAAATATACCACGGATGTGCTATTTTTTTGAGTCAATAATCATATCAGGCTGGTGTATAAATTAATAAAATCCCATCGACCACGAACGGAGTTATAGGCGTGCAAGCCTCACATAGTTTCGTTATATAGGAGATTTTTTAGATTTTAGAATGACACCTAGCCTCAGACAGTGGAGTTTTAATGTCAAAATGTATGAATTTTTCAAATGACCTATTGTTCTTGTTTACCAAGCCTATCTACACTCAAAAAAATTTAAACGCTCTGTATATTGATTTTACTGATAACTATTTCTGAATATTTAATATAAATTTCTCTAAAAGGGGTCGCCTAGCGTAAATTTAGATTTTTTTATTATTGCATATTTGCATCTTTAAGATAAGGAAAACATGCTCAAGAAAAGGTGTACTCGAATTCAGCCTTGTTCGTCTGCTAGAGCTCATCAAACATATTTTCATATTAAGCTGACAAAATCGGGGGATGATCAAATTGGATCTTCAATGTATTATAATAGACTAGCTGATACCCATCGCGTGTTGCTGTGGCTTTCAACAAAATAGGAGGAAAACAATTTGTTCCGGAGCGCCATCTGTCAGGCAGAAACTCCCCAAGCAATAGCACACAAACACGCTCCTTAACAAATGCCTAATACGTATAAATTTTGCTATATCCACACTATACGCCACGCCGGCATTGGACACGATCAGCAGTTTACCATAGCCACGCCGCCGACTATGCACACGTCGACCTAGCAACAGCCCGCAACGCTATCCACTCAGCCCAAACTGTCCCGTCAGCAGATTCATTATACAAAACCACTTCCACTGGCTTCGGATCGATTATTATTAGAGTTGAGTTAGTTGAGTTAGTTCAGTTGAATTTGTATTCTATTGAATTTGAATAAAAGTGATTTTTTAAAAAGCTTATCAGGGACTAAAACCTATTATTGGCGCAGCCTTACGGAACGGGCTGGAGTGATTAACTGTGATAAAAAAGTGGAATAGTTACGCACCAACAAACGTAACTGTAGTGATCCCGTGGACAGTGTTGAAAAACTGACACATCTGAAGCACAACAGACGGAGGTTCATCAGGGAATAAACCAAAGCCGCCGAAGAGTTGAGGATCCCCCCGCAGTAACCACCTGGAGCACCAGCAGCGTCCAGCCGGAACCACGAAACATGACAGCAGAAACCGTGAGTAGTTTTATTTGTTCTCCCTTAGTGCGAATCAACGCTAGGCGGGCATTAGTGAGTGATATTCTAAAACTGTTCACGTCCTTACCTTGTACTACCAGATAGGCAAGATAAGAGAGAAGCGAATCAACACGTTTTGTGGGCTTCTTGGAAACTTCGCGTAAGCATTTTTCCTTTCACCGTTTTCTCAATATACGCATTTGACTGTGGTTTTCATCGGCGAAATTTAATGCCAAAACAAAGTCAGCGTTAAAAGAAGCAAGAGCGCTGTTCAAAAAGGTGCAAATTAAAATAACCGACAGCAGCTCAGATTCCGAAGCTTCGAGTCTAGATTCTGGTGATTTCTCTCATATACCATTAAAAGAGACCCCAGAAATTGAAAATTTAACATTAGAAGAAAATACCATGGATCCAGTATCTTCGCAAATAAATCACCTGAACCAAGCGCTTCAGCAGCTAATGGAAAGGCAAGACCAACAAGCACAAGCAATTAATGCACTATCGCTAAGTCAGCCAGGTAATAACAGTAGAGTGCATCAAAATCCAGGAGCGGTGGAAGATTTTTTTAAACTCCCCGACACAATAAAAAATATCCCAAAATTCGATGGAAATCGAAAGCAATTATCTGCGTGGATTTCCACTGCAGAGATCACACTTGAAATTTTTCGACCAATAGTCACAGCAAGCCAATTTTCAATTTATGTGACCGCGGTAATAAACAAAATCGAGGGTAAAGCTAAAGATATAATATGTCTTGAAGGAAACCCCCAGACGTTCGAAGAAATTTCAGAAATATTAATTAACGCGCTCGGTGACCGACAAGAACTAACATTTTATAAAAGCCAGCTCTGGCAAAATAAAATGTCCGATAATATGTCCGTTCATAAATACTACTCAAAATGTAAAGAAATTACGCAAAATATAAAAACCCTGGCCAAACAAAAACCAAAATACAAAGACAATTCGTCGCTGTTGTGCTATCTTATGACAAGCGCCATTTAACTCATTTCGAGAAAAACGATTTTTAAAGTTTGAGATTGAATATCTTGAAACTTATAAATGGTATAAACAATTCAAAGAAGACAATTGATGCTTGCATTTATTATTTATTAATCTCTCAAATATGATGAAGATCGGTTGACTATGTTGCGAGTTTTGACTATAAATGTAAACAAAAGTCGCACTTACACGTGCCATAGGTGTGTATAGATGACAAAATTTGTATGGCGTGTCATAACCGTGCATGGAAAATTTTCCATAGAAAAAAATCATCAATTATTAACTTTTATTCATATCTTCGGTTTAATTTGGCCTATAAACAATCGATGAGATGCATTTTGAAGGAAATGAGTCAGAGAATCTAGCAAAAATAGTTATTTTTGGTTACAGTGTTGCCAAATATGCTATATTTCCAGTTCAAAACTTAAACTACATTCTTCTCACAATTCGTGTAATTTTGTTTTGAAAGTAATTATGCTATTTTGTTCTTTAGATAGTTTTACACATAAAAAAATATTATATATCAAGATACCCTGAGTTAATCCCCAGAAACAGTCATTTGCAGCAAAAAATTCAAAATTTCTCATGTTTTTTCTATATCTCAGTAACCAAGCAGAATATCAAAATTCTGAAAACGCCACTTTGAAGAGATTTTTTTAGACACGTGATGTGGCATATCTAATTCAGTTTACACCAAAATGGCGTTTGTCATAAGATAGCACAACAGCGACGAATTGGGATGCGATTAACTCATTTATCGAAGAAGATGCCCTGGCAGCATTTTTAGCAGGGTTGAAAGAGCCATACTTTGGCTATGCGCAAGCCGCCGGTCCTGAGGACATGGAGGCAGCATAATTCCGATCTAAAGAGGCAACTGCTTCTAACATGGACCAAACCCATCCCAGAAATAAACCCAAACAATTTAGAAATTTCAAATCAGACGAAAGAAATGAACGAAACGATAGACACGACCAAAAGGAACGGAAATTTGAAAGCAAAGATTCTCCCCAACCCAGATACAGATTCGACCAAATCTAAATTAACCTTAAATAGAAAACAAGCATACAACACAGAACTAACAGAACAAGAAAGATCCTCCGAATCAGAATCCGAAAACGACAGTATTGACCTAAATTTTTGCTGGACTCAACACGGGAAAAATCAAACGTGAATTACTTACCCTACATGATAAGCAAAAACTTTAAAACAGGACAGACAATCCGACTTTTGTTAGATACAGGCGCAAACAAAAATATTATTCGCCCCGGTGTTCTTACGTGTACGATGCCAACAAAAAATACTAAGATAAAAAACATTTCCGGGAATCACGAAATTAACAGAAAAGGTAAAACTAACTTAATTGGCAAAAACGTTTTCCCCCAAACATACTACGAGTTGAATTTTCAAAATTACTTTGATGGAATTCTAGGATCTGAATATCTAGCTAAAAGCAAAGCCAAAATCGACTACGAAAAGGAAACCTTGACCATTAATAATAAACAGATTAGATTTGAAAAATATTTCCCCTCCAAAAGGCTTTACTCCCACACTATCGAAATCACCACCTCCAAAAACGGAGACTGAATTGTCCCTACCTTTCAAAAACTTCATAAAGCAATTATTATCGAGCCAGGTCTTTATAACTCCTTTAATAAAAAGTCTACAGTTAAGGTTATAACTAATAAAAGCTCTGTGCCACAGGTGGATGGACATTTTGTGCTCAAAGTTAACAATTTCGAAACCATAACCCCAATTCAGCTCGAGTCAACATCTCCCATTGACAAGGATATGCTATCCAAAATTATACGAAACAACCATTTATCGTCATTAGAAAAAGAAAGTCTTCTCGAAACGATTCTGCAAAATCAAAATGTTCTCTTAAAACCGAATGAGAAACTGACTGCGACATCGGCAATCAAGCACAAAATTATAACAACAGACGACCAACCGGTCTACACAAAATCCTATAGATACCCACACGCATTTAAACATGACGTGGAGCAACAAATCAGAGAACTCCTAGACAATGGCATTATTCGTCACTCAAAAAGCCCGTACTCATCTCCTATCTGGGGAGTCCCCAAAAAACTAGACGCTTCCGGAAAACGCAAAGTTAGAGTCGTGATTGACTACAGGAAAATTAACGAAAAGACAATTAGTGACAAATTCCCGATACCACAGATTGAGGAGATTCTGGATAGTTTAGGAAAATCAGTTTACTTCACTACGCTCGATTTAAAATCCGGATTCCACCAAATCGAAATGGACCCGGACCATCAGTACAAAACAGCATTTTCCACAGCATTAGGCCATTTTCAATTCACCAGAATGCCTTTTGTTTTAAAAAATGCGCCCGCGACATTTCAGCGCGCAATGAACAATATTCTCGGCGAATATATTGGAACTATTTGCTTTGTATATTTAGACGATATAATAGTTATTGGAAAAGATCTTAAAACACACATCCAAAACCTAACAAAAATCCTTAAAAGACTCATAGAATTCAACCTAAAAATACAAATAGATAAATGTGAGTTCATGCGTCGAGAAACAGAGTTCCTCGGACATGTTATCACACAAGAAGGTATTAAACCGGACCCGGAAAAAATTAAGAAAATTTTGGACTGGAAGTTGCCCGAAAACCAGAAACAAATCAAACAGTTTCTCGGACTTTCTGGATATTACAGAAGGTTTATTAGAGACTATTCAAAAATTGTTAAACCAATGACAAAATTTTTAAAAAAAGATCAGACAGTGAACATTAACGACGAAAACTACAGGACTGCGTTCTCCAAACTAAAACAAATCCTATCATCAGACCAAATCCTCACATACCCCGATTTTCAACTCCGATTTATTCTGACGACAGACGCTAGTAACTACGCGATTGGTGCTGTCCTCTCCCAAATCCAGGACAAAAGCGAAAGACCGATTGCATTCGCCAGCAGGACACTCACCAAATGCGAAACGAACTATAGTACCATCGAAAAAGAAGCATTAGCCATCATGTGGGGAATTAATAAATTCAAACCATATTTGTATGGGAACAATTTTACACTCATTACCGACCACAAACCACTTCAATACATAAAAAATTGCAACAAGAATCAAAAACTCTTAAACTGGCGTATGGAACTCGAAAATTATGACTACACTATAATATACAAAGAAGGTAAAAGTAATGTGATGGCAGATGCGTTGAGTAGGAAAACTGAAGAAAGCTGCGAAGTCAATATAAATAATACAGATTCTCCAATTTCAGGAAGAAATTCAGACTCACAGAAAAGCGAAACGTCAAGTAGTGGAGCCGAACCACCAACCGAGCGAAACGAATCGGACAGCGACGAGGCCCAATCAGAAGTACCCCCAAATGACGATTCCGACGATGAAACAATCCACTCAGCCGACACATCGCAGGATTATTACATTCACTGCACAGAGCGTCCAATCAACTATTACAGGAACCAACTTATTTTCAGGAAGACACGCTTTAACACAATTATTTCAGAGACACCCTTTACTAATTTCAATAGAACTATCATATGCAGAGACACATTTGACGAAGACATTCTGACTGACATTTTGAAAAAATATCATAATAATAAACAGACAGCGATAATGGCTCCAGAGGAGATCATCCAAACTATTCAAAAAGTTTATAGGAAGAACTTCAATGAAAACGGACACTTCGTACTGACGCAACTACAGGTAGAAGACGTTACGACCGAAGACAGACAAGACGCCATTATAAACAAGGAACACGAACGCGCACATCGAGGGGTCAATGATGTTGACAACCAGATAAAAAGATGCTACTTCTTCCCTAAGATGGCATCCAAAATTAGAATTATATATATATATATATATATATATATATATATATATATATATATATATATATATATATATATATATATATATATATATATATATATATATATATATATATATATATATATATATATATATATATATATATATATATATATATATATATATATATATATATATATATATATATATATATATATATATATATATATATATATATATATATATATATATATATATATATATATATATATATATATATATATATATATATATATATATATATATATATATATATATATATATATATATATATATATATATATATATATATATATATATATATATATATATATATATATATATATATATATATATATATATATATATATATATATATATATATATATATATATATATATATTAGGGTGGGGCATTGTTATATGGAAAAATGTAATCATAGCCACATCAACCGAGCACAGCACTTTTTTGGTTCCTTTTGGGGTCCCAAACAACTGTGCAAAATTTGGGGTCGATTGGTGTTGACCCGGCGTAGCGCATTGCGATTGAAATTTGTATGGAGATTAATATGGGAAAACCTACATTTTTGCATTTTTAATTCTACAGACTACAATTCTTCCTGTAGTGTGCCAACAAATAGATAGAAGTATAGTCCAGGATATGCTGAACAACTTTGCCGAAGGATGTATGGAGTTAGAATGTCTCTAAGCCAAGTTATAGCTGTTCAAAGTTCGATACATCGAATTAAATGCCAAAAATCATTTTTATTGCCAACACTGCAGGTGTACCAATGGTATTTCATATAGCATTCCAAAATAACATTATATATTTTAGTTTTACCACATTGATATGTTTGGATGAATTATTCAAAAGTCTTAGCTCAATTTCATGAGCGTAGGTAGTTGAGCAATAGAGCGTAGTGAGGGGGGATGGGGGGGAGGCTTTAATATGTAGAAATTCGAACTGAAATGTTGTCGAGTTGGAATGTTTAGATGAATTATTTCAAAACAATTACACAATGTCCTACGCATAATAGTAACGATGAAATAAAACATACTGTATCCCTTTGCCTTGACTTTTATCAATAGAAGTTACGTTACAGACTGAATCAATTGATGTCGAGTTGATATGTCAGAGTATTGCATTGATTATGTTTCAGTTTAATAGGCACTATGATTGATGGGATGCTCATTTCGATGCTGTTAGATCACCTGAAGCAAAAATTGTTGTAGGGATCTGGTGGATTTCATGTTGAAATCCAGAAATTAGCTTCACGCCTCGTGATTGAACAGCATAGAAATGAGCATGCTATCAAATCATAATGCGTATTAAACCGAACTATAATCCTCTGACATATCAAATCGACATCAGTTGATTCAGTCTGCAACGTAACTTCTATTGATAAAAGTCAAGGCAAAGGGATACAGTATGTTTTATTTCATCGTTACTATTATGCGTAGGACATTGTGTAATTGTTTTGAAATAATTCATCTGAACATTCCAACTCGACAACATTTCAGTTCGAATTTCTACATATTAAAGCCTCCCCCCCATCCCCCCTCACTACGCTCTATTGCTCAACTACCTACGCTCATGAAATTGAGCTAAGACTTTTGAATAATTCATCCAAACATATCAATGTGGTAAAACTAAAATATATAATGTTATTTTGGAATGCTATATGAAATACCATTGGTACACCCGCAGTGTTGGCAATAAAAATGATTTTTGGCATTTAATTCGATGTATCGAACTTTGAACAGCTATAACTTGGCTTAGAGACATTCTAACTCCATACATCCTTCGGCAAAGTTGTTCAGCATATCCTGGACTATACTTCTATCTATTTGTTGGCACACTACAGGAAGAATTGTAGTCTGTAGAATTAAAAATGCAAAAATGTAGGTTTTCCCATATTAATCTCCATACAAATTTCAATCGCAATGCGCTACGCCGGGTCAACATCAATCGACCACAAATTTTGCACAGTTGTTTGGGACCCCAAAAGGATCCAAAAAAGTGCTGTGCTGAAAAAACGATCATATTGCCCCACCCTAATATATATATATATATATATATATATATATATATATATATATATATATATATATATATATATATATATATATATATATATATATATATATATATATATATATATATATATATATATATATATATATATATATATATATATATATATATATATATATATATATATATATATATATATATATATATATATATATATATATATATATATATATATATATATATATATATATATATATATATATATATATATATATATATATATATATATATATATATATATATATATATATATATATATATATATATATATATATATATATATATATATATATATATATATATATATATATATATATATATATATATATATATATATATATATATATATATATATATATATATATATATATATATATATATATATATATATATATATATATATATATATATATATATATATATATATATATATATATATATATCCATGAATTATTTGAAATATGAATATTTGAAATTATGGAGAAAATTTCTCAACTCTACGCATTCCCAAAATAAAAACATTTTCAGCAAATGTTGAAAGCTATGCAATGTTTCGGTGAGCAGTTCTATGTTTTGTAACCGTTTGTTACAAAATCCTCTATTTGTTTTAAATATGTGCCTAAATGTTTAGTTGTACTGTCACGTCACTAAATGTAAAAGGGTTAATTATTAGTAGGTTTAGTAGGGTTAGTAGTATAAAAAGTGAATTATAAATTATTTGTTAATTGTTAAAATTAGGATTAGTAGGATTAGAATAAACGCGCAAATTATTGTCATCACACTAAAACAACACAGTGGGTACAAGAGGGTGGTAAAAGTAACGAACACCAAACCGTAGAACAGTTAACGAAAGGGGGAGGAAAGCTGTTATACGGCAGGCGAAAAATGGTAGCGCGACACACCCAAAGTTCGCCCCAAGAAAGCTGTGGAAAACCGCCAAAATGTTACGCTACCTAAGGCATAAAACATCCCGCTGCGACCCCGCAGGAATCACAAGTTATCTGGCGTTCGTGTGCTCGACACATTAAAAGTGAAGTAAGTTAAAAAAAAAACTAATAATTCGAAAAGTGAATTAAAGCGTGAGGTGAACCAGATACATTCAGGACCTTCTTTTGGTTTTTTATACAATTTTCCGTGCCTTGGGTGAGCCGATCATCACCACCCGGCAGCACACGATTCGGCCTAGCGAGCCCTGGATGCTTGCTACGTCTAACCCGTCAAAGACCAGCGATCGTCCTCTGGCCTTGGGCCTTAACCGCTAAGGAGGACTTACCCCTCTCGGCACGGTCACTCCGGTATCGTCCTGGGCCTGTCGATACTAGTCAATGAGGGAAGACGCCAGCAGCCGCCATTAGGCTCCACCAACGCCGTTAAGAACCCGCCAAACCCACCAGCGAAATAGAGTATCCATTGTCACCAGTTCCCGAACCCAATCGTCGTCAGCAGCAGCAACGCGAGCGCTCGCAGGACGACCCCGAACCACGAGCAACTTCCAGCAACAGCAGCGGTACGTACCAGTATAAACCCACAACCCACATACACACTCACACACACAAGCAATAGATAAATAAAAGTAAATATTTTAAAGTTAAAGTTTTCATTAATAAAACAGTTTTCCGAAGTTTAGATTCCATTTTCAATTTGTTTATTTCACAACCCAGTTTAGTCAAGTGATAGTACCCTTCACAGTTGTTCGCGAAACCCCTCCGATTACCCAGTAGTAAGCCGACCCTGAGACCCAGTTCGAGGGGGCTCTTGCTACTGAGCTTTACCGGGATACACAGTAGAAGAGTTACAGTTTCATAGACATTAAACCAATTCCAACTTCGCTTCCTATTAAAAAAATCACAATTCATATTACAGTACATCCGTTCAAAAGTGAGCTCAATATTGGTGGTGGGTCGATGGGGTTAACCCTCAAAGCCTCCTCTTGACTACGCCGTTGCTTGGAGTAATTTATATCGCTTTTCATTTTCCGAGATATGTTTCAGATCGATCCGATGGTTGTAAATGGTGGTTAATTCTAGCGGTTGTAGATAGAAAAATGAACTACGAAATTTGTTTTTTCGAAATAATGTTTAGCTTATTTAAATGGATTGTTACTATATTGAACAATAAATAGGCGATAAAGGGTAATCCAAAAACAACAATCCATAACTTTTAAAGTATTAAAAATAGATATTTGATGTCTTCAGTAAAGTTATTCGTTAAAGTAAGAGCTGCAAATTTGCTGAAGGCATCATTTCAATACAATCACTTCCAAGATAATTTATGAAAATATCTCACTTTTAAGGGGATTAATCACCAAAATCACAATACCAAAAGAAAGGGCATATTGTATTCATTAAATTCTTCGAAGATGCTATTGACCTAAAATTAGCCGTTTGGCGTTATTAACAGATTGCATGTTTTTGGACTTATTTCTGGCTATGGGAAAAGATAAAAAAGATTCGTTCGTATTTAATGTTTAATATCTCTTTTGATAATAGTCCGATTTCAACAATCTATAGCTCGTTCAAAAGGTATTCGTTAAAGCTATCTAAATAATTACAAAATGTTTACCTACGTCATCAATTGCGGCAAATAATTTAAAAAAAAAACTGCTAGAAGCGCGATTTTTTCACCTTCATTCATATCTTGGAAACTAAACATCAGAATCAAAAACCATTTTATAACCTTCTGTCTGGGTGATAGGCGTTTCGTTTGCAATTGGTTTGGATAAGATCGGTTCAGCCATTGCTGAGAAACACGAATGAGAGTTTGTCCCAAATCGTCGAGCTAAGTCGATTGGTATATAGGACTGGGCCCTCCCGGTCTCGGGAAAAATCTTGAAAGTTTGAGCGAATTCTATACATTTCTTTTCTGAGAAATGTAAAAAGATCATTGCGGGAGAGATGCCGCATGTGCGGGTGAGACTCCGCACCGTGGTGACAAACTGAAAAGTGCTGAACAAAAGTATTTTTTAGCTTTGGTTGATGTTTTTGTGATTAAGTGTCTTCAGCTGAGTTTCATGAAGTTTGATTACACTTATAAATCGGCTAGCTCCTTCACTTTTCTTAAGGAGGTACTACCATTTCTAAAAACATTTTTTAATTCAACATTTAAAAAATATTTTTCTTTCACAACCTTATGTAACGATTAAGTTGGAGTAACTTAATTAAGGGTACTATTTATCTAAATGTTTGTACGAGCGATATATATCTATGTGTTGGTAGTGGTTTCTTAAAAACAGTGTTTGGCTATTTCTCACAACAATGAATTTATATTACTTAGCTTTGTTCCTGAAAGATTCATTTTAAAATAGCATCAATTTGTTGAAATTTTTGTTTTATCCCAAAATTGACAACACTACAAATCAATGCTTTCACGAAAATTAGTGCCCAATTATAGGGGAGAGATGCTGCACGACGACATTTTGCTCTGAAATTATAGATGACCGTGCTCATGATCAGAATGCCTTCTAAAAGGTCCCAGCTATTCAACTGACACATTACTTACCAAAAAAATCGAACGATTAAAAAAACGAAATTTTGATGCGGTGCTGAAAAATTTTCGACGCTCCGTGATGCAACTGGACGCACATAATCAATAATAAAATTTTCGTGAGTTCATAAAAAGGATTATTTTACATCTCCAGTGTTGTAATTCTTCGAAAGACTAACTCACAATATCATATTACCCTATAAAAGTAACCCTATATACGAGATATAGAGAGTGCGGCATCTCTCCCGAAATTACCCTGCATTAGGTTCGATAGATTGGAGAAATTAATTTGGAAACAAATACCTAAGAACACGTTCAGGAGTGGTTCAGTTCTAGATTCATATTTTTAACAGTTCTCCAATGAAAGTTTTAAAACTAAAACTTACTCTCCTAGCAACAATTTCAGCGGATATTTTTTTCAGTTTAAAATTCACGTTTAAAATTTATGCCATGTTTTAAGCGTTACTGAACATAAAATTGTTGCCCCAGTTTATACAGCCTGAGCATCTGTCCTGTGTATTTAAAACACTGTCCTATATGTGAACACATTTTAAATTAAGCAACAAATACAACGATGGTGTATACCAATTTAAGTTAAACAAACAGCTGTACTGGAGATGTAATTGTTTCAGTTCTAGTTCCACATTGAACCACAGCTAGTGGGGGCGTCTGGTGTAGTGGGCAAAATAAATCGATTTGTTGTAACAGCCATGCATTTCTCGCACATATTTACTATAACACACGCAGATTTCAATCTATCGGCAACAATTTTCGAAAAACTGAAAGCGATAAAAATATAGTGTGAACAATACACTCTAAACTACTTCTACCAAAATTTTCAAGAGACAATACCCAATGGGTCATTTTTTTCGTGATGCAATTTGATGTGGGACACCCTTGAATAGCATTTTTCAAGAAAACGCGTTTTTCAAATTGCCAACAACACGATAACTCAATAACTAATCAACGAATTGACTTGATTTTTGACGTAGGACTACGTCTTTGTTTTCGATATAGGGGTGAACGTTGCAAATTCTACAAACATGGTATGTAACGAAAAGTGGTCCAATTTTGAACGCATATAATTCAGCCATCTCACGACAAATTTTCAATTTTTTTGCGCATATCGCCCCGAAATACTTCTAAGAATAGATTCCAATAGATAAACCCAAAGATTTTTGATATTATGGCATTAAAAATTTAAATAATGAGCAACCTAGTCGAAATATCGTGCATTTACACACAGAAGATAGCGCTTCCTTAGTCCAGCACGACAGATTTGTGTACCTAGCGCGCTACGCTTCTATGAATGACGTCATCATCGACTATTTAAACGGATGGATTTCGCCGGACCAGCTCAGTTGCCTGAGCGGCAGACGAAGTCAGCTACAGTGTAGCTGAGTTAGAAGTCCGTTACACTGCCTGTGGAGGTACGCTACCCAGTGAATGCGACTGTGCTTGCCGTTCAAACACTATGCTATCTTTTGTGTTGTGCTCGCTTCCAGCACACTTTTATGTATAATTATTCGTACACAAAATAGTTTGTACATGCGAGCTCCATTTGCAAACACAGTTAACATAGTGTCGTGGTATTAGTTATCTCTTTCGCTCTACCCATCATCATCAGCGTTCATTCATTTTGCTTTGTGCGCTTGGGTTTAATGTTTGAGGTGAATGTGTAGGTAGGTAGATCTAATTTGTTACTAAATTGCACAACGAAAGTTTATTATTTACGTTCGATCCATTCATTGATTCATTTCCCCTTCACGTGATTCATTTTCACTCAGCCTATAGTATTTTGATTCTACTAATAGGTACATACTACAAAGCCTATTTATTAATGAATACACCGCCACTTGAAAAACCGTTGCAAAAACGCATCTTGTCCATATATAAAATTGTTTTCGATTCTTGTATATTTGTAGTTTCGATATATGATTAAGATCACTGCATTCGCTATATTTGCATGTGTACAAGTTACAATAATGGCAAAATATAACTAGAATGCTTGGTGTTTATATTGTCTAAAATTTGATTTTTCTTCACTGGTCCGTGTTTTTTACCACACACAATCGAAAAGTTTTTACAAGCTAATCTTATGCTATAAGGATTTAGTTCCAGATATTAGTTCGGTCACAGTTTTCTGTCTTCTTTCTTCAGATCTTCTTGAATAAGTTTAATCGGATTCGATCACCTACTACAAATGAAATGACTTGATAACCAAGAAGGTTTGGTTCAATATGTAATATTCGATGTTGATTAGTTGTGATTAAACCATACGTAAGAAATATATTTGATTTATTATTACTATAAATGTACTAAGAACATAAATATTTTACATTAAGTAGTATAGTCCTACGTCTACAGATCGTGCAACCCCATAGGGCTGCCCCTTGTAGTTTTTTATGAGAATAAACAGTATGTGTAGCCCGTCGAGGAACCACAGAAAACTGAATAAAACAAAATTTCTCCCGATTGTTTTGAAGAAAATTTGAACGAATTTAAAAGTAAAATTTGAGATTTTTTCAAATAATGTGCTATTGAACTTAAGTTAACAATCTTTAGGTTAAGTTTTCTATTCGATTAATGGCTAAACGAACGAAATTATTTAATAAATTACAGTGTTATTAAACCAGTTCCAGTTTGAAACTAAAATAATGAACTTAGCGCTTAAGGGGGGAGTCTTGTGTAAAGTGCTCAGACCGAAAGTTATTTTGTTTTATGATTTTGAAGGCAAGGCAACAATTGATCATTTGTGTAATGTTAGGATCTATTTATACATTTATTGCGTCAGAAATTTTTTTTTTGCAGTCGCGCAGAGCCACACATACGAGCGTTCCAAGAGTAGTATCATTATTCGAGTTCTAAAATTTTGTAAAAGAAAAAAAGAGCCGCGGTAATATTGAACTGAAAAAACCTGTTTTAATCCACCTAGCGGTGCAATTGTGCCTTTCTCAATCATGAATCACGAGAATGTGTGCGTTGTTTATATTCATTAAAAGCTTTTAAATGCATATATTACATATTATTATTATACATCACATGACAACTATATACAGGAAAATAAATCTTTATTCGAGTTCTAAAATTTTGAAAAAGAAAAAACAGCCACGGTAATATTGAACTGAAAACCTGTTTTAATCCACCTAGCGGTGCAATTATGCTTTTCTCAATCATGAACACGAGAATGTTTGTGTTGTTTATATTCATTAAAAACTTTCAAATGCAAATATTACATTTTATTATTATACATGACATGACAAATATACAAGAAAAGAAATCATTATTCGAGTTCTAAAATTTTGTAAAAGAAAGAAAGAGCCACGGTAATATTGAACTGAAAAACCTGTTTTAATCCACCTAGAGGTGCAATTGTGCCTTTCTCGTTTCTCCAAACTATGATTTAATAGCTGGTTCGTACAATATAACATTATGGAAATGTCTTTCATTCTTATTACACTTGGTAAGTAGGTACCTTTTTGCATTCATTGCGGTATCGGTTTGAATCGGAGTTTTCTATGTGACCGCACTCCACAGCCCGTAACTCCGGAGCCGGAAGTCGGATGGAGATGGAATTTAATATCAGTTTCCGGGGACGCAACACCTTTCATTTGAGACTAAGTTGATCAAATCGGTCTAGCCATTTTCGAGAAACCAATATAACCGTTATTCTGAATTTGGATGTTTCCGGATCCGTCGATGGTGGCCAGTGTGGCCAAAGAGACTTGAATAACTGTTGGTGACCTAGATCTACAAATTCAACAGTTGTGTTTACATTTTGGAAAAAAATTTCACATTTTTACATTCATCGCAGAATTCGTTAGAATCGGGATTTGCTGCGTGATCGTACGTATCACCCTGTAATTCAGGAACCAGAAAATTCCGAGAAACCGATGAGGACAAATCAACAAATTTTGTTTTGTAACCATACTCTTCAACTCGTAATCCGGAACAAGATGTCAGTTGAAAATGAAATTCAATAGCAACCTATAAGAATATTATACCTTTCATTTGAATCTTAGTTTGTAAAAATCGGTTCAGCCATCTCCGAGAAACCGATGTGGACATTTTGTTAACAAATCCGCACATACACACATGCATACATACATACATACATACACACACATACATACACACATACATACACACAGATATTTTGCGATCTCGGCGAACTGAGTCGAATGTTATATGCGACTCGGCCCTCCGGGCCTCGGTTAGAAAGTCGGTTTTTGGAGCAATTGCATAACCTTTCTATATGAGAAAAGCAAAAGAATAATATTTACTTAGCTTAATCAGCATGAGTTCGATGTTATCTTCAAGTGATTATATTTTGAAATGTTGGTGGAATGGGTTTGAAAGTGGAGGGAATGGGGGGTTAGTAGAGTGGGAGTGGAGGATGCGTCAGAAATCCTTCATCTTATTTCGGTATACGGGGTGGATGAAGGAAATGCGGGCGTGAGGGTGGTCCAAGGGGAGGGGAGTGATGAAGGAGGGAGGTGTAAGGGCAAGGCAAGGAGAGGGAGGGGCGGCGACGCAATACTCAACTGCATATTTTGCCTTCCATTTGAGACTTGGTTTGAGAAAATCGGATCAGTCATCACCGATGAACCGATGTGATTTTAATTGTGGAATATGCCCGGAATTCCGGAATCGTCGATAGTGGACAATATATTCAAAGAATGTTTGATTGGCAATCAGTGATCTAGATCTGCGATTAGAAGTAATTTGGTGACCATTTAAATAGTTTTTAGCCTCTGAGGTATTACGATTGTACCGATTTATATGGGAAATTCCAGTGTATCCTTACTAACACCCCTGTAACTCCGGAAGCAAGAGTCAGAACCGAATGAAATTCAGCAGCAGTCAATGGTATTATTGTATCTTTCATTTGAAATCAAGTTTGTAAAAATCGGTAGAGAATTCGTTGGGCAATGGGTGTGATATTAGCTTAGGAACTTGGCGGGTTCCCCGGGGGCGTCATGAACCGTCATAGGTGGCCAATGTGGTCAAAGCTACTTTGATTGATCATTAGTGATCCAGACCCGCAAACTAGTGTAATGTTACATCTGTTTTAATATGTTTTACATCATTTGAACATCATGGTGGTACCAGTTTATATGGGAATTTGCTGTGTGACCGCACTCTTCAACCCGTAACTCCGGAAACGGATCAACTAAAAATTCAATAGCAGCTTATGGGAGCGTTATACCTTTCAGATGAAACTAAGTTTACGAAAATCGGTTCAGCCATCTCTGAGAAAATTGTGAGTTTAAATGACACACACACACATACACACACACAGTCATTTGCCGATTTCAACGAACTGAATCGAATGGTGTATGACACTCGGCCCTCCGGGCCTTCGTTAAAAAGTCGATTTTTACAGTGATTGCATAGCCTTTCTTTATATGAGAAAGGCAAAAAGGTGCGAAATCGGCAAAGTCCCAAAAAGTCGATTTTTACAAAAAAAAATTTTGGAGATAACATAAAATCTCAACGTTTCATGCATTTTAAAGATGTTTGGCATCAAAAATACGAATTCGATTTCTAAAATTTCATGGGGTCCCCCCTTTGACAAAAAATTTTGAGTTCCGGCTTACATGGGAATTTCATATGTCACCGGACGGTTTAGTCTATATTTCCGGACCCATATAAGCGATCCGTACGAAATTTTACATCTGTGGGGATATTATAGCTATCATTTGGGACTAAGTTTGTGAAAATCGGCCCAACCGGAGTTTCTGGGAAACTGATGTGAGTTCGTCAATTTTGAAAGATTTGCGCTTTTCCCGGGCACTTCCGGAAGCGTCTATGGTGGTCGATGTAGTCAACGAAAGTTTGGTTGGCCGTCGGTGACCTAGAACAGCAAATTTAAGTTGTTTGAAAGACATTTTAGCGAAATTTTTGCCTTTTTTGCTTTCATCGGAGTATCGGTTTGAATCGCAATTTGCTATGTGATCGCACGCCACAACCTGTAACTCCGGAACCGGAAGTCGGATCGGGATGAAATTAAATAGCCATTTACGGGGGCGCAACACCTTTCATTTGAGACTAAGTTTGGCTGAATCGGTCTAGCCATCTCCGAGAAACCGATGTGACTGTTATTCTGAATTTGGATACTTCCGCCGGGGCTTCCAGAACCGATGATGATGGCCAATAAAGCCAAAAAGACTTTAAATGGATATTAGTGACCTAATACTACAAATCGAAGCAGTTTTGGTCATATTTTGGAAAAAATTTCACCTTTGTACATTCATTGCAGAATGTATTACAATCGACATTTCCTGCGTGATCGTGCTCACCACCCTGTAATTCCGGAACCGGAAGTCGGATCCATCAGAAATTCAATAGCAACCTATGGGAATATTATACCTTTCATTTGAATCTTAGTTTGTAAAAATCGGTTCAGCCATCTCCGAGTAACCGATGTGGACATTTTGTTAACAAATCCGCACATACACACACACATACATACATACATACATACATACATACATAATACATACATACATAATACATACATACATACATACATAAAAACATACATACATAAATACATACATACATACATACATGGGGGGCTGGTGAACCGGAAGCTACGCCCCAACCGGAATCGCCGGATAGACCTCAGCACCTACTGTATGGCCCGCTGAGTAGGCTAGATCCACCGCCGGGGACTAGATCGAGTAGATCGGGACGACGCGGAGAGCTAAATGGCTCACAAAAACGAACATCGGGATCAGGTGAAATCTACCGCTCGGTTACAGAAGAATAGGCTAGATCCATTGTTGGGGACTAGACTGAGTAGTTCGCGAACAAGTGAGGGCGGGAGCTGAATGGCTCATCGGGAAAGTAGAGCGAAACGGAACGAGAGGAAGCCAAAGGGCTCAAGAAATTGTGGTGCTAAAACAAAAGAAGAATCGGTATCGGGAGAGCCTCCTTCGTCGGGGAACTCTCCGTCGGCGTAAGCTAGATCCACCGCCGGGGACTATACTGAGTAGACCGCGACGAAATACTACCAGTCGCAGGTCGTCGGGGCATCAGCGAACCGGACGCCCTGCTCCACCGGAATCGCCGAACTGACCTGGACATCTGGTTGGTTGGCTCGGTTTCGGGAGAACTTCTCTTGCCGGGGAATTCTCCGTCGGAGTAGGCTAGGGCCATCGTCGGGGACTAGACCGAGTAGTTCGCGAACAAGTCTGGTGCTCAATGAGTAAACGGCGCTGAATGGTGCGAGAAGGGAGTTGCGGTGCTAACTGGCACAAGGGAGCCGAAGGGCTCGGTGAATTAGACAGTCTGAAGTTTGCCGCCCAGACTGTACTCGTAGGGGAGGAGTACTAAGCCTCGACTCACAGCCAGCTTTCCGACTGCCATGCAGAACTTGCCAGTCTGTGTGGATGGTAGAGAATTGGTGGTGTGTAGAGGAGTGGGGCTGTAACCCTGCGGAAGAAACGAACTAGTAAGTAGTTGAATTAGAGTGTGTGCTATGCACATAAAAACCCCTCCCTGAAGTAATGCCGTAAGGTAGTGCCGGGAACGAATCAGGTTCTGGGCAAGAGCAGTGGTTTTTAGCGGGTCGGGTCATGGCAGCCCAAACCCGTTCCCTGAGACATTGGGGTTTTTGAAAATTTTTCTTCACTCAGGGTTTTCCTGAACATTTTTTTACTGCTCTATAAAAAAACATACATACATACATACATATATACATACATACAGACATACATACATACATACATAGGGTAAGGTGGGGCAAATCCGACCTAGTAAATGGTTTTGGCTGTAAAATGCTCATTTTACATCGGATCAAGTCGTTTTATATACCAAATTAAAGGTTAGACTCCTGGACAACTTACTTTATATAGAATACTGTTTGGATCTTGGGAATATCTTGTGATACAAGCGTTTTACAAAAATGTCCATTTTTGCTGTTTTCAAAAATGGTGGGGTAAACCCGACCCCCTATGTTTTTGGTTGATTTAGTGCAGATATTATCCAAAATTTAAGGTTTTTCAATGATAAATCAATGAATGTTGTGTTATTGAATTGTAACATGCAGAAAATAGAGTTCAATGTCAATCTTGGAATGCTAAAATCACGAGCAGTAGCACGTTATGATATTCCCATTTGCATCGGAGCAATACTATAATCATCACGTTTTTGTGTCTTTCGTTTGTAATTATGAGCCATTTTGCATAAAAATAATAAATAATAACAATAAAAATATGTTTCAATCTGAAAAATAAAAAATTTCTTAACAAAAAAGCGGTCGGATTCACCCCAATATTTAGTGGTCGGATTTGCCCGACCGCGTCATTTTTCATTACGATACAATTAAAAAAAATATGAAAAAGGTTGAATTAAATTCTTCTATAAACTTTGTAGGACTTTGATCAAAGAATTTAAATCCACTTACATTTATTATGCAATCACTTTAACAATCAGAAATATCCTGTAGTCAATGATGCGCAAAAGTCAAATCAAAAGTTGTAAAAACACACTTTTTGTCGTTTGAGCATCTCAATGTAGACTAATGAAATGCTGTCATACCACCATTATGATTATTTTCAATGCTCTACACGACAACATTAACATTAGTTCGCGTAGTGCTTCTGATTTTCGGTAACAGAGGGGGGTCGGGTTTACCCAACGGTCGGATTTGCCCCACCTTACCCTACATACATACATACATACATACATACATACATACATACATACATACATACATACATACATACATACATACGTACATACATCAAGCCCATAAACATGCTATGGGTGAACCTTCGTGTCCCTTCGGTGAGTTAAATAAGAAGAAGCCGTGAACGTCACACAGCTAAATCTTAACCATTGTGCAGCAGCCCAACAGCTGCTGTGGCAGTCGGTCTCGGAGTCGAGGACAGATGTCGCCCTCTTATCAGACCCGTACCGCATCCCTGCCGGCAACGGCAATTGGGTGTCGGACGGGTCTGGAATGGTGGCAATCTGTACAACGGGACGGTTCCCGGTTCAAGAGGTAATACACCCCTCCGCCGAGGGTGTGGCGATTGCCAAGATCAATGGTGTGTTCTATTGCAGTTGCTACGCCCCACCAAGGTGGGGGAACAGTTCTACCAGATGATCGACAGGCTCTCGTCGGACCTAGTGGGCCGGAAACCGGTAGTCATAGCTGGAGACTTTAACGCTTGGGCAGTGGAGTGGGGCAGCCGCTGTACAAATAGCAGGGGTCAAGCGCTAATGGAGGCGCTCGCGAAACTCGATACTCTGCTAGCTAATAATGGCTCCGCTAGTACATTCCGTAGAAACGGAGTGGAGGCGTGGATTGACCTAACATTTGCCAGCCCGAGTCTGGCTCCAGGCATGGAATGGAGGGTAGACGAAGGCTACACCCATAGCGATCATTTAATAATCCGCTTTAAGATCAACTATGGTGTACAGCATCCGAGGGCGGGAGATCCCTGTCAGGTACGCGGGTAGAAGTCCAATTACTTCGACAGCGAAGCTTTCACCGCGGCCCTGGGGCTGGAGGCCAACACCGACAGTCTAAGCGGGGATGCGCTGGTAGCTATTCTATCACGCGCGTGCGACGCCACTATGCCGAGAAAAACACTGCCAAGAAACGGTAGATGCCCGGTATACTGGTGGAGTGCCGAGATTGCAGCTCTACGGTCAGCCTGCCTCAGAGCTAGACGTAGGATGCAAAGAGCTCGCACCGAGGATGCAAGAGAGAACCGCCGTGAAGTGTTTCGAGCTGCGAAATTGGCCCTTAACAAGGCTATTAAAAGCAGCAAGAGAGCGTGTTTCGACAACCTATGTGAGAGTGCCAACGCGAATCCGTGGGGTGACACCTACAGGATTGTGATGGCCAAGACCAAAGGGGGCTCCTCACCCCCAGAACGGTCTCCGGACCGGTTGGCAAAGATTATCGAAGTACTCTTCCCGTCTCGAGCCACAAGCCCCTGGCCACCTGCACTACGAGACAGTGCGGGCACGGTCGAAATGGTGGCTCCAGTGACGAATGAAGAGCTACTCGCAGTGGCTAAATCCCTAGCAATGAACAAAGCTCCAGGGCCGGATGGAGTTCCAAACAACGCACTCAAGGCAGCGATCATAGCGAACCCGAACATGTTCAGGCTAGCTATGCAGAGATGCCTTGACGAGTGCAGTTTCCCCGATAGATGGAAAAGGCAGAAATTGGTGCTGTTGCCGAAGCCCGGGAAGCCGCCAGGCGACCCATCAACGTACAGACCAATCTGTCTGATCGACACGACTGGCAAACTGCTTGAGAGGATCATCCTCAACAGGCTAACCCCGTACGCGGAAGGTACGGACGGTCTGTCAAGCAACCAGTTTGGCTTTCGGAAGGGTAAGTCCACAATGGACGCTCTCAATTCAGTGATAAATACTGCCGAGATAGCGATCCAACGGAAAAGGCGAGGTATTCGATACTGTGCGTTAGTGACACTTGACGTGAAGAACGCATTCAACAGCGCAAGCTGGGATGCCATCGCGCTCGTTACACCGGCTTAACCTACCGGTGGGTGTGTACCGGATCCTGGAAAGTTACTTCCAAAACCGCGTACTGCTATACGAGACCGATGCCGGTCAGAAAAGGGTTCCGATTACCGCCGGAGTCCCGCAGGGCTCGATCCTAGGCCCGGTGCTATGGAACCTCATGTATGACGGGGTTCTGAGACTGAAGTTCCCTCCTCCGCTTTGCCGACGACGTAACCTTGGAGGTCTACGGGGAGTCAATTCCTGAGGTAGAACTAACCGCAGAACACGCGATTAGCACGGTGGAGGAATGGATGAGCGCGAGAGGCCTGGAGCTCGCTCATCATAAGACGGAGGTAGTTATCGTCAACAACCGCTAGTCGGCACAACATGCAGTTATCCATGTGGGAGAAGTCGCTATCACTTCACAGCGAAGTCTGAAGTCTCTCGGAGTCATTATAGACGACAAGCTGACCTTCGGCAGCCATGTCGACTATACGTGCAAGAGAGCGTCGACTGCTGTTGCGGCTCTATCGAGAATGATGTCCAACAGCTCAAAGGTGTGCGCTAGGGCATTGCAAAATTTTTTTTTTGAATTCTCAAAGGCCCCCCCTCTCATATTGTGACAAATGTCAAAGTAAGCTCAGATGCCAAATTTCACATCATTTGGACAATTTTAGACCCCCGCCCACCTCGCTTGAAATTTTTTGAAATTGGTACTATGGGAAAATATGGAGGAAAAACACATTAAATGCAATAACTTTGGAAGTAGCAATCAGAAAATTACAATTTATACCTCTTTTGAAAGGAAACAATTTTAGTATTTGAATAAAGATATATTTGTTTCTAGAAAAATACGGGAAAGTGGGGTACTGGGTCATTTTGGCCCCAAAATCCCCTATTTTTAATGATTTTTCTGCTCCGTGATGCAAATCATACATATTTTGTAGTTTTTCCAATGTAAAAAAATCTCAGAAATCGAACGGAACCCTTTTGATCTTAGTCCGAATACGAGAAGTTGGGGTTATAGGGCTTTTTGTCAGTCATATTAAATTTTATCATTTTCTCATGCATATATCTCTATTATTCTTCAATCAATTTTCATAAAATGTAACTTATTGAACGTGTAAAATTCTGAGGAATGAAACAAAAATAAAAACGTTAAAGGTAAAATTCAGAAACATCAAAATTTTTGATATTTACTCTACAAATCTAATTTTTTTCATTATTTGTCCTAATACCTCAACTTCCCTTATTTTTCCAGGAATGAAACTTTTCTCATGTGATCCCTAAGCATATTTTACACTAAAAGTAGTAAATTAAATAAGAATTTTGTTGTTAAATGGAGTTAATATGTGCGATTTTATGATAAAATGTGAAATCGACACTATATGTCAGATAATTTGATGTTCCTGAATTTTACCGGTAACGAATCTGTTTTTGTTATAATCCTAAGGATTTTCCACGTTCAACAAGATATAGTTTATGAAAAATGAGTAAAGAATAATAGAGATATATTCACGAGAAAATGATGAAGTTTAATATGAATGACAAAAGGCCATTTAACCCCAACTTCTCGTATTCGGACTAAAGTCAAAAGGGTTCCGTTCGATTTCTGAAATTTTTTCACATTAGAAAAACTACAAAATATGTATGATTTGCATCACGGAGCAGAAAAATCATAAAAATAGGGGATTTTGGGGCCAAAATGACCCGGTACCCCACTTTCCCGTATTCTAGAAACAAATATATCTTCATTCAAATACTAAGATTATTTCCTTCCAAAAGAGGTATAAATTTTAATTTTCTGATTGCTACTTCAAAAGTTATTGCATTTAATGTATTTTTCCTCCATATTTTCCCATAGTACCCATTTCAAAAAATTTCAAGCGATGTGGGCGGGGGTCTAAAATTGTCCAAATGATGTGAAATTTGGCATCTGAGCTTACTTTGACATTTGTCACAATATGAGAGGGGGGGCCTTCGAGAATTCAAAAAAAAAATTTTTTTGCAATGCCCTAGTGTGCGCCAGTAGACGTAGGTTACTGGCAGGCGTTGCCGTATCTATCCTCAGGTACAGCGGCCCGTCATGGTCAAGAGCACTGAGGGTAACCAGTTACCTACAGAAACTGGAGAGCACCTACCGCGTGATGTGCCTCAGAGTGATATCTGCCTACCGCACGGTATCACACGATGCATCCTGCGTGATAGCGAGCATGATGCCAGTCGGGCTGGTCATTCGGGAAGATGAGGAGTGCTTTGAGCTACGTGGAAATAGGGGAGCCCGCGAGCGCACCAGGGTGACCTCGGTCGCCAGATGGCAGCGTGAGTGGGACAACTCCTCGAAAGGTAGGTGGACCCACCGGCTGATACCTAGCATATCGAGCTGGGTGGGAAGACCCCATGGGGAAGTTCACTTTCACCTGACACAATTCCTGTCAGGCCATGGCTGTTTCCGTCAGTACCTCCACAGGTTCAGGCACGCGGAGGTCCCAGTCTGCCCGGACTGCCCAGGTGTAGATGAAATTGCCGAACACATACTGTTCGTATGTCATCGGTTCGACGTCGAAAGAAGAGCAATGCTTGACGTCTGTGGCTGAGACACAACCCCTGATACCCTTATTCAGCGGATGTGTCAATCGGTGGAGAAGTGGAACGCAGTCTCGGCTGCTACCATCCAGATTGCCAGTAGGCTACAGGTAATCTGGCGAACCGAGCAACAGACGACGGGCACGGCTAACTAGTGATTGGTTAGCTGGAGCAAAAAAAGGCCAAGCGCAAAAAAGGGAGTGAATGGTCTGTCGAGGCAGGTTTGGCGCAGCGAATGGCAACCGCGTAAGGGGTAAACCCAGCCACCCCGAAGCAAGACAGAAGAGTGAGTGTATAGGCGTATAAGTGGACTGCCTCATGCCAAGACGGGAGGGTCGTAGCGTAGTATGTTGGAACTTAGCTATCGATGCCTCATGGCGTGGCAGAGGAGTGAAAGGGTGAGCATCCAAGTCAGTCTCACACGGCATGTTAAGGGTGAGCATAAAAGTCAGCCTCACAGGTTGGTAGAGGCTAGCACAAAAGTCAGCCTAGCAAGGAATGAAAAAGGTGAGCACACAAGTCAGCCTCGCATGGTATGTCAGAAGTGGAGCCTAAGAAAAATGTCCCACATGGGATGCCAGGGGGAGTGACAAAGGTACAATAGAGTGGCACGATTGAGAGTGAATCAGGTGATAGTGTGAGCACCCAAGTCAGCCTCACATGGTATGGGTAGGGCGAGCACAAAAGTAAGCCTAGCAAGGAATGAGTAAGGTGAGCACACAAGTCAGCCTAGCATGGAACGTAAAAGGTGAGCACAAAAGTCAGCCTCATGTGGGAGTGTTTGAGAGTGAATCAAAGTGCGATTGAGAGAGCACCCAAGTAAGCCTCATACAGGATGTATGAACGCGTGAGTGAGAGTGAATGAGTACATTTAGTACAGCCATCCCCCCAGAAGTAATACCGAGAGGTAGTTCCTGGGAGGAATGATGGCGGAGCCCAATGGAGTTTAGTCGGTATTAATGGCTGGTCACCATTCGAGTCCGACACGCCCCCAGTGCACCCCGTGTGGTAGATTGGACCCTACCAATAGCACGTGTACTGGGCTAGGACATAAAGGTCTTCTCCATTGTAAAAAAACATACATACACACATACAAACACACAGATATTTTGCGATCTCGGCGAACTGAGTCGAATATTATATGAGACTCGGCCCTCCGGGCCTCGGTTAGAAAGCCGGTTTTTGGAGCAATTGCATAACCTTTCTATATGAGAAAGGCAAAAGAATAATATTTAATTGGTTTAATCAGCATGAGTTCAATGTTATCTTCATGTGATTATATTTTGAAATGTTGGTGGAATGGGTTTGAAAGTGGAGGGAATGGGGGGTTAGTAGAGTGGGAGTGGAGGATGCGTCAGAAATCCTTCATCTTATTTCGGTATAGGGGAGACCGGGGCTAGTTGACGGTGTTTTCAGTTTTAAATTTTTACCGCTTTGATGTAGGTAGATCTTGCAAAATAGAACACGCGGCATGAAAGAGCAGACCGTTGGCAACATCTCTGATTTTTTATGAAGTGTTTGATGCATTGTCTCCATTTTTATAGACACAAATATGTGACGCGGAAAATTTTCTTACTTTGGAGTGAAGTACAGAGATAAAAATTTTTGATGGCTTTTTTGCACTGTAAATAGTACCGCCAACTTGCCCCGCGTGCAGCACCGCCAACTATCCCCAACCGCATATTTTATCAAAAACTAGTTAAAAATAACTTATGTTTATGGATAGATGTAATATCTACACGGATACTGAAAGCTCTTTTCATGCGCTATCTAAAAATATAATCATTAGGGAAATAGATTGAAAATCACCCAAAATAACGCAAAGTATTTAAAATTTAGAAAATTTACTTTGTATGCTCAAAAATACAATATCACCCACAACTTCCACCAAACAAATCGTTTTGCAACAAAAACACATTATATAATGGGTTTCACATAACTTGAGGTACACAAAAAGAGGCAGCGCTAAATGTCAAATAGAAACAGAGAAAAAGGGATTCCGCCAACTTACCCCAACCGCCAACTAGCCCTTTATGCGGGCTCCTCTACGGGGTGGATGAAGGAAATGCGGGCGTGAGGGTGGCCCAAGGAGAGGGGAGTGATGAAGGAGGGAGGTGTAAGGGCAAGGCGGGGGGGAGGTGCGGCGACGCAATACTCAACTGCATATTTTGCCTTCCATTTCAGACTTGGTTTGAGAAAATCGGTTGGGTCATCACCGAAGAACCGATGTGACTTTAATTGTGGAACATGCCCGGAATTCCGGACTTCCGGAATCGTCGATAGTGGACAATATATTCAAAGAATGTTTGATTGGCAATCAGTGATCTAGATCTGCGATTAGAAGTAATTTGGTGACCATTTCAATAGTTTTTAGCCTCTGAGGTATTACGATTGTACCGATTTATATGGGAAATTCCAGCGTATCCTTACTAACACCCCTGTAACTCCGGAAGCAAGATTAAGAACCGAATGAAATTCAGCAGCAGTCAATGGTATTACTGTATCTTTCATTTGAAATCAAGTTTGTAAAAATCGGTAGAGAATTCGTTGGGGAATGGGTGTGATATTAGCTTAGGAACTTGGCTGGCTCCCCGGGGGCGTCATGAACCGTCATAGGTGGACAATGTGGTCAAAGCTACTTTGATTGATCATTAGTGATCCAGACCCTAGACGAGTAATGTTACATCAATTTTAATATGTTTTACATCATTTTAACATCATGGTGGTACCGGTTTATATGGGAATTTGCTGTGTGACCGCACTCTTCAACCCGTAACTCCGGAACCGGAAGTCGGATCAACTAAAAATTCAATAGCGGCTTATGGGAGCGTTATACCTTTCAGATGAAACTAAGTTTGCGAAAATCGGTTCAGCCATCTCTGAGAAAATTGTGTGAGTTTAAATGACACACACACATACACACACATACATACACACACAGACATTTGCCGATCTCGACGAACTGAATCGAATGGTGTATGACACTCGGCCCTCCGGGCCTCGGTTAAAAAGTTAATTTTTACAGTGATTGCATAGCCTCTTTATATGAGAAAGGCAAAAATGATTAAAAACCCATAAAATATCACCATTTTGCATTCATGCAAAAATTCTTTAGCAATTTTTGGCATACTCTTTATTTTTCCACAATATGCAGTATGCTTTTAGGTATCTAAAAAATTGAATTAAATAAAAATCGAAAAAAATTTGGGGATTGGCCAAGAATTTGTTCTAGTTACTCCTCTGTGCGCTGGTTGAGCGTGGAGAATTTGTACCACTACAGGAGTGTTGAAAAAGCTCGCTCTGCCTCTGCTGCTGTGGTGTGCGGCCGTCTGGTAGTATAAAGCTGTTCTGGTAAGCGTTTTTGATATGTACTTTTTACTACCTGCGTTTACTTCGGTCATCTGTTGACAGTGTGTTGAATATGGCATCGAGTATTGTGGGTTCGATTGAACCATATGCGCCTGGTTCATCTTTCTCAAACTATGTTGAGCGCTTAGGTTACATTTTTCAGTACAACAACGTTGCTGAGAATTCTCAGAAAGCTCTTTTTATAACCCTTAGTGGGCCAGTAGTTCACAGCAGTTAGTGATTTGTCTACATTTAGATATGCTGATTGTAATGTATGATTACGAATGTAAAGTATGCATCGTTTCACCCCCGGTCAGTAAAGGAAACACCAACCGAGAGAAAAAGGGCTAGTCTTATTGCAGCCAGTCAACAGGCAAGTCACTGTACTACAAGCGAAAATAAAGAATACTAAGACCAGCGAGTAAACCATTCTTTTGTCGATATCACCAGTCAAGCGATGTCAGGTACCGAACACTACACTGGCGACGAGTAAAAAATCGGAAATCGAGTAGAGCTAGCGAATTTGCAAGTTATAGTTTGCAAAAACACAACGGAGGAGGCAAGATGGCGGCGGCGTCGGCAAATTTTCGCTGCTACGACGGCGAGTCGGAAGAATGGGAGCTTTACAGAGAGCAATTGGAACAATTTTTTGTTTCCAATAAGATTGCGGACGACATGAAGAAAGCAGTTCTGATCAATCATCTCAGTGCGCGTACGTATAAGCTTCTTCGTGACTTGTGTACTCCTGATCAGCCGAAGGAAAAAAGTTATAAAGATCTATGCACAGTGTTGTCAACGCACTTCACGCCTCCGGTCGTCGTGCACAAAGAGAGAAGAACTTTTTTCCGAGCTCAACGAGGGGAGGGCGCCCCCGAGTCAATTAACGACTGGATTGTACGGATCAAAAATCTCGCAGCAAACTGCAAGTTTGGAGATGCATTGCAGCACAACCTGGTCAATAAGTTTATTGATGGACTAGGTGGTAAGGCGTTCGATCGAGTGTGTGAGGAAAACGAAACACTTACTCTGGAGAAAGCGCAGGAGATAGCCTTGAAATACGAAGCAGATTCAACATCAACTACAGCGATTCACTATTTAAAAGGAAAAAAACAACCAGGGTTGAAACCGAAAGCAAAAGTTAGTCAATGGCAGAACAACAACAATGGAAAACGGTCGGGTGGCTTCAGAGGTTGTTTTGCTTGCTGCAGAGAGGGACACCAGCGAAAGGATTGCCCTTTCAAGAACTACGTTTGCAACAAATGTAGCGAAAAAGGTCACCTACAAGCCGCTTGCGATTTCCAGAAGAATCACTACGTGGCGGAATCCTCTGGCCCAGAGAGAAGAAACGTCTCCGAAAACGACGAGCAAATTGCGGTTCAGCAGCACTATATTAGTAAGTGTCAAGAATTTTTCATCCACAATATGACGGAGAACAAAGAAAGTGACAGTTTTATAGTTAAGGTGAAAATTTCTGAGCATGATTATAGTATGGAGTTAGATTCTGGGGCAGGCGTGAGTGTTATTTCTCAAAAGTTATACAAGGAAGAATTCTCTAGTTATGCGCTGGAACAGTCGGCTTTGAAACTGAAATTGTTTTCAGGATCGTGGTTGAAAGTAGTGGGCGTTTTCCAGCCGATCATAGAATATAATGCAATTCGTAAGAGAGTGCTTATAGCTGTGGTTGCAGAGGAGGGCCCTCCGTTACTAGGAAAAAACTTCATGAAAGCTTTTTGAATTCGTCTGGCCATCATCAACAATGTGGGTAATAGCACGGTGCTCGAGGAACTTTTATCCAAGTATCGTGAACTCTTCAATGGGGAATTGGGACGCTACAGACACTGTACGGTTTCTTTGGAAACAGAGGAAAGCGCTATTCCGGTATTTAAAAAACCTCGACAGGTACCGTTTAAGTTTCATAGTCAGATGAATACAGAATTGGAGAAGATGGAACGTGCGGGTGTAATCACGAAGTGTGACAGCTCACCATGGGGAACACCATTAGTGCCGGTGCTTAAATCAGATGGTGGATTGAGACTTTGCGGTGATTATAAGGTATCGGTCAACCGGTTTGTTAAAGACGTAAAGCATCCCCTACCCACGGCGGACGAGATTTTTGCTCGATTGAACGGGGGACAAAAGTTTTCGAAGTTGGACTTATCTAAGGCGTATAACCAGTTCGAGCTTGCAGACGCATCTAAGGAACTGTGTGCTATTTCAACCATCAAAGGAGTATATAAAATGAATCGTCTGCCATTCGGCGTTAAGCCGGCATCGGGAATCGTACAGCGCGAAATAGAGAAATTATTCTGCGGTATCCCAGGGGTGCAAAATCTTCTGGACGATGTTATCGTCACGGGCAGTTCGGACGAAGAGCATATGGCGCGACTCGAACAGGTGTTCGAGGTTCTCGAGAAGGCAGGACTTAAGCTAAATAAGGATAAATGTCAATTCTTTAAGGACGAAGTGACGTTTATAGGTTACGTAATCAACAGGTTCGGCCTGAAAAAGACGGATGAGAGAATCTGCTCCATTCGCGATGCGCCTGCTCCGAAAAACGTGACAGAGGTCAGGGCATTTGCAGGGCTGGTGAATTACTATGCCAAATTCGTCAAAGGCCTGGCGGATCTGATGAGTCCAATTTACAAATTACTGAAAAAGGGAACAGTTTTTATTTGGTCTGAAACTTGCAGCGAAGCATTTCAGAAAATTAAAGATGAGATTTGTCGTGATGTCACGTTGACACATTTTGATCCAAACGCGGATCTGATACTGACATGCGATGCGTCTAATGTTGGTGTTTCCGCCGTTCTTAGTCAAAAGGGAAAGGATGGTATTGAGCGTCCGGTGGCATTTGCGTCTCGAATTCTTCATGCATCTGAAAAAAATTATAGTGTCATCGACAGAGAGGCCTTGGCAATAATGTACGGAGTGAATAAATATTTCTTGTATTTGGCTGGGAACAAGTTTTCTATTCACACAGACCATAAACCATTGCTGAGTTTGTTTCACCCTCAGAAAGGTATTCCAACGATAGCAGCTAGCCGTATGCAAAGGTGGGCCCATTTCCTTTCCAGTTTCAATTACAGTATTGGGCATGTGCGGTCTCAATCAAATGTGGCAGATTTCTCATCACGTTTTCCTACCGAATCGTGGAAGCTGTGGAAGGAAGAAGATTCCTATTTAAATTTCATCAACAAAGAGGAGTGCGGACTGACATCAGTATCGGAGTTGAGATTGAGGACTGTAGAAGATCCGGATTTAAGCATAGTTGTTGACTTTCTTAAAGGTATAGTGGATAAAAATCGATTCAAGGAAAATCCTTATTTCAAGCTTATTGATGAGATATCATTGGAGGATGGCGTGGTGATGAGAGGGCATAGAGTTGTTATTCCGAAAGTCCTCCGGGAAAATGTGCTTTCGCAAATCCATAAATCACATTTGGGCATGGTTAAGAGTAAGAGCATCGCTAGGGCTAACGTGTGGTGGCCCAGGATCGATGAAGACATCGAGAATACCGTGAAAAGTTGTTCAGCCTGTGTGATGCACAGTCAGTCCCCACCAAAAGCGGAATTGATTCCGTGGAGTTCACCAAGGAGTGTATGGAGCAGAATTCACGTGGACTTTGCGGGTCCAATCAACGGCTGGAGTTATTTCATAGTAGTTGATGCTCTCTCGAAATGGGTAGAAGTTTTTCCTACCAAGAGTTGCACCGCCGAGTTCGTTCTGGATAAATTGGTGGAGTGCATTTCGCGTTTTGGCCTGTTTGACGAACTTGTGAGCGATAATGGCACTCAGTTTGTAGCCGACTCTGTAAAGCGTTTTCTGGCGGCTAACGGTATCAAGCAGATTTTAACAAGTCCTGGTCATCCGGCAACAAATGGTGAGGCCGAAAATATGGTTAAAACCTTCAAGTCTGCACTGTTGAAATGTGTGTCTGCGGGAAACAAGGATGTTCGGAATGTAATAGCAAATTTTCTTATTGGATATCGTAAATCGGTACATTGTACAACGCAGGTATCTCCAGTTGTGGCCATGCTAGGACGAGATATTAAAACTTCTCTAGATTTGTTTAAACCGATTCGTCTTACAAGAAATGAGGTGGAAACAATAGCAAAGCGAAATATTGTGAAAAATCAAAAGTCACAGAGGACCAACTATTATGGAAGCCGAAATGCTGCATTCAATGTTGGAGATAGTGTCATAGTACGAGATTACAGAGATCCAAATAAGGTTGCATGGACCCCAGCGGTTGTTCGGATAGTCTTAGGTAGACGTAATTACAGAGTAGAATTGGTAGAGTCAGGTCGGCTCATCAAACGTCACTTAAACCAGATAAAATTCAACACGAGCGTCACTAAGTCTACATCTGAAGTCTCTCTTCCCTCACCAACAGTACCAACACCCCACAAGTCATCCAGTTATGGGAGTCGAGCACCAGTTAAAAGGCAGTCCATACAGAAGTCATCGGCTACGAACACCACAAATGTATCACTTGAGCGTAGGGAAGCCGCAAACCTATTTAGTGATTCAGAATCCAGTGATGATGAATTTCTGGAACTTCCGATAGCAGAAAGTTCATCTGGGGGGATGGTTGGTTCGGAAAATGTTCTGCAAGACGAGATAAACGATCTTTCAAGAAGTTTAAGTCAGATTAACTTGGGACATGATGAGGTTCAAGATACGCTTAGGCCACAACAAGCGGATGAGGTTCAAGTAGTTGAGAGTAAGGACAGAAGTTGGAATTCTTCAATAGATAGCGAAGGAGATTCAGCAGTAGCAGGTTTTGAAAGAGGCTTCTGGCGACTGAGAGATATCAAAGGCAGAATTTTTAAAAAATGATTGTCTATAATTGAAATTCACTTCTTATTTCAGATGATGCATATTAACCAAAACTATTCACTTTTATTTTTCAAAATCAGTAAAAACTTAATGTGGGGATGTAATGTATGATTACGAATGTAAAGTATGCATCGTTTCACCCCCGGTCAGTAAAGGAAACACCAACCGAGAGAAAAAGGGCTAGTCTTATTGCAGCCAGTCAACAGGCAAGTCACTGTACTACAAGCGAAAATAAAGAATACTAAGACCAGCGAGTAAACCATTCTTTTGTCGATATCACCAGTCAAGCGATGTCAGGTACCGAACACTACACTGATATAATTAAAAAACTGAAAGAGAGGTACGATAAAAAGGAGTCAGATCTTATCCAGCGATTCAAATTTTATAATATAATTATTTGTCTACAATTAGGTATGCTGATATAATTAAAAAACTGAAAGAGAGGTACGATAAAAAGGAGTCAGATCTTATCCAGCGATTCAAATTTTATAATAGGGTACAAGAGCCGAATGAAACGGCTGAGAATTTTGTCTTAGCGGTTAAGTTGCAGGCAGAATATTGTGAGTTTGGAGAATTCAGCTATTAGAGACAAATTGTTGATGGGAGTGTATGATAAAGCGTCACAACAAAAAATGTTAGGAGAAGAAAGTCTGACGTTGGCTACAGTTGAGCTTATGTTAGTGAACTGGGAACTTGCTGGGTCAAGGGCAAGAATGATATCGGGTGGCGCAAACCAGCTGGCATATGTAAGAGGGCGTTTAGGACGGCGCGGTGAATTTGAAAATGCTCATAGGCAAGGAAGAGACAGGAGTAGAAGCAGGTCAGGGTTTAGTAGGAACGCGAGTAGGGAAAAAAATAGATATAGGAGCAGGAGTGGTTCACATGGAAGAAAATTTGGATTCGCGAAACAGAACGTGATTTGATACTACTGTGGGAAACCGGGGCACGTTCTTAAGAAATGTTTTAAATTTATCAACAGCAAAATAAGACCAACAGTAAAGTTCGCCGGTGAACCCCACCCTGGTACTGC
Organism: Topomyia yanbarensis; assembly: GCF_030247195.1. NCBI lineage: Eukaryota > Metazoa > Arthropoda > Insecta > Diptera > Culicidae > Topomyia > Topomyia yanbarensis. The sequence goes on from NC_080672.1 coordinate 179,147,211, forward strand.
AGCGGGCGCGAAGCTGCAGCAGCTTTTCAGCCGGTTCAGCGTCAACGAACGCAATCGAAAAACAGGGTTAAAGTTAGGCTAGGAGCGTCTATGGGCGCAGTCGGAAATAAGTAAAGATAAGTTTCGTTAAAAAGAACGAGTTCAAAAGCATGAATTAAAGATTAAAGTATGAATTTATTTAGAGGGAAGAATTGTGGTGTATCAGAAAAGGCCAAGTTTAAATAAACCCCACATTATCGATGTGTTGGGATATTGAGAGAAACCGAGAGAGATCGTTCGTGTGAGATGATTATAATAAATACCACTTGCAGCGGACTCCAAATCAGAATGTTTCTGAAAGCCCAACTGTGCGTATTCAATTGCGTAGATGATGACACCAACGGGTGCAGTATAATCATTACAGAGCCTTTTGTTTGGACTGCACATCCCATGCAGGTAATAAACTTAATACGAAGTGGAGTGCCTAACTGGGAAGAGTGTGTATCTCAATAACGACAATCACTCATCAATAGTGATATGTCATAGTAGATAGTACACTTAGATTAAGGAAGGGGCATACCACAATAGATCTAAATACTGGTCGCAGTGGTTCGTCTCCAACAAAAAAGCAAGAATATGATAACAATACTCTCATTTCCTCGATGTTCACTTTTTTGTGGCTCGGAGTTACAGTTCCATTCTGGCTAGCTATGACATTCACAATTATTGAGTCCTTTTCTCCCTCCTAGTGTTTCACTATTGCGGCTGGTCCAGAAGCAATAAAAAAATGGCGACATATCCTTTGGAGGGACGAATCGAAGATAAACTTGATTTCCTCCGATGCTCAACGAAACGCTAGACGTCCAAAGTGCAAAGAGCATAAACATTATGCCTATTGATTTTACACATAGATTCACATTCCATAACTATAAGGCACATAAAACTCGTTTATATAACAATACGCATATATAACATGTATGTGCATACATAGTTTATTCAGTTGACACATAGAAGGCATGTGTGCGCGTGATAACATTAGCATTTTTTCTTCGTATGGATTTTAAGTGGTTTGAAGCAAATAGAATTAACGTTTAATTTTAAAGAAAGGTCAAAATTTCAAGTATTTTTATCAGACACCTATTTTATTGACCAGCAGTATATTGTTGGTGTCAATATAAATGCCACTACCTTACAAATGGATAAACTAATCATAGGCATTATGTTTGAGTAAACCGGGCGTACGAGAGGATCATAAGTTTGCTAACAATTCTGACGGCTGGTTAATCAAAGCCGCGTTCTACGAATCCTCAGCGTCTCTGCGCCGTTTCGAATTTTTGTCCAAGGATATGCCGCGAAGCCACATTAAACTGTCTCCGATGCATAAGCTCACTTGTTAGAGCACAGTCATTGTTACGAGTGTTATTAAACATAACTTATTTTTTCAGTTTATCAAACTTTGTTAAGAAAAGGTCACATTTGCGCTCTCGGGTTCTGTTTATTTAAGTTAAAATGCACCGTTTTGGCAAAAACCGCATTTTAAATGGTCCTTTATCGCTAGTCTAAACTAGACAATTACCATTATTACATAGGGTGACCATATCAGATGAGTAAAAAACCAGGACAGTCGAAAGGGTACTGCATCCCCCCATCGCCTCTCAATGGACATTGCCTTTTCCGCATGTTTTCGGCAGTTAAAAAGTTTTGGGGTCTGGCAGGCAGAGCTTCGACAGTAAAAAAGTTCTGGGAGGCTGGAAGGAAGAGCTCGTCTTTCATCGGAATTCGATTACCGATAACCTTTTTCGGATTTACACAAAGGCAGTTCTTGCTACACCACCATCAGCAAACGTTTCATGCTGAGATGGTCTGTGCAGGACCGGAGAGGCGTTTTCAGTACTAAAAACACGACATTGACGTAAATCAGAAACATCAACGATCCCAAGTAGCTTCCCTGCGCTATGCCTGGCAATCTACAATGTCAACCATTATCTCTCGATTTGAGAGCTGCAAAACCTACCATTGTTACCAAAAATATCTCCGTTTAAACGATTGTTATATGAAAACTGGCGGATAGTTTGGAGTAAATAATACCAGTTTGAGACCGATTTTGAAAAAATTGACATCCCTGTGTGAACTTAAAAGAAAACAAAATTCAATTCATGCCCGTCGCGATGAATGAATTTGAGGGATTATTGAGCAAATGTGCACCAGATATAGATTATGCAGTTCACTTATGCTCGAAAATGTAGAAGAAGCCAGTTTCTGCCTACAAACTGTCCACATAAAAACAAATAAATGCTTTCGTTGGCGAAGGAATTTATATTTCTTCTGCACTTAAGCATTCCATTCTGCATGAAGTTTCAGTCAGTTGGGAAGTTAATGAATCAGGGAGGGAATTTTGGTTTCGGTAAATACAAGCAGAAATAAGTAACTGATTTCGAAATTTCGCAGCACTGGTTTGAGCCCGACATTCCATACTCCCTGTTATGTAGGATGCTAGACTCGGCGGTTAGTCGCTGTTCAGTGTCCAGGCGTGAAGGCATGGTAATCGTTCATTAGCTATTTCATTTATTTGACACGCCTCAATGCATTACCTAAGCCGTGGGTCTTATAATATTATCAATGTGTAAATAAAAATAAATAAATCGAGTTTTAAAGTATATCCATCGGATCTTGTGTACGCGTGTGTTACTTTGCGCAAAGATCTTATTTGTTGTTGAAGATATATTTATGTACTTCATAGCCTCTTGTTGCTTGTGGATCACTTAGTCCGCCTTCTCTCGGTTTATCGTTTTCATTGCTATCATCGCTGTTAATGTTGTATGGGCTCTCACGATTACCTGGTTTGAGTTGTTTGTGGGGCCTATGGGCCACGATCGCGTATCCGTGTTCTTTGTTATTTACTTTATTATCAGTGGTGCTGGCAGTTGATTGGGAAGTAGTAGGCGCATCACAATGATCGTTCACGCTGTGCGTTGGTTCTGTATTCGTTGCTGCAACTCCGGTGGTTTGTGATTTAGTTGATGTTGATGAAGGGCTGTGTGATGGGTATGCTTGCAGTTGATATTGCTTCGTTAGAGGTTTGTGTACGTGGTTTCTCGTAGTGTGTCTTCTTGTGTAACAACGTAAGGCACGCAGGAGTCTGTCCTTCATACGTGCACAGCGTGATTTGAGATTTGGTCATGCGTTTTGCTTAGAATTGAATGTTCAGATATGAAGGAATAGGTTCCGTCACTCGTATTCTCACGCAACAAACACCGTTGGAAATATCTAGAAAAAATTTCTCCAGGTTTCAAACTTAAAGGACGTATTGCGTATTCCGACATGATGGTTGTAATAAATTTATTAATAGTACTCAAGTGTAGATCGTGCAGACGCATATCAATCTTATCATTGTCAATATAAACGGGTACCTTGGTCCTAACATTATCATGCTCAACGACGTATTGCATGTTGTCTTCCATAGCGTAGCTTTCCATTATGGCCAAAGTTTTAAACTTTATCAGTAACGAGTATAGGCTTGTATAACGACGACTTCCGATAGTTTAAACTACATTTGCAAATTTGCTGTTCAATTTTGCTGTTGAGTTTCAAACATCTTGAAATGACTGATCGGTATCGCACCAATGAAAGTAACGGTGCTTTATTGTTCACACTGGCTTGAGACGAATTTTATTATTCGACTGCTTTGCTTGTTTATAGTACTGTGACGGTACATATAGACAACAGACTTTAGGTAGAAACGTTCGTTTGATTCACTGCACTGTTAACAAGCAGAGCGATTGATTAAGTACTGGTATCGACCCTATATTAATTGCATGATCCCCAGCTCGAGAGAGCGCTCAATGAAATTATTCTACGATAGTTGCTATTTAGCTTTTTATGTAATGGATTTCCAGTAAGACGAAAAAAAGCCATTAACTCAGTAGAAGCAGAAACACCAAAACGCGGATGTCTTTTGAAAGGTACCAAAGGGAATTCTTCGGGTCCCGGATTGAAAGACGATTTAAGCCGAGAAGAAGCGCTGGTAACCATTGTTTCATCGATATTGACGAGGCACTCTTAAGATTAAAAAAAACATCGGAGGTACAATTGGGAGATTCGACTGTATTAAGTTTTGTTTGTCTCACATTCCGATTGAGGATATGCAGTTATAGCTGTGGTCGGTCGTAACTGCGATCTGGAGCATAGTGAAAATCGAAGACTGAATAAATAGAAATATATTAGGCTTACAGTATAAAAACCAGGACAAATCAAGCATTTTCCTCGACTTCCCAGGACACCACGACAGTCAATGCAAAACCAGGATATGTCCTGGGAAACCAGGACGTATGGTCACTCTATTATTACATTACTATTTATTTTCATATACCCACTTGTCGTGATTTCAAAATGAATTTCTCTCCTTCAATACTGTGGTTCCTGCAGTGACTGAATTATTTTTACTCAGTGTTGCAGACATCCAGTGCACTGCAAGCTGTTTTGACACTTACATCGCCGATGATGGCGATGTAATAAAAAAAATCAATAATCGTAAAGCACACAGTAATACCGGTATGCACAATTTCTCACTTTCTAGATAACACGTTGTTCAATCAGATTTATGCAAACTATTACTATCACTTACCAACTATTTATGTAAAATGTCATTCTTCATTCAATCCTTATCCTGGTCACACTAATTTCAGAACGAGTAACACATCAGCCGTTTGTTAACTAACATGAATGGATACCAATACTGTCACTTGGAGGTGTATTTATTGCTGTTTGCTGTAAATTCAATATCATCCAATAAAATATGCATATCCATAATACAATTGCGTTTACTAACCAATTCCACTTAGTATTCCAATACAGTTCAGCGTTTTAAACAGATCCCGAACTAGATATTGCTTAACAACTCGTAAAGGGCCCAAGGCTATTGTACTTTTAGTACATTAATGCCGTTTTTGCTCGACTACCAATGGAATTTGTTCGGCATTACAATTTTGGATTACTGATTATATAATTTTTAGTTATATATACAAAAAGTAACCCTTCACTGCGTACGCACACACTTCTCCATTTTAGCTGTATTTGAGATGCACAGGTACATCGGAAAACTATTAATAAACCTAGTTTATTATCCGTTCAAAACTATATTATCACAGATTTATTTTTAAACAAAACACTCGTATCAAAGATTTTTTCCTGTAGGCAGCTCTAGATGGGACGAACACTTTGATGAGCTTTCTAATCGACACAAGAAAAAAACGTAAACAAACAATATTGATGTATACTGGAATGTAAATTCGGCATGCGCTTTGCAATACATTTCACGCCTACCTGAACCACAGAATTATGCCATTTGGATGGAATTATAACTTCAATTTATAAAAGATCACACATTTTGCCGCCTGCGAATTTCAACGCAGTTCAATGTCGATTGCTTGATCATACAATCGAACCTGCCATATTTTTAAAGTGGTCTTATTGGAAACGAGAATATCTTTTACGATTGACTGACACCGGTGTAGTGGAGTAAGAGATTATAACTACTAGAGGTCGCATGTCGCTGCTAACACTGAAAATTTATCATCTCGCTCTCACATATGCTAGGCCCATTAGTTTGACATCTATTGCCCCGGGCACACACATGTCAAAGTAATGGGATACAACATGCGAGAGCGAGACCCCATGTTTCAGTCCGTGAATACATGGAGACAGTAGCGCTTTGCTCTCTCTAGTAGTTATAATCTCTTTTAGTGGAGTGCACTGGAACTGCACCATTTCTCGACAAACATATCTCGACAAACATATCTCGACAAACATATGATTACGGCCTAAAAGCCAACTGTCAAAATCCACTTTGAATAGAAATTCCGGACAAACCGTTACGCGCCAATCACAGATGTTTATAGTAACCGAAAGAGAACAGTTTTCTCTTTCATAAACTCTCGAGTACTTTTTCAAATGGACGTAAGTAACATTGAGAGCCTCTCTTTGTTTACTTTCTCTTTCGTTTATTACGACGTCATTACAACATTTTGTACTAATTTTCCAGTACATATCGAAAGCCGACGGTTTTTACTACAATATTATGCAAAGAGTAGAGTAGTAAATGTTGAAATGGCCGAGTAATGAACAGAAGAGAAAGACCTCAAAGAGAATCTCTCATTGTTACTTACGTCCATTTGAAAAAGTACTCGAGAACTGTTGTGAACTGTGTTCGGCTAGTAACGGTTTGTCCGGAATTTCCATTCAAAGTGGATTTTGACAGTTGGCTTTTAGGCCGTAATCATATGTTTGTCGAGATATGATCACGGCTTAAAAGCCAACTGTCAAAATTAGCTTTGAAACGAAATTCCGGACAAACCGTTACTCGCCAATCACAGATGTTGGTGGTAAACAAAAGAGAAAAGTTTTCTCTTTCGTTAACTGCTATGAACTGTGTTTAGCCAGTAACGGTTTGTCCAGAATTCCCTTTCAAGGACAATTTTGACAGTTGGCTTTTAAGCCGTAATCATATGTTTGTCGAGATTTTTGCACTTTCTAGCAGAAGTGCAGAAAACTGGGTATGGTCCATTGACACTTCTGCTAGAAAGTGCAAAACCACCCACTGAGACGTCCAAAATTGTTTCAAAATCGTTCAACACGGGTCCAACGATGGACGTTCGTTGAACGGTTATTTGGCCTGCGTTAAACCAAAGGGGACCAAGCGCCATTTAAAAAAAACTGTGAAAATGACGCAAACGCATCAAATCATGCACAAACAACACGCACATCCATATATTAAAAAGCATTTGGATAGAATTTAAACACACACAAGGAATTCTTGTTTGGCAGATGATGAGAGTGACTGATTTGTAAACAACCAAACCGGACCGAACGACAATTATCATGGACGCCAAACTAGGGGCAGATCACTCTAAGAGTGTATAACAAATTTGCATCAAATTAGAAAAAAATGCATTTGCATCAGCTTGGCACGCCCTCGCAGAAAAGTTTGTTTAACAAACGTCCTACGCTGATCCATTTTGTTCGACGTTTTGTTAAATGTAGGGCTAGTTTTTCTATAGGGTTTTGACGTCTTACACGCAACGCAAACCACATTGCAGGCAACGCAAAAACATTGCACGCACCGCAAAATACATTATGATTTTCTATTTTGATGGAAATAAATGCATTTAATTTAGCTGATTTTTAAAAATGCATCACAAGTGATCTGCCCCTAGACGCCAAAGCTGTTCCGATTTTTCGGAAAATGAATCCTGCGATATATCCGAAGACATTTCCGATTTTACAGTGTCGGAAAGTTCGTGGATTCTCTCATCATCGGATGAAGAGAACGATTGTAAGTATTTGAGCGGCAGAAAAAGTGAAACGAGTATGTAAACAAGTGCTTCAATATTCTATATGTTTTGCATTTTGAGTTCAGACAAAGTGAACCAAGAGCCATCAGAAATTAATTAAATGAACTTGTATGAAATTATTATGAACCTATGAAATTATTATGATTTCATAAGTTCATAGCGGTGTACTCTTCCATTTAACTGTGAAAATCAAATGTTTATGGAATTGTTTTTTGACAAAATACACAAAGCCGCACTTGCTTGTGGGCTATGTTGAAAATAATAGAATCAAAGATCTTATTGGATCTTAGTTCACTTTGGCTGATCGCAAAATAAGAAAAACGAAAAATGTCGCTTATTGTTGGTATATTTTACAATCGAAATGCAAAATATATTTTATGATTATAGCTTGTAGCAGTGATGATAATGTGTCTGACTGCGATCGGGAAACTGAAGAATATCAAGATAGCCTGGATGACTCCAAAGAAGTGGCCCTTGTGAGCGTCCTAAAAAGAGAAAGCATGCTGAACCTAGTAAGTGGATGAAAAATATCCGCAAGCATCGAAGGAATGCTGGAGAGTGCTATATTAACGTCGAAGGATATATTGTGCCATCCAAAAAAATCCAAGATTACAGCTACAACACACAGGCATCCAACATTAGAAAATGAATTCAGCCAGAGTGGACTAAGTGCAAACACGTCTTTTTAACTATTCATTTTTATACAAGAACAGAAATGAATTTTCTGAATATATGGAGCGTTTTAGTTAAAAACTTATTTTCAATTCGAGCCCAACCATAGCTGATCCCTTGCATTGTTTGATAATGAAGTTATTGCCAAATGCACTTTAACATGAAATATTTGAAAACAATGTTTTTGGCGTTCAGTCCGGTCTGGCTTAACACAGGCCATTTGGACGTTGTTTAAATTGGTCCAACGAACGTCCTTCATTGAACGATTTTGAAACCAACCGTTCTTAGAAGGCAGTGCACTACACTACACCGGTGCCCAGTCACCAAATTTTCTGGCAGAGACCGCTCTGCTAGGTTGCTGTCAGTCTTGGTTTCGCAGCCCTGTTAGATTTCAGCGCGTATCCTGTCCTGTCCGGTTAGTGAGCTAGGTCGAACTCGGTTTCGCTCGCGTTTTCTGGCCAATTTTGACAGGAACCGAGCAAAACCCTGGCATAACTCGGACATAAACTGTGCTATTCTTACCTGGTAGAATTTAGCACGAATCGAGCAAAACATCCGACAAAGATGTGGCAGGAAGCGTACAGTGATCTTGGCCTTACATTCCTGGCTGGATTTTGGATAAAAGTAAGCAGCATCGGTTGGTTTAACCGCTTCTGTCAGAAACGGTTGTTGCATTTGAGCGACTCCTTGCCAAAATTCTCGCACAAATTGCGCAAAATGCTCGCAGAAACTCTGCCAGCATCAATTTCGCTTTGCTCAACTTTTGCTAACTTTCTGCTTGCCGCGGTGACTGGGTGTCAGTCAATCGAAAATCCCATTTGTTTACTCTCTCTCTCTCTGTTATTATTAGGATTTTCGATTGATGTGCACCGGTAGAATGGAGTGCACTATCCAAAATTCCAAACGAACATGAAATTTGGCTATTCACAATAGAAATACGTCAGATTTCTGCTCGTTTGGATACATCAAACGCGTCTTGGTCGCACTCCAACTAGAGTGCTTTACACAATACCGGTGTCAATCAATCGAAAATCCCATTAGGCTGTTCGCAACGCTCTGATGTATTTGTTTCAAAATGACAAGCCGTCGGATAATTTGGATCTGTCAAAATACATCTAGAACACGGTGTTCCCAGTGCGATGATTTAGCCACCTGATCTAAATGTTGTTTATTCTGGTTGCAGTAGAAAATCGAAATATTGAACTTTCGCTTTTCCCTATTTGCAGAGTGAGCAACTCTAGAGGCAACTAATGCGCATCTTGTGTACATGTTAGAGAATCAACTTGCGCATTATCTACACCAGTTGTGCTTTAGTTGCAAAGCTGAAAATTGGAGAAAAACCGAAAGGCGTAATTACGTTGTTTCGATTTTCAACTGCATCCAGAATATTGAAAGCGAGTAGAGGCGCTATAACCTACACTCAGAAAAAAGTAAACGTTATGCCTATTGATTTTACACATAGATTTTTGCAATTAACGGAGGCATATAGATACTATTTGCTGGCACATAAACCTAATGTGTGTATTTACAAGAAATATTAATCTTACATTCACATTTCATAACTATTAGGCATATAAAACTCCATTCTATAACAATATGCACATATAACTTATGTGTGTGCATACATAGTTTATATAGTTGACACATAGAAGGTATGTGTGCGCGTGATAACAATAGCATTTCTTCTTCATATGAATTTTAAGCGGTTTGAAGCAAATAGAATTAACGTTTGGATTTTTTTCAGTGTAGGCTTATTAGCCAGGGCAAGGTGCAAATACCTCTGTCCCATCACAAAGGACCAAAGGAGTGACATTAACCTTCTTAGCCAAGTCACTCCCAACGATTTATTATATCCCCTTTAAACTGAAACGGTCGGTACGGTTGTCCTCGTTTCTTCCGCCTTTAAGATTCAAAACAAGTCGTTAATTAAATTATTCAATTAATGAATAATTTAATTGCCGTCTAATTTTGAAACATCTTCATACCCAACTCTGCACAGTAGGCCTGGCCGTTTTAATATTTGCGATATATGAAAATATGCTTCAAATATTAATGTTGACAAGAAAAACACTTCAGAATAACTGCAGTGTTTTCCAGGATGCTTTTCAATACTGGCTGTGTAAGAGTTAGAATAGAATAGAATCAACTGCATCCAGAATATTGAATTTTGTTATTGTTTGTCACTTATGTGACACATAATGTTTTTTTTCTGCTGACAGTCGTCACACATACTAATGAAAAAAAATTAGAACAATATTCTATTCGTGTTTCAAATTGTGGAGAATTTAAAACAGAATAGTCGAGCTGTTTTATATCTGATCCAAAAACGTGCTCGAAAACTAGAACTGCATCTCAGCATTGCGATCGATCTGTTTTAACCGGTGATGTATAATAGAACAGCCCATATGGAATACATCAGCGTTGCGAACAGCCTTAGGTTTGTTCCAGTATATGCTTATTCGCGTCATCGGTGTCGCCATCTACAAAAGTTGTGCCTGTGGGTGATGCAAATGTAAACAAATACAAACAAATGGTGTTAATTTGTCGTCAGTTTTCTAATGGACCCTTTTCAAATTTTCAAGAATATTGAGTTAAGTAAATAAGTGAAAGGGGTTAAATAGACTTCCACTAAACCTTTCTACAAAGCCACCAAATCTTTGTCAAAGCTTTTTCGCAGATTATTCGGTATAAGAATTTCACGTTTTAGTATAGGTTTTCCTCTTGGTTAATTGCAAATTGTGATTTTCAACATACAAATATATTGACCGTCATTTTAATAGTATGAGCCAATAGAGCATCAGCCCAATAAAGCATAACGGACATAGTTTGGTAGTTTTTTGCTAGAGAACGTGAAGAAAAGTTCTTATAAACTGGTCGAATTTCACTGAAAGTATAACTATTAATGACACTCGTGGTTCTGAACAGAAGTATGAAAATTCGGAATCGACCGAATTTTGACAGGTGTGTGTCGCATCTCTTGCGGAACACATCAGAATTTCCGATAATCGAAATGGTGTGGAACACGTTCTATTCGCAAAGACGTACTATCCCGTCAAACATCCTCGAACCACTGACTCACGATCCCAATTCGCATATTTGCATTCTTCCTGTTGGAAACACACACACTGGTTGAATAGGTTGTCGACTATTTTTCATTTTCACTCTTCATCACACGATTCCAACTACAGTAAAACTTTCGCTCAGCTGCCACTTCATGGTATGCTACCACTCATACACTCGTATTTTCCTCTCAATCATTGTATCTCTCTCGCTTCTCATAATGTGCTGAGCTTCAATATATGGGGCTTCACAAACAAATTCTGTGACGGTGCGTGTTGGTTTAGAAACGACAGCTAACAACATTGTTTACTAGTGGGGTTTTCGATTGGTTGACACCGGTGTAGTTTTTTTTCCATACGTTTATTTGACACGGCATTTGCAAAAGCTTTTTACGCCAGTTTCTTTTTTTACATAGCACGTTACAAAAATCCTTAAGACTAATTTTAACTATACTAGTAATTTGTCTAAAACTAACACTGAAATCACTTTATTGTTTGCTTTTTTCCTTACATTGTTATATTTCATAATGATCTAGTATTTTCGGGTGTATTTATTTACTTTTTTTCTGTTATTGTCTAAATTTAAAAACTGAATATTCTAGGACACTTTAATTGGTGAATGATTAGCCTTGGATTTCTCATTTCCCGCAATAGAGCAATGGGCGGGGAGCCACACTAGGGTAAATTTATAACATTTTCTTGTTACGTTACTCAGAGATTCTCGTATCTTCCCCAAAAAGAATGGATCTTGATTATCAATCCTCTTTGAGTGTAGAGCTGCAATTGTGCTGAGACTATCAGTGAGGATAAAGTATTGGTTCGGGGGTAAAGTATTAATTATTTGCAAACTATAGTGAACTGCTGCTAGTTCCGCTATATAAACAGAGGCGGGTTCTGCAAGTTTGAGAGAAATTGAAAAATTATTGTTGAAAATACCGAAACCAGTGGCCTCACTGATTCGTGGCCCATCAGTGTAAAACATTTTAAGGCAGTCTATGTGTTGATATTTACTTGTGAATATTTTGGGGATCTCCCGCTAGCGTAGATGATCCGGAATTCCACGAATCTCTGCTTGCATGGACGTGTCGAAGAATAAAGTGGATTCAGGAGTATCTAGTATATTGACGAATGTGGGAACATACCTAGCAGGCGTTATTTCTTGTGACATGTGATTGAAATACACTGTCATGAATCTGGTTTGGGGTTGAAGCTCAACAAGTCTTTCAAAATTTTCAATTACCAGTGGGTTCATAACCTCACATCGAATAAGTAAACGAGAGGAGAGATCCCAAAATCGGTCTTTTAAAGGAAGAACTCCCGCTAGTACTTCAAGACTCATCGTATGGGTCGATTGCATGCAACCTAGGGCAATTCGTAAACAACGATACTGTATCCGTTCCAGTTCAATAATGTGAGTGTTCGCAGCTGAACGGAAACAGATGCACCCACATTCCATTACTGAAAGTATTGTTGTTTGATACAATCTTATCATGTTACTTGGATGAGAACCCCACCATGATCTAGTTATTGTTCGCAGAAAATTTATCCTTTGTTGGCATTTCGTTATTAGATACCTAATGTGGCCTCCCCATGTGCCTTTAGAATCGAACCAAATTCCAAGGTATTTAAAAGTCAGGACTTGGGCTATCATTCTACCAACCAACTGAAGCTGAAGCTGAGCCGGATCACGCTTCCTTGAGAAAACGACCAACTCTGTTTTCTCCGTAGAGAAATCGATGTCCAGTTTTAAAGCCCAAATTGATAAATTATCCAAGCTATCTTGCAATGGTTGCTGTAAATTTATAGCTTTTGGTCCTGTGGCAGAAGCCACCCCATCATCTGCAAGTTGTCTTAGAGTGCATGGGCTGACAATACAATTATCAATGTCATTCACGTAAAAATTATAGAGAAGGCGGCTTAGACAAGAGCCTTGTGGGTGGCCCATGTAACTTATTCTGAGTGTCGCCAAATCGCCATATGAAAAATGCATGTGCTTTTCTGACAATAAATTGTATAAATAATTATTTAATATCGGTGAAAGACCACATTGATGTAGCTTCTCCGAGAGAACATCAATGGAGACTGAGTCGAATGCTCCTTTTATGTCTAAGAACACAGACGCCATTTGTTCTTTTTTTGCGTAAGCGAGTTGGATTTCTGACGAAAGTAGCGCCAGGCAATCATTCGTTCCCTTTCCTCTCCGAAAACCAAACTGGGTATCCGAGAGCAAGCCGTTCGCCTCAACCCAATTGTTGAGACGTCGTAGGATAATTTTTTCCAACAATTTCCTGATGCAGGATAGCATTGCAATCGGTCGATACGAGTTATGATCGGAGGCTGGTTTTCCCGGTTTTGGAATGGCGATAACTCTCACTTGTCTCCAGTCACGCGGGACAATATTCTGCTCAAGAAACTTGTTGAATAAATTCAACAAGCGTCTTTTTGCTAGGTCAGGCAGATTCTTCACCAAGTTGAATTTAATTCTGTCTAGTCCCGGAGCATTATTGTTGCATGAGAGGAGTGCAATTGAAAATTCCATCATTGTCAAAGGCGAATCTATGAAATCGTTACTTGTGGGAGCATCGCGAATGATTTTCTGCACAGGAGCAGAATCTGGACAAATTTTCTTGGCAAAATTAAATATCCAACGATTCGAAAAATCTTCGCTTTCATTAGTCACGTTTCGATTCCTCATTCTTCTGGCTGTGTTCCAAAGAGTACTCATTGATGTTTCTCTTGACAAGCCATCAACGAAGCGTCTTCAATAACTAGACTCTTTGGCACGACGTATACTGTCAAATTTGTTTTACAAAATGAAATAATTTTCTAAGTTCTCACGTATACCCCCTTTCTGTTTCTTAATTTCTTTGTAGGCAACTTGTTTAGCTTCATATGCATCAGAGCACTCTTTGTCCCACCAAGGATTAGGGGGCCGTCTATTTATTGTCATTCCACAACGATTGGCAAATGATCGCTACCGTGAGGATCAGGTACAACCTTCCACGTGCAATCTAACCGAAGTGATGTCGAGCACAGAGATAGATCTAATGCACTTGAACGTGCAGGAGGTCTGGGGATGCGTTTTGTTTCGCCAGTATTTAAAACTGTCATATTAAATTCGTCACAAACATTGTATATCAAAGAGGATCGATTATCATTGTAGAGGGAACCCCACAATACTCCGTGCGAGTTGAAGTCTCCCAGTATCAGACGCGGAGCAGCCATGGATTCCACTACCTCAAAAATTTCACGTTGTCCAATTTGAACTTTGGGAGGTATATATATAGAAGCGATAGACATGTCTTTGCCTTTAATATTCGTTTGGATTGCTACAGCCTCAATGCCAGCAATCATGGGGATGGTAATTCTATAGAAAGAATAGCACTTTTAATTCCTAGAAGCACTCCTCCATACGGGGTGTCTCGGTCTAGGCGAATAATGTTGAAATCATTTAAGTTGAAATTAATGTTTGAGGTAAGCCATGTTTCACATAGAGCAAAAGCATCGCATTTTAAATTATGCAGTAAAATTTTTAAGGAATCAATTTTTGGTATGATACTTCTGCAATTCCACTGTAAAACAGTGATGGAGTCTTTCACCTTAGGAGTTGAATTAACCATTGAAGGATATAATTGCTGCAAGGATGGGCCATTGAGCAATCAGCTGCTCTAAAAATGTTCTAAATGTTGGGAGGAAAGCTGAAAGTATACTCTTTAGTGGTTCAGAAATATTGAATGCTTTAAAAATCCAATCAACAATTTCAGAAAATTTCAATAATCCTACCCCCGGCTGAGGCTCAGAGGAAGTCGAAATTTTATTATTTCCAGTAATGGTGTTCTGTTTGGATTGTACGTTCCCAAAACCAGGCGGAATTGATTTCGGTTTTGAATCGAAATTTTTCGGTTATGGGCGCAGTTGGTATTGGTATTGGTGGAGAAATTTTAAGGTCCTTTCTTGGCAGCTTGGGAAAATAAGACTGTTTTCTTTTTCTGGAATTTCCGGGTAAAACAAATGATGTACCTTCGCACGCTCCGTCGGAGTCAGACTGTTCCGAAAAAAGAGATGTGTAAGTGTTTTCTAAGAAGATGGGTTTAGGGGTAGCATTTTTCAACATTTCTGCATAGGAGCGCTTAGACCTCTCCTTCAAGGATCGTTTAATTTTATCCTCGCGCAATTTATAAATGGGGCATGCAGGGAGCTCATGCGAGTTTTTTCCGCACATTAAACATTTTTCTGAATTTTCATTTTTCATTGCATCCCTTGATGAGAACCCCCACATTTGCCACACCGTGCCTTATTGGAACAGTAAGTGGCTGTGTGGCCAAGCTGTTTACAATTAAGGCAATTCATTACACGAGAGATAAAAAGGCGAACAGGGAGACGAATCTTATCGATAATGACATAGTTGGGCAGCGCAGACCCAGCGAAAGTCACTCCAAACGAGTCAGACAGTCGATAAACTTTTTTATCTCCTTCGTGTGATACTGAATGCAATTGCTTTAAGTATGGTGTCTTTGAAACGACCAACCCCATGCTTAATTAAGTCATCAACAGTCAAACTCGATTCTGTAATGACCCCATCAATTTCAATTTCCTTTGAAGGAATATACTCTCTATACTCACGCGTAAAAAGCTCGCAATAAGCAATTGCATTGGCTTGTTTGAGACTACCAACGACAATGCGTATTTTATCTTTATTAACTTTGACGATCTCTTTTACATCCGAGAATCGCGAAGTCAAATCTTTCGAAATTTGAATGACATTTAGCGCCTTTACTTTACGCCTAATAAATACAATCCATGGTCCCGTTGACGACTCTGGGTAAATTTTAATTCTAATCGGGTTTACATTTTCAGCAGAAGGCTTAGGGGGAGGGTCTGTTACTCGTTCTCCCATCTCGTCATCCATTTTACCTAGCAAGAAAAACTATCATAAAAAGGAATGAAAAATATACCTGTTATACCAGTAGAACACACCTCATGTGTTACGTTGTAAACTCGGTGCCCGTTGTTTGACAATGTGACACTTGCTGTCCTTCTTCGTCGCGTTGCTTCTTCAGTAGAGAAATAGCCCTACCTGCAACACTTCAAAACTTTCTCCGGTTAAGCTGCTCGTCGGTATCACCACCTTGCTGCGAAAATCCCACTGTCGATGCGGCACTTTTCGGTGCCACTTGTTTTCCTTATTCGTCGTACCACTTCTGCGGTAGACAAATAGAGCAAATGGGTCTACCTGTGACGCTTCCCCTCTCGTCGATTAGAATTGCCCGACGACACCAATACAATATATTTTTTCTGTGTGTACAGGCACGATCACTGTCGATTTCTGCCACCGCGGTAGGCAAATTCGTCTACCCGCAGTTTGCTGTCAAAACACCACTTGTCGAGGATGCCGTTGACCACGCCTCCGACGTATCAACTGTCGACTCACACTTAACAAACTGGTCTCTCTCTCCCACAAAAACGCATACAGCGTCTCGCACTCCCAGTTTTCTGCACTTCTGCTAGAAAGTCCAAAAACGGTGCAGTTTCAGTGCACTCCACTACACCGATGTCAATCGAAAACCCCATAGTTCTCTCCATACGTTTGCTTGGATTTCAGTGGGTAAACAAAGTTGTTCGCTGTCATTTTTCTTCCCCGAAGTCGGCTGCACGCTTACCTCACTCTTCACCTAGTTACTGCCCAAGACGAATCACCTTAGAACTCTAATCACCTTGATCTAGATAGCGTTCAACCAATAGGGATCTTTAATTTGGAAAAATTGTGTCAGTTTTACATAGGTATTGATAGCGGGTGTCCTTACGAGCACACTCATATCATTTAATTATTCTTTTCTGATTTTTAAATTAAAAAAATCCAAATTAAATTCATCCAACAAACTGACAGTTGTCCTGCTAAATGACGTATCTGCAAATATCTCGTTCGCCTCATTGTTAACCGGGACAGCACCCCACTCAGCATGATCTGGTACTTTTGCTATCCGCTAGCAGGCTGCCATCCCAAGTTTCATATGCAAACTATGGTAGATCTGATAAGGCAACCTATAGAATCGTGCAAGTCGCATGGGCTTGGATGTGTTATTGTCCTAAAAGGAAACAAACTAAAAAATGTTTTTTTCAATAGTTTCGGGCCTACAAATTGAAAAAGGACTAAGATATTAACTCACGGTACTATTCTGCATCAGGATATGCTTTAACCCGCACACCCCTAAAGATCCCTATTAACGTTGGTTCAACTGCTCAAAACCCACCCGTGTTTCAAGCAAACTATATGCAAGTATAAAGTCCTAAAATCTTATTCGCCATTACTGGGATATCCTCTCCGCGGTTAAAGACATCCGTCTGCGTGGTTAAAAACTGCACATCAGTATATTTTTCATTTTGTTCCATGTTATAGTATACGTTATTTGTAAACATCCCCCAAAAAGTAAGTTATGAATGTACCCTTTCTTATGTCATTCGGACAGCGATGCCAACCTTCCAGTTTAAACTGGATTTTTCCAGTTTTTTTTAATCATCCAGTCAAACAGACAATCGGAAAATTTTTCCAGTTTTTTGAAATTGGAGCCAGTTTTATCCAGTTTTTTTAAATATTCATTTATTAAGTTTTTTTCTCACAAATTGTAACTTGATTCATAGAATTTTCAAGCCAGCCATGGGATAATGCCGAGTGCCCCAGAATAAGATTTCAATCCACCGTAACCTGAACTTTTTTTATACAACTTGTGAGTAAAACGGTTCGGGAATGTACATTTTGATTCGATTTCAAATGAATTTTACTCAAACATAAAGGTGGCAGTACATTGTGTCAAATATTTTGATGAACATTTGTTGAATTCTCAGCTAGTTGCTATAGTGGTATCTACAGAAAGACTTAAGCGCATCGTCGAGTTTAACAAATCGTCTTAAATTCAGAATTTTGTGGATGTGTAGATTGAAACGTTCAAAACAATAAAATTCGATCAAATATTACAATTTCAATCAAATTAGAATGTTTTAATATTTTTTTAACTTGGACAACAATATCAAAAAACCGACTCAAATTTTCAGTAAAAGGTATGGAGCATTAGAGTGGGACATGGTTATATGAAAAAAATAAAATTTGCCTCCGAGTAACTTTTTGGGTCCCATTTAGCTCCCAGAACAACTCTGCAAATTTTTAGCTCGATCGGTGAAACTATATTTTTGAACCTACGGTTTAATGTTTACATGGGATTTCGCATGGGAAAATTGTCTTTTGCAAATTAATTCTCCCAAGAGTCGCCCGTTATCTCCTAAAAATAAACAGATGTCTGATTTTTATAGGAAATTTGCCAAGAAAACAAAGTCTAGAAGACTGCAGAACGATCTGATGCTTGTGGAAAAAGTTATTAAGCAAAAACCGATTGATGCCCTGAAGATTGATGAAAATTTCATTTTTCATAGCATCATTGCTTCTGACGGTTTTATTATATACAAAATTTTTAACTTTCTCTTATTATGTACAAAATAAGTCTCAATTTATCCCTCAAAACCTTGCGAAGTGACCAAATAGTATAGATAAACGATTTAGATACGTTAAGAGAGGATTAAAACAAAATTGCGTATAATTGGACAACCAACAGCAGTGGTACTAGAAAAAATGAATATTTTATCAATCGTCGGAGCATCAATCGGTTTCTGCTTAATAACTTTTTTCTCAAGCATCAGATCGTTTCGTGGTTTTCGAGACTTTTTTTCTTTGTTAAATTTCCTATACAAGCCACATAACGATTTATTTTTAGGAAGTAATGGGTGACTCCTGGAGGAATTATTTTGTAAAAATTAACTTTCCCATACAAAATCCCATGTAAACTTTAAACAGTGGGCGCAAAAATACAGTTTCACCGATCGAGCTAAGACTTTGCACAGTTGTTCTAGGACCCAAATGGTACCTACACTGAAAGAAATCCAAACGTTAATTCTATTTGCTTCAAACCGCTTAAAATTCATATGAAGAAGAAATGCTATTGTTATCACGCGCACACATACCTTCTATGTGTCAACTGTATAAACTATGTATGCACACACATAAGTTATATGTGCATATTATTATAGAATGGGGTTTTATGTGCCTAATAGTTATGAAATGTGAATGTAAGATTAATATTTCTTGTGAATACACACATTAGGTTTATGTGCCAGCAAATAGTGTCTATATGCCTCCGTTAATTGCAAAAATCTATGTGTAAAATCAATAGGCATAACGTTTACTTTTTTTTGAGTGTAAAAAGTTGCTCGGAGCTGGAATCTATTTTTTGTCCCACCCTAATGGAGCATACGTGTTTACTTAAAATTACGTTCATTGCATCGTTGACTCAAACAATATAAGGGTAAAGCAGGTTTTTTCGAGTATCCAGTTTTTTCCAGTTTTTTTTTTCAAGAAAGGTTCCAGTTTTTTTGAAAAAAATGTTGGCAACGCTGTTCGGACACACGATTCATGTATCTCATTGATGATTAGCACATCCTTGAGTAAAGACGTACAAATAAAGCGAGTGGAAATTAAACGTAATATTAATTTAATTACTTTATCACATCATCTAAAACATGGTGTCAGAAGTGCTCGTATATTAGAAGTGTTTCCTTCCGGCGTCATTAGAATATCGCGGAAGTAATGTGCGAGTAAAAGTTCGGTCCGAGCGACGACAAAAAAAACTGTAAGCGGAAGTGATCGCGAAACAGTTGTGCATATGATGTGAACCTGTTAGATCCTGTCCGGCGGCCATATTTATTTTCCTTCTCGTGTTGAATTCGATCGTTTTACCGGTAGTCAAGTGAAGTGAAAATATATTTCTAAATCATGGATCCGTAACAATTTGCTCGTTTCATGGACCATCAGAACAAGGCAATGCAGGCTCTTGTTGGTTCATTACAGAGCTGGAAGATGCAACAACCGGCACCGGTTGTTGAAAACTCAGCAGCGTCGTCTGTTCCCCTACCGCCACCGCTCGAATTGGATGGCGATATGGAAGAAAATTTCCATTTTTTGTGACTAATTGTTAGAATTATGCAAGTGCGGTTGGAATGGATTTATGGCCCGCCGCTCAAATGAAACAGAAGACGAGTATTCTGCTGTCGGTGATTGGAAGGGCAGCGCTAAAAAAATATTTTAACTTTGAGTTGACCGAAGCACAACAGGGTGACCCAGAACTTGCACTGGCAGCTATTAAACTAAAAGTGGTTCGTGAGCGTAATAAAATTGTCGATTGGTTTGATTATTTTCCAATGGTGCAAAAAAACGGTTAATGTTTTGATGACAATTTGAGTCGATTAAAAACCCTCGCGAAACTGTGCAAGTTTGGTGTGCTGGAAGAAGATATGTTGAAGTACAAAATTGTCACTTCTAACAAATGGCCAGGTTGTTGACAACGCCAAATCTAACAGAGGCAAAAGCCGTGGATTTGTGCCGTGCGGAAGAAATAGCTGAAAAGCATCCTGTGACAGTAGAATCACTAGCCGTGAACATAGTGAAGAAAATGAAGAAGAACAAGTGTAAATTCTGCGGTGATTGGCACGAATTTGCCAAAGGTGTATGTCCTGCACTAGGAAAAAATTGTAAACGCTGCGGTGGAAAGAATCATTTCGAAAGAGTATGTAATGTGGAACGCAAGAAACAGAAGAAGAGGTTTAAAGTAAAGAAAGTGTGCGATGAAAGTAGTGATTCGGACGAAGCCGACCAAGAAAGTGAATCAGAGTTAGAAAGTAGTGACAGTGCATCGATTGGTAAAATATATGACAGGTCTAACTCAGGTGGCCACGTTTTGGCGGATTTGGATGTGTTCATTGGAGACAATTGGCAGCCGGTTCGATGCGAACTGGATACTGGTGCCAATACCAGTCTTGTTGGACAGGATTGGCTGATCAAGATGACTCAGCAAGATTGCCCAGAGTTACTGCCATCGAAATATCACCTACGAAATTTCGGTGGAGGTCATATACCCGTTCTAGGAGAGGTAAAAATCCCATGTAGGCGAAATGGACGTAAGTACAAACTCATATTGCAAGTCGTTGACGTCAAACATGGACCTCTTTGGTCTGTCAAAGTATGCAAACATTTGGGCTTTGTTAAGTTCTGCAATTCGGTGTCATTCAACACACCACAATCGGAACAAGACTTCTTGAACATCCACCGTATAAAAGCTCAGCAGATTGTTGACCGACATAAACATATTTTTGATGGAATAGGAAAGTTTTCGGGAGTTGTGTCTCTGGAAATAGATCCGGAAGTATCACCGTCAATTCAACCACCCCGTCGGGTACCAATAGCGTTGCGTGGAAAACTTAAGGAGGAATTGAGAACTTTGGATCGAGAGGGAGTTATTGTAAAAGAGACCCGACATACCGAATGGGTTAGTAATATAGTTTTGGTGAAACGCAAGGAACAGGCAACCGACTCTATTCGTATTTGCTTGGATCCGATTCCCCTAAACAAGGCCCTGAAACGTCCTCATCTGCAGTTTACCACGATTGACGAGATACTACCGGAACTAGGAAAAGCGAAGGTATTTTCCACTGCAGATGCCCGGAAAGGTTTCTGGCATGTGGTGCTTGATGAGGATAGCAGCCGATTAACAACTTTCTGGACGCCGTTTGGTCGGTACCGATGGACGCGTCTTCCTTTTGGGATCGCCTCTGCGCCTGAAATTTTCCAGATGAAACTGCAGGAGGTGATTCAAGGACTCCCAGGAATAGAATGTATTGCCGATGATTTGCTCATATACGGATCGGGAGACACGCTTAAAGAAGCTTAGGAGAACCACAACATCTGCTTGGAGAAATTGTTGGAGCGTTTGAAGAAAAGCAATGTAAAGTTGAACCTTGACAAGCTCAAACTGTGTCAGACAACGGTGAAATTCTACGGACATGTGCTATCAGATAAAGGATTAAAGGCAGATGAGACCAAAGTCACCGCCATTAAGAACTTTCCCAGACCTACGGATCGCAAAGAACTTCAAAGATTCAGAGGAATGGTCAACTATCTAAGTCGATTTATTCCAAATCTCAGCGCCAACTTTGCTATATTGAGACGCTTAATTTCTGAAAAAGAAGCCTGGAGCTGAACTGAGAATGAAGAGGCGGAGTTCAATCGCGTTAAGGTGAAGATATGTGGAAGCCACGTTGCTAGGCACCGACTTGCTTGTTTACATTAGGAAAAACTGAAATCTGAAGTGAAAATTCAAACGCACAAATGAGAGTTTCCGAACATTTTCCTTTGGTCATCTGTACATTGGCAGAAAGTTTGAAGTTTTGTTAGTAAACGATTAAATTTTCGCGAGTGTTTTTGCAGTGGTGTGTGAAAAAAGTGCATTTGAAAAAGTGCAATGAAAACGAGAAAAAGAGTGTTTCGAAAGGAACCCCAAGTGAAGAGGGGTTATATTTTCGCACAAAACAGGAGCTACAGATGGCATTCCATCAAAAACTCGGATTGATTGCATAGGAAAATATTCTAGCTTCCTTAAGTTTCGTTGCACACCAGCAAGGTTAGTGTGTTGAAAAACGTATTTTTATATTTGCTCATGTCAGATACATGGCTAGGCAGGGGAGAGGGGTGTGTGTGGCGTAGGAGCTATGTTGTGGCTCGCATGTATAATGTCCTTAAAGGATTGGTTGCTGATACACGCGCGCTTCGTTACTACGATATGAAAGAACCGTTGGTAATAGAATGTGACGCTAGTTCTTTTGGATTAGGTGCAGCTATTTTTCAAAGAAAGGGGGTACTCGGGTATGCATCTCGCACGCTTACGACGACGGAAAAGAACTACGCTCAAATAGAGAAGGAATTATTAGCTATACTTTTTGCGTGTATGAGATTCGATCAGCTTTTTGTGGGAAACCCGAGAACCGTCATCAAGACGGATCATAAACCCCTAGTCAATGTATTCCAGAAGCCGTTGTTGTCTGCACCCAAGCGTCTTCAGCATATGTTGCTGAATCTACAGCGTTATAGATTAGAGATTCAGTTCGTGACTGGAAAAGAGAATGTTGTTGCTGATGCAATTTCCATATATATTGAAAGCTGCTGGCGGTATAAATATGGCCAACGAAAAATACACATGTCTCCAAAACAAATCAATTGTATTGAGAGAAATTTCTACCATAAGTTGGATACATATTGAAAAGATGAATTTTCAATATTTTTTATCATTTTGAAAACTTGTTTTCTGCTTCACAAAAATGAGTCATATTGAGGACGCAATATAAACATGTTCTACGATATATTTTACTCGTTTCTTAACCAAATTAGCTCGTTAGATGATTTTTGTTTTGTTTTGTTCTAACAATTTCATGTATTTATGAAAAAAACACGTATCTGGCGCCCCTATCCTATTTGTATTGAACTGACATAAGTCAACATCTCAGCGGGTACACAAATTATGGGCCCCACCGACAGTTAAAGTTGTTCTGCTTGTTTTGCTCGAAGCTCGATTTTCACTTGTTGGATACCGTACGGCATGACTCAATTTTTAGACATTTTTTAAAAAGCGAAAATATTGGATAGCTAATAGAGCTTTTTCATCAAAAAATTTTATATTCTAAGATGCTTCCTTTTCTATTCCCGATTCGTTACTGCCTATTGCCGCGATGATTTGGTACCTCTAACTATTGAAAAAATCAAAAATAGTGCGAGCTGCTCATTTAACCCCATATTCTGAATACCTATCTTGCCCTGTTTCCCCGTATTTTTACACCATTTGGATGAATTTTCTTGTGGGGAATACTAAAAGCACAGAGAACAGACGTCCATCTTCAGCATTCAACTTGTGTAAAATCTCTAACGGTTTCGAAGGTAGTTGGGGTATCCAAACCAGGTGCGCTACTGTCGTCATGTTTTTTTTCTGGCTGAGTTCAACAGTTTTGACAGCGGTTATTCCTCTACCCAGTCAAACTAGTCCGGAACCGGTTCGGACTTCCAGCATGAATTCCAGCTCAAACGCATCAACCGATAGAGTCGGAATCGGTTGTTTTCTTTGAGCAAGATTCCATACTGAATCCATTCAGGATTTCGAACCGGTTCAAGAATGGATTTAACGGATAGTTGGGATAGGTTGGTGTGGCGGCGCTAGTGTTTATCGTATATTAATTCAAATGTTTACACACGTTTTTTATATATTTTTGTTCGATCATGGATGTCTGTTCTCTGTGCTCAAAGGATGCCAGATCTGCACATATATTAGTAAATCTGCAGATTCTGCATTTTCGCAGCAGATCTTTTGCAAATTACAAACATTTAGCAGAACAAAGCCTATGACAGCCAATTTACACCAGGCTACAACATTTTTGATCATTTAAAATATCAACATACTACATTTCTATGTCAAATTGATAACAAATTTTTATTGCAATCTGCAGACTTTTATATTTTTACTGCAGGCTATTGTTTAAATAGACCTGGCATCACTGATGCTGAAATGATTCATTCATATACCTGTCAAAAACATAGAACATTGTATGATAATGTAAAACCTCACTTTTCTGACAGTTCAGAGAGCTTGTTTACCTAAGACTTATTTACATGGACTTTTAAAATTTACACTACTTGCGTGAATACTTTCAGTGCTCTTTGGAAGAATATTAATTCAAGAGGGATGAGAATTGGAACAAATGGGAACCTGGTACACACATTGACTTATCAGCGCTGGATCACAAGATCAAGCATTGGGCTATAAATCGATTACAGTCGTGATTCGCTGCTTGGGCCACAGCCTTGTCCAACTAACGAATTTGATTCGGTAGTTGGACCGACTGACAAATGTCAAAAACTCTCAAAAGGAGAAGTTGGTAGTGTAAATGCATCTGTTCACATCTCTAAATATTGTCAGATTGATTGTCAAAGTAAATTTGACATGAGATTTTGACGTTCAGATGTTTTTTAGTTGGACAATGGTCCAACTAGCGGAGGTCCAACTAAAAAGCAGTCCAGTTAAAAAATGTCCAACCAGCGAATCACGACTGTACTCTCTGGATGATGGATAAGGATTTGTATGCATCTGTTTGTTTCGTTTGTTAAGTCCTAACAAGATGATCCGATTGATTACTCATGACTTTGATCGTTCCATGCACCATAAACGTTTCAATTTGTCAGAAAGTTTACCAGCGTATGATAGTTGCAAACATGATGACAAAAAGGTTTTCGCTTTCGAATGGAACAATTTATTATTCGTGTTCAAGTTCCATTACAGAAAAATCTTCGTCGATTATCGCATTGTCGTTGATTTAGCCGCCAAATGCAAAACAGTGCTCAGCACTGACGATAAACAGTATACAGGATTTGATAGGAGTGATAAGAAAGCAGACCATTATACATTCTGGAAGAATATCAGGGAGGAGAAACTATATGTAAATTTATATTCTATCCCGAGTTGCCATCATTTTGGCACCGCTATAAAGCTATTTGCAACTGCTCTCTTGCTCAAATTGGCAGGGAATAACTAGGCAGCGAATGATAAATTGCATAGTCAATTTATTTACTTTTTCGGAAGGAAGTCATTAGTATGTTGTGAATATATGTATCGCCGGTGCCGTGTGTTATGGTCGGACCGTCCTTGTCGTACTGGTCATAGATGCGACTTTTTTTCGCCTGATAGCACTTCACATCTCATATGGATTCTGGATTGTCTAGCTTTCGAAAGCAAATTCCTAGCTGCTGCTACCCATCTCTCGACTGAGGACTACAATTTCGGTCGACTAAATTAGGCTATGAAATACTTCCTAGAATTTCATCTAACGAGATCAATTCATTATGAGGAATTACGCTGCGTTCCAATATTGCTTGCCTCTGTAGGTGACTTCGGCGGCCAGCTTTTATGTTTTGGTAATTTTGCTATCTTATTCTGCGAAATAAATCATCTGCCTTAAGCCTCAACGTTATACTATGGTCACTTTAAAAACGTCCTGCTATTTAATCTGTTAGCTCTCGGGAAGTCAGTCCTGGCACTCTTCTCGACTATTCTTGGCACTATACCGCTGACGTCGCACTTATTACGGTGGCCAACTTGGCGAGAGTGGTAGTGGTTTCGTCATTTAATCATTTTATAGTAAGTGTGTTGCTAGTTAGGACTTTTATATCAGTCAGGCCCTTTTATAATTTGTGATAAAATCATTATCAAAACCCACTTTCTGCTGAGGCATGATGGCTAATGAAATTTTGATTTCGTCCGCCATGGCTAGCAAACGGCGGGCGAACATCGTCATAGCGCAGCCCGCTTTTGGGACTTGTATTTTTTCATCGACGGCTGACACTTAGCCGCTTTCGCGATTTTTTCGGGACTTGTGTTTTTTCGGGACATAGTTTTTTTTCGATTTTTTTGTTATGGGACTTTACGGTATTTTACTGGAGATGTACAGCAGTGAATTTCGGTGGTGATTCCTCCCGTTCTCAGGGGAGCGGATTATACTGCTAGTTCAAGTGATTTACGGATCGAGCCGAATCTCCGCAATCAAAAGTGTTTTCAATAAGAAAAATTGCTGTTGTGCAAAATAGTGATATTCGATCAAAGATGTTGATGTCGTTGTCAAATTCTTTTGCATGAAAATACTTGTTTCTTCCAAAGGTGAGCGAAGTATTATATTGATAGTAAAGTAGCCAGTAGAGCCAAGATTATTCAGATGTTGATTCGGCGAATAAATTTCATTGTGGATTGCGTGTTGGAAAAAAGCAGTCGGTAACCACTTGCTAGTTCACGGAGTGTTGCAAACTAAATTGTATCCACTGATTATTGCATTCGTTTGTCATTTGCTTTGCTCTCAAATATTCACCTTGAGGAATTGTGATCTAGTACCCGGAGGGTGGACTGTTCCACCGCGGTGCTTCGTACATCAGCAACCCGCGCTGGAGGTGCTGCACGATGTATTGTGGAAATTTCTCGTTTCATGCCTTATAAAGTGAAAGATGTCCAATTTTAATGAGGTTTTTTTTTGCCAAAAGAATGTATATCAATCTAAAAAAACCGAATCCGAGAGCGTAAATGTGAAATTTTCAACCGTAGTTAAATAAACTGAAAAAATAAGTTGTGCTTAATAACAGTCTTAACAATAGCAGTTCTTTAACAAGTGCGCTTACACAGTGGAGCTAGTGTGATGCGGTCTGGCCGCATACCCGAGGCGAAGGATCCGAAGCGGCGCAAAGCCGCTGAGGATCCGCCGAACGAGAAATTGATTAACCCGTTACTGGAATTTGTAAGCAAACCTGTGATCATCTCGTTTGTCCGGTTTACTTAAACATAAGGGTTATAGGTAGTTTAAAGCCGACTGAGCGGCAGCGAAGTCTGACAATACACCAGAATACGATGTGAGGTAGCCACATTAGTCAACCAAATACTGACTAATGTGGCTATGCCACATCACTTTCTGGTGTACGAGCTTTCAACTAACTATAGCCCCTATGTTTGAGTAAACCTGTCAAACGAGAGGATCACAGGTGTGCTTGCAATTCCAGCAACGGGTTAATCAATTCCTCGTCCGGCGGATTCTCAGTGGCTTTGCGCCTCTTCGGATCCTTCGCCTCGGGTATGCGACCAAGCCACATCACACTAGCTCCACTGTATAAGCTCACTTGTTTAAGCACTGTTATTGTTATGAGTGTTATTAATCACAACTTATTTTTTCAATTTATTGAACATTGGTTAAAAATTTCACATTTCCGCTCTCGGATTCGGTTTATTCAGGCTAAAATACACCCTATTGGCAAAAAACCTCATTGAAAATGGACCTCTATCACTATAGTCACTAAACTGGACAATTAGTTTTCTCTTTTTTCTTCTGCTAGCAAACCGGAGTAAAAAGGAGTAAGTATGTTTTGCTCCGGAGCAACTTTCGTGTACTGCAACAAACCTAATATTTTCTTTGTCCTAGTCAAGGTGAAGGGTTTCATGTACAATTGTGAAATAGTTTATCAGAATTGTCAGGAGGAAAAGCTTCCTAATATTGTATAGTATTCTCCGCTTCAAGGCAAATCAAACGATAAGAAGATTTGTCACACATGTGATGAAGTGTTTGTAAGTGTTAAGTAGCATCACATAATTAAGGAGAATCCAAACCTAATACGTACTCATTGCCAGGTACTTATGCAAATAACTATCAGAACCAATCCCAATTATAGCGACTTCCTTAAATTCCATACTCACGTATTCTACTCAAATGCGTACATAGAAACGCGGCAAAAAAATTTAAGAATCTAAAAATTTGGAAATTTTAAAATCAATAAATTTAAAAATTTGGAAATATTAAGTTTCATAAATATAAAAATATGTGAATCTAAAAATTTACCGATTCAAAAATTTTGAGATTTGAAAATTTATTAATTTGAAAACCTAAAAATTTAGAGATGCGAAAATTTGAGGATTGAAAAAATTTACAGGTTTAGAAATTTAAAAAAAAAATTGGGAATTCAAAAATTTTAAAATCTTAGAATGTAAACATTTAACTATTCAAACTTTTGAAATTAATTTTTTTTTAATTTAAAGGTTTAGAAATTTAAAGATTTTAATGTTTAAAATTTCGAAACTTAAATTTTTTGAAATTTTTGAATTGAAAGGTAATTTCAAAAACAAAGATTTAAAAGTTAGGAAAAATCAAAATTGAAAAGAATTTGAAGATCAAAAAATAAAAAATTTATGAATTAAAAAATAAAAAAATTTATGAATTAAAAATAAATAAAATAGAAAATTTTAAAAATTCATAAATTTCAATATTTAAAAATTGAATAATTTAAGAAATTTTAAATTTAAAAGTTCAAAAATTTTAAAATGTGAGCATTTAAAAAAAAAATTTCAAAAATTTAAAAAGTTAATAGTTTAATAATCTAAAAATTTAAACGCTTCAAATCTTGAAAATTTAAGCATTTAAAAATTTAAAAATTTGTGAACATTTTATCAGGAATTTAGAAATTTAAGAAAAAAAATTTAAAAGTGTAAAAATTCAAGAATTTGAAAATTTAAAAATATAATAATGTAAGGAATTTTTAAATCCATCATTTTAAATTTTTTTGAGCATTAAAATTTTTAAAAGCTTCAATTTCTGGTATTTCGAGCTGTTGAATTTTGGAAATTTTCAATTTTTTTTGCGTATTTTTGACTATTTGTATTCAGAGTTTTTGAATTTTTAAGCTCTTTGATTTTAAATTTTTGAATTTTTGGTTTTTTTTGAAAACTTTGCTTTTTCTAAATTTTTATCTCTTGAATTTTTGTACTTTTTATCAATTTATATTTTTGCATTTCAAATTTTTTTGTTTTCTTGCATTTTTGCATTTTCGTATCTTTTATATTTTTGTAATTAATAACACATAATTGTGTTTTTGTATTTGTGTACTTTACCATTTTGTATTATGGTATTCTCGCATTTTTGTAATTTTGTATTTTTGTATTTCTACATTTTTGTATGTTTGTGTTTTCGTATTTTTGCATTTTTGTATTTTAGTATTTTTATATTTTTGTATATTAGTATATTTGTATTTTTGTATTCTTCCATTTTTATATTTTTCTATTTTTGCATTTTTGTATTTTCAAATTTTTGTATTGTTGTATTTTTGCATTATTGAATTTTTATATTGCTGTATTTTTGTATTTGTATATTTTTGTATTTTTGCGTTCAAGTATTTTTGGATTTCTGTATTTTTGTATTTATGTATTTTTATATTCTTGCATTTTTGTGTTTTAGTTTTCTGCATTGTTGTATTTTTGAATTTGTACATCTTTATTTCGAAGGGGGGACCCCACGTAATTTCAGAAATTTAATTCGTATTTCCTTTAATGTCCTTAAAATTCATGAAACGTCGAGATTTTATGTTACACCGAAAAAAAATGTTTTTGAGAAAAATAGACTTTTTGGGACTTTGCTGATTTCGCACCTTTTTGCTTTTCTTATATAGAAAGGTTACGGTTAGGTCGGAATTGCGACCTATTAAACGAGGCCAGCAGGGCCGAATCTCTTATACCATTCGATTCAGTTCGAGATAGCAAAATGTCTGCGTGTGTGTATATATGTGTGTGAAATAATTTAACTCAATTTTCTCAGAGATGGCTCAACCGATTTACATAAAATTAGTTTCAAATAAACGGTAAAATGCTCCCATAAGCTGCTATATAAATTTTAGTTGATCCGACTTCCGGTTCCGGAGTTATGAATTGAAGAGTACGGTCACACAGCAAATTCCCTTATAAACTGGTAACACCATGATGCCCGAATGATATAATACATATTCAAATAGGTTCAACATAACTTGGATTTGCGGTTCTATATCAATAACCAATCAAAGTAGTTTTGACCACATTTTGGCCACCTATGACGGTTATTGATGCCCCCGGGGAGCTCGCCAAGTTCCTAAGCTAATATCCCCCTATTTTCCAGCGAACTCTTAACTGATTTTTACAAACTTGATTTCAAATTAAAGACATAATACTTCCATTGACTGCCATTGAATTTCATTCAGTCCTGATTTTCGGTTCCGGAGTTACAGTTTGGTTATTGCGGTTACAAAGGAATTTCTCATATAAACCGGTACAATCGTAACACCTCATAGTTTAAAAATCTATTGAAATGCACATCAAAATACTTCGATTCGCTGGCCTAGATTCTTGGAATATAATGTCCACTATCGATAATTCCGGAAGTCCCGGGTTCCGGACAAATTTCAGAACTAAAGCCACTTCGGTGATGACTGAACCAATTTTCACTAACCTAGTCTCAAATGGAAGGCATAGTATGAAGTTGCACCCCCTCCCCATCTACACCTCCACCCTCTCACACCCCTTTCCAACTCTCTTACCTTCACCCCCTCCCACTCTCTATGACCAACATCACACCCGCATTCTCTTCACCCCAAATATGTTAGGTTTTTCCTAACGCATCCTCCCCTCCCACTAATTATGCCCCTACCCTTTCCCACCACTGCGCATTTCAAAATATGTGAAGACAACAACAACAAACAACATTGAACTCGCGCTGTTAAGCTAATTAAATATTATATTTTTGTTTGTCTCAAGTGTGTCAGCGTCGACATGTTGCTCATCAGGTTCGTAGCAGTCGTGCACTCATATATACTTACCAAGTGTAATAAGAATGTAATAGCCATTTCCTCAATGTTATACTGAACGTAACCAGTTTCGATGAATGAGAAAGACACAATTACACCACTAGGTGGATTAAAACAGGTTTTATTGCATTTTCGTGTTTTCCTATTTTTGTATTGTTATATTTTTGTGTTTTCGTACTTTTGTATTTTTAAATTTTGTATTTCTGTATTTCTACCTTTCCGAATTATTGCATTTTTGTTATTGTATTTTTGTAATTTTGGATTTTTTTGTCTGTATTATAGCATTTTTGTATTTTTGTGTTTTTGTATTATTGTTTCTTCATATTTTTGTGTTTTTAATTTTTGCATTTTTGTATTTCTGCATTTCTGAATCATTTCCAATTTGAATTTTTATTTTTATTGTATTGTATTGTGGTGAATTTCTGAAATTTTCATTTCTGAATTTTGAAATTTTTCTATATTCAATTTTTTAAATTGTTGAATGTTAGAACTTTCGAATTATTGAATTTTTGAAATTTCTAAAATTCTAAAATTCATGAATTTTTGAAATATTGAATTTTTGAATCTAACTTTTTGAATTCCTAAATAATTTAATTTATGGATTTTTGAATATTTGATGTTTTCATCTCTTGATTTTTTATTTATTGATCCTTTGAACTTTTGCATTTACGAATTTTTGTGTTTTTGTATATTTGAATTTTTGTGTGTTATAGTTTTGTGATGTTGTACTTTTATATTCTTGTGTTTTTGTATCTTTGTGTTCTTGTATTTTTGGGTTTCAGTATGTTGAATTTTTCTTTTCTTGTATTTTTGTATTTTTTAAGTTTTGTATTCGAACTTTTGTATTTTAATATATTCGTATTTTGGTATTTTGTTATTTTTGTATTATTAAATTGATGTATTGTTGGATTGTTGTATTTCTGTATTTGAGTATTTTTGCATTATTTTATTCTTGGATTTTTAGCAATTTTGTATTGTTGTAATCTTGTATTTTTGCATTATTGAATTTTTGCATTTTCATATTTTCGTATTTTTGCATTTCGTTTTTTTGTGTTTCAGTATTTTTATATTCTGATATTTTTGCATTTTTTAGTAATATCGTATTTTTGTAGTTTCGTATAGTTGTATTTTCGTTTTTTTACTCTTTTGTTTTTTGTATTTTGGTATTTTTGTGATTTAGAGTTTTTATATTTTTGTGATTTTGTATCTTTGTGTTTTTGTATGTGTTCTATTATTGCATTCTTGTATTTTTACAATTTCTTATTTTTGTATTTTAAAACTTTTGTATTTGCCTTTTTTAGCACTTTCGTATTTATATATATATATATATATATATATATATATATATATATATATATATATATATATATATATATATATATATATATATATATATATATATATATATATATATATATATATATATATATATATATATATATATATATATATATATATATATATATATATATATATATATATATATATATATATATATATATATATATATATATATATATTTGTATTTTGGTATTTTTGTATTGTTGGACTGTTGTATTTCTGTATTTGAGTATTTTTGTATTCTTGTATTTTTAGTACTTTAGTTTTTTTGTATTATTGAATTTTTTGTATTTTTGTATTTTTGTGCTCTCGTATTTTTATATTATTGTGTTTTTGTATTGTTGTGTTTTTGTATCTTTGTATTTTTGTGGTATAGTATTCTTGTATTTCTGTATTTTGCATTTTTTGTATTCTAGTATTCCTGTATTTTTGAATCTTTGTATTGTGCGTTTAATCTCTATCTGAACACGGACGGTTAAAGTATTCGTTCGGTCGAGTAGTCGCGAGAATAGTCGCTGACACTTCATTGTCAACCAGTTTGTCAAAAATTAATCGAGTCATTCACTGTCTGTGAATTGCACACAGATATAATGCATAAAGGTGTGGAATGAGTATGTTATCCTTCAGCTAACTTAACCTCAACCCCCAAGGTCCAACAACATTTAACCTCAACTGTCGCACTAACACAACCACGCATGAATTAGACTATACGAAATGAATGAACCAGCCGCCAGTGAGTGATGATTGTTTTGGTTTGACTTCTACTGCACGGGGGGGGGACAATACCGGCAATTATGAGAAGCATTATCAATAAAAGCATTATTCTAGGAAATAAATTATATTCACATTAAATTTCATTGTAAGCATTTTGAAAGTATTGCTTTTCTATAGACATATATGTGAATTGTAATGATTCAATACCTCATACAGCGCGAAACAGCCCGACACCATTCACACATCCCCTGTATTCGAACGCTTACTTTCAGCCAAATACATATTTGCTTTCAGCTTTCGAGTAAATACACAATATTTTCGTACTTTCGATTTTTTGATTTTTTTTATATTGTAGTATTTATCTATCTGTTGTATTTCTACATTTTCGTATTTTTGTGCTTTTGTATTTTTGTGTTTCAGTATTTTTGTATTATGGTATTTTTGAGTTTTTCTATTTTTTTATTTATATTTTTGTATGGGTTTTTTGTATTTCTGTATTGTTTCATGTCTGAATTTTAGTAATTTAGTATTGTTGGATTTTTGTATTTCTGTATTTGAATATTTTTGTATTTTTAGCATTTTTGTACTTTTTGTATTTTTGTACTTGTACCCTGTATTTTAATATTTTTTGTGTTTATGGATTCTTGTATTTTTGAAATTTTTATGTTCTTAGAATTTTAGTATTTCTGTACTTTAGAATGTGTGCATTATTGTGTTTTTGAATTTCTGGATTTATATATTTTGTTTTTTTTTCTGAAATTTGAACTTAAGAATTTTTCAATATCGGATTTTTATAAATTTTCGAGGTTTTTAATTTTAAACATTAGAATTTTTGATTGGTTGCATTTTCGAAATATTGAATTTTTGGATATTGAAATTTCTAAAATTTTCATATTCTTGAATTTTTGAATCTTTGACTTTTTGAACTTTTAAATACTCGAATTTAATAATTTTTCAATTTCTGAATATTTAGTATTTTGTTATCTTGAATTTTTAATTTATTGATCCTTTGAATTTTTGCATTTATAGATTTTTATATTTTGTTTTTGTTGTATTTTTGTGTTTTTGCTTTTGTAAATTTTTATGTTGTTGTTGCGTTGAATTGCAGAAGTTTTTAATTTTAGAATACAAGAATTTTTTATTTGCTGAATTCTTGATATTTTTTAATATTTGAATGTTTGAATTTGAATTTCTGAATTACAAAATTTTGGAATTCTTTGCTCTTCGAATTTTTAGTTTTTAATAATTGAATATTGGAGCTATTGAATTTTTGAAACCAGAATTTTCAAATTTTTGCATGTTTTAATCATTGATTTTTCGAGTTTTGAATTTCTGAACCTTTCAATTACCGGATCTTTGAATTTTTATTTCTTTTTCAATTTTTGGATTTTAAAAATCTTCGAATTCTTGAATTTTCGAATTTCTGAGTTTTTGATGTCTTCAATTTTTGATCTTTTGAATTTGAGAATTTTGTGCTAAAAGGGCTTTTGATTTTTTTGTATTTTTAGTGCTTTTGAATTTTAGTAATTCTGTATTTTTGATTTTTTCTTTTTGTATTTGTATTTTTATTGTGGTTGTATTAATTTGATTTGGAATTTTTGCATCTTTGTATTTTAGAACTATTGAATTTGTAATACTTGAATTGCATTACATGAATTTTTGTATCATTGTGTTCCTGAATTTTTGGGTCTTACTTTTTGAACATGAAATTTTGAAGTTTATAATTTTTAACATTTAAATTCTTCAACTTTCCTGAATTTTTGAAGATTTGATTTTTGAATTTTAGACTTTTTTAATTAAAACATTGTTTAATTTTGGAATATTCAAATTTTTTAATTTTTCTGGATGTTTGTTGTTGTTATTGGAATTCTCTATTCTCAAAATTTTTAAATTTTTGATTACAGATATCTTGAATTTTAGATATTTTTAGCAAGCAATTTATATATTTTTGTTACTTGTGTCATTTATTTTCAAAAAACTATAAATTTTTCGCTCTCAACGTCTTGTATTTCTGATTCTTATAATGTACATAACTTATCCTGTTTTAGAATTTCGTTCAGTTTTTGAATTTACAAATTATTGAATTTATCATTTCTCAGTTGTGCTTAATAACACTAGTAACAGTGACGTAGTGCTCTGCCAGTGATGTTATGCAGCAAAACTAGCGTTGTGTGGCTGGACCACATAGTCGCAGCGAAGAATACCAAGCTGCACAAAGCCGCTGAGGGTCCACCTGAAGAGGTGTTATCAAACCCGCCGGCGGATGTGCAAACCAACCTGTGATTCACTTATTTGTCCGGTTTACTCCACAGTTTATAGAGAACAATTGCGCAAAGAGTGAAGTCAAAAAGTCTACCTATCGTGCACAATTGGAATCCGTCTTTGTAGTAATTTTGCTCGATAAGTAGACTTTTTTGGCTTCACTCTCTGCACACTCTTTGCGCACCTTTATACTAACGCCTTCGGTTTACTCAAATAAACTCAGTCAAACCGATTCCGAAACCGGTTCGGTATCTTGAATGAATTCAATAAGGATTTCGACTTAGCTCAAATGCAAAAACCTATTCTGACTCAGTAGGTTTCGGAATCGGTTGTTGCCTTTCAACTGGATTTCATATTGCATTTATTCAGGATTCCGAATCAAATTGCGAATCGATTTGATCTGCAGTAACTTGGTATTCACAAAAACGCACTGTGATTGTGCCTAAGCATATCATTTATACAAAATATCAAAGTACTACATCCGTAGCAACGTTACATTGCATTTATGTGCGTTATTCATCTTCACGTCCGCTTAGTCGGCTTTAAACTAGCCATAACCCATGTTTGAGTAAACCAGACCAACGAGTGGATCACAGATTTGATTGCACTTCCGACGGATGATTTACAAACACGTTTTCCAGCGGAAACTTGGCCTCAGCTGTGTGGCCAAGCTGCATCACACTAACTTTGCTGCATAACATCACTTGGCAGAGCATTGTATAACTGTTACTAATGTTAATAAGTACAACTGAAAAATCAAACAATTAAACAACTAGAAAATTCAAAAACTGCAGTCCAAAATTCCAAAACAAATTATGCAGAAATTATCCACACAAATCCAGAAATACAAAATTTTAAGAACTTTTTTTCAGATTAACTAATATTAAATGTACTTTGTAAAACATTTTCAATTTTTCTTGAATCATATTTCTAAATCGATGAAAGGAGTATGAACTGTCACTAAACGTCAAATTTTGACGTTTACAGACAGCTTATACACGTTTCATCGATATAGAACAACTTTGAATTATTTGTTACTGTAGGCGGGCGGCGGGATGCCCCACCCGAAGGTACCATCCGCCGGCAGGCATGCTGGCGACCGGATGGCGTGCGAACGGCTGGCAAAAGGCATGCGAATGGCGGGGCTAATATTCATAGCAAAGAACGCAGCCATCCGCCTGGTTGTTGCATCTGAGCCTGCATTTCGTTCGCCCGTCACTTGTCGGCATGTATTGAGGCGATCGGTGTTGGCAGGTGGGGCATCTCGCCTCCGGTATAGTTATAGTTATAGGTATAGTTTTTTGAAAATAAATGACAGAAGTAACAAAAATATATAAATTGCTTGCTAAAAATATCTAAAATTCAAGATATCTGTAATCAAAAATTTAAAAAATTTGAGATTAGAGAATTCCAATAACAACAACAAACATCCACAAAAATTTAAAAAATTTGAATATTCCAACTTTTTTTCAGATTAACTAATATTAAATGTACTTTGTAAAACATTTTCAATTTTTCTTGAATCATATTTCTAAATCGATGAAAGGAGTATGAACTGTCACTAAACGTCAAATTTTGACGTTTACAGACAGCTTATACACGTTTCATCGATATAGAACAACTTTGAATTATTTGTTACTGTAGGCGGGCGGCGGGATGCCCCACCCGAAGGTACCATCCGCCGGCAGGCATGCTGGCGACCGGATGGCGTGCGAACGGCTGGCAAAAGGCATGCGAATGGCGGGGCTAATATTCATAGCAAAGAACGCAGCCATCCGCCTGGTTGTTGCATCTGAGCCTGCATTTCGTTCGCCCGTCACTTGTCGGCATGTATTGAGGCGATCGGTGTTGGCAGGTGGGGCATCTCGCCTCCGGTATAGTTATAGTTATAGGTATAGTTTTTTGAAAATAAATGACAGAAGTAACAAAAATATATAAATTGCTTGCTAAAAATATCTAAAATTCAAGATATCTGTAATCAAAAATTTAAAAAATTTGAGATTAGAGAATTCCAATAACAACAACAAACATCCACAAAAATTTAAAAAATTTGAATATTCCAAAATTAAACAATGTTTAATTAAAAAAGTCTAAAATTCAAAAATCAAATCTTCAAAAATTCAGGAAAATTATAAACTTCAAAAATTGAAATGTTCAAAAAGTAAGACCCAAAAATTCAGGAACACAATGATACAAAAATTCATGTAATGCAATTCAAGTATTACAAATTCAATAGTTCTAAAATACAAAGATGCAAAAATTCCAAATCAAATTAATACAACCACAATAAAAATACAAATACAAAAAGAAAAAATCAAAAATACAGAATTACTAAAATTCAAAAGCACTAAAAATACAAAAAAATCAAAAGCCCTTTCAGCACAAAATTCTCAAATTCAAAAGATCAAAAATTGAAGACATCAAAAATTCAGAAATTCGAAAATTCAAGAATTCGAAGATTTTTAAAATCCAAAAATTGAAAAAGAAATAAAAATTCAATGATCCGGTAATTGAAAGGTTCAGAAATTCAAAAACTCGAAAAATCAATGATTAAAACATGCAAAAATTTGAAAATTCTGGTTTCAAAAATTCAATAACTCCAATATTCAATTATTAAAAACTAAAAATTCGAAGAGCAAAGAATTCCAAAATTTTGTAATTCAGAAATTCAAATTCAAGCATTCAAATATTAAAAAATATCAAGAATTCAGCAATTAAAAAATTCTTGTATTCTAAAATTAAAAACTTCTGCAATTCAACGCAACAAAAACACAAAAATTTACAAACGCAAAAACACAAAAATACAAAAATATATAAATGCAAAAATTCAAAGGATCAATAAATTAAAAATTCAAGATAACAAAATACTAAATATTCAGAAATTGAAAAATTCATAAATTCGAGTATTTAAAAGTTCAAAAAGTCAAAGATTCAAAAATTCAAGAATATGAAAATTTTAGAAATTTCAACATCCAAAAATTCAATATTTCGAAAATTCAACCATTCAAAAATTCTAATGTTTAAAATTAAAAACCTCGAAAATTTATAAAAATCCAATATTGAAAAATTCTTAAGTTCAAAAATTCAAATTTCAGAAAAAAAAACAAAACATATAAATCCAGAAATTCAAAAACACAATAATGCAAACATACTAAAATACAGAAATACTAAAATTCTAAGAACATAAAAATTTCAAAAATACAAGAATCCATAAACACAAAAAATATAAAAATACAGGGATACGAAAATACAAAAATACAAAAAGTACAAAAATGTTAAAAATACAAAAATATTCAAATACAGAAATACAACAATCCAACAATACAAAATTACTAAAATTCAAAAATGAAACAATACAGAAATACAAAAACCCATACAAAAATATAAATAAAAAAATAGAAAAACTCAAAAATACCATAATACAAAAATACTGAAACACAAAAATACAAAAGCACAAAAATACGAAAATGTAGAAATACAACAGATAGATAAATACTACAATATAAAAAAAATTAAAAATTCGAACGTACGAAAATATTGTGTATTTACTCGAAAGCTGAAAGCAAATATGTATTTGGCTGAAAGTAAGCGTTCGAATACAGGGGATGTGTGAATGGTGTCTGGCTGTTTCGCGCTGTATGAGGTATTGAATCATTACAATTCACATATATGTCTATAGAAAAGCAATACTTTCAAAATGCTTACAATGAAATTTAATGTGAATATAATTTATTTCCTAGAATAATGCTTTTATTGATAATGCTTCTCATAATTGCCGGTATTGTCCCCCCCCCCGTGCAGTAGAAGTCAAACCAAAACAATCACCACTCACTGGCGGCTGGTTCATTCATTTCGTATAGTCTAATTCATGCGTGGTTGTGTTAGTGCGACAGTTGAGGTTAAATGTTGTTGGACCTTGGGGGTTGAGGTTAAGTTAGCTGAAGGATAACATACTCATTCCACACCTTTATGCATTATATCTGTGTGCAATTCACAGACAGTGAATGACTCGATTAATTTTTGACAAACTGGTTGACAATGAAGTGTCAGCGACTATTCTCGCGACTACTCGACCGAACGAATACTTTAACCGTCCGTGTTCAGATAGAGATTAAACGCACACTACAAAGATTCAAAAATACAGGAATACTAGAATACAAAAAATGCAAAATACAGAAATACAAGAATACTATACCACAAAAATACAAAGATACAAAAACACAACAATACAAAAACACAATAATATAAAAAAACGAGAACACAAAAATACAAGAGCATAAAAATATAAAAATGCAAAAAATTCAATAATGCAAAAAAACTAAAATACTAAAAATACAAGAATACAAAAATACTCAAATACAGAAATACAAAAATGCCAAAATACATATATATATATATATATATATATATATATATATATATATATATATATATATATATATATATATATATATATATATATATATATATATATATATATATATATATATATATATATATATATATATATATATATATATATATATATATATATATATATATATATATATATATATATATATATATATATATATATATATATATATATATATATATATATATATATATATATATATATATATATATATATAAATATATATATATATAAATACGAAAGGCACTAAATAGGCAAATACAAAAATTTTAAAATTCAAAAATAAGAAAATGCAAAAATACGAAAATATGAAAATGCAAAAATCCAATAATGCAAAAATACAAGATTACAACAATACAAAAATGCTAAAAATCCAAGAATAAAATAATGCAAAAATACTCAAATACAGAAATACAACAATCCTACAATACATCATTTTAATAATACAAAAATAACAAAATACCAAAATACGAATATACTAAAATACAAAACTACGAATACGAAAATACAAAACTTGAAAAATACAAAAATACAAGAATAGAAAAATTCAACATACTGAAACTCAAAAATACAAGAACACAAAGATACAAAAACACAAGAATATAAAAATACAAAATCACAAAACTATAAAACTATAAAACACAAAAATTCAAATATACAAAAATACAAAAACACAAAAATTCATAAAGGCAAAACTTCAAAGGATCAATAAATAAAAAATTAAGAGATGAAAATATCAAATATTCAAAAATCCATAAATATTCATTCAATATTTCAAAAATTCATGAATTTCAGAATTTTAGAAATTTCAAAAATTCAATTATTCGAAAGTTCTAACATTCAACAATTTAAAAAATTAATTATAGAATTTGAATTTCAAAATTCAAAAGTAAAAATTTCAGAAATTCACCACAATACAATACAATAAAAATAAAAATTCAAATTTGAAATGATTCAGATACGCAGAAATACAAAAATGCAAAAAATAAAAATACAAAAATATGAAAAAACAATAATACAAAAATGCTATAATACAGACAAAAAAATCAAAAATTACAAAAATATAATAACAAAAATGCAATAATTCGGAAAGGTAGAAATACAGAAATACAAAATTTAAAAATACAAAAGAACGAAAACACAAAAATATAACAATACAAAAATAGGAAAACACGAAAATGCAATAAAACCTGTTTTAATCCACCTAGTGGTGTAATTGTGTCTTTCGCATTTATCGAAACTGGTTACGTTCAGTATAACATTGAGGAAATGGCTATTACATTCTTATTACATTTGGTAAGTATATATGAGTGCACAACTGCTACGAACCTGATGAGCAACATGTCGACGCTGACACACTTGAGACAAACAAAAATATAATATTTAATTAGCTTAACAGTGCGAGTTCAATGTTGTCTTCACTTTAACATATTTTGAAATGCGCAGTGGTGGGAAAGGGTAGGGGCATAATTAGTGGGAGGGGAGGATGCGTTAGGAAAAACCTAACATATTTGGGGTGAAGAGAATGCGGGTGTGATGTTGGTCAAAGAGAGGGGGAGGGGGTGAAGGTAAGAGAGTTGGAAAGGGGTGTGAGAGGAAGGAGGGGTAGATGGGGGGGGGGGGGGGTGCAACTTCATACCATGCCTTCCATTTGAGACTAGGTTAGTGAAAATTGGTTCAGTCATCACCGAAGTGGCTTTAGTTCTGAAATATGTCCGGAACCCGGGACTTCCGGAATTATCGATAGTGGACATTATATTCCAAGAATCTAGGCCAGCGAATCGAAGTATTTTGATGTTCATTTCAATAGATTTTTAAACTATGAGGTGTTACGATTGTACCGGTTTATATGAGAAATTCCTTTGTAACCGCAATAACCAAACTGTAACTCCGGAACCAAAAATCAGGACTGAATGAAATTCAATGGCAGTCAATGGAAGTATTATGTCTTTAATTTGAAATCAAGTTTGTAAAAATCGGTTAAGAGTTCGCTGGAAAATAGGGGGATATTAGCTTAGGAACTTGGCGAGCTCTCCGGGGGCATCAATAACCGTCATAGGTGGCCAAAATGTGGTCAAAACTACTTTGATTGGTTATTGATATAGAACCGCAAATCCAAATAATGTTGAACCTATTTGAATATGTATTATATCATTCGGGCATCATGGTGTTACCAGTTTATAAGGGAATTTGCTGTGTGACCGTACTCTTCAATTCGTAACTCCGGAACCGGAAGTCGGATCAACTAAAATTTATATAGCAGCTTATGGGATCATTATACCGTTTATTTGAAACTAAGTTTATGTAAATCGGTTTAGCCATCTCTGAGAAAATTGAGTTAAATTATTTGACACACACATATATACACACACGCAGACATTTTGCTATCTCGAACTGAATCGAATGATATAAGAGACTCGGCCTTGCTGGCCTCGTTTAATAGGTCGGAATTCCGACCGATTGCATAACCTTTCTATATAAGAAAAGCAAAAAGGTGCGAAATCAGCAAAGTCCCAAAAAGTCTATTTTTCTCAAAAACATTTTTTTCGGTGTAACATAAAATCGCGACGTTTCAAGAATTTTAAGGACATTAAAGGAAATACGAATTAAATTTCTGAAATTTCTGAAATAAAAATGCAAAATATAAAAATTCAAAAATACAACAATGCAGAAAACTAAAACACAAAAATGCAAAAATATAAAAATACATAAATACAAAAATACAGAAATACAAAAATACTTGAACGCAAAAATACAAAAATTCTAAATACAAAAATATACAAATACAAAAATACAGCAATACAAAAATTCAATATTGCAAAAATACAACAATACGAAAATTTGAAAATACAAAAATGCAAAAATAGAAAAATATAAAAATGCAAGAATACAAAAATACAAATATACTAATATACAAAAATATAAAAATACCAAAATACAAAAATGCAAAAATACGAAAACACAAACATATAAAAATGTAGAAATACAAAAATACAAAATTACAAAAATGCGAGAATACCATAATACAAAATGGTAAAGTACACAAATACAAAAACACAATTATGTGTTATTAATTACAAAAATATAAAAGATACGAAAATGCAAAAGTCCAAGAAAACAAAAAATTTAGAAATACAAAAATATAAATTGATAAAAAGTACAAAAATTCAAGAGATAAAAATTTAGAAAAAGCAAAATTTTCAAAAAAAAAACAAAAGTTCAAAAATTTAAAATCAAAGAGCTTAAAAATTCAAAAACTCTGAATACAAATATTCAAGAATACGCAAAAAAATTGAAAATTTCCAAAATTCAACAGCTTGAAATACCAGAAATTGAAGCTTTAAAAAAATTTAATAATCAAAAAAAATTCAAATTTTCAAATTCTTGAATTTTTAAACTTTTAAATTTTTTTTCTTAAATTTCTAAATTCCTGATAAAATGTTCACAAATTTTTAAATCTTTAAATGCTTAAATTTTCAAGATTTGAAGCGTTTAAATTTTTAAATTACTAAACTATTAACTTTTTAAATTTCTGAATTTTTTTTTAAATGTTCACATTTTAAAATTTTTGAATTTAAAATTTCTTGAATTATTAAATTTTTAAATATTGAAATTCCATTCGAGTTCGGGATATAAACAGTGCGTCGACGCGGTTATTGTGCCGGATTAAGATAACGATTTTTCTATAGTGTTAGTTTGTGTATCCGCGGGAAATTTTCCCACGCGATAGATAATCAACAAATTGATCACATCGAATTGGAGTGAAGTGGAAAAAAGTGCCTGGAGACGAAATAAAGCCAGTTCAATTCTGCGCTAAGGTGCTTTGTTCACCACAACAAAGCACAGATCATCCCGACTGTTGAGCGACACCACACAAGGGAATAGAAAGGCAGCGAACTAACACAAACAGACGGATAAAAAGTGATCACACAAAGTGAGCAGAAGCGAGTAGGGCCATGTCGCCTCACGGCGGCAGTGGCGGAGTTCCTGCGATGAGTGGAAGGGGGTTCCCAGCGTTAGGTTTGATACCCCAACGAACTGAAGGACGCTACCTTGTCATCCAACGCAAGGACGAAGGCCAGACGTTGGAAAAAGTTTCACCGTTTCTGATTGACAAGGTCATCAGAAATTGCTGTGGCGAGGTGACCAACGTGAAACGAATCAAAGACGGCAAATTGTTGGTTCACACGAAAACAGACAAACAAGCTGAAAAACTGTTGAATCTTCAACGCATGTCGAACGATATAAATATCGCAGTTACTGAGCATGGGAGCCTGAATACGTGCCGAGTTGTTATCACTTGTCGGGATCTACAGGATGAAAATGATGAAGTGATCTTGGAAAATCTGCGAGACCAAGGAGTCACAACGGTCTATAGAATCATGCGTAAACAAG
The DNA here is from genome assembly GCF_030247195.1 of Topomyia yanbarensis. Lineage (NCBI taxonomy): Eukaryota > Metazoa > Arthropoda > Insecta > Diptera > Culicidae > Topomyia > Topomyia yanbarensis. The sequence goes on from NC_080672.1 coordinate 179,191,443, forward strand.
GGGATAGTAGGGTTAAAACCTCGACTTTTATTTTGACGATTTCAAAGGCCATAATGCCACAAGACATCAAAGTTGGTTTCCAAAACGTAGTAACGCGGCCGTATTACCCACGACCGATGCGCTGCTTTCAATGTATGCAGTATGGCCACTTGGGGAAAGACTGTAAACAACAAAAAGTATGTGCAAATTGTAGTGAACAGTACCATGGAGATAACTGTCAAAGGCCGGCTAAGTGCGCAAATTGCAAGCAAAATCACTCAACAATCAGCGTAGACTGCCCAATCTGGCAGCGTGAAAACGACATCGTCCGAGAGAAAATTGATAATGGCATATCATATTGGGAGGCGAAGAAAATCGTGGATCGTAGGACGCAACCCGAACAAAGTTTTGCAAATGTGGTAGCAGCTGGAACCCGCAAATGTAAATGCAAATGCAGCTGTGGAGATTCGCAGACCATCCCAACTACTCTTTCCGAATTAAAACGAACCATCGAGCAGACACAAACCCCCACGATTAAACCAACCCAAACTTCACAAGCAAATCCCCGTCCACAACCACAAGCAGTACCTACGACTTCATATATAATGGATCAAGCGACCAAGGAATCTACCGAACATGCAGTCCAGAATAGTGCGAAACAGGGACACTCCAAGCAATACGATAGTCGATACCAAGCAAGTGACAAAGACCAGCAAAACGACCCACCGTCACCCTCCCCAAAACCGAAAAGGACAAAAAAGGAATACACGTACCAGATCAGCAGCGATGATAAACTCAACCAAACCCAACAGAAACGAGGAAGGGGAAGACCCAAAAAAGTACAACCAATACTACACGACACCGAAAGTTCGAAAGCAGAAGACAGTGAAATGGAGATCTGAGCCGGTGCAGTTTAACATAATAATAATAAAATAAAAGCAATGCACACACAAAATAATGCAAAAGTACAAACAAGAAACTCATCCATCGTCTCTTGGAATATCCAAGGTCTCCGCGCGAAAAAACCAGAAGTTAAGATCATTACCACAGAACAACACCCTCTCATCGTATGTCTTCAAGAGACCATGTGCTCCAGCCAAAGCCAAGCAAAAATCAGCGGATACAATAGCGTCCACCACCAACGAGTCAGCGGAAAAAAGCAGCCGGCGGGGTAATAACCGCAGTAAGAATTGGACTGGACTACAAAGAGATAGCAGTCAGCAGCGACTTTGAAGCCATCGCAATACAGGTAGGTCCCCCACTCAATATTTCCATCCTGAACATATACTTCCCACCCGGGAAGTCCATCACTGCCCCGGAATTGACCTCTATGATCAACCAAGTTCCTACACCTATGCTACTCGTCGGGGACATAAATGCTCACCACCCGCTCTGGGGGTCGAATAGTATAAATGCGCGAGGGAGAATGATTGAGCAAGTGATTGATGATTGCGAACTCACTGTCCTCAACAACGGGGATTTCACGTTCATCACCATGCCAGCGGAAATAGATCCTGCATCGATATCGCCTGTTGCTCACCCGAGTTAGCAGGTCGCCTAGACTTCAATATTCTAGAAGACACCCATGGCAGCGACCATCTACCAATACTGTTATCGGTCCCAGAGCTCCAACAACAACGACAACGGTACGCCCCCAGGTGGAAAATCGACGAAGCAGATTGGACAACATACCAAAGCTCCGTTACATTTCAAGAAAAAGACAGCGCAGACAAACAGATCGAAGAAATTACAAACGCAATCATCCAAGCTGCCGAAAAGGCCATCCCCAGATCCAGTGGAATACCGCCGAAAACAATGGTGCCATGGTGGAACAGTGACGTCGCTGCAGCAGTTAAAGGCCGCCGAAAGGCGCTGAGAAGACTGAAGTCGCAAAGCCAAATAAAAGTGGACAAAAGCCAGTTAGTGGAAGAATTTAGAAGGGCACGCCAGAACGCCAGGGAGATTATCAACGAGGCACAACGAACGTCGTGGAAAGAATTCGTCGGAAGCTTCAATGTCCATACGTCATCTGCGGATCTCTGGAGAAACGTCCGAAACATGCAAGGGAAGAACAGCCAAACACGCATAAACGCAATTAAAATTGGAAGAGAGACAGCGAAAAACGACCGCGCTATCGCCGAGGCTCTTGCAGCTCATTTTGAAAACGTCTCTAGCAGCAAGAATTACCCCCCTGCGTTTCAAGACTACAAAAGAACAGTAGAAGCAACACCATTGGACATCCCCAACCTAGCAGCCGACTACAATAAAAAATTCTCGTTATACGAGCTGGAAGAAGCTCTGGAAGGAACCAGCGGATCGTCACCTGGACTTGACAACGTCCACTATAAAATGATAGACATGCTCCCCCACGACTGCAAAACCCAATTACTAGCTGCGTATAACAGACTATGGTTTGAATCTGCATACCCGGACGACTGGACCAAATCCGTCGTTGTACCAATTTACAAAGGTAAAGGAGAGCGAACGAACCCGGGAAACTATCGGCCAATATTTCTAAATAGCTGCTTAGGAAAAGTTTTCGAGCGTATGGTAAATAATCGGTTGGTACACATTCTGGAGTCAAATGAACTACTTCATGAACACCAGTACGCTTTTCGTAAAGGAAGGACAACGGTGGATCACCTAGGCGAAATGGACATCACAATACGACAGGCTTTGAACAAAAACGAATACGTACAGGCAGTCTTTCTAGACATTACGAAAGCGTACGATACAACATGGCGCAGATTAGTGCTTGAGAAGCTGCGTAGCTGGAACATTGGAGGAGAGATGTTACGGTACCTGTACAAATCCCTGCAGAAAAGAACGTTCAGAGTTCGAGCCAACGGCCAGTTGTCAGAGGAGAAAATTATGGAAACAGGTTTATGTCAGGGATCAGTTCTCAGCGTTACCCTGTTTCTCGTAGCCATCGACACGATCAAAGAAAATTTGCCCGCAGGAGTAAAACTACTGTTATATGCCGACGATGTCGTCCTGATAGCATCAGGGACGGACCAAAAAAGAGTAACTGCCAATCTACGAAAAGCCCTATGCGAAATCCAGAAATGGCAGCAGCGTTCAGGTTATCGTATATCAGCAGAAAAAAGCGTCACAATGGCATTCAGAAAACCTAAAACCAGAAGAAGTGGCGAAGCGAACAAGCTACGGTTAAACAACCAAACCATACCGCGAAGAAATCATTATAGATGTCTGGGGACGGTATTAGACGAATGCTTACAATTTAAAACGCACGTGGAGGAATTGAAAACATCGGTCCAACAACGACTATTAGTATTGCAGAGCGTGGCAAGAAGAAACTGGGGCGGAGATAGAACCACACTCACAAAAATATACAAGGCGTGCATACTGGAAAAAATCTTATACGCAGCCCCAATAGTAGCAGCGATGAGTGACACAAATACCAAACTACTGGAAACAGTTCACAATCGTGGACTGCGAGCAATATGTGGTGGCTTCCACACAAGTCCAATAGCGAGTCTTCAAGTGGAAACAGGTATCCCCGGTCTTCGTACACTACTAGATCAAAGAACTGCGATCTATACAGCCAAACGAATGGCTAAGGACGAACAAATAAGAAAGCAGCAAATTGATATCATGACCAGAGTCGAATCTACAGACCCTGAAGACATCCTTGACGACAGCACAAGCAACCCTAGCTCGGGAGATCTATGGGACAACAGACCAGCACGAAGTTTAAACACCGTTTTGACTCGAGGAGCAGAAATAATAAACGACTTAGGCATCGAGCTGCCTCCAATCAACATCCTTTTAAATCCAAAGTGCCCACCATGGAATAGGACAAAACTACCGGTTGACAAATTTTTACTGCACTGTCTGAGAAATGGGGCATCGTCAGCTGAACTAAGCATGGAATTCGCAAACAGGATTGCTACACGATACCGATTCTACCGTACAATATACACCGACGGTTCGAAACGAGGCTCCAGATGCGGATACAGCATGGTCACCAGAGAAACTGTAATCAGGAAACGAATAAACGACATGAGCAGCATCTTTGCAGCTGAAAGTCTTGCTATCCAAGAGGCATTATCATGGGTGGCAAGTCAGGAACGGGTGGGGGCTTACCTTATTTGTACAGACTCCCTCAGTGTGATTACGGCATTAGAAACGTACAAAATTAAAAGTAATTGGCGAGACGACATCGCAAATAGCTATCGAAAAGCGACTAGCAAAGGGACGGCGGTTCATTTCTGTTGGGTACCAAGTCATAGCGGCATTCATGGCAACGAGAGAGCCGACAGGGAAGCCAAGCGAGCTCTAGAACAACAAGAAGTGTTAAACATCGCCATCGACATAAAGGAGATTAAAAGGGTGATGAAAACGGCATCTTTATCGAAGTGGCAATCAGCATGGATAGTTACAAGAAACAACAAACTAAGGGAAATTAAAAACTCTGTTTTGCCGTTCACGGAAGCTGTTATCGGTACCAGAAGAGATGACGTAGCACTAGCGAGACTACGTATTGGTCACACGAAATTTACCCACCAGTACCTATTAGAAAAGGAAGATCCACCCCATTGCCGAAGATGCAACGCGCGACTGTCGGTAAAACATATAGTGGCAGAATGTCCTTTACTAGACGAAGAACGAAAAAAAGAGAACGTGCCAGCTAACATCAGAGAAGCGTTAGCAGATGATAAAATCAGGGCTACTAATTTGTTAAACTTTTTCAAAAATATTAGGTTATACAATGAAATCTGAAAAACAAGAATTAAAATGAGTGTACCAATGAATTGTAATACATCAAGACAAGTATGAATAAAGGGACCCGAATGACAATTGTTAAAAGGTCCAAAATGCAAAAAAAAAAAAAAAAAAAAAAATTGAAATTCATGAATTTTTAATGTTTTAAACTTTAAATTCTTAAATTTTTAAATTCTTATTTGAAATTTTTTTAATATTGAAATCTCTAAATTTCAAAATATTTTGATATTCAAATTTCCTAAATTTTTGTTTTTAAATCTACATTTTTGCATTCTTTAATATTGAAATCTTTTAATTATTAAATATTTAAATTTTTAGATGCTTAAACTATTAAATTTTTAAAATTTTTAGGTTTCTCAATCTTTAAATCTTAAAATTTTTAAATTTTCGAATATATAAATTTTGAGACTCCTGAATTTTTAAATTTTTAGTATCCTTAAACTTTTTAAATTCAACTTTTTTGTGTTTTTGGATTTTTTTTACTTTTCAATTTTTTAATATTTAAACTTGAAAATTTTTAAATTCATAATTTTTTTATTTTTTGATCTTCAAATTCTTTTCAATTTTGATTTTTCCTAACTTTTAAATCTTTGTTCTTAAAATTACCTTTAAATTCAAAAATTTCAAAAAATTAAGGTTTCGAAATTTTAAACATTAAAATCTTTAAATTTCTAAACGTTTAAATTTAGAAAAAAATCTTTAATTTCAAAAGTTTGAATAGTTAAATTTTTACATTCCAAGATTTTAAAATTTTTGAATTCCTAAGTTTTTAAATTTCTAAACATGTAAATTTTTTCAATGCTCGAATTTTCGCACCTCTAAATTTTTAGGTTTTCAAATTAATAAATTTTCAAATCTCAAAATTTTTGAATCGGTAAATTTTTAGATTCACATATTTTTAAATTTATGAAACTTAATATTTCCAAATTTTTAAATTTATTGATTTTAAAATTTCCAAATTTTTAGATTCTTAATTTTTTTGCCGAGTTTCTATGCACGTATTTGAGTAGAATACGTGAGTATGGAATTTAAGGAAATCGCTATAATTGGGATTGGTTCTGATAGTCATTTGCATAAGTACCTGGCAATGAGTATGTATTAGGTTTGGATTCTCTTTAATTATGTGATGCTACTTAATACTTACAAATACTTCATCACATGTGTGACAAATCTTCTTATCGTTTGATTTGCCTTGAAGCGGAGAGTACTATGCAATATTAGGAAGCTTTTCCTCCTGACATTTCTGATAAACTATTTCACAATTGTACATGAAACACTTCACCTTGACTAGGACAAAGAAAATATTAGATTTGTTGCAGTAAACGAAAGTTGCTCCGGAGTAAAACATACTTCTTTTTACTCCGGTTTGCTAGCAGAAGAAGAAAAAAGAGAAAACTAATTGTCTAGTTTAGTGACTATAGTGATAGAGGTCCATTTTCAATGAGGTTTTTTGCCAATAGGGTGTATTTTAGCCTGAATAAACCGAATCCGAGAGCGGAAATGTGAAATTTTTAACCAATGTTCAATAAACTGAAAAAATAAGTTGTGATTAATAACACTCATAACAATAACAGTGCTTAAACAAGTGAGCTTATACAGTGGAGCTAGTGTGATGTGGCTTGGTCGCATACCCGAGGCGAAGGATCCGAAGAGGCGCAAAGCCACTGAGAATCCGCTGGACGAGGAATTGATTAACCCGTTGCTGGAATTGCAAGCAAACCTGTGATCCTCTCGTTTGACAGGTTTACTCAAACATAGGGGCTATAGTTAGTTGAAAGCTCGTACATGAGAAAGTGATGTGGCATAGCCACATTAGTCAGTATTCGGTTGACTAATGTGGCTACCCCACATCGTATTCTGGTGTATTGTCAGACTTCGCTGCCGCTCAGTCGGCTTTAAACTACGTATAACCCTTATGTTTAAGTATCCTTCGCTTCGGGTATGCGACCAGGCCGCATCACACTAGCTCCGCTGTGTAAGCTCACTTGTTAAAGAACTGCTATTGTTAAGACTGTTATTAAGCACAGCACAACTTATTTTTTCAGTTTATTTAACTACGGTTGAAAATTTCGCATTTACGCTCTCGGATTCGGTTTATTTAGATTGAAATACATTCTTTTGGCAAAAAACCTCATTAAAATTGGACATCTTTCACTTTCTAAACTAGATAATTATCAAGAGAAAGAAGAGACTACAGGAACGATTTTCTCATTGTTTCCTCCGGAGTATTTCAAGTTTCTCTTGGCATTGGAACAAACCTAACACTTTCTACGCAATATTACTCACCGGACAAAAAGGCATGAAACGAGAAATTTCCACAATCGTGCAGCACCTCCAGCGGGGGTTACTGATGTACGAAGCACCGCGGTGGAACAGTCCACCTTCCGGGTACTAGATCACAATTCCTCAAGGTGAATATTTGAGAGCAAAGCAAATGACAAACGAATGCAATAATCAGTGGATACAATTTAGTTTGCAACACTCCGTGAACTAGCAAGTGGTTACCGACTGCTTTTTTCCAACACGCAATCCACAATGAAATTTATTCGCCGAATCAACATCTGAATAATCTTGGCTCTACTGGCTACTTTACTATCAATATAATACTTCGCTCACCTTTGGAAGAAACAAGTATTTTCATGCAGAAGAATTTGACAACGACATCAACATCTATGATCGAATATCACTATTTTGCAAAACAGCAACTTTTCTTATTGAAAACACTTTTGATTGCGGAGATTCGGCTCGATCTGTAAATCACTTATACTAACAGTATAATCCGCTCCCCCGAGAACGGGAGGAAACACCACCGAAATTCACTGCTGTACATCTCCAGTAAAATACCGTAAAGTCCCATAACAAAAAAATCGAAAAAAAACTATGTCCCGAAAAAACACAAGTCCCGAAAAAATCGCGGAAACGGCTAAGTGTCAGCCGTCGATGAAAAAAATACAAGTCCCAAAAGCGGGCTGCGCTATGCCGATATTCGCCCGCCGTTTGCTAGCCATGGCGGACGAAATCAAAATTTTTTTAGCCATCATACCTCAGCAGAAAGTGTGATGTGAGGAAGAAAGAGTGGCTATGCAAAACAAGAGACAAAATGAACAGAAAAAAACATCTATCCACAGGATATTGATTCTGTTTATTGTGGCTCGACCCTAACGAGACGTTTGAGATGTTGGCATAGAAATCATGGAGGCGTAGCAGCCCACATTACCACGGCAGATGGCTGGCTAACGGGAGGCGCGATGCCCCACCTGCCAACACCAATCGCCTCAATACATGCTGGCAAGTGACGGGCAAACGAAATGCAGGCTCAGATGCAACAACCAGGCGGATGGCTGCGTTCTTTGCTATGAATATTAGCCCCGCCATTCGCATGCCTTTTGCCTGCCGTTCGCACGCCATCCGGTCGCCAGCATGCCTGCCGGCGGGTGGTACCTTCGGGTGGGGCATCCCGCCTCCCATAGAGTAATAAATAATTCAAAGTTGTTCTAAATCGATGAAACGTGTATAAACTGTATGTAAACGACAAACTTTGACGTTTAAAGACAGATCATAATCCTTTCATCGATTTAGAAATATTATTCAGGAAAAATTAAAAATGTTTTACAAAGTACATTTAATATTAGGTAATCTAAAAAAAAGTTCTTAATGTTTTGTATTTCGGGATTTTGTAATGTGTGGATAATTTTGCATAATTTATTGTTTCGGAATTTTTGACTGTTCAGTTTTTGAATTTACTAGTTATTGAATTGTATGATTTCTCAGTTGCACTTATTCACACTAGTAACAGTGATACAATGCTCTGCCAAGTGATGTTATGCAGCAAAGTTAGTGTGATGCAGCTTGGCCATACAGCTAAGGCCAAGTTTCCGCTGGAGAAGGTTTTAGTAAATCATCCGTCGGAAGTGCAAGCAAATCTGTTATCCAATCGTTTGTCTGGTTAAATCAAACATACTGGCTATGATTAGTTTTAAGCCGACTAAGCGGCAGTGAAGTCGAATAGTGTACAGAAATGCAATGTAACGTTGTTACCGCTGTAGTATATTAATATTTTGTGTAAATAATATGCGTAGGCACAATCACAGTTAGAGCTTCCATTTCCCGACGGTTTTCAGATTCGGGAAATAAATAATAAATTTCCCGGGAAATCCCGGGATCCCGGAAATACAGAAGAAATATAAAAACGTGAATGATTTTCTTAAAAAAAAGAATAAATTGAAAAGTTTTCAAACCCGTTTGATTGCATGTATATCTGTCCTAAAAGCAGTTGTCAGAAAAAGGCGATTTGGCGTCCTACACATCATTCAATCATTTGATAACTCGTCAATAAGTTTACGCAACATCAACTTCTTTTGATTTTTGTTGGTTATATGTATAATCTAAATTTTGGTAATCACGGATACGATTGGGACGATATACTAAACGCGGCTGCTGGAGTTACTGCCCAAAATTGGAATTCGTTGTTCTGATACGATGGGTCAATTCAATGCAAAGCACCTTCTTTGGTAATCTTGAATGAAAAGATTAAGCTGCTTCAGGGTATTGTGCAGTTATTTCCGATCAAATGAGAAAATGTGATATATGGAATCTACTTCTGTCACATTAGGATCAGCATCATTCCGAATTAAGTGTGAATCAAAATCAAGCAGATGATGGACGAACTGTGCAGCGATGGATGAAGCCTACCATCGATTTCCTGTTACGGGCGAGTATCTGGATTGCTTGATCTTATCTCTTCAAAAATCCTGCCTGCATCGTTGAAAGCGACATTCGGTGGTATAACAAATTAGACGAAATATGCATTTGATGAACCGATCAAATATTTCTACAGACGTTCTAGAAACATTCTTTATTTTGAATAGCGTTTGCGTTAAGCATGATATCACTACAAACCATCCCAAGTTTTGAAACAAACACTCATCGATTTTTTTTTTAAGAAATTACCGCCATTTCAATTACTACTTTGATTGCATTCATTCAAGATCTTTCATTCAAGATCTAACTATTAAAATAAACTATTAAAAGAACTGTTAAAAAATCTGATCAATCGGCTCATCGGTTGCAGAGATGTCGTGCGCATCACTAACCGGCAAATTAATCCATTTTTGCATGAAAATATCAACATTTTTAGTAGTATTTTGAGTAAGGCTTGGACTATACCTAAAAAATCATGAAAACATATCAGCGAGCCTAAAGATATATAGTCCAAAGATCTGCAAATCAGTTGGAAAAGCACAATCTGAATTCACTGCTTACTCCAAATGTTTGCCGATAAAAATATTTCCTACAGAATTTCTAAATAAATTAAAAATCTTTTTTCCCGGGATTCCCGAATCCCGGGAATGAGACAACACAATTTCCCGGGAATCGGGAATCCCGGGAAATCCAAAAATCCCGGGATTCCCGGGAAATAAATGGATGGAAGCTCTAATCACAGTGCGTTTTGTGGATACCAAGTGACTGCAGATCAAATCGATACCGCTCAGTCGGCTTAAATTAGCTATAATACCTACCCGGTCAAACCATTCGCAATTTGATTCGGAATCCGAAATGAATTCAATATGGAATCCAGTTGAAAGGCAACAACCGATTCCGAAACCTACTGAGTCAGAATAGGTTATTGCATTTGAGCTGAGTCGAAATTCATATTGAATTCATTCAAGATTCCGAACCGGTTTCGGAATCGGTTTGACTGAACATATTTGAGTAAACCGAAGGCCTTAGTATAAAGGTGCGCAAAGAGTGTACAGAGAATGAAGCCAAAAAAGTCTACTTATTGAGCAAAATATCTACAGAGGTATCAAAGACGGATTCCTATTGTGCTCGATAGGTAGACTTTTTTTTTGACTTAACTCTTTGTGTAATTGTTCTCAATAAACAAACCGGACAAACAAGTGAATCACAGGTTGGTTTTGCACATCCGCCGGCGGGTTTGACAACACCTCGTCAGGCGGATCCTCAGTGGCTTCGTGCCGCTTGGCATCCTTCGCCTCGACTATGTGGTCCAGCCGCACAACGCTAGCTTTACTGCATAACATCACTTGGCAGAGCACTATGTCACTGTTACTAGTGTTATTAAGCACAACTGAGGAATGATAAATTCAATAATTTATAAATTCAAAAACAACGAAATTCTAAAACAGGATAAATTATGTATTATAAAAATCAGAAATACTAAACTTTGAGAGCGCAAAATTTATATTTTTTTTTTGAAAATTAATGACTGAAGTAACAGAAATTCATAAATTTATGAATTCAAAAACTTGCTAAAAATATCTCAAATTCAAGATATCTGTAATCAAAACTTAAAAAAATTTGAGATTGAGAATCCTATCTATAATTCAACAAATCAAAAATTCAATAGCTAATAAATTTAAAAATCCGAGAAGGAAAAAATTGAAAAAATACTAACATTCCCCAATTCAAGTATTACAAATTCAGTAGTTCAAAGGCACTAAAAATGCAAAAAAAAAAATCAACAGGTCTAAAAATACAAAAATTCTCAAATCCAAAAGATCAAAAATTGAAGAATTTTAAAATTCAAAAATTCAAGAAATCAAAGATTTAAAAATTCAAAAATTAAAAAAAATAAAAGTACAGAGTTTCGGAGATTCAAAGATTCAGAAATACAAAAACTCAAAAAATCAATGATTAAAAAATACAAAAATTTGAAAGTTCAATAATTCCAATATTCAATCATTAAAAAATTTAAAAATTCGAAGAGCAAAGAATTCAAAAATTCTATGATTCAGAAATTCAAATTCAAATATGAAAAAAATTTGAATTCAGCGATTAAAAAATTCTTGAATTCTAAAACTAAAAATTTCAGCAATTCAACACAACAATAATACAAAAATTCACAAACGCGAAAATACAAAAATACAACAATAAAAAATACAAACATATATATAAATGCAAAAATTCAAAGGATCAATAAAATATTGAAATATTCAGAAATTGAAAAATTCATAAATTCGAATATTTCAATTACCAAAACTTCAATAATTCGAAAATTCAACCATTCAAGAATTCTAACGATCAAAGATTAAGAAATTCGAAAATTTAAAAAATCTGAGATTGAAAAATTCTAAAGTTTAAAAATTCAAATTTCATAAATTCAACAGTACAATAATACAAAATAAAAAAAACGCGACGTACAAAAATAAAGAAGTTCAAAAACACAAGAATGCAAAAATACTAAAACACAGAAATACTAAAATTCTAAAAATACAGAAATAAAGACAAAAACACAAACATTCAAGACTATAAAAATACAAAATTTTTAAAAATACAAGAATTCATAAACACAAAAATAAAAAAAAAATACCGGGATACAAAAATACAAGAATACAAAAATGCAATAATACAATAAATACAAAAAAACAAAATCACAAAAATACAAAACCACAATAACATAAAAATACTAAATCACAAAATACAAAAAAAAAACAAAATTTGTATTTGTATTTGTATTTGTATTTGTATTTGTATTTGTATTTGTATTTGTATAAAAAGTCCAACTGACAATTTGTCTAAATGAACTAAACTAAACTAAGTTAAACTAAACACAATTAAACTAGTGACAATACACGACGACGAAACTGCGAAGAATTCACGACGAAGTCGAAAATTTCAGCAAACTCGTTGAAGCGACGACTCATTGCTAAAATCGGACTATTGGCAGCGTAGTTAGTGCTGCGCATTTCAGAATGCAGCAGGGCTCGTGGGCGAAGAGAACGGGTAGGCGCGTAGAGGCTGATTTGCTCTAGTAGCTCCGGATCATCATATTCAGCCAGCAGAATCTTTGACACGAAAGTAGCCTGCGCTGCATGTCTCCGATGCGTTAAAGTATTAAGTCCTAGAAGACGACAACGGTCCTCGTACGGTGGCAGGTTTAACGGATCGTTCCACGGCAATCCTCGTAACGCATATCGTATGAATTTACGCTGGACTGCTTCGATCCTAAGGCTCCACGTTGCTTGATAGGGGCACCAAACGACGTTTGCAAATTCCAACTGCGGGCGCACCAATGAGCAATAAAGAGCCTTGAAACACAGAGGATCCCGAAATTCACTGGAAATTTTGAAAATAAATCCCAGTAATCGATTGGCTTTGTCGATGGACGCAGAGACGTGATGAGTATACGTTAGCTTTTCATCAAGAATGACTCCTAGATCCTTCACGTGGTCAACGCGTTGCAGCTGAGTTCCTGCGATGTTATAGTTGAAGGTAAGCATATTTCTCGTTCGAAAATAGCTGATGACAAAACATTTTGCAACACTAAGGACCATCATGTTTCTTACACACCAGCTATAAAAGGTGTCGATAAGATGCTGTAGCTCACGGCAATCGGCTTCATTTCGTATAACAAGAAAAAATTTTAAGTCGTCGGCAAAAAACAGCTTTCCTCCACGCCTTAGAACGAAAACTGCATCATTCACGAACAGTGAAAAAAGCAGTGGACCCAGCGTACTACCTTGAGGAACTCCGGAAGTGTTGATAAAGGATTCTGAAACAATATCGCCAATTTCAACAACGACTTCACGGTGTACAAGGTAGGATCGAAGCCAATGGCAGAATCTAGTAGAACACCCTAGCTTATCAAGCTTTGTTATCAGTATCTCATGATTAACTCTATCAAAAGCTGCTTTTAGATCAGTGTAGATAGTATCCACCTGCAATTTCTTAGACAATTGTTCCGTGCAAAATGACGTGAAGCAGACGAGATTCGTCTCGACCGAACGTCCGGGGAAAAATCCGTGCTGGGATGTACTGATGTAGTGTCGACAAGCAGAAAATAACGCTTCGTTGATGATTGATTCAAATACTTTAGATTCGACTCCAAGCGAAGTGACTCCGCGATAGCTCTCCATGTTGCATCTGTCACCCTTCTTGAATACTGGGAACATTACTGAGCGTTTCCAATCCTCAGGAAACGTTTGCTGCTGAAGCGATAGGTTAAAAATATATGCAAGTGGTGTTACAAGTAAGTCCGAACATTTTTTCAATACAGTTGAAGGTATAGCACTGAGGCCGGGTGCATAAGATGACTTGGTTTTCCGAATTGCAGATATAACCATTTGTTCGGAGACAGTAAACACATCCATATCAACAGCACAAGCAGGAACGTCACGAGTAGCATTTTCGAGTTCGATTGCGGTTGGCGAGTTAGCTGAAAAAACACTTGAGAAGAATCTGGCAAACAGCGTACATTTCGCCACAGTTGTCGTAGCTTCTTCGCCGTCGTAAAGCATCCTTGATGGAAGTCCAGTTTCTTTTCGCTTCGTGTTGACAAATGACCAAAAGCCCTTCGGGTTTCGGCGTAGATTATTCTGGATGCGGTTTACATAGCGTTTATATAGAAGCTTGTTGTAACAACGATACTCATTACAGGCAAAAGTGAACATGCGCTTAGAAAGAGGACACCGTCGATTTGTGTACGCACGTAGAGTTTTTGCTCGAGTGCGTTTTAGCTTTCGAAGAGTGCTGTTTGACCAGGGCGGCTTGCTAGGAGGCTGACATTTAGGCACTGAGGTCTCAACGCAGTTCAGTAGTAGTCGCTTGTAGAGGGCAACTGCAGTATTAACACTCCTTTGGGCATACAGTACACTCCAATTAATTTGCGACAGAGAACTGCGTAGCTTTACAAAATCAGTTTTGCGAAAGTTGAGACGGTCGACAGAAACAGTTTCTACGTACTGAACTGAGCGAATAGTGCCAATTGAGATTTCAAGCGCTGGATGAAAGTTGTCAAGTGGAACAATCACGCTGGATGCTTCATTGACGGAACATACAGGTATAATAGTCTCACTAACAAAGACGAGATCCAGAAAGCGTGACTGGTGATTGGGAATCATGCTTACTTGACTTAATCCGTTGAAAGCAAATCCGTCCAGTAGCATACGACTGGCGATGTTGGTTGTCGAAGCAATCGGGTCAGGGTAAGCGTATCCGTGTCGTGACGGCACCCAAATGAGCCCTGGCTGATTAAAATCACCAAGGACAATCATCACGCCATCCGCGCCAGCTTGTGAAGAAGCGTTATTCACAGCATCAATGTGAAGTTGCATGACATTGCAGTCGAGTCGCTTTTCAGGAGGAATATAGACAGCACCAATATAAAAGTTCCTCGATGTTGTAATTCTAACCCAAACAGCCTCAACACTGGTTAAACTACCTACATCAATCTCACATGAGGCAAATGCGGTGGAAACAGCAATCAAAACTCCTCCTCCACGACCGCGAATACTGTTGCCACTATTTCGGTCCGCACGGTACACGGTGTAAGCATCGCCGAAAAGCTGCACCGATGTTATCCTCGCATCAAGCCATGTTTCGGTGAAGACGCAAACATCGTAGTCACCGTCCACAGCAGCTAAATACACGTCATCAATTTTCGTCTTAAGCCCTCTCGCGTTCTGATAGTAGATCCGCAAACCATCAGCGTCATGTGAGAGGTGTTGTGCTGCATACCAATTTTCAGGACTGCGAGTTCGATGATCAGCATAACCGCGAGTGACGCGGGGAGAGCAGGATGTACTGTTGTCCAGAAGGGGAGCAAGCAGCGGTGTGGAGGGAATGACCGAGTTATGACTGTTGTGTCCAGCAGCTGACTGCAATAGGAGGCGTACTTGAGGGTGCGCAGTATCACGTGTAGCTTCGGAAGGACATATATTCTTCAAATGTTTACCTGAGCGGACAGATGCGATGCGATCGAAATTTTCATTTTGACATTGTAGATTCGCTGCAGCGGTAGAGTTCATTAAGTTGTGTTCATCATCAGACTGTAAGTGAAATTTACATTGAGGGTGTGCAGTATCTGGAAGTGCTTCGGAAGGACATATACCCTTCTTGGCTTTACCTGACACAGAAGAAGTCGCCGATTCGTCAGGTAGACCGAGATCGCTCGCCGGGGTACAAGAAGTTGGACAGACGAGTTTATCCAGAATAACTTGGCGCTACTGTCCACCACCAGATGGATTCTTCTTCGCAGCAATCCTGATGATAGGTCGTTGAATTTTTGAATTGGTCACAAATTCACGGAAGTAGATGTTCTCCGGCCAAGAGTCTTTGGACAGAGCCTTATCCCTGTATGATTTGCTAACGCCAACTTTAAAGGTTATGAAGCTCAGAGACGAGAGATCCTTGTCCTTAGGAACTAGACGCACTATTCTCGGTTGCAGATCCACCCCCAGACAGTCTTTTACAAGCTTAGAAATTTCATCATCCGTCGTGCTGGGATCGAATGCTGACAAGTAAACCCATAACAACTCCTCAGGTGGTGAAATTGTTTTTATCGTTTCAAACGCAGCTTTGGATCCACGAATATTAGGGATTTTTGTTTTGAGCGGATCATCTTCACGTTTGCGCTTGGGCGTGTTTGAAACTGGGTTATATGCAGCAATCCCTTTCCAAGGCGTGCTTACGGTTGGGGATAGCGGTCTCGAGTCAACTTTAACCGAGAGAGCTTTGACGACATCTTTCAAATCAGCTATGTCATTCTTTATAGATTTCAAGGAACTGTCGTCGGGTACTATGTCGCAACAACGCGAAGCCATTCTACGGAAATTATCATTCGAAAATAAGTCAGCACAGCCGTTGCACATCCAGAATAGGTTCCGTGGGTGGGTTCCCAGGACGTCACGAACATCATAATCCATCTTGACGCAAATCATGTGGAACGAATTTCCGCAGTAGCCACGACATGTGATTCGATCAGAATCATTAACCACTTTCGAGCAGTTGGTACAAGCCATGCTTTTGGTGTAGAAATAACGCCTAGCGGGTATGCAATATGCGCAAAATAACTAACTGGTATGATAACGTGCGTCAATCCAAGCGAACTTGCACGCAATGTGTAATCTCAGCTATCTACCAGAAGATGTCGCTTTTGGCGGAAAAATTGAGCGTGACGTAGTGCGCAGTGATAACGTCAACAAAAATCACAAACAAAACTTGCACTTTCACGAATGAACACAACTAGATAATATCGTGCTTGAAGCCACTAAATTTCAATGCACTCGTACAACCGATAAACAAGATATACACATAAAACAAAAATAAAACAGATCGCGATTGTAAAAATACTAAAAACTTGAAAAAAACTTTCAGCTTAATAAACAACCGGTATTCCACAAACAGTGATGCCAGTTATCAAATACAAAAACAAAAGTATAAAAAAAGGAAAAACAAATATACAAAAATACAAATTATTGCAATCAAAAATACCAGAATACAAAAATACTCAAACACACAAATACAAGAGCACAAAAATACAAAAATTCAAAAAGACGAAAATATGAAAATACAAAAACGCAAAAAATCCAAGAATACAAAAATACCCAAATACAGAAATGAAACACAAAACGAAAAAATACAAAAATATAAATATATACAAATACAAAATTACAAATACGAAAATTCAAAAATACAAAATACAGCACAAAAATACAAAAAAAGAACAAGGATAGAAAAATATAAAAATACAAGAATACTAAAACACAAAAATTCAAAAATCCAACAATACAAATATACAAAACCATAAAAATATAAAAACACAAAAATACCAAAATACAAAAATATTGAAACACAAAAATACATGTGCACAAAAATACAATATTACAAAAATGCAGGAATGCAAAAATACAGAATACAAAAATATAAGGAGAGAAAAAAAATTAAAGGGTTGTGTACACACGACCACGGTGACATTAAAAATATAGCTTGTCTCAAGAGCGTGCCAAATAATTCGCGAATAAATTTGAATCTATCAAAACTATCGACTCATTACAGGGCTGGAGACTATCGCGAGGCAATTTCGCATTTTCGCGAGCTTTTCAATTTTACCGATTTTCAAAAGACTACCTCTATTGCAGAGATATTAAATTATTATCAATATTTAAGTTAGGCGTTTCTGAACAGGTTAGGGCATAAATGATAAAAATCCATCTAGTAATAGTGGAGTTATAAGCGTGCAAACCTTACATAGTTTCGTTACATTGGGATATTGTAGATTTTAGAATGACACCTAGCCCCAGATAGTGGAGTAAGACATCTTTAATGTCAAAACACAAGAATGATGAAACACAAAAAATCAAAAGCTTAGCTTAGCTTAGTTGACCGCCCGTGAGTTTCCCGTGATTGATCAAAGCCTGTTGAAATTGCATATTGCACCAATTGTATGATACTTGGGAGTAGTACATCATACTCAACGTGCAACCTAAAGAGACTAACGGCCCTATTCTGCGCGGCGTGTGATGTGAGACGACTAATCTCACCTCACTCTAAGTGACTTTTCTCACTCAATTCTGAAGAGTCACTTCGGGTGACGTGAGACGCCCATTTAACCGCAATGGAGAATCTCACCTCACTCGAGTCGACTCTCAGAATCGGACGAAAAAAGTCACGTAAAGTGAGGTGAGTTTAGTCACCTCACGTCACAGGCCGCGCAGAATAAGGCCGTAAGATTATAATATGATCAATAACGTAGATGGCGACGCCCATGCAGGTCAATTTTTGGGATGGGAAGGAATGTTAGTTCAATCCTTGTGATTATTATGACCGAGGAATTCTCTGCATTATCCACAAATGTCACAGGAGAGGAAATGAATCAGGATATATCTTGGTCGATATTGTGATTTGTTTTGCACGCTTTGTTTTTTTCATTTCAAATTAAAGTTTTCAAGTGCGCGAACTCCAGTAGAAATAAAAATGCTGTTCGAATACGCATTCTAATAATTATTTTTCCGCGGGGCGTTAAATATAAGGATAAAGTCATAGATTTTGTAAAATGTACACGCGAGACACAGACTCAGAGATACACAAGACACCAGGCCATTATAAAATATGATTGGGGTATCTATTCATCCATTTTTGCGACGAGAAAAAAATAATACATACTCCGAAGATCCGGCTATCTACAGTGGGTTATTAGTGTTAACGCGTGCTTGATTTCTTTTTTCAAATATGTTTACGGAAGAAAAACTAGCAAAAGAGAAAAAATATTAATCGAGGCTTGTATACGAGCCGACCCTTCAACAGAAAACCAAGAAATAATTTTGAGCTGCCCAAAATAACCATTAACTGTACCGAAAGATTCTCTCTGCATGACGGACAACTAACAGTTTCACGCGCGCGTCGTTTGCCCCCTTTCCCTGTCAGCATACGATCACAGATTCTAGCCGATCTTCACCAATGCCACTCCCGCTCGAATAGAAACTGAGACAGGCTCCAATCCAAATACAAAAATACTGCAACACAAAAATACAAAAAAATCAATAATGCTAAAATACAAGAATACAAAAATAATCAAATGCAGAAATACAGCAATCCAACAATACAAAAATACCAAACTACAAATATACAAAAATACGAAGGTACTAAAATACGAAAACACAAAAATTTTAAAATACAAAAAGGCTATAATTGAAAAAATACAAAAACGCAAAGATACAAAATCACAAAAATATAACAACACTAATACTACGTTCACACTACAGAGTTAAAACATGTTATAATAATTAGCAACAAGAAAAATGTCGTCAAGATAGCGTTAAAACACGTTTTAACTCGTAGTGTGAACATAGTATAAATCACAAAAATACCAAAATACAATAAACACAGGAGTAAAAAAATATGAAAATACAAATATTCGAAAATACAACAATACAAAAATGCAAAAATACGAAATTACTAAAATACAAAAATACCAGAATACAAAATACAGAAAACTGAAACACAAAAATACAAGATCACAAAACAACAAAAATACAAAAATATGAAAATACAAAAATTCAATAATACCAAAATACGACAATACAAAAAACCAAGAATAAAAAAAGCAAAAATACTTAAATACAGAAATTCAACAATCCAATAATTTAATGAAGCAATAATAACAAAATACCAAAATACAAAACTACGAATACAAAAATACAAAAGTTCAAAAATACAAGAATAGAAAAATACAACACAAACATACAAAAATACAATAAAAAAAACAAGAATAGAATAATACAAAAATACAAGAATACTAAAACAATGAGAACAGACGTCCATCTTCACCATTCAACTTGTGTAAAAATCCCTAACGTCTTTGAAGGTAGTTGGGATATTTCCACCACGTGCGCTACTATCGTCATGTTTTTTGCTGGCTGAGTTCGACTGATTTGACAGCGGTTATACCTCTACCCGGTCAAATCATTCCAGAGCCGGTTCGGATTTCTGAGTTTCAAGAGTATGGATTCCAGCTCAAATGCATCAACCGATTGAGTGGAAATCGGTTGTTCCCTTTGAGCTGGAATCCATACTGAATCCATTCAGGATGTCGTACCGGTTCCGGAATAGGTTTGACGGGTATTTGGGATAAGCTGGTATGGTGGCGCTAGTGTTTTAACGCATAATAATTCAAACATTTACACACGTTTTATTAATATATTTGTTCGATCATGGATATCTGTTCTCTGTGACTACAACATAAAAACACGAAATTCAAAAATACATGACTACAAAAATACAAAGATTCAATAACACAAAAATACAAAACACAAAAATATAAAAATACAAAAACACAAAAATACAAACATACAAAAATACCGAAACACATAAATACAAGAGCGCAAAAATACGGAGATATATAATGCAATAATACAAAAATGCAGGAATATAAAAATACAGAATACAAAAATGCAAGGAGAGAAAAATACAAAAATACAAGAATACTGAAACACCAAAATACAAGAACACAAAGATACAAAAACACAAAAAAAATAAAAATACAAAACCACAAAAATTCAAATATACAAAAATACAAAAATTCATAAATGCAAAAGTTCAAAGGATCAATAAATAAAAAATCAAGAGATGAAAATATCAAATATTCAGAAATTCCAAATTCATAAATTAAAATATTTAAGAATTCAAAAAGTCGGATTCAATATTTCAAAAATTCAAGAATTTTAAAATTTTAGGAATTTCAAAAATTCGATAATTCAAAATTTCAAACATTCAATAATTCAAAAAATCAAATTTTGAAAATTTTTAAAATTCACACAAATATACACACACGATGACATTTTGCTATCTCGACGAACTGAATCGAATGGTATAATAGACTCGGCCCTGCCGACCTCGGTTAATAGGTCGAAATTCCGATCGATTGCATAACCTTTCTATATAAGAAAAGCAAAAAGGTGCGAAATCAGCAAAGTCTATTTTTCTCAAAAACATTTTTTTCGGTGTAACATAAAATTTCGACGGTTCATGAATTTTAAGGACATTAAGAGAAATACGAATTCGATTTCTAAAATTTTATGGGGTCCCCCCTAGGGGCAGATCACTCTAACAATGTATAACAAATTTGCATCAAATTAGAAAAAATGCATTTAATTTCCATTTTTGCATCAACTTTGCACTCCCTCGCAGAAAAGTTTATTTAACAAACGTCCTACGCTGATCTACCTCGTTCGACGTTTTGTTGAATTGAGTTCTTTGCGACCGGTCTCACGAACACTAATGAAGTTTCCTGATTGAAAACAATCCCATTTACTTTTGCCGTCTTTGTTTATTATTTTCCACCAGCTTGTGATGTAGTATTTGTGTCATGTGACGTGTACGTACATGAGCCGTAGAAAAGTCTATGTAGGGCTAGTTTTTGGTAGGGTTTTGACGTCTTACACGCAACGCAAAATACATTACACGCAACGCAAAATACATTATGAATTTCTATTTTGATGGAAAGAAATGCATTTAATTTTGCTGATTTTTAAAAATGCATCACAAGTGATCAGCCCTAGGGGCAGATCGCTTGTGATGCATTTTTAAAAATCAGCGAAATTAAATGCATTTATTTCCATCAAAATAGAAATTCATAATGTATTTTGTGTTGCGTGCAATGTTTTTGCGTTGCCTGCAATGTGGTTTGCGTTGCGTGTAAGACGTCTAAACCCTACAGAAAAACTAGCCCTACATTTAACAAAACGTCGAACAAAGTGGATTAGCGTAGGACGTTTGTTAAACAAACTTTTCTGCGAGGGAGTGCCAAGCTGATGCAAAAATGGAAATTAAATGCATTTTTTCTAATTTGATGCAAATTTGTTATACATTCTTAGAGTGATCTGCCCCTAGGATCAGCCCCTAGGGTCCCCCCTTCGAAATGAAAATTTTAGTTCCGGCTTTTATGGGAATTTCTTATGTGATCGGACGAACCACCGTAACCGTAACCATATAACCGATCCGTACAAAATTTTATAGCAGTCTAAAGGTCTTTTAGAAATATTATAGCAGTTTATAGGATAATGTACCTTTCATTTAAGACTAAGTTTGTGAAAATCGACTCAACCATCTCCGAGAAACTGATGTGAGTTTCTTAATTTTGAAAGTTCTATGAGAAAAATCGGTGAGATTATTTGACACATACATAAATATATACACACACGCATACAGACTTTTTCCGATCTCGACGAACTGACTCGAATGGTATAAGAGAACCGGCCCTGTGGGCCTCGATTAAAAAGTCGAAATTCCGACCAACTACATAACCTTTCTAGATGAGAAAGGCAAAAGTGCAAAAATACAAAAATTTAAAAAATACAGAGATTCAAAAATATTAAAATACAAAAATTCGAAAACACAAAAATGCAAAAATACAAAAACACAAAAATACGAAAATATAAACATACGAAAACACAAAAATACAATAACACAAAAATACAGAAATAGAAAAATGCAAGAATACAAAAAATACAGCATTACAAAAATACAAAAATGTAAAAATTCCAAAATACAATGCAGAAAATCAAAACACAAAAATGCAGAAATAGAAAAATACACAAACACAAAAATGCAGCAATACAAAAATTCAACAATGCAAAAATACAACAATACGAAAATATGAAAACAAAAATGTAAAAATACAAAACAACAAATATACAAAAATATATATATGGTATTCTCATATTTTTGTAATATTGTGTTTGTATTTCTGAATTTTTGTATTTTTGTGTTTTCGTATTTTTGCATTTTTGTATTTTTGTATATATACAAAAATACAAAAATGCAAAAATACGAAAACACAAAAATACAAAAATTCAGAAATACAAACACAATATTACAAAAATATGAGAATACCATAATACAAAATTGTACAGTACACAAATACAAAAACACAATTATGTATTTATAATTACAAAAATATTAAAGATCCAAAAAATGCAAAAGTGCAAGTAAACAAAAATGTAGAAATACAAAATGATAGAAATGCTAAAGTACAAAAATTCAAGAGATGAAAATTAAAAAAATGCAAAATTTTCAACAAAAAACCAAGAATTCAAAAATTTTAAGACTCAAGAATTTAAAATTCAAAAACTCTAAATACAAATATTCAAAAATAAGCAAACAAATAGAAAATCTCAAAAATTCAACGGATCAAAAAAAGCTCGAAATATCAGAAATTGAATATATCAAAAATTCAAAAACTCTGCAATTAAAAAATTTAAAGCTTTTTAAAATTTAAATACTCAAAAAAAATTTAAATGATGGATTCAAAAATTCGTTACATTTTCATATTTTCAAATTAATGAATTTTTAAATTTTTTCTAAAATTTTTAAATTCTTAATTTTTTGTATGCTCACAAATTTTTAAATTTTTAAAAGCTTAAATTTTCATTTTTTTTAACTTTTAAACTTTTAAATCTTAATTTTTTTTAAATGTTTATATTTTAAAGCTTAAAAATTTAAATTTTTTTGAATTTTTTGTTTCTTAAATTATTGAAATTTTAAATATTAAAATTTATGAATTTTTAATTTTTAAATTCCTAATTTGATTTTTTTTTAAATATTTAGGGGGCAGCGGCCCAATTCGGACTGCTGGCCAATTCGGACCCCCAGCTGTTTCTCAGCTATGGTAATATTATGAAAAGCGTATATATCATTTTCGTGGCTGTCATGTAGCTCTGTTTTATTTCACGAAATTTTGCGGATCTCAGTTTTCGTGTGCGTGTGCTAGGGGCAAATGTTGTTTTAGAGCGCATTTTTTGAAAAATGTGTAAGCCAAAAAACAACATTTTTGTTGGCAACAATAATAAATTAAGTCAAATGCATTATCGTGATTTTGGATCTGCCGGATAATATCTTTTATTTAATATCTTGTTTTGGGCGAGACTATCAACTGTTTTCGTTTAATCGGTATGAATAATAGAATATGGGTTGGTCCAATTCGGACCTTTTGCCGAAAATACGATGCGCGATCGCGTAAAACCCATTGAGGGGAAAGTGTGCGCAGTCGGTCGAGCTTTTAGGAAAACATAAGTTTTCTCAAATCGGTTAACAGATTTTGACGTTATACCTATTTTTAGGTAATTTGGCCCAGCGCTTACTTTTTATTGTATATTCATTACAAAGTTTTATATATCAAAGAGAACTTTTCTTTCTACAATTCGAAATTTAGTGAAAATCAAATAGGAATAACTTAGACCGAAATAGGATCTCATTTCTATTGCAAAAAAATGATAAGAAAGGTCCGAATTGGAACAGGGTTGGGGTAATTCGGACCTTTCATGTACTTTTGCCCATAACCGTTCATACACAATACGGTAAAAGATCGGAAAAAGTGGCCTTAGAAAAAATGTGCACAATTGATCAGGCTTTCAGGAAAAAAATTTTATTTGTGAATCGGTTGACACGTTCCAGTTCTATAGCTCAAAACCCTTACTAGGTCCTAATTGGCCCAGTTCCCCCTATGTCTTTAAATTTAAAAAATTTTGATTTCCAAATTTCTTAAATTTTTGTTTTTAAATTATTTAATATTTAAATTTTAAAATTCTTAGACCTTTAAATTTTTAACTCAATGAATTTTTAAATTTTGAAATATTACAAATTTAAATTTTGGGGTTTCTCAATTTTTAAATTTTCTAATATTTAAATTTATAGATTCTTGAACTTTTAAATTTGAAAATGTCCTTAAATTTTTAAAATTTAAAATTTTTATATTTTTGAAATTCGCGCTTTTAAATGTTTTTGAGAGGGAAAATTTTTAAATTCATGTATTTTTCATGTTTTGATCCTCAAATTCTTTTTAATTTTGATTTTTCTTAACTTTTTAATCTTTGTTTTTGAAATTTTAAACCTTCAAATTCTAAAATTTCAAAAAATTAAAATTTTTAATTTCTAAGCTTATAAATTTTTAAATATTTGAATTTCAAAAGTTTTGAGTGGTTAAATTTTTACATTCCAATTTTTTAAATTTTTGAATTCCCAAATTTTGAATTCCTAAGTTTTTAAATTTTCAAATCTATAAATTTTTCAAATCCTCAAATTTTCGCATCTCTTAACATTTAGGTTTTCAAATTAATAAATTTTCGAATCTCAAAACTTTTGAATCGTTAAATTTTTAGATTCTCATATTTTTAAGTTTATGAATCTTAATATTTCCAAATTTTTAAATTTATTAATTTTAAAATTCACAAATTTTAAGATTCTTAAATTTTTTTGTCGATTTTTATTTTTATTTTTGTTTCAATCTATGTGCCCATTTGAGCAGAATAAGTGAGGAATTTAAGGAAGTCTACTTCATAATAATACGTTGTGATTAATAACACTCATAACAATGACAGTGCTTAAACAAGTGAGCTTGTAAAGCGGAGCTAGTGTGATGTGGCTTGGCCGCATACCCGAGGCGAAGGATCCGAAGAGGCGCAAAGCCGCTGAGAATCCGACGGACGAAGAATTGATTAACCCGTTGCTGGAATTTGCAAGCAAACCTGTGATCCTCTCGTTTGACCCCGGATTACTCAAACATTGGGGCTATAGCTGGTTTAAAGCCGACTGAGCGGCAGCGAAGTCGGATAATACACCAGAAAACGATGTGGGGTAGCCACATTAGTCAACCGAAGACTGACTAATGCGGTTACGCCATCACAGGTTCTTCGCCCGCCAGACCCTCAGCGGCTTTGCGCCGCTTCGGATATGCCACGGATATGCGGCCAGGCCGCATCACACTCGCTCCGCTGTGTAAGCTCACTTGTTAAAGAACTGTTATTGTTAAAACTGTTAATAAGCACAACTTATTTTTTTCAGTTTTAACTATGGTTTAAAATTTCACATTTCCGCTCTCGGATTCGGTTTATTTAGATTGAAATACATTCTGTTGGCATAAAACCTCATTAAAATTGGACCTCTTTCACTAAAGTCTCTAAACTAGACAATTACCGAACAAACCTAGCACTTTCTATGCAATATTACTCACCGGACAAAAAAGGCATGAAACGAGAAATTTCCACAATACATAGTGCAGCACCTCCAGCGAGGAGCGCAGCGGCCAGCGAAAAAAAGTGCTTGCTAATATACGAAGTACCGCGGTGGAACAGTCCACCCTCCTTGTACTAGATCACAAATCCCCAAGGTGAATATTTGAGAGCAAAGCAAATGACAAACGAATGCAATAATCAGTGAATACAATTTAGTTTGCAGCACTCCGAGAACTAGCAAGTAGTTATTGACTGCTTTTTTTCAACATGCAGTCCACAATTAAATTTCTTCGCCGAATCAACATCTGAATAATCTTGGCTCTACTAGTTACTCTACTATCAATATAATACTTCGCTCACCTTTGAAAGAAACAAGTATTTTCATACAGAAGAATTTGACGACGACATTAATATCCGCTGCTACCATTTTGTAAAGTTAGTCTTCTATCCTCGAAATCACTATTTTGCACAACAGCAACTTTTCGTTTTGAAATCACTTTTGATTGCGGAGATTTGCTTCGAGCCGTAAATCACTTACACTAGCCCTCCCCCGAGAACGATACCGAAATTCACTGCTGTCCATCTTCAGTAGATTACCGTTAATTCCGATTTTCATTTCGCCAGCGATCAAACCGGACCGTAAAAAAAATAAATATAAACAACACAATTTAAAAAAAAAACTAAGTCTAAAAAAAACACAAGTCCCGAAAAAATCGCGAAGTCGGCTAAGTGTCAGCCGTCGACTAAAAAATACAAGTCCTAAAAGCGGGCTGCGCTATTACGACGTTTACCCGCCGTTTACTAGCCATGGCGGACGAAATCAAAATTTCATTAGCCATCAAGCCTGAGCAGAATGTGGGAGATACCTGAAAAAAAACCGATGAAAACGGCACGTTTAAAATAATTCATTTTCCATCATCCATTTCACGGTGTCTTTTTTAACAACTTTATGCAAAAAAATCAGCATCTCTGAAACTTCAGGATATGAAAGAATGGGCTTTCCCCTTTCATTTGAAACCAACATCAAAATAATACGTCGGGGGTCTAGAGCAACTTTTTTTGAAGTTTTTGTCGTGAAAACATAGATTTTACAATAGAACTAGTTCACATTTCAATCCCTAGATGGTGCTTTAGACATTCGAACAATACTAAAAGTCAGAATCTGATAGATATTTTAATTGTCTACAAGTTTATTAACAACTAAAAACCGATTTAATCCACCTAGCAGTGAGATGAGACATTTCTTACACATTTCACTATTGGATTAGTTTGCCGAACTCACGAGAAGTAGGCACCCAACTAGAGGTGGGATGAAAACAGTTTCTAGTCTTGCACGAATAAAATCTCGAATAAATTATAGAAATCAACAAAACGACCGAAATAAAAAAGTAAAGCAAAAAATGAAATACTAGGTTTTTAAATTCATAAAATGAATAGAAAAATTAATGTAAATCAAAATTATAAAATACACGAATGAAATTAGATTAGGTTATCAAACAAAAATTAAGATTATGTTTAGAAATAGTTATAAGATTAATAGAATAAATTGAGTCATACTAACAAATTGAATGAAATAAAACAAATGACTGAACATGAAATGCATAAAATTAAAGATAGGAATCAAACGAATCAAATGAATCAAATGAATCAATTGAATCAAATGAATCAAATGAATCAAATCATTCAAATCATTCAAACGATTCAAATGATTCAAATGATTCAAATGATTCAAATGATTCAAATGATTCAAATGATTCAAATGATTCAAATGATTCAAATGATTCAAATGATTCAAATGATTCAAATGATTCAAATGATTCAAATGAATCAAATGAATCAAATGAATCAAATGAATCAAATGAATCAAATGAATCAAATGAATCAAATGAATCAAATGAATCAAATGAATCAAATGAATCAAATGAATCAAATGAATCAAATGAATCAAATGAATCAAATGAATCAAATGAATCAAATGAATCAAATGAATCAAATGAATCAAATGAATCAAATGAATCAAATGAATCAAATGAATCAAATGAATCAAATGAATCAAATGAATCAAATGAATCAAATGATTCAAATGAATCAAATGAATCAAATGAATCAAACGAATCAAACGAATCAAATGAATCAAATGAATCAAATGACTCAAATGAATCAAATGAATCAAATGAATCAAATGAATCAAATGAATCAAATGAATCAAATGAACCAAATGAATCAAATGAATCAAATGAATCAAATGAATCAATGAATCAAATGAATCAAATGAATCAAATGAATCAAATAAATCAAATGAATCACATGAATTAAATGAATCAAATTGATTTAATTCATCCAGTGAAAAATAAAATAAATAAAATGAACAAAAAGATTGGATGAACAAAAAGAATAAAGTAAAAAATAAATGAAATGCATAAATAAAACAAACGAATCAAATAAACAAAACGAGCTGAAGTGATAAAATGAATAAAAAGAAGAAAATGAGCAGAATAAAATGCATTGATTAAAATGAAAAATTAAACAATGGTAAAAGGTTATAAATTAATATAAAGAAATAAATTGATCAAATAAATTATTTGGTGAAATGATTAAAACTGAAAAAGTAGTCAGATTATTAAAATGAAGAAACTGAACAAAATGAATACACTGGAAAAAATTAATAAAATGCATACAATGAAAACAATGAATAAAATAAGTTAAATGAATGATATGAGTAAAATGCACAAAAAGAATAAACTGATCAGAGTGAATTCAAAGAATGAAACGAATAAAATAAGTAAAATGAACGCAGATGGACAAAACGAATAAAAATATGCTGAATGGAATAAGTAATTAAAATGAAATGGTCATATATTTGAAACCAAAAACAGTTTTGAATAAAGAAAATGAATAAACCGGATTGTACGAATTTGAGAACCATTGCATCAGAAAGTTTTGAAATGTTTTTGAAAATCCCATCTTCTGAAAAAGGCTAATAAATATGCAATGGACTTTTTATAGGGCTTCCATCTTTTTTTTTGGTTTTATTCTTTTTGTTTTCATGCTTCTTTACTTGACGGCGTCGTTTTAAGATTATCTGATGTTTCTACTTTATTGTTGGACCTTAATTAGTTATCAGGAACATGGAACGATCAATTTCTTTGGAATTCGAAATTTATTTTTTGGTCACATATTCCTGAAAAAAGATTTTTGTACAGAATAGAATTTACTGGTCCAGTATTTTAACGCGCAATTGAATATAGTAAAGTGAGACAAGGTCACATGTGCTTTCAAGCCCCTTGAACAGAGAACGACAGGGAGAATGCGATTCGTGAATGAGACAGGTAGATATTTCAAAGTTTTTATTTGCATTGAAGTAAATAGTGTGAAATAGCATAAAAGCCATGCATTCAGTTGATTGCAATGCAGTATCTTTCCATTCATCCTTATAGCTTGCATATTGTTTCGTTCGGAATTCTCGTGCAGGAGATATGGATAAATAAGTCCTATACAAGAAAATCAAAAATAATAGTGTCAAATGGCAACGTTAGGCCTTTCATTTGAAACTAGTTTCATTAAGATCGGTTCAGCCATTGCTGAGATAATTACATGACATCGGCCCTCCGGGCCTCGGAAAAAGTTTTCAAAGTTTGAGCGAATCCTATACATTTCTTTTGTAAGAAATGTAAAACCGATTTGAAATTATCCGGAAAAGTTGTTTAATACTTTAACGAAATCTAAGTCTAAGTTAGTTTCATAGAAACCCTAGTGGTTTGTAAATTAATTCACACGCACTTTTTTCATTTATCAAATACCTGTGTTTAATTGAACCGTGCATTCAGCGGAATTTGAGAGCTTGGAAAGTCTCATCTTTTAGCTGAAAATTATAATTCCAGATTCCACCTGATGAAGGGCACCATTAGTATTTTTGGGATGAAAAGTCTTAGATAAGTGTTGACCAAACTAGTATGATATTAATATTCTTTTCCAAAATGGTGAGTGATTCCTCCCGCAGAAACAGCTTTTTCAATGATGTATGCCTTCTTTTTCATTTTTTCGATTGTTCTCGGGGATGACTGATAACTATTCTTGCATAAACCTCCTACTTTGTTAGCATCTTCGTATAACATTCACTTGTCCTGACCTTAAACCTTTATATTTGAACAAACTCAATGAAATTGTTAACATCATTGCAATATTTCGCGAATTTCATTGCAATGCTTGGTTAAAAACGCTGATTATCTTTTTCAAAATTAACTCAATGTGACAAACAGTGAACAAAAAACTTTTTTGGATCAAGATAATTATTTTTGACATTAAAAATGTCTTGCTCCACTATCTGAGGCTAGGTGTCATTCTAAAATCTAAACTATCTCCCATGTAACGAAACTATGTAAGGTTTGCACGCTTATAACTCCGATATTACTAGATGGATTTTAATCATTCATACACCAACCGATTCAGAAACACCTAACTTAAATATTGGTAATAATTTAATATCTCCCCAATAAAAGTAGACTTTTGGAAATAGCTAAAATTAAAAAGTTCACGAAAAACGGGAAAATTACCACTCGTGAGGCAGATTTCTCAGACACAGCCGTCATTAGAGGGCATCTTAGTCGCTCAATCAAACACGAAAAGTCATAAATAGAAGCGACGCATGTCCGTTTAAATCAGTTGTTGCTAATATCCCATACGAGCAACATCGTCTCCGGCCGATGCAATAAGCGTTATCGATTTTCGGCAACGCGCAGAGGAGTAATTGGGGTCGAATCCTGGCCAAAATTATTTGCTGCTGCAATTGTTGTTATTATGCCTTAATATGAACTAAAAATAGACAATTACTAGTTTTTGGAACAATTTGGCATCTACCCACCTACCAGTGCAGAGGTCAATTTTCTATATCCTTTCAAATACTAGTAATTTCTAGGTGATCTTTGTGAATACATTTATTTTTCCAGTTGCATAAACATTTGATCAGTGGGAAAGGGAGAAGAAAAGGGACGCCTGTGCATATTTTCATAGAGATACATGTTGGCAAACATAATATTTGGCCCTACAGCATTTCGGTGTACCTCAAATTAGTCAATATTTCAATATTTTCAAATCGCTTGGTATTGGTGGATCGGACAAGATCGGAAGAGTTCGAATATTTTTTGTATAGCTGAAATCTTGTATTGTAATACTGCTTCAGCAACTTTGCCGGATCTAGCCGTATAATGTAACTTTTTTATAATTCAAATTTGGAATAAAATGTTAAAGCAAGGAATTTTTTTAAGTTGGTGCAATACACAGCAAGTTTACTTTTTTTAGTTAGTTTTAAGCTGAAGTTAAACAAACGGTTGTGTTGAACTACGTTTGTAATAATATTATCTTATTTAATACAGTCATCATCACTAGAAAGCGATTTTGCTGAATATATAACGAAAACGATTAAAATATCCCTTAAAATATCAGCATTTGGCATACATGCAAAAATTCTTTAACAATTTTTGATATACTCCTAATTTTGCCACGTTATACAGTAGGTTCTTAGGTATGTAAAAAAAAATATAACGAAACAAAAAAATCGAAAAAAAAATATTTTGGTTTTTGGCCAAGAATTTGTTCTAGTTACTCCTCTGTGCAACGTTGGCATTGCACACACTCGCACCTAAGTGACTAAACCATATACGGTTAGTTTATAAATAAAGGTGACGCGTACACGTTTGAATCAGTTTTTGTTCTTATGTCGAACGGGTAAGATCATGGCTGCAGCGTCTGGACGCTAAGCGGTAGACGCTATGCATTTTCGGAAGCGGTGGCCGTGTGCGGATTTTTCGGGTACCAGCACGGTGTCACAGAATGATTTGCAAAGTGGGTGGGTGGGGTGGTTTGGATTTACTTCAATACGGCAGGATGCGACTTATGTGTGCTGCTTGAGAGTGTTGCGTTGAAAAAAATTATTTATTTTTATGCATACGTGTGCGTTATAACTTGTTAATCCATGTTTACGGCGCTTTGTAGCTGCGTAGGGTAAAGAGCATATTGGCTTTCATATGTTTCATATTTCGGTTATATGTTTTTTTTATCAGTAAGGCATCTGACAACGTGCTTCTGTAGTTACTGCACTGTTCAGCAGCGTAGTATTTTATATAGGAGAGTACACACAGGTTTTTTACGCGTTTTTTTTGCGCGGTTTTCATTTACGCGTTTTTTGAAATTTACGCGGTTTTCATTTTGCGCGGCCTGTATCCCCCGCGTAAACAAAAACCTCTTATTGCATCGGAAACAATCACATTCCCAGCAGAACTTTTTGTTTTCTAATTTCAAACACTTTTGTTTCGTACTGTACAAAACGGAAAATTTTAAAACAGAACTTACCGTCCCAGCAGCAGTTTAAGCAGGTGTTCTTTTTCGATTAAAATTCAAGCCATGTCTTAAGCGTTACTGGACTTAAAATTGTTTTCCCAGTTTATGCAGTCAGAGTATCTGTCCCGCCCTATGTATTTAAAACACAGTTCTAATCGCGTTTCAAAGTATACAACAAATAGAACGGTTAGGTATACCAATTTAAATTTTAAAATAAATCTGTTTTAAATTATGAAACAAACCACTGTACTGAAGATATAATTATGTCAGTCCTATTACCACATAAAACACCTATATAACATACAACGCTGCAGAATTGGTTTAATAATACAATGTTTACACTACAGAGTTATAACACGTTATAATAATTAGCAACAAGAAAAATGTCACCAAGATAGCATAAAAACCCGTTTTAACCGGTAATGCGAACGTTGTATAACAATGTAATTTATCAAATAATTTCATTTGTTCAACCACTAATCGATCAAGAAATACTTAACCTTAAGATTGTTTACTTAAGTTCATTAGTACATTATTGAAAATTTAAATGGAAAATGAAATTTCATATTTCATGGAGAATCTGTATATTTCCGTTGACGGGCGTGGGATTCCTCATCACAGTTCTCAATATGGAACTTTTCTTTTGAATATATTTTCTGGACAGACCAGCCTATTTTTACTAGATGGATCAGCCAAATAATGCCAATCACCTAGTGAGATACTTGATTAATTGTAATAATACATTACCGTTAAATGACCTTCAATAAATTATGTTTTAATGGGGAGGGTATATAGCAAATTATAACATATGAAAATAGGCGAGTGAGCAAGAACGTGAGTTGATATGTGTGATAGATAAAAATCATTTGCACGCTCTTGAAAAAAAGCTACTTTTTAATGTCACTGTGGTCGTGTCCTGTACACAACCCTTTAATTTTTTTATTCGTGGATTTGTATATATATAAGGTTTTTCTTGTACTCAAATCATATTTTTTTTTCTAAAGTAATACATTTCGCATAATCTAGGATCAATTGATTAACGATTTCTCGCATAATTGACAAGAAATGGCCGTAAAATCAAACTGCCGCAATATACTTTGCGGAAGAAATTTGAACGAATCGTTTCACGCTAACCACTAATTTGGACAGTTAGTTCTGTGGTTTGCATTCAATTATAAACTATGTGTCCCAACATTTCGTCTTGAACAGAATTATAATAGCTGACTTAAACGATCATAACCTAAATTATGCGACGTATGGTCCTTTCTAA
This sequence comes from Topomyia yanbarensis, assembly GCF_030247195.1. Classification (NCBI taxonomy): domain Eukaryota; kingdom Metazoa; phylum Arthropoda; class Insecta; order Diptera; family Culicidae; genus Topomyia; species Topomyia yanbarensis. Next base: position 179,225,022 of record NC_080672.1, read on the forward strand.
AACATAAACGTAAGCAAACCCTTGTAACCAAGCAATACCTTCCGATGAATGGTAGTTCCTTCGAACCTATCGGGAAAGATTACAAACTTGAACCAAAAGCACAAATAGTTTTCTGTCTCTGTCGAACATCCTAATTTTCAGTAGGTCAATAGGAATTGTCAACGAAGAAGTTGTAATGAATCCCGTCAAATATTTTCATGTCATAACACCCAATTATTTTTTTGAGAGTGAAATAAGTTCGAGAAAATATATTTCCAAACCACTAGGCCTCGTGTGAAACTATCTTAGATATAACTTCGTTAAAATCTTAAACAACTTTTCCGGGTGATTTCAGATCAATTATTAGTTGTCAACAAACTTGTAGACAATTAAATTTTCTCTCAAATTCTCACATTTAGTGTTATTCGAATGTCTAAAGCACCATCTAGGGACAGAAATATGAACTAGTTCGAGTTGTAGAAGCAAAATTATTACGAAAAAAAACTTAAAAACAAAGTTACTCTGGACCCCCGACGGATAATTTTAATCTTAGTTTCAAATGAAAGGGGAAAGCCCATTATTTCTTATTCCGAAGTTTCAGAGATGCTGAATTTTTCGCATAAAGTTGTTCTAATAAATACACCGTGTACTCATTTTCTCGCTCTTTCGCATAAATCAAAACTCCGAATTTAAGCAATTGATCCAGTTTCGTATTAGAACCTGATTTTCCGCAGAAAGAAATCAGGCTATCATATTTCCGCATTTAAGCGGCTGTTTCTTTTGCATATATAGCGCATTGCGCACATAATAAGTGCGACTAAAAGTGCGGAAACTTAAATAAAACTGCGCTTTTGCATTGAATTTTTCTGGTGTCTATTACGCACTTATGTATTGTCCAACGAGTTCCATATTTTTCACTGAAAATTTGAGTCGGTTTTTTGATATTGTTGTCCAAATTAAAAAAATATTAAAGCATTCGAATTTGACTATAATTATTGTAATTGTTAATCGAATTTCACTGTTTTGAAGGTTTCAATCTACACAGCCACAAAATCATAAATTTAAGACCATTTGCTAAACTTGAGAATGCGCTTAAACCTTTCCTTAGATACCACTATGCAACTAGCTGAGAATTCAACAAATGTTCATCAAAATATTTGACACAATGTACTGCCACCTTGAGTTTTTAGTTGAAATCGAATCAAAATGTACATTGCAGAACCGTTTTACTCACAAGTGGTATAAAAAGAGTTCAGGTTACGGTGGATTAAAATCTTATTCTGGGGCACTCGGTATCATCCCATGGATTGCTTGAAAACTCTATGAATCAAGTTACAATTTGTGAGAAAAAAACTAAATAAATGAATATTAAAAAAAACTGGATAAAACTGGCTCAAATTTCAAAAAACTGGAAGATTTTTCCGATTGCCTGTTTGACTGGATGTTGTAAAAAAACTGGAAGAATCCAGTTAAAACTGGGAGGTTGGCATCACTGGGATCAAGAATGAGAATAGATTGCATCGGCTTTCTAATTGTACTCGCGAGAGCATGCGTGCTCGGACACTCAACCAAGTGAGAAGTGCGTTACAACTCTTTTTTTTATATAATTAATATATTTATTTAGGCCCAAATGCGGTAGCTCGACGAGGCCGATTGTTCGTTTTTTACAATAAATAAAAAAACAACTAAGTCAAGTTTTTTGTCTCGTTCAGACGCAGCTTTCTGCTGCGTGTTGAGATCCTTTTTCTAGGGGGCGAAAGATTGCCAGTGTTGTCCACTGCAATTTGAGGTTCGATCCGTTTGTCTTCTTTCGCGTTGTCGTTCATGTCCATGTCCTCATCCGTACTACTTTCCTGCTGCTCGCGATCAGATGTTCCAGTTTGTGTCTTACTGTTATCGGTCGTTATTGTATGTTCGTATTTTTCGGCATTCGTTTTGTTGTTGTTGTTGTTGCTGGTTGTTGGTGCTTGATCCGGAGATGTTGGTTTTGCAGCTGTTAGTGGTTTAGCGTAAGATGGTTCTGGGCTGATTTCAGTTGGATTGGTTAAGTTTTACTTAACAGTTTCTACGCAAGGTTTTCCGAGGTGCAGCTTCTTCGTGCAGAACTGGCACGTAGGAATTTGCCCTGGGTGCGTGACTAGTGATGTCTGTTGAATGAGAGCATCGTCCTTTCCTAACACTGTGAAGCTTAAGTATGAGGGAATTGGCTTGGTCACACGCATTCTCACCACACGAACACCGTTAGGGATGCCCGGGAAAAAATTCCTCCATGCATCATGTGTAACGGAGTCTACTTCTCCGTATTTTTGCAAGCATTTTTTAATCGCGCCGTCAGGGGTACGCGTAGCCAAATCATGGACCCGAACTTCTACGGCGCCGTTCTCGATGTATACGGGAATGCTATATTTAACATTGCCGCATTCGGCGTTGTGCTGCATGTTGTTTCGCGAGGCGAATGACTCAGCTTGGTTAATGTAGTTGAACGAAATCAGCACGCAATGTTTGATATGATGCATTTGTAGGGTTTTCACTTCAGCCAGATTGAGTTCCATCTGCACTTTTAATAACTGTTCCACTTCCCGAATGGCTGGTCTTACGGGGCATTTTGAAAAATCAACAGCAACACAGTTCGGCCGCATCTGGGTTGCTTTTTGCTGGGCACCGTCACTCATCACTATATCGCACAGTAGGTATAGGCTATTGTTATATGGACTGCTTGTGTGATAGGCACCGATTGATTTTTAGGTAGAATTGACTGTTTCACTTGCGCGGGACGATTTTTTGCTTCTGCTCAGGGCGAGATGTGAAGACAAACTGAGTTACAACTCTTCTTGGAATACAAGTGTTATGGTCGGAATTAAGGTATATTTACAGTGACACGATACTACAATTACCTATATTGAGAATTTTAGTAGAAGGTTGAAGCTTGGATTGAAGTATATTTTAATGATTTAGTTACAAAACTCGTTTACATTATAATAACATAAGTGTCACAGCAGTACCAAAAACTAAGGAAACCAAAATGACGACACTGTATTTATGCGCTGTTGTTGCGTCAATTGTTCGTTATTATTTCGAAAGTGCATTTTTCAGCATTAACATGTGCATTAACGAATAATGAAACGAAAGTTTGTCAGTATGCACATTATGATACGTAGAATGCGGGGGAGTCATAATCTCAGTTTGTTTACCTTTGTTAGTTACGTTGTTTTCAAAAATCATGCTTGACATGATTATTAATAAAACACCATTCACAATTTTCCACCAAGAGTAGTAGTTTTAGAACAGACCCGTGTATATACTCCGTAAAAAGACATAGTCAAGTACAAATTCATCAACGTAAACAAAGAGTCACTTCGCCTAGGGGCTTAAAATTGTTTGGTTACCTTATTCACAGAGTAATTTACAGAGGGGGCATCCATATACCACGTGGACAATTTAGGGGAGGGTAGCTTTTTTTCAAGAGCGTGCAAATGAATTTTATCTATCACACATATCGACTCACGTTCTTGCTCACTCGCCTATTTTCATATGTTATAATTTGCTATATACCCTCCCCATTAAAACATAATTTATTGAAGGTCATTTAACGGTAATCTATTATTACAATTAATCAAGTATCTCACTAGGTGATTGGCATTATTTGGCTGATCCATCTAGTAAAAATAGGCTGGTCTGTCCAGAAAATATATTCAAAAGAAAAGTTCCATATTGAGAACTGTGATGAGGAATCCCACGCCCGTCAACGGAAATATACAGATTCTCCATGAAATATGAAATTTCATTTTCCATTTAAATTTTCAATAATGTACTAATGAACTTAAGTAAACAATCTTAAGGTTAAGTATTTCTTGATCGATTAGTGGTTGAACAAATGAAATTATTTGATAAATTACATTGTTATACAACGTTCGCATTACCGGTTAAAACGGGTTTTTATGCTATCTTGGTGACATTTTTCTTGTTGCTAATTATTATAACGTGTTATAACTCTGTAGTGTAAACATTGTATTATTAAACCAATTCTGCAGCGTTGTATGTTATATAGGTGTTTTATGTGGTAATAGGACTGACATAATTATATCTTCAGTACAGTGGTTTGTTTCATAATTTAAAACAGATTTATTTTAAAATTTAAATTGGTATACCTAACCGTTCTATTTGTTGTATACTTTGAAACGCGATTAGAACTGTGTTTTAAATACATAGGGCGGGACAGATACTCTGACTGCATAAACTGGGAAAACAATTTTAAGTCCAGTAACGCTTAAGACATGGCTTGAATTTTAATCGAAAAAGAACACCTGCTTAAACTGCTGCTGGGACGGTAAGTTCTGTTTTAAAATTTTCCGTTTTGTACAGTACGAAACAAAAGTGTTTGAAATTAGAAAACAAAAAGTTCTGCTGGGAATGTGATTGTTTCCGATGCAATAAGAGGTTTTTGTTTACGCGGGGGATACAGGCCGCGCAAAATGAAAACCGCGTAAATTTCAAAAAACGCGTAAATGAAAACCGCGCAAAAAAAACGCGTAAAAAACCTGTGTGTACTCTCCTATATAAAATACTACGCTGCTGAACAGTGCAGTAACTACAGAAGCACGTTGTCAGATGCCTTACTGATAAAAAAAAACATATAACCGAAATATGAAACATATGAAAGCCAATATGCTCTTTACCCTACGCAGCTACAAAGCGCCGTAAACATGGATTAACAAGTTATAACGCACACGTATGCATAAAAATAAATAATTTTTTTCGACGCAACACTCTCAAGCAGCACACATAAGTCGCATCCTGCCGTATTGAAGTAAATCCAAACCACCCCACCCACCCACTTTGCAAATCATTCTGACACCGTGCTGGTACCCGAAAAATCCGCACACGGCCACCGCTTCCGAAAATGCATAGCGTCTACCGCTTAGCGTCCAGACGCTGCAGCCATGATCTTACCCGTTCGACATAAGAACAAAAACTGATTCAAACGTGTACGCGTCACCTTTATTTATAAACTAACCGTATATGGTTTAGTCACTTAGGTGCGAGTGTGTGCAATGCCAACGTTGCACAGAGGAGTAACTAGAACAAATTCTTGGCCAAAAACCAAAATATTTTTTTTTCGATTTTTTTGTTTCGTTATATTTTTTTTTACATACCTAAGAACCTACTGTATAACGTGGCAAAATTAGGAGTATATCAAAAATTGTTAAAGAATTTTTGCATGTATGCCAAATGCTGATATTTTAAGGGATATTTTAATCGTTTTCGTTATATATTCAGCAAAATCGCTTTCTAGTGATGATGACTGTATTAAATAAGATAATATTATTACAAACGTAGTTCAACACAACCGTTTGTTTAACTTCAGCTTAAAACTAACTAAAAAAAGTAAACTTGCTGTGTATTGCACCAACTTAAAAAAATTCCTTGCTTTAACATTTTATTCCAAATTTGAATTATAAAAAAGTTACATTATACGGCTAGATCCGGCAAAGTTGCTGAAGCAGTATTACAATACAAGATTTCAGCTATACAAAAAATATTCGAACTCTTCCGATCTTGTCCGATCAACCAATACCAAGCGATTTGAAAATATTGAAATATTGACTAATTTGAGGTACACCGAAATGCTGTAGGGCCAAATATTATGTTTGCCAACATGTATCTCTATGAAAATATGCACAGGCGTCCCTTTTCTTCTCCCTTTCCCACTGATCAAATGTTTATGCAACTGGAAAAATAAATGTATTCACAAAGATCACCTAGAAATTACTAGTATTTGAAAGGATATAGAAAATTGACCTCTGCACTGGTAGGTGGGTAGATGCCAAATTGTTCCAAAAACTAGTAATTGTCTATTTTTAGTTCATATTAAGGCATAATAACAACAATTGCAGCAGCAAATAATTTTGGCTAGGATTCGACCCCAATTACTCCTCTGTGCGTTGCCGAAAATCGATAACGCTTATTGCATCGGCCGGAGACGATGTTGCTCGTATGGGATATTAGCAACAACTGATTTAAACGGACATGCGTCGCTTCTATTTATGACTTTTCGTGTTTGATTGAGCGACTAAGATGCCCTCTAATGACGGCTGTGTCTGAGAAATCTGCCTCACGAGTGGTAATTTTCCCGTTTTTCGTGAACTTTTTAATTTTAGCTATTTCCAAAAGTCTACTTTTATTGGGGAGATATTAAATTATTACCAATATTTAAGTTAGGTGTTTCTGAATCGGTTGGTGTATGAATGATTAAAATCCATCTAGTAATATCGGAGTTATAAGCGTGCAAACCTTACATAGTTTCGTTACATGGGAGATAGTTTAGATTTTAGAATGACACCTAGCCTCAGATAGTGGAGTAAGACATTTTTAATGTCAAAAGTCCACGCTTATCTATGGGGAGGGAGGTGGGGGTATAGAAATTGTCCACGTGAACTCATACTTACTTTCTTAATGATCCCGCATATTTGGTGACCATTCCTGTAAGATAACCGCAATGGTATTTGGACCTTAAAAAACCATTCCCTGAAGTTTCCTCTTATCATTAACGAAACGATAAACCAACGCTACCGACAATCATATTGACTATTCCACTTATGGTCAGCGCCACTTGTACCATTTGCCGAATAGGTCGTTAAGTAACATTACCACTCAAAAATGCCGATTTCCTCGAACAAATTTTAGGGCATATTATAAGGGGAATGGTGATCTTATAATTTATTGTTGCGGTACTACATTGATATTGGATATAACAAGGTACATTAAACATATGAATATTCTACCATTAACATTTCTTCACCATGCTGTGCGATTAGTATAATCTTACACTATACACAATTCATTTAATGTTTTTTTACAATATGACAAATCGTGACGCAAAACAAACATGGTACCATACCACAAATCGTTTCGATCATTTGGTGTATTGTGACCACAGATAACCATTTCTAGAATAGTACAGCTATAGTTTTCGAGTGACACTAAGCCATGGGCAAAATGTGATGAGTGTGTATAATAAACTACTTTATCGACACTATCAAATGCGGCAGATGTAAAAAGAACTTTATAAATGTTTTTTTTCTGATTCACCTAAGAGCCTCTTCCCCCTTTCCCCTCATCAGTTCGAATAACGTTTTTTATTCTATCGATTTATGGTAATCTGGATTTGATTACATGCCGTCCTCCATGTTCGGTTGTTGACATCTTATGGTGGTGGTACTGCCGCTTTTACCAATTGAGCTATTTCTGTAATCTTGTGGAACGTATTTTGGTCTTCATAATAATCTAGCCACAATCGACTTTAGGAAGAGGGTAAATCGACATGTCATATACTAATAAACTGTTGATGATTACGAATGACCATGATTGTAAGAGCTGAATAATTACGGAGCATACCGTATATGGTTGGAACTTCAATTCAAATTTTCCCATAATTTTCCTTGAATTAGTTTAAGAGGAGGTTTGCGAGCCTTTCAGTGATGGTGAGCCGTGTGTTTGATACCATACATTCATATATAATATATAAACCGTTGAATCTGGTTGGTTAGGCAAATCGAGAATCTGGATGATGCATCTGTTATTAGAATTGACCATCCCTCCTCGTCTTGACAGGTATAGCAACTTCCGACAGCTGTGTACTTACGTTGTTAAAAAGACTCGTGATGTATACGAAAAATGTAATACATTTACATTGATCCACTTATAAAAGGTATAAGCTCGGGTATTAGAGGTGGATTTGAAATTCTTGAGTTGCTAGAACTGCAATACATGGTGTTGGCCCTTCGTTAGAAGTCCATCCTAAATTCGTGAACCTCCTTCCTACTAACAGAACTTCTTAAACGGTAGTGTTACGATGTGATATATTTTGCCATATACGAAATTTGATTATGATTACCCAGGTAACCAATAAGCAAGCTGAATGCGTCTTAACGGCTACTTGATAAGCACTTAAGTCGTTTTAAATGCTATTTAAAAGTCGCTTTTGACAAAATATACGGCTACATTTCACCTTTTACAGAAAAGTATGAAGCTTTAGATTTTGTCCAAAAACGAAACCTGTACGCCAAAAATTAAATTTGTAATTTCTTTTATCCAACCTAAATAATCAGATTTCCACTTGGTAAGAAATAATTATAAAGTATTAAAGCACTTTATCCGTGGATAAATTATTATTTTTCCCAATAAATATGTGCACTAAACAAAGATTTGTTATTTCATTTTAACAATACATTCAATTCGATATAAAGGATTGCTGAAAACTGTAACCAAACGATTCGACTTGAGGTGAACATTATGGTAATTTTGTAAGGAAATTGTCACGTTACACGTTTTTCTTTAAAGCAAACCTTACAGAACCATATGAAAACAACTACCATCATTGTGACTTCAATTCAAATCGTTTCGATATATTTTTTAATAATCCTGCGGAAGCATCTCAATTCTTTTCTAACATACAATATTTTATTGTAACCATTCCCTATATTGTAACAATAACTCGTATCTTAATTTTATAATTTCATATAATTTTACAGGAAAACGCATTTATCGTAATATCATAAATAGACCTTAACGTATGTGGTTACCATAGCACTTATGATTTTTGTATAATATGGAGGATTCCAGATAAAGTTTTTATTTATGCGGGATGTCATAAAACAAATTTGTGTCATCATAGGCTTAAGCGTTTGATGTTTCCCTTCAAGTCATTCCAAAACTGTGCAACACTTAGAGTTCCTAACAGCAAAGCATATGCATATCGTCACAAAATCAGTAGACAACAACACCGGGCAAATGCTCCTGAAAAAACTTGATTCAATTTTCTATATAATTTTCAACTATTTTAGAATTTTAAATAATGTTGATTTTGCATGAGCCAATTGAAGTTTACTAAAATGTTGTGTATTACAATAAAGGCAAAAAAGTGTCTTTTAGGCATACAATTTTTAATGTTGGTAATTTTCACAAATTTCTCAGAAAACCTACAAAGATTGAATTATTTTTTAATTCGATTCTTCAGGTTACAGCAAGTATCAAAACAGTCCAGCACAATACAAATACCTGAAATCGGATACCCTGTTTATACTACTTGACAAAAACCTCGGGAAAGTCCACGTGGACATTAAAGGGAGGGGGTAGGGGTACATGAACTGTCCACGCTTGTCCATGTCGGGTGAGGAGGGGGTCAAAACCGATTGTTTTTTGGTCCACGTGGTATATGAATAGCCCGAGAGCAACTAGAATATATACTACCTGACGATAACACTGAATCATCTGATGATCTTCATTCACTTAATCATGTCATTATTACAATTTTTAAAGTATGTATCGGAGTTTTTAGATAATACCACACATAACAGACATCCATGATCGAACAAAAATATTTGAAAAACGTGTGTAAACATTTGAATTAATATACGATAAACACTAGCGCCGCAACACTAACCTATCCCAACTATCCGTCAAATCCATTCCGGAACCGGTTCGAAATCCTGAATGGATTCAGTATGGAATCTTGCTCAAAGAAAACAACCGATTCCGACTCTATCGGTTGATGCATTTGAGCTGGAATTCATGCTGGAAGTCCTACCCGAGCAAACGAAAAGCCCATAATACCCCCATGGTCATGGGGTTTGGCATGGGTGTTTGAAATGGGTTCAAACCATGAAAACACCATCACCATGGTCCGGTAGATCCCATATAAAATACCATATGTTGGTGTATTCATGGGTTATTGAGACCATTTTATGGTGTCTTTATGGTTGTGAATTTTGTCACGGACCATATTCAAGGTCTTTTCAAGGGGGTATGTGGTGTTTGAACCCATGAGTATTTGCTCGGGTAACCAGTTCCGGACTAGTTTGACTGGGTAGAGGACCGCTGCCAAATCTGTCGAACTCAGCCAAAAAAACATGATAACAGTAGCGCACCTGTTTTGGATATCCCACCTACCTTAGAAACCGTTAGACATTTTACACAAGTTGAATGAAGATGGACGTCTGTTCTCTGTGACAATACTGAGAGTTTAAATATGTCAACAGAGGGCACACCTGTTACTACGCCAAAGCTTTTGAAAGGTAAACAAAAGTATAAGCGTAACATTCATTTTCTTCAGGAAAAATGCATTACAGCAACAAGTTGCAAGCATGCAAGGTCTTTTGTCCAAATTTCCGCTGCGAAAATGATTTCACGATCAACTGCTGACCGTCTTAATCTAGTATCCATGATCTTGATGAAGTTTGTAGTTTAAATAATACTTACGTAAAAAATAATCGGCTTTTCATAGTTCCCAGCAAACAATTTCATTATAATAGGTGACTGCAGCTAGGGCGACCCTGGTGAATTGTGAACTACGTTAACTTTCGTCATGTTGTGAATAGTAAACATGTTAACTGTCAAACAATATAATCTTGCCTTTCAACATTGTATCATGTTATGTTAAGAACACTATTCTTATTATTGTCTCATTTGTATTTGTGGTATTTGTAACTATTTTCCAGCTAGTATCGTGTGGCTAGTTGCACGATCATTATATTTTCTCTACTAGTTATCCGCAACAAGATTGCTTGGACATGATTCTAACACCTTAAGGACGTCCGCAGACACTCAGTTCTATAATCTGTGCTTGTCTTAACGATGCAAGGCTAGATTTCTTATGCGAAAAATCTTTTACAATGCTAGATAATATTGTAGTGGTCTCCATTCCCTCTTGCATAGCATGAAGTTTATCCAACCACTCGACCGTAATATACAGCCTTATTCTGCACTACGATGGATCGCTTTTTCGAACGAATGGGATTTGCATTCTCAATAACGACAGTAAAATCAAACGGAAGCCGGCTTCTATCGGACCACATTCGTTCGAAAATGCGATACTTCGTAATGCAGGCGTAGAAAACAAACATATAAGCTAGAACAAACTTTCCCGAAAAACCTGTGTAAACATTTAAATGAAAACACGATGAAAATCACCATCGCATACATAGCGATTGCTGGCCGATCGAAGCGCCGACCAGTACACAATACAGACACTATATACACAGACTAGCGGAGAGAAAACCAGTAAAACTAGCAACCATGAAAAAGACTATATACAAACTGACCTCACTGCAAATCGAGCAAACTTCATATGAACGCTTCAAAAAACTTCATTATTGTAGAAAAGATTGTTTTGAAGTGTCGTAAAAAAAAAATCGCTAACGTTTTCGAAAAAAAACATCAAAAGTTCGGTGGAATAGTGAAAATGTATGGTTTTTACAAATATTGCACAAATAATTCACGAAATGGAGTACGATTGTTCGAGAGTGGACTGTAACTTGATGACTATAGGCGAACCGACGAACTCCGCGAATTTTCTACCAAATAATTCGGAAACCGGATAGAAACACTTGCGTTCAGTTTTAATAATTGTATTTCCGTCTATTTACATGATTAACTTTGTTTTAATTCACTTCACTCAAATAGCTAATCTTCGACTGCATGTCTTCACACGACGAAAGTACGATACCTTATGCCCTTTATTCTCCAATACAGGTAGCATTTTTCTTCCCTTTCGCGCGCTTCATTTGCGTTGCGTTTGTTACGCTGACGTGGCGCAGCGGTGCGTGTTGCCATATTATCTAGGCAGGCTGTGTTTAAAAGTTACACACAAAATTTTCATTCGTGACGTTTAAACGGCCCGAACAACGATACATGGCGTTTTTCCGTTTCCCTTGCGAAAAGGCGGAGCGTAGAAAGTGGCTAGCATTCTGTGAGCTTCCGGAAGATTTCCAAATACTGGGAAGCCATCGTTTGTGCAGTGTGAGTATTTATTCAAAATAACAAACAGAATTACCTGATTTACTATTACGATTTTAGTTGCATTTTGTCGAATGCGATTTGTATATGGATTCCAGCGGTAAGATTCGGAAAAGTGTACATGCTGTTCCCTTCTACAAAACGGTTGCCCAAGTCAGCCAACGCAGGCGTAAACGCAACGATTCCGTCATGGACGATGTCAATGAATTTGCGACGATGTTGAAAACGAAAAAAATATCGAAGAATTTCGATGAAAGCGAGTGTGGAAGTGATACTGGAAATTCGTCAGGTACAGTACATTTGACATACTATCTTCTAATTGTTTTCAAACAGGATTTTTCGAAGATGGAGCAACTGGTTGTCAATCACAGAATAAGCCACAAGACAACATAGATTTTGAATGTCTATATGAATCTTCAGAGGAACTGACCTTGAATGACAATACCACTACTGAAGTATATCATAGCCTTGCATCGACAACTGATAATGGTCAACAGCAGAATCAATCTAACGCACATACAAAACCAGAGTATAAAAGAACAACCTGTTCCAACAACTGCGAACAGTGCTGTAGGTAGGTTTGCCTGCCATTTACATAGCTTTTGTCACTCATGGGTATAATATTTCAGCAAACTACAATATCAGAACGAGCAACTAAAAAGAAAAATTCACGAGCTAGAAAATTTCCGGGATAATTTTACTGAAGTAGACACCGTTCAGAGGATCGTCGGGCACGACCAATTTCTTTTAATGACATCTAAGGTACAGAGAATTAAAAAACGATCAAGTGAAAGCGTACTCGAAGGCCTTCGTACTAGATATTCTTGTGGAAGAACTGCATACGAAGAAGAAAGGAAGAAGCGCTGTTTGCCAAGTTGTCGTACACTGAACGAAAAATTACAAGGACTAAAATTTGAAACCGGGTGCCTTGATGAAGTCTTCATGTTTGTGGAGAACAAGGTTAAAGTCATGAATGAACTGGATAAGGAATGCGCGATTGTTCTCGATGAAATGGCAATTCAAAAAGGAGTAAATTTTTGTTCGAATTGGAAGCAGTTTATAGGCTACATCACTCTTCCTAATCACAGTGGGACAGCCAGTCATGTTATGGTTTTCATGCTGGTAGGCATTAGAGCCCATTGGAAACAGTTGATCGCATACCATTTTACTGGAGAAGCAATCGACCATGGCTGCTTGAAGGCAATCGTAGCTGACATAGTAGGAAAAGCTGAAAATGTCGGCCTTCGTGTCCACGCACTCATCAGTGACGGTGGTAGTATGTAGTATTATATAATTATTATGCAATATTTTAGACCAATTTACGAATTAAAATAATAAATTATATTTCATGCATTGTACGTATCATACGTGGTCAATAGGAGTATTTTCAGGAACCCGACCCAGATTACTCCTTATAGACATTCAGTGGGCGTAATACGATCGTCCCAGTAGCATTTGCAAATAAAATGATTATTCTCTGCGTGCCACTTTTATATACAAATATTCGACTGGAGCGCTAATCTTCATCTCCTTTCAGGCAATAACAAACGATTGTGGAACGACTTTGGTGTTCAGCATACTCAAGCAACAGTTCTCAACAACAATCCTATTAAGCATCCGACATGTCCCCAACGAATCTTCGAAGTAATTCCTGACCCTGTTCACATTTATAAGAGCATGATTCAAGGATGGATTTCAAATGAAATTGTTGAGCTTCCTAGCTAGTTACAGGACTTAGCTACATCAACGGCCGACATCAAACACCTTCAAGAACTTGTATTGTATGAACAAGAGTGTGATTTGAAAATGGCATCGGGTCTGAAATTAGAAGATGTCAATTTCACAAGAAAAGCATCAAACTTTGATAAGATGAAGGTGCAAAATTCAACAAAATATGTTAATCACTCGGTGGCAGCAGCGTTGAAAGCATATAGTGTGCAAAGTGGCAGAAAAGATGTCCTAACTACAGCGTATCTAATCGAGAGTGCGAGTACTTGGTTCACCTATATTACTTCGAGGAACATTGATACAGCATTGAATCAGCGCAATGAGGATGCTTATATTCGAGCGATTAATTCATTGAAGACATTTAAAACTATGATTTATGATTGTAAAGTGGGAGGTAAAGGTCTGTGGAAACCATGGAAATTTGCAGTGGTATTGGCTACGGATACCATACTTCGTCTTCAAGACTTTTTCCTGAGAGAAGTTGGTTTCGACTATTTTCTTCCAGGACGACTAACGCAAGACTGTTTTTTCGCAGCTGCGGCGGCGGCAAATGCGACCTACTGCTCTTCAAGTGAAAGACAATTTGAAGCTTCTTACAGTATCCCAATACATGACGGATGTCAAAAATACATCTTACGAGTGGAACTCAGCTGAATGGTTGACTTGTTTCTCTGAGCATTTAAAGAACTTGGCCAAAAATAGAAAATTCGAAAATAGATCCAGTTTTAAATGTTAATGTAGCAAGTACCGTAGTGGCTGAGCAGTTGACATTTAATTACGATGTCGATGATTTCTTGGATAAATGTGACAAAAACCGAGTATCCCGTGTATCTGAAGAAAACGTGGTCTACTACTTGGCTGGTATGGTTATGCGTCAGCTTCTTGAGAGATCGAGTTTATGCAGTACGTGTGTCGAGAGTTGTATGAGCAACAATATCATATCTGAGGAATTTGCTACGTTGACTCATTTGAAGGATTACACAGGCAACGCTCTAAAATACGTCAACGTTGAAACGTACAACTTATTCCTGGAACTTGAAGATATATTTACACGTAATATTTCAGTATTCCGACTGCTGAATGAGAATCTGGAGTTGAAATATTACAATATGATGTCACAAGTACCAGCTCTGCACTTACCAGAATGTCACAAGATAAAAGACAAAATCATCAAACGATATATTCAATTCCGTTTACGAGTAAGCCGGCAAAAATTTCCTCGAGAAAAGCGAAATGACAGTAAATCTATGGCCATATGAATGACAATACTGAAACAGAAACATACTTTTCAAATATTCAATGAATTATCAGCGCCTAATAAAAAAAAAATTAAACTTGCTCTGTGGTGGAAGCAACACCCCTAAGTTTCTGTTGTATACTCTTATACTTTACACGAATCTCCCTTTTTAGAACAACTTCGGGACAGTTTACGAAATCTTGGGGCTTATCAGTTTCTATTTTCTGAAAACATTCGTTTTGATTTATAAGAGCACAATAAAGTGAACGATGCATCTTTTCCATGACACTTTTTCGCATAAGAATCAACTTTAATACTTGACAATGCAAATATATTACTAATTGTTCCAATACTAATCTGATCCGATTCATTTAAAGTATGAAATACTAGTCAACCCATCAGGCTCTCTTGGTCATGCAAAATTCTTCGACGAAATTTACCCTAGTTAACAATACTTCTCCCTTTTCTTCTTCTTCTTCTTCCAATTCTGTTTATTTTCCGTCGGCCTATTTCCGCTACGAGGCCAAACACCGACGCCAGAGAGGTGACACTCCCACTATCTGGATTGGATATCGACCCATCAACTCATGGACCGGGGACCAACGGCTTTACTTCCCTTCCGAAGGAAGGCGTGACCTCAGATTTTTCTCACCACTGAAAAATCTCAACGACCTCGACTGGGATTGAACCCAGACCAACTGGGGTGGGTGGCGGTCACGCTTACCACCCAACCATCGGCGCCGTCTTTCTCCCTTTTCAACCAACCCTCCCGCAACTTGACGTTTAGCCTAAGTTGCATGAAACCACCGTGTTTCGAATGATGTCGCCACCATAGAACGCCGTCCACAAATTGCGATACTGTAAATTTCTATCCGAGAAAATAATTCCGTGACGTCTTTTACGAACTTGTTTTCTTTATTTACATTCGGAAGCGGTAATCAAGATGATCATTTCAAAACAGCATAATAGTTTAATATAAATACAAACAAGTTAATTCGTCATTTTGGAGTTTCATAAAAGGATTACAAATTGTACCGAATGTAAAATGTAAAATGCATGATTTGATTTGAGTGCGCTTTTAGTGTGAACTTTTTCTTCTCCCGTCGCCCTTGAAATATCTTTCGCATATGACAATTCTCGAAAGTTTGTCGTTAATCTAAAATACATTTAGTTTTGTGATTATCTTTTTTCACTTCGTATTTAACAAAGGCGGGATTGACTTCGATTGTTTATTTCTGACAGCATGCGACATTTACGGTGCAGAGGTTTCCACAAAATTCAGAAGTGATGACAGCTCATTTTCTATCGGAGAGGGAGAAAAACAGTCCAGTATCATTGTGTGCGTTGTTTAAATTGCAATGCAAATATTACTACCTAATATCTTAAAACTAAATGAAGATGCTCACTAACTAGCATAAGCGCCGCTTGTTTGTACGCTGATGATTCCAAAAAATCATGAATCATTTAAAAATAATGCATCGGAATAAAGATGCATTATTTTTATAATAAAACAACACCAAACCCAAAAGTCTTCAAAAATGAATTATCGGAAGTAAAAAAATATGAACAAGAAAATTTTCACTGTGAACAAATTTACGCTTTTTTTAGAAATTGCTCTTGAATAAAGATTGATACCGCCATTTTAGACCCACAGACCCAAAAAAAGTGGTTTCAACGATTTGTATAGGAGCTGTCAAGTTGTTCCCCCTCTGTTTTCAACCCATTATGCTCGTTTGGCTGCAGTTTTTGACAGTCCGTTTGGGTGCACTTTTTGACACTTCGCTGGTCTGTGTATATAGTGTCTGTACTTACCCACATTACCACGGCAGATGGATAGCTAAACAGAGGCGAGATGCCCCACCTGCCAACACCGATCGCCTCAATACATGCCGACAAGTGACGGGCGAACGAAATGCAGGCTCAGATGCAACAACCAGGCGGATGGCTGCGTTCTTTGCTATGAATATTAGCCCCGCCATTCGCATGCCTTTTGCCTGCCGTTCGCACGCCATCCGGTCGCCAGCATGCCTGCCGGCGGATGGTACCTTCGGGTGGGGCATCCCGCCTCCCATAGAGTAACAAATAATTCAAAGTTGTTCTAAATCGATGAAACGTGTACAGAGGGGGAACAACTTGACAGCTCCTATACAAATCGTTGAAACCACTTTTTTTGGGTCTGTGGGTCTAAAATGGCGGTATCAATCTTTATTCAAGAGCAATTTCTAAAAAAAAGCGTAAATTTGTTCACAGTGAAAATTTTCTTGTTCATATTTTTTTACTTCCGATAATTCATTTTTGAAGACTTTTGGGTTTGGTGTTGTTTTATTATAAAAATAATGCATCTTTATTCCGATGCATTATTTTTAAATGATTCATGATTTTTTGGAATCATCAGCGTACAAACAAGCGGCGCTTATGCTAGTTAGTGAGCATCTTCATTTAGTTTTAAGATATTAGGTAGTAATATTTGCATTGCAATTTAAACAACGCACACAATGATACTGGACTGTTTTTCTCCCTCTCCGATAGAAAATGAGCTGTCATCACTTCTGAATTTTGTGGAAACCTCTGCACCGTAAATGTCGCATGCTGTCAGAAATAAACAATCGAAGTCAATCCCGCCTTTGTTAAATACGAAGTGAAAAAAGATAATCACAAAACTAAATGTATTTTAGATTAACGACAAACTTTCGAGAATTGTCATATGCGAAAGATATTTCAAGGGCGACGGGAGAAGAAAAAGTTCACACTAAAAGCGCACTCAAATCAAATCATGCATTTTACATTTTACATTCGGTACAATTTGTAATCCTTTTATGAAACTCCAAAACGACGAATTAACTTGTTTGTATTTATATTAAACTATTATGCTGTTTTGAAATGATCATCTTGATTACCGCTTCCGAATGTAAATAAAGAAAACAAGTTCGTAAAAGACGTCACGGAATTATTTTCTCGGATAGAAATTTACAGTATCGCAATTTGTGGACGGCGTTCTATGGTGGCGACATCATTCGAAACACGGTGGTTTCATGCAACTTAGGCTAAACGTCAAGTTGCGGGAGGGTTGAACGTGTAAAAGCTGTCTGTAAACGTCAAAATTTGACGTTTAATGACAGCTCATACTCCTTTCATCGATTTAGAAATATTATTCAGGAAAAATTGAAAATGTTTTACAAAGTACATTTAATATTAGTTAATCTGAAAAAAAATTCTTAAAGTTTTGTATTTCTGGATTTGTGTGGATAATTTCTGCATAATTTGTTTCGGAATTTTGGACTGCAGTTTTTGAATTTTCTAGTTGTTTAATTGTTTGATTTTTCAGTTGGACTTATTAACATTAGTAACAGTTATACAATGCTCTGCCAAGTGATGTTATGCAGCAAAGTTAGTGTGATGCAGCTTGGCCACACAGCTGCGGCCAAGTTTCCGCTGGAGAACGTGTTTGTAAATCATCCGTCGGAAGTGCAATCAAATCTGTGATCCACTCGTTCGTCTGGTTTACTCAAACATGGGTTATGGCTAGTTTAAAGCCGACTAAGCGGCAGTGAAGATGGATAACGCACATAAATGCAATGTAACGTTGCTACGGATGTAGTACTTTGATATTTTGTATAAATGATATGCTTAGGCACAATCACAGTGCGTTTTTTGTAGATACCAAGTTACTGCAGATCAAATCGATACCGCTCAGTCGGCTTACCCGGTACCTGGTCAAACCATTCGCAATTTGATTCGGAATCCTGAATGAATTCAATATGGAATCCAGTTGAAAGGCAACAACCGATTCCGAAACCTACTGAGTCAGAATAGGTTATTGCATTTGAGCTAAGTCGAAATCCTTATTGAATTCATTCAAGATACCGAACCGGTTTCGGAATCGGTTTGACTGAGTATATTTGAATAAACCGAAGGCGTTAGTACCCTATAAGAACGGTTGGTTTCAAAATCGTCCAATAAAGGACGTTCGTTGGACCAATTTGGACAACGTCCAAATAACCGTTCAACAAACGTCCATCGTTGGACCCGTGTTGAACGGGTTTGCAACAATTTTTTGGACGTCTTAGTGGGTATAAAGGGGCGCAAAGAGTGTGCAGAGAGTGAAGCCAAAAAAGTCTACTTATCGAGCAAAATTGCTACAAAGACGGATTCCAATTGTGCACGATAGGTAGTCTTTTTTGTCTTCACTCTTTGCGCAATTGTTCTCTATAAACTGTGGAGTAAACCGGACAAATAAGTGAATCACAGGTTGGTTTGCACATCCGCCGGCGGGTTTGATAACACCTCTTCAGGTGGACCGTCAGCGGCTTAGTGCAGCTTGGTATCCTTCGCTGCGACTATGTGGTCCAGCCACACAACGCTAGCTTTGCTGCATAACATCACTGGCAGAGCACTACGTCACTGTTACTAGTGTTATTAAGCACAAATGAGGAATAATATATTCAATAATTTGTAAATTCAAAAACTGAACGAAATTCTAAAACAGGATAAATTATGTACATTATAAAAATCAGAATTACAAGACGTTAAGAGCGAAAAAATTATAGTTTTTTGAAAATAAATGACAGAAGTAACAAAAATATATAAATTGCTTGCTAAAAATATCTAAAATTCAAGATATCTGTAATCAAAATTTTAAAAATTTTGAGACTAGAGAATTCCAATAACAACAACAAACATCCACAAAAATTAAAAAAAATCGATTTCAAAATTAAACAATGTTATAATTAAAAAAGTCTAAAAATGAAAAATCAAATCTTCAAAAATTCAGGAAAGTTGAAGAATTCAAATGTTAAAAATTATAAACTTCAAAAATCGAAATGTTCAAAAAGTAAGACCCAGAAATTCAGAAACACAATGATACAAAAATTCATGTAATGCAATTCAAGTATTACAAATTCAATAGTTCAATAGTTCTAAAATACAAAGATGCAAAAATTCCAAATCAAATTAATACAACCACAATAAAAATACAAATACAAAAAGAAAAAATCAAAAATACAGAATTACTAAAATTCAAAAGCACTAAAAATTCAAAAAAAAAAATGAAATGCCCTTTTAGCACAAAATTCTCAAATTCAAAAGATCAAAAATTGAAGACATCAAAAATTCAGAAATTCGAATATTCGAAAATTCAAGAATTCGAAGATTTTTAAATCCAAAAATTGAAAAAGAAATAAAAATTCAAAGATCCGGTAATTCAATGGTTCAGAAATTCAAAAACTCGAAAAATCAATGATTAAAACATGCAAAAAATTGAAAATTCTGGTTTCAAAAATTCAACAACTCCAATATTCAATTATTAAAAATTCCAAAATTCGAAGAGCAAAGAATTCAAAAATTCTGTAATTCAGAAATTCAAATTCAAACATTCAAATATTAAAAAAATATCAAGAATTCAGCAATTAAAAAAATCTTGTATTCTTATATTAAAAACTTCTGCAATTCAACGCAACAACAACACAAAAATTTACAAACGCAAAAACACAAAAATGCAACAAAAAAAACATAAATATATAAATGCAAAAATTCAAAGGATCAATAAATTAAAAATTCAAGGTAACAAAATACTAAATATTCAGAAATTGAAAAAATCATAAATTCGAGTATTTAAAAGTTCAAAAAGTCAAAGATTCAAAAATTCAAGAATATGAAAATTTTAGAAATTTCAATAACCAAAAATTCAATATTTCAAAAATTCAACCATTCAAAAATTCTAATGTCTAAAATTAAAAACCTCGAAAATTTATAAAAATCCGATATTGAAAAATTCTTAAGTTCAAAAATTCAATTTTCAGAAAAAAACAAAATATATAGATCCAGAAATTCAAAAACACAATAATGCAAACATACTAAAATACAGAAATACTAAAATTCTAAAAACATAAAAATTTCAAAAATACAAGAATCCATAAACACAAAAAATATAAAAATACAGGGATGCAAAAATATAAAAAGTACAAAAATACTGAAACACAAAAGCACAAAAATACGAAAATGTAGAAATACAACAGATAGAAAATATATATATATATATATATATATATATATATATATATATATATATATATATATATATATATATATATATATATATATATATATATATATATATATATATATATATATATATATATATATATATATATATATATATAGATATAAAAAAAATCCAAAATTCGAAAGTACGAAAATATTGTGTATTTACTCGAAAGCTGACAGCAAATATGTATTTGGCTGAAAGTAAGTGTTCGAATACAGGGGATGTGTGAATGGTGTCTGCTGTTTCGCGCTGTATGAGGTATTGAATCATTACAATTCACATATATGTCTGTAGAAAAAGCAATACTTTCAAAATTTAATTTGAATATAATTTATTTCCTAGAATAATGCTTTTATTGATAATGCTTCTCATAATTGCCGGTATTGTCACCCCCGTGCGGTAGAAGTCAAACCAAAACAATCATCACTCACTGGCGGCTGTTTCATTCATTTCGTATAATCTAATTCATGCGTGGTTGTGTTAGTGCGACAGTTGAGGGGAAATGTTGTTGGACCTTGGGGGTTGAGGTTAAGTTAGCTGAAGGATAACATACTCATTCCACGCCTTTATGCATTATATCTGTATGCAATTCACAGATAGTGAATGACTCGATTAATTTTTGACAAACTGGTTGACAATGAAGTGTCAGCGACTATTCTCGCGACTACTCGACCGAACGAATACTTTAACCGTCCGTTCAGATAGAGATTAAACGCACAATACAAAGATTCAAAAATACAGGAATACTAGAATACAAAAAATGCAAAATACAAGAACACTATACCACAAAAATTCAAAAATACAAAAACACAACAATACAAAAACACAATAATATAAAAATACGAGATCACAAAAATACCAAAATACAAAAATACAAGAGCATAAAAATATAAAAATACAAAAAAATCAATGATACAAAAAAACTAAAAATACAAGAATACAAAAATACAGAAATACAACAATCCAACAATACAAAAATGCAAATATATATATATAAATACGAAAGTGCTAAAATAGGCAAATACAAAAATTTTAAAATACAAAAATAAGAAAATGCAAAAATACAAGAATGCAATAATAGAACACATACAAAAACACAAAGATACAAAATCACAAAAATATAAAAACTCTAAATCACAAAAATACCAAAATACAAAAAACAAAAGAGTAAAAAAACGAAAATACAAATATACGAAAATACAAAAATACGATATTACTAAAAATGCAAAAATACCAGAATACAAAAATACTGAAACACAAAAAAAACGAAATGCAAAAATACAAAAATATGAAAATACAAAAATTCAATAATGCAAAAATACAAGATTACAACAATACAAAAATGCTAAAAATCCAAGAATAAAATAATGCAAAAATACTCAAATACAGAAATACAACAATCCA
This sequence comes from Topomyia yanbarensis, assembly GCF_030247195.1. Taxonomy (NCBI): domain Eukaryota; kingdom Metazoa; phylum Arthropoda; class Insecta; order Diptera; family Culicidae; genus Topomyia; species Topomyia yanbarensis. Next base: position 179,247,206 of record NC_080672.1, read on the forward strand.
ATAATACATCAATTTAATAATACAAAAATAACAAAATACCAAAATACGAATATACTAAAATACAAAACTACGAATACGAAAATACAAAACTTAAAAAATACAAGAATAGAAAAATTCAACATACTGAAACCCAAAAATACAAGAACACAAAGATACAAAAACACAAGAATATAAAAATACAAAATCACAAAACTATAAAACTATAAAACACAAAAATGCAAATAAACAAAAATACAAAAACACAAAAATTCATAAATGCAAAAGTTCAAAGGATCAATAAATAAAAAATCAAGAGATGAAAATATCAAATATTCAAAAATCCATAAATTAAATTATTTAGGAATTCAAAAAGTTAGATTCAAAAATTCAATATTTCAAAAATTCATGAATTTTAGAAATTTCAAAAATTCAATAATTCGAAAGTTCTAACATTTAATCATTTAAAAAATTAAATATAGAAAAATTTCAAAATTCAAAAATAAAAATTTCAGAAATTCACCACAATACAATACAATACAATACAATAAAAATTCAAATTTGAAATGATTCAGAAATGCAGAAATACAAAAATGCAAAAATTAAAAATACAAAAATATGAAGAAACAATAATACAAAAATACAAAAATGCTATAATACAGACAAAAAAAATCCAAAATTACAAAAATATTATAACAAAAATGCAATAATTCTGAAAGGTAGAAATACAGAAATACAAAATTTAAAAATACAAAAGTACGAAAACACAAAAATATAATAATACAAAAATAGGAAAACACTAAAATGCAATAAAACCTGTTTTAATCCACCTAGTGGTGTAATTGTGTCTTTCTCATTTATCAAAGCTGGTTGCGTTCAGTATAACATTGAGGAAATGGCTATTACATTCTTATTACACTTGGTAAGTATATATGAGTGCACGACTGCTACGAACCTGATGAGCAACATGTCGACGCTGACACACTTGAGACAAACAAAAATATAATATTTAATTAGCTTAACAGCGCGAGTTCAATGTTGTCTTCACTTTAACATATTTTGAAATGCGCAGTGGTGGGAAAGGGTAGGGGCATAATTAGTGGGAGGGGAGGATGCGTTAGGAAAAACCTAACATATTTGGGGTGAAGGGAATGCGGGTGTGAAGTTGGTCAAAGAGAGGGGGGGGGGGGTGAAGGTAAGAGAGTTGAAAAGGGGTGTGAGAGGAAGGAGGGGTAGATGGGGGGTGCAACTTCATACTATGCCTTCCATTTGAGACTAGGTTAGTGAAAATTGGTGCAGTCATCACCGAAGTGGCTCTAGTTCTGAAATATGTCCGGAACCCGGGACTTCCGGAATTATCGATAATGGACAATATATTCCAAGAATCTAGGCCAGCGAATCGAAGTATTTTGATGTTCATTTCAATAGATTTTTAAACTATGAGGTGTTACGATTGTACCGGTTTATATGAGAAATTCCTTTGTAACCGCAATAACCAAACTGTAACTCCGGAACCAAAAATCAAGACTGAATGAAATTCAATGGCAGTCAATGGAAGTATTATGTCTTTAATTTGAAATCAAGTTTGTAAAAATCAGTTAAGAGTTCGCTGGAAAAGAGGGGGTTATTAGCTTAGGAACTTGGCGGGCTCCCCGGGGGCATCAATAACCGTCATAGGTGGCCAATGTGGTCAAAACTACTTTGATTGGTTTTATTGATATAGAACCGCAAATCCAAGTAATGTTGAACCTATTTGAATATGTATTATATCATTCGGGCATCATGGTGTTACCAGTTTATAAGGGAATTTGATGTGTGACCGTACTCTTCAATTCGTAACTCCGGAACCGGAAGTCGGATCAACTCAAATTTATATAGCAGCTTATGGGAGCATTGGGAGCATTGCGAAATCAGCAAAGTTCCAAAAAGTCTATTTTTCTCAAAAACATTTTTTTCGGTGTAACATAAAGTCTCGACGTTTCATAAATTTTAAGGACATTAAAGGAAATACGAATTAAATTTCTGAAATTTCATGGGGTCCCCCCTTCGAAATAAAAATGCAAAATACAAAAATGTAAAAATTCAAAATACAACAACGCAGAAAACTAAAACACAAAAATGCAAAAATATAAAAATACATAAATACAAAAATACAGAAATCCAAAAATACTTGAACGCAAAAATACAAAAATTTTAAATACAAAAATATACAAATACAAAAATACAGCAATACAAAAATTCAATAATGCAAAAATACAACAATACGAAAATTTGAAAATACAAAAATGCAAAAATATAAAAATGCAAGAATACAAAAATACAAATATACTAATATACAAATATATAAAAATACCAAAATACAAAAATACGAAAACACAAACATACAAAAATGTAGAAATACAAAATTACAAAAATGCGAGAATACCACAATACAAAATGGTAAAGTACACAAATACAAAAACATAATTATGTGTTATTAATTACAAAAATATAAAAGATACGAAAATGCTAAAGTCCAAGAAAACAAAAAATGTAAAAATTCAAAATACAACAACGCAGAAAAATGCAAAAATATAAAAATACATAAATACAAAAATACAGAAATCCAAAAATACTTGAACGCAAAAATACAAAAATTCTAAATACAAAAATATACAAATACAAAAATACAGCAATACAAAAATTCAATAATGCAAAAATACAACAATACGAAAATTTGAAAATTCAAAAATGCAAAAATAGAAAAATATAAAAATGCAAGAATACAAAAATACAAATATACTAATATACAAAAATATAAAAATACGAAAACACAAACATACAAAAATGTAGAAATACAAAAATACAAAATTACAAAAATGCGAGAATACCACAATACAAAATGGTAAAGTACACAAATACAAAAACATAATTATGTGTTATTAATTACAAAAATATAAAAGATACGAAAATGCTAAAGTCCAAGAAAACAAAAAATTTAGAAATACAAAAATACAAATTGATAAAAAGTACAAAAATTCAAGAGATAAAAATTTGAAAAAAGCAAAATTTTCAAAAAAAAACAAAAATTCAAAAATTTAAAATCAAAGAGCTTAAAAATTTAAAAACTCTGAATACAAATATTCAAAAATACGCAAGTAAATTGAAAATTTCCAAAATTCAACAGCTCGAAATATCAGAAATTGAAGCTTTTAAAAATTTTAATACCCAAAAAAATTTAAAATGATGGATTCAAAAATTCCTTACATTATTATATTTTTAAATTCTTGAATTTTTAAACTTTTAAATATTTTTTCTTAAGTTTTTAAATTCCTGATAAAATGTTCAAAATTTTTTAAATTTTTAAATGCTTAAATTTTCAAGATTTGAAGCGTTTAAATTTTTAAATTATTAAACTATTAACTTTTTAAATTCTTGAATTTTTTTTTAAATGTTCACATTTTAAATTTTTTGAATTCTTAAATTTAAAATTTCTTAAATTATTAAATTGTTAAATATTGAAATTTATGAATTTTTAATGTTTTAAACTTTTAATTCTTAAATTTTTAAATTCTAATTTGAAATTTTTTTAATATTGAAATCTTTAAATTTCAAAATATTTTGATATTCAAATTTCTTAAATGTGGTTTTTAAATCTCTACATTTTTGCATTACTTAATATTGAAATCTTTTAATTATTAAATATTGAAATTTTCAAATTTTTAGATGTTTAAACTATTAAATTTTTAAAATTTTTAGGTTTCTCAATCTTTAAATATTAAAATTTTTAAATTTTCGCATATATAATTTTTTAGATTCATGAATTTTTAAATTTTTAGTATCCTTAAACTTTTTAAATTCAAATTTTTTGTATTTTTTGATTTTTTTACTTTTCAATTTTTTTATATTTAAACTTAAATTTTTTTAAATTCATAGATTTTTTGTTTTTTGATCCCCAAATTCTTTTCAATTTTGATTTTTCCTAACTTTTCAATCTTTGTTCTTAAAATTACCTTTAAATTCAAAAATTTCAAAAAATTTAAGTTTCGAAATTTTAAACATTAAATTCTTTAAATTTCTAAACTTTTAAATTTAAAAAAAAAATTATTTCAGAAGTTTGAATAGTTAAATTTTTACATTCCAAGATTTTAAAATTTTTGAATTCCGAAATTTTTGAATTCCTAAGTTTTTAAATTTCTAAACCTGTAAATTTTTCCAATCCTCAAATTTTCGCATCTCTAAATTTTTAGGTTTTCAAATTAATATATTTTCAAATCTCAAAATTTTTGAATCGGTAAATTTTTAGACTCACATATTTTTAAATTTATGAAACTTAATATTTCCAAATTTTTAAATTTATTGATTTTAAAATTTCCAAATTTTTAGATTCTTAATTTTTTTGCCGAGTTTCTATGTACGCATTTGAGTAGAATACGTGAGTATGGAATTTAAGGAAGTCGCAATAATTGGGATTGGTTCTGATAGTCATTTGCATAAGTACCTGGCAGTGAGTATGTATTAGGTTTGGATTCTCCTTAATTATGTGATGCTACTTAACACTTACAAATACTTCATCACATGTGTGACAAATCTTCTTATCGCTTGATTTGCCTTGAAGCGGAGAGTACTATGCAATATTAGGAAGCTTTTCCTCCTGACAATTCTGATAAACTATTTCACAATTGTACATGAAACCCTTCACCTTGACTAGGACAAAGAAAATATTAGGTTTGTTACAGTACACGAAAGTTGCTCCGGAGCAAAACATACTAACTCCTTTTTAAACCGGAGCTAGCAGAAGAAGAAAAAAGAGAAAAGTAATTGTCTAGTTTAGTGACTATAGCGATAGAGGTCCATTTTCAATGGGGTTTTTTGCCAATAGGGTGTATTTTAGCCTGAATAAACCGAATCCGAGAGCGGAAATGTGAAATTTTTAACCAATGTTCAATAAACTGAAAAAATAAGTTGTGATTAATAACACTCATAACAATAACAGTACTTAAACAAGTGAGCTTATACAGTGGAGCTAATGTGATGTGGCTTGGTCGCATACCCGAGGCGAAGGATCCGAAGAGGCGCAAAGCCACTGAGAATCCGCCGGACGAGGAATTGATTAACTCGTTGCTGAAATTGCAAGCACACCTGTGATCCTCTCGTTTGACAGGTTTACTCAAACATAGAGGCTATAGTTAGTTGAAAGCTCGTACACCAGAAAGTGATGTGGCATTGCCACATTAGTCAGTATTCGGTTGACTAATGTGGCTACCCCACATCGTATTCTGGTGTATTGTCAGACTTCGCTGCCGCTCAATCGGCTTTAAACTACCTATAACCCTTATGTTTAAGTAAACCGGACCAACGGAATGATCACAGGTTTGCTTACAAATTCCAGCAACGGGTTTATCAATTTCTCGTTCGGCGGATCCTCAGCGGCTTTGCGCCGCTTCGAATCCTTCGCCTCGGGTATGCGGCCAGGCCGCATCACACTAGCTCCGCTGTGTAAGCTCACTTGTTAAAGAACTGCTATTGTTAAGACTGTTATTAAGCACAACTTATTTCTTCAGTTTATTTAACTACGGTTGAAAATTTCACATTTACACTCTCGGATTCGGTTTATTTAGATTGAAATACATTTTCTAAACTAGATAATTATCAAGAGAAAGAAGAGATTACAGGAACGATTTTCTCATTGTTTCCTCCGGAGTACTTCAAGTTTCTCTTGGCATTGGAACAAACCTAACACTTTCTACGCAATATTACTCACCGGACAAAAAGGCGTGAAACGAGAAATTTCCACAATACATCGTGCAGCACCTCCAGCGAGGGTTGCTGATGTACGAAGCAGCGCGGTGGAACAGTCCACCCTCCGGGTACTAGATCACAAATCCTCAAGATAAATATTTGAGAGCAAAGCATATGACAAACGAATGCAATATTCAGTGGATACAATTTAGTTTGCAACACTCCGTGAACTAGCAAGTGGTTACCGACTGCTTTTTTCCAACACGCAATCCACAATGAAATTTCTTCGCCGAATCAACATCTGAATAATCTTGGCTCTACTGGCTACTTTACTATCAATATAATACTTCGCTCACCTTTGGAAGAAACAAGTATTTTCATGCAGAAGAATTTGACAACGACATCAACATCTATGATCGAATATCACTATTTTGCACAACAGCAACTTTTCTTATTGAAAACACATTTGATTGCGGAGATTCGGCTCGATCCGTAAATCACTTGCACTAGCAGTATAATCCGCTCCCCCGAGAACGGGAGGAAACACCACCGAAATTCACTGCTGTACATCTCCAGTAAAATACCGTGAAGTCCCATAACAAAAAAAATCGAAAAAAAACTATGTCCCGAAAAAACACAAGTCTCGAAAAAATCGCGAAAACGGCTAAGTGTCAGCCGTCGATGAAAAAAATACAAGTCCCAAAAGCGGGCTGCGCTATTACGATGTTCGCCCGCCGTTTACTAGCCATGGCGGACGAAATCAAAATTTCATTAGCCATCATGCCTCAGCAGAAAGTGGGACACCGAGCAAAATTTAAATTGAATTTCCATAAAAACGTCTTATGACTTTCAGACATAAGGATTTTAAATGGATTTTATAACTCTGTCTTATGATTTGGAGGGGAAGTTTTTCAAATCCATCTTTATTATTTTCATAAAACAGTCTTATGAAATTTATAAAAATGTCCGAATGAACGCCATAGGTGCCCATTTATGAAAATTACTGACATTTATATACGGAAAACAGTAGAAATCTAGCGGCAGATCACGTGTGATGCATTTTTAAAAACCAGTTAAATTAAATGCATTTCTTTCCATCAAAATAGAAATTCGTAATGTATTTTGCGTAGCGTGCAATGTATTTTGCGTTGCGTGTAAGACGTCAGAACCCTGCCAAAATTAGCCCTAAATTCAACAAAACGTCGAACAAAGTGAATCAGCGTAGGACGTTTGTTAAACAAACTTTTCTGCGAGGGAGTGCAAAGTTGATGCAAAAATGGAAATTAAATGCATTTTTTCTAATTTGGTGCAAATTTTTTATACATTCCTAGAGTGATCTACCCCTAGGTAGAAATAATGATTTCCATAGAACAGTCTTATGAAATTCATCATAATGTTCGAATAAATGCCATAAGTTTTTTATGGATATTATTGTGCATTTATATAAAAATAGAACATGGTTGACATTTCTCGAGCATTTTAGTAGGGAAAAAATCAACAGTAAAAATGAACCTTGAGAGGATATTAGGTTTTACACCAACCGACATAACCCCACAAAATGAGCCGGATGAACTTCGTTCGACAATTGGGTCATTAAATGAGAAAAAAAAAGTCGTTTTTTATTACTTACATCGATAAAGCTGATTTTCGTGATTGCAACAATATTTTTTTCCAACTCAGGAAACGTGAAAATAATATTAAAATTTAAAATAAAGAAATATGTTGACAGTCTGGATTTGACACTATAGGAAGGGTTTGACATATCGAATTTCACGACAAATGATGCCCTGTCAGAAAAAAATAAGTCAAGTTTTCTCGGTTTTTCCACAGGGTTATTTTTATTTGACATAAACACCATACATTGCATATAGTTTTTTTTCATTTTGGGTGTTGTCCTGATAGGCCAGATGTAAACAACCGCTGTTTTCCTATGTATGGTTGCCAAGTTTACATTAGATTTATTTTAAAAAACAAAAAAATCGTTTTTACGTATTACAACGAATTTTTTTTTGAAATCATGTTATATTATGTATATTGGACCTAAAATTTATCGAATGGAACGGAAAACTATATATAGCTTAATGACCCAATTCTCGGTGGATTGTTTACCTGTGAGTTACGTGAGTTTGAATGTAACAGATGAGCACCCGCTGCACTCTAATTCACGCAACTGACAAAGTAAACAAACCACCGAGAATTGTCAAACATGAACGTCATTCATCATGAGTTCATTTGTGTGGTCATCTTGTTGAACTCAATTCGGAACAAATGAACCGCCAAGTGTAGATCCCTTCAGAAGATTGAAGAGAAAACTCATTAAATATTAAAATTTGTACATAATGGGCAACGCTTCGTCAATATTTCCTGGGAAACTGAGCTTAGACAACTGGGAAACTGGACTTGACAACTGAATGATAATGATTGTTACTTCTCAAATCATTTTGATAATTATAAAATACGCGTCAGACACTAATTATATGCACAACTTATTTCATTTCAAATAATCGGATATCTTCTGTAAAAATCATAACCATGTAAACTGATTTAACCTTTAAAGGCGCAAAGCAATTTTTTTCAAATTTTCTGAAAATTGTCTCACAGTTTTAATACGTCACTATGATAATTTTGAGATGGTTTTCACAATGTTGTTTTAAAACAACATTGCGCATTTAAGGGTTAATGCTCACAGTAATTTATTGAATACAGTTGTGATTCGCTGGTTGGGCCACAGCCATGTCCAACTAATGAATTTGATTCACTAGTTGGAGCGATTGACAAATGCCAAAAACTCTCCAAAGGAGATGTTGGCAGTGTAAATGCATCTGTTCATACCCAGGTAACCAACAAGCATTAGTGCATGCAGTAAAGTAGCGTAAAATTTGCATTCTTATTAAAAACTTCTTGCCAGTAAACAGCATTCTGAATGCACAACAGTAGTAAAAAAGCATTTTCATAGCACAGCAGTAATGTAGCCGTATATTTTGCCAAAAGCGACTTTTAAATAGCATTTAAAACGACTTAAGTGCTTATCAAGTAGCCGTTAAGACGCATTCAGCATGCTTATTGGTTACTTGGGTATCTCTAAATATTGTCAGATTGATTGTCAATGTTAATTTGACACGAGATTTTGACGTTCAGATGCTTTTTAGTTGGACAATGGTCCAACTGGCGAAGGTCTAACTAAAAAGCGATCCAGTTAAAAAGTGTCCAACCAGCGAATCACGACTGTAATATATAAAATAATTATTTGAAATTTTGTTGCAATTTGACTAAAAATCTCACTTCTTTTGTTTCAAACAGCGCTAACCTGGGACGGGACGTGCAAAGTGAAAAAAAAGTAAACGTCACCGCGATTCGTCAATGGCCTGTCACTGCTAACCGGGCCTTTCTTGACGATTTTTATTTTCTTGAAGCGGGCAGTGTCTGAGTAGTATCGTAATATCCTAGCTATACACAAGGTGTATTTAGAAAATATATTTTACATGTTGCTTAGATGCATGTACATACATATTTGTTTCTATGTAAAATGCAACGGCGCGTGTAGTTTTATTATTCTGCTCATCAGATATGGTTATTGTTGTTTTACACAACTCAGACAAACGATAACAAAATTCATGTCATGTTTGAGCTCTATTATTTTCGGCACAAATCTGTACATCATCGGCAGAAATCTATGCCTCATCGGCCTAGCACTATCATCAACATTTGCTTGAAATTAGTTTGCAAGCGTATTTTTCACTGCTAAATAACATCAATATCGAGAGGGAAAAAGAAGACCGTCTTCGCATGTCCCGTCCCAGGCGGTAACCAAAAAGTGCTGGCCTGAAACTATTAGCTCCTGGTTGGACGTCCAGGCCAGTACTGAACTCATAAGAAACAATAATGAACTTTTCACAAATGTTACGTTATGAAAAACAAAATATAATTTTATAGAATCAATAACAGATCTCATATGGGTTTCTAAGAAAAACTTAGGAAATTCTTGATATATTGGAGCGAAGTCATAAGACTGTTTTATGAAATACATTATTTGTACGTCTATGGAGTGCATGAATAAAGATAAATGAATTCATAAGCCTGCCTATAACATTCTAAAGCGTTCAATGGCACTAGATTAGGATTGTCGCTGGCATCAGTGATAGGAACACCATTGTTTTGATTCCGGGATAACCTGTCAAATGGGCCAAATAAAAAAAGCAAAAAAATAATCCTCTATCGTCGTTTCATTTCATTAATGTGTTTTCACTAATTAGAATGCACAAATTGTCTAAACTTGTACTGAATTTTGATAAATTTTCATTTCCTTGTGCATACCGCATACAAACTTTCATTTCATAACAATAACAGTCGAAAATTTACACCGAGAAAATTCGTTATTTTGAATATATTGATTTCACACATAATTTTTTGCAATTTGTAGTAGCAGATAATAATTACCTGTCACGCATAGATATCATGGGAAAAATAATGATATTATATTAGTATGCCACATAGAAATTTGTTATATAGCAGATATCTCATCATTATTCTTTTTGCCTCTCGTTTATTCTGTTGCAAATTTTGTGCATTGGACGTTTTCGGTCTTGAATGCATAAAAATCACAGCAGATTAAACTAGACTTAAATGAAAAATAGGCAAACTCAATTTGAAGCTCAACTAAGGGCATGTTCAGAAGCGTTTTATTTTATATAGGAGCAAATACTAATATGTATTTGATAGGAGTTTCAAAGTAGAACTGGAACTGAAACATTCACATCCCCAGCAGAGCGTTTTGTTTTATAATTTCGAACAGTTTTGTTTTAAAATTTGAAACTGTCATACGACGTCGTTCTATTTGTTGCTGATTTTAAAACACGTTTAGAACTCTGTTTTAAATACTTACAAAGTTTTCAGCACAGACACAGACCCGATAGACTGGGGAAAAATAAATTTGAATGCAGTAACGCTGAAGGCATGGCAAGATATGAGTTTCAAACTGAATAGAGTAACGCTGAAGGCATGGCAAGATATGAGTTTCAAACTGAATAGAACACCCGCTAAAACTGCTGCTAGGGACAGAAAGTTCTAGTTTTAAAATTTTCAGTTTTATATTATAGAACTGTCAAAATTATAAATCTAAAACTGAAACACTCCTGAACTTGCTCTAAACGGTTTGTGGTTAAAAGCAGGCCATATTTTTCTGCGTGTACCAAAAGTGCGGACCAAAGACTTTTACTAGAGAGACTTTTGATACTTTGACAGATATATACCGGAAGCAAATCAAACATGTTCCGAGGCGAAAACAATGGGAACACCAGCGACAATCCTAATCTAGTGTTCTGTATCTACTGCCAAGACTTATGAAACTCTAAGATGCTTCCCAGTTAAACTCCTTCCGGAACCGGTTCGGATTTCTAAATGGAGTCATCATTGAGTTCTTGTCGCCCGGTCTCACGAACACTTCTGCAGCTTCCTGGTTGAAAACAATCCCATTTGATTTTGCCGTCTTTGTTTATTATTTTCCACCAGCTAGTGATGTAGTGTTTGTGTCATGTGCCGTGTACGTACATGAGCCGTAGAAAAGTCTGGATTCCAAATCAAATGCAACAACCGATTCTGACTCAGAATCGGTTGCTGCATTTGATTTGGAATCCATACTGACTCCATTCAGGATTCCGAACCAAATTCCGAATGGTTTGTCCGGGTTTTTGTTCGGTGTAGGGTGCTCTTTCCTAGAGCACTCTAGTTAGAGTGTGGCCAAGAGGCCATGACGCATCCAAACGCGATGTCGTACACGGAAAAATAAAACAACCCACACAATAAGTTCTTTTAACTTAAATTTAGGTAGTTTTGAGTTTTGCATCGCATTCGCACTTATTAGTGTTGTTAAAAACAAAGAGAGAGATTCGACTCAGTCGAGGTCTTCCATGGAATGAGGTACATTTGAGATGTTTGAAGTATACTCAAAATTAGGTAGATTCAACTTAAATTTAAGCATATTTAACTTAAGGTTGAGTATAAAAAACTTGTCAGTGAGTTGTGATGTTTGCTGTAGTTAAAGGGAAACTACCTTCAACACGGTTTACCTAATTTTACGTTATTCCACGATACCCCGAGATTGAGTCAAAAGAGCTCAACTTTTGGTAGTTTTCCGTATCCGTGTATATACAAGGTCTGCACGGAAACGAAAAACTACCTAAAATTGAGTTCCTTTGACTCAATCTCGTGGTATCGTGGGGGAACTTAAAATTAGGTAAACCGTGTTGAAGGTAGTTTCCATTTACCCACGGCAAAAATTACAACTCATTGATAGGTTTTTTATACTCAAATTTAAGTTGAATTTACCTAATTTTGAGTTCACCCCAAACAACTCAAAAGTACCTTCCTCCACGGAAGACCTCGACTGAGTCGAATCTCTCTTTTTGTTTTTGACAACACTAATAAGTGCGAAAGCGACGCACAACTCAAAAGTAAGTTAAAAGAACTTATTCTGCAGGTTGTTTTATTTAACCGTGTGGCGAAGATGGCACCAGGGTTACCAAAAACACAGAATAATCTGCATTTATGCAGATTTTTCTGCCATTTTTAGACCAAGAATCTGTATGTGAAGATATACAGATTTTTGCGTGTATGTACAGATATACAGATTTTTGAGAAGTGATGTTACCAAACCTATTTTAGAAATATTTTTTTTAGTTTCAGTAATACTTCCTCTGTGTCTTTCTCAGCTTAACGCTCTATATTAGGCTGTGCACGCTGACGAAGTCGACTTAAAAATTACTTTTACTGTGAGCCGTGTTTACAAACATTGCTTCGCAGATTAATGGGAGTGTTGATAAACACGGCTCACAGTAAAAGTCATTATTTATGTCGACTTCGTCCGCGTGCACAGCCTAAATAAAATGTATCTGGCACATTCTTTCGTGACGTTACAACGATTTGACGAATCTTCATTCGACAAATATGTTATAGCTTTATCAAATGAACGCCTACATCAAAACTTATTACAGATTCAGAAAGTAGCCAAATTTCACGAAAGATTCAATAAACATTAACTGAATATACTGGAAGAGGATTGTTTTATGACCGATAATGTAACGTGACGTTACAACGCGTGACAAATTAGAGCTTTCAACGTATTTCAATAGAAATCAAATCATCAAATTCTAGTATATTCAGTTTGTGTTGATTGAAATTGAAAGTTATTGCATATTTGTCGAATGAAGATTTGTCAAATCGTTGTAAATGTCACGAAAGAATGTGTCATCTTCACTTTTGAGAGCGGTCGCTCATTCTGAAAGGTAAAGGTTTGTAATACGCTCAGGTTAGCACCCAGCAAACGCCTGGCTGAAGTCTACTTCCAGAAACGTTAATTGAAATGTTCTGTAACTTTGTTAATTCCCATTGTTTTATCCGAAAATTCGACAACTACATTGGTCGACTTAGTGTACATAACATTATATATCAACAAGTCATTAAATGAAGAAAATTATTTTTCCATTGTGCACATCGGTAAAGTTCAAGTTTCTGGATGCAAATATCAGAACGATTTGTGGTGTTTTTTTGCGAAAATATAAACAGGCCCTTGCTTGACTGTTCTAAACCACAGGAATTAATATCTTCGATAGATAATCCACCAAAAGGTTAAACGACTCAACTGATTCAATACAGATATCGACACAGATTTTTCGAGGAGTAAATACAGATGAAAAGATTTTTTAGGACTAAAATACAGATTTAATTTTGGCAACCCTGGATGGCACTTTGGTATTCGTAAGATGAAACTTTGCATGAGTGCCCAGTAAACGAAATGGCGGACAGGCAGGTTAAACTAGATGCTGGCGATCGGTAGGCTATTGAAACGTTGTTCTAGGCTATCCGCCGCAACTTGCCGTTTACTGGAAAAGTAGTGTGGGTGCTGTGAGTTATCACAGTATAAATCGACTTGCTTTCGTCATAGCGGTCGTTCCGCTCCCATTGAATCGTGTGACCGCTATGACGTCGACCCGTTGTGCTTCTGGATTGTTTACATATTTTTGGTTGTCAACACTAGCAAACCGTGTGTTCTGCCACACCTATATATACAGCGTTGCCAGATTTACAGACATGTCTGTCTTTTACAGACTTTTGATGTCTCCTACTGACGTAACCAGAGATCTACAGACTTTTAAAGGGTAATAGTGTTTAGTAAAATTGCACTAGAATAACTGTTTTCGAATACGAGTGATTCCCTCACAATAGAATTCTACTTTCAATCTGTATTTAAAGAAAATTTTTGGGGTAACTAGGATTTACACAACCATCTACAGACTTTTACAGACATTTTAGTTATTCATCTACAGACATTTCAAAAAAACATGTGGCATCGCTACCTCATTGCTCCAAACGGACATGGAATTTGACGTATACACAATAGAAATACGTCAAATTTCATGCTCGTTTGGTTACGTCATGGCCTTTTGGCCACACTCTAACTAGAGTGCTCTATTCTTTCTCTATTATCTTTAGAGCACTCTAGTTAGAGTGTGGTCAAGAGGCCATGACGTATCCAAACGAACATAAAATTTGACGTATACACAAAAGAAATACGTCAAATTTCATGTTCGTTTGGATACGTCATGGCCTCTTGGCCACACTCTAACTAGAGCGCTCTAATTATCTTTGGTACAGCTAATCAGCCATGTAAACATAGCAGAGATGCCAAATTTTCAGACAAGTCTGCAAATTCGCAGACTTTTAATTAAGGTTGCACAGAGAATGCGCAAAATTCGCAAACGAAAAAAGCAGTTTTTTTCCACACCGTATGTCAGATCTTCATAAAAATCAATCAGCAGTACTGTAACAACATTCTACATACGCTGATTGATTTTTATGAAGATCTGACATACGGTGTGAAAAAAACTGCTTTTTTCGTTTGCGAATTTTGTGCATTCTCTGTGCAACCTTAAAGCTGCAGATTTTTTCGATGGCGCAGATATTTGCAGATTTTTTAGTTTGGATGCAGATATTTGCAGATTTTTTAGTTTGGTTGCAGATATTTACAGATTTTTGAATATAAAGGCTTTTGGTTACACTAGCTTTCCTGACTTTTTTGTGCTTCCAAGACTTTTAAAATTATCTCTGCAGACATTTGAAAAAAGTACCTGGCATCTCTGAAACATAGAGCGCAGCAAATGTCATTTCGGTCGTGCTGGCAGGGATGCCAAGTGTTTTTTCCAGAAGATCTGTAATATTTTTTTAAAAAGTCTTGAATTGTCTTGATGGCCAATTTTTTGAGGAAGTTACATCTATGAGCTGTATTTGGACATTTTTTTTGGTTGTCAGACAAATTTGTCTCGACTTACTGAAAATTTCTGTAGTTGTGCCCATTCGGAATTCATATGCTTAATTTTCAGCATAGAGAATCCGTGAAATAGATTAAATTTGAATTTCTGAGGTTTCAGCATTTTGGATTGCCGGAACTTCCAACTGATAAAAATTCGGAAAATTTTGTTAACTTTCAGCGAATACAGTCAAATAGTGGTTTAAAAATCAACGAAGCCTTCTTGTATTTTATTTTGTTATTTTTCATATTGTCTGGATAAGTCTGGACAAAATTTCTGAAATCTGTATCAGACAAAAGTAAATCTGGATGTCTGAAAGACGCCTAAAAATCTGAAAGAATCCAGATAAATCTGGAAGGTTGGCATCCCTGCGTGCTGGGGCATGTGAATAACACAGCGTATTTTGCTTCATTCAACCTGGCGAACAGCTGAATTCGCAGCAGTAAATATAGCGCGCAGCAAGTGTAATTTAGTTTAAACGTTTTCGGTAATGCGTGTCCTGGAACAATATAAGTAAAATAATGGATATATTTATTTTCAACTATTTTAGGTGCCTTGAGCTAAGTGTAAACTAACAGGCTTTCGTACGAATATTAAAAATACAAATACATGGATATTTAATCATGGGTAAGTATAATGTATTTAATATATCTTGCTCAACACTTGTTTTTATGTTTTTGACAAACACGAACACCCATACATGGATACGAAAAACTACCCAAAGTTGAGCTCTTTCAATCTCGGGGTCCCAGTCACCATGGCCAGTAGAAAGTTAGCAAAAGTTGAGCAAAGCGAAATTGATGGCAAAGAATTCGCTCAAATGCAACAACCGTTTCTGACAAAAACGGTTAAACCAACCGATGCTGCTCAATTTATCCAGAATCTAACCAGGAATGTACAGCCAAGATCTCTTTGTGCTTCCTGCCACATCTTTGTCAGATGTTTTGCTCGATTCGTGCTAAATTCTACCAGGTAGGAATTGCCAGGATCTTAGCACAGTTTATGTCCGAGTTATGCCAGGGTTTTGCTCGGCTCAAAATCAACGCAAATGCAACAACCGATTCCGACTCCATCGGTTTCAGAATCGGTTGTTGCATTTGAGCTGGAATTCATACTGGTTCCATTCAGGGTTTTGAATCAAATTCCGAATGATTTGACCGGGTTATAATATTGCACGTGTTACCATACAATGCCGGGGCATACGTTGCCTAAAATACTTTTTCTCCGCAGTTTTCTTTCTAGAGTTTTTCTAGTAAATAATAGCCAGGGTGGCCAGACCTACCGATTTATCGGTAGTCCTACCGATTTTGGTCTTCACTACCGATTCACAGACGACCAAGGAAAACTACCGATATTTTGTTATACCTACCGAAAACTACCGATTTTTATTGATTTTGGACACATCCTACTCAACTTTCCTTTTTTTGGGTTGGATTTGGTCTGAGATCTGTGTTTTCAGTATTTAGGAATTCTATGTCAACGATGTCAACACTACGTTTTTGGGACAACAACCCGGCCTACCGATAAACTTTTAGAGCACGTTCAGGAGTGTTTCAGTTTTAGATTCATAACTTTGGCAGTTCTATTATATAAAACTGAAAATTTTAAAACTAGATCTTACTGTCCCCAGCAGCAGTTTTAGCGGATGTTCTATTCAGTTTAAAATTCATGTCACGCTATGCCTTCAGCGTCGCTGCATTCAAATTTATTTTCCCCCAGTCTATCGGGTCTAAGTGTCTGTGCTGAAAACTTTGCATGTATTTAAAACACAGTTCTAAACGTGTTTTAAAATCAGCAACAAATAGAACGGCGTCGTATAACAGTTTTAAATTTTAAAACAAAACTGTTCGAAATTATAAAACAAAACGCTCTGCTGGGGATGTGAATGTTTCAGTTCCAGTTCTACTTTGAAACTCCTATACAAGATAAAACGCTCCTGAACATGCCCTTAGTGACCCTACACTGAAAAAAATCCAAACGTTAATTCTATTTGCTTCAAACCGCTTAAAATTCATATGAAGAAGAAATGCTATTGTTATCTCGCGCACACATACATTCTATGTGTCAACTGTATAAACTATGTATGCACACACATAAGTTATATGTGCATATTGTTATAGAATGGGGTTTTATGTGCCTAATAGTTATGAAATGTGAATGTAAGATTAATATTTCTTGTAAATACACACATTAGGTTTATGTGTCAGCAAATAGTGTCTATATGCTTCCGTTAATTGCAAAAATTTATGTGTAAAATCAATAGGCATAACGTTTACTTTTTTTTGAGTGTACCGATATTAAGGAATTCTATCTGGCCACCCTGATAATAGCATATGTCAAAAAGCAAGAAAACTTTCGACAGCCAAAATCAGTCAAGGTGGGCGACGCTTGAAGGACGATTCAGACGATACGTCAGCTTCCGTCAGCGTCAACGGAACGTCACGATTAGTTACATGCAGTTAAATGGAAACATTCACACATCAACGACACGGAACTTTGTGACGTACAGCACATGTGAACGGGCACAAGAGAAAAGTATTAAGGTTGCACAGAGAATGCGCAAAATTCGCAAACGAAAAAAGCAGTTTTTTCCACACCGTATGTCAGATCTTCATAAAAATCAATCAGCAGTACTGTAACAACATTCTACATACGCTGATTGATTTTTATGAAGATCTGACATACTGTGTGGAAAAAACTGCTTTTTTCGTTTGCGAATTTTGCGCATTCTCTGTGCAACCTTAAATTTATCCTGACGGAACGGTGACGTTCCGTTGACGGAAGCCGATGTATCGTCTGAATCGGGTCTAAATTAGCAAATTTATTTTTGCGTGTCATTGATGCACAATGTCGTATGTACAGGTATGGCGAAGAGGACTCTTTGGTATTCGTATTCGTAAGATGAATCTTACATGAGTGGTGTGAGTGATCACAGAATAAATCGACTTGCTTTCGTCACAGAGATGCCAGATTTGCAGACAAGTCTGCAAATTCGCAGACTTAATTTAAGCTGCAGATTTTTTGGATGACGCAGATATTTGCAGATTTTCTAGTTTGGTTGCAGATATTTTCAGATTTTTATGTTTTGTTGCAGATATTTGCAGATTTTTGAATATAAAGGCTTTTGGTTACACTAGCTTTCCTGACATTTTTTGTACTTCCCAGACTTTTAAAATTATTATTGCAGACATTTGAAAAAAGTACCTGGCATCTCTGTTTCGTCATTGAGTTCTTTGCGACCGATTTCACGAACACTAATGATGTTTCCTGGTTGAAAACAATCCCATTTACTTTTGCCGTCTTTGTTTATTATTTTCCATCAGCTTGTAATGTAGTATTTGTGTCATGTGGCGTGTACGTACATGAGCCGTAGAAAAGTCTATACAGTTCGTTCCGCTCCCATTGATTCGTGTGAACGCTATGGCGTCGACCCGCACGGTAAAAAAACTTTACCCATTTGTGTATTCAAATTGCCCATTTTCGGAAGTTATTCGAGCTGTCAAAAAAATTGGTATTTTTTTGTTTCTTATAATGAGTATTTTTTATCCATTTCACACCTACTCGATGAGGTAATGTCAATGGGTATGTTGATCTTGATAATGGGTGAAAAGCATTATTTCAAACGAGTTAACCTGCAAACTAAGGATAGTAGTGGAACCTGCAAATTATCGCCCTGCATCGGAGTCCGTGGCGGAAACGGAACATTTCGGCAATGTTCCGAAAACAACGTCTCTTTAGACTACTGAGGATGTTGAAAATATGCGCCAGTTCGGCATTTTTAGAGCAGCCAAAAGATCCAGCCATCAAAAATATACCCAGTTGGCGGTTTTATTTTGTTAAGTAGTTTTAGAATAGGATTTCTATATAGATTCCTATACTTTTATAAGAAAACAATAATGTGAAATGAATGTTATTTTATGTTTTTTTTTAATTCAGAAATAATTCTGTCGACAGTATTTTTCATTCTGGCGCGAATTTCATGAATGGGTATTTTTTACGCATTTTGTTGTAACAGTTCTGCGAAAAATAATGGGTGAAACATACCCAGGTTGACGTACAAGGTCTGTACTCATTAGAGATGGTCGGGTTCGGGTTTTTGGACCCGAAACCCGGACCCGACCCGAACCCGACGGGTTTCGGGTCGGGTTCGGGTTCTGTAAATTTAAGCTTCTCGGGTGCGGGTCGGGTTCCGGATTTTCAAATTTGAAATTCTCGGGTTCGGGTCGGGTCCGGGTTTTTGAAATTTTGGACCTTCGGGCTCGGGTCGGGTTCGGGTTTTTCAAATTACAAATTATCGAGGTCGGGTCGGGTTCGGGTTTTGAACAAAACCCATCCATTTCATGACACTGTTTGCGTATACACAAAATGCACAAATTTTGTAGTAGTGAGTTATACTTGGTAATACGAATGGATGACACATATAACCGTACCAAATGTTAGCACCTCTGAATCGCTAGAATTCGTCGTATTTTCTGGTGCTCAAATATTGTATTTTTCATTCTTCAGAAAATTCCGTCTCTTCAGATTCGCAAACTGCCTGAATTATTTAATTTTTTAAACGAACATTCATGAAAGAGCATTCAACAATACGTGTTTCACATCTAAAATCTCTTTGCGATTTATTTTTCATGATATTTAGTAATAAACCAAGTCAACAGGTCAGTTTGTCTTCACATCTCGTCCTGAGCAGAAGCAAAAATCGTCCCGCGCAAGTGAAACAGTCAATTCTACCTAAAAATCAACCGGTGCATATCGCACAAGCAGTCCATATAACAATAGCCTATACCTACTGTGCGATTTAGTGATGAGTGTCGGTGCCCAGCAAAAAGCAACTCAGATGCGGCCGAACTGTGTTTCTGTTGATTTTTCGAAATGCCCCGTAAGACCAGCCATTCGGGAAGTGGAACAGTTATTAACAGTGCAGATGGAACTCAATCTGGATGAAGTGAAAACACTACAAATGCATCATATCAAACATTGCGTGCTGATTTCGTTCAAGAACATTAACCAAGCTGAGTCATTCACCTCACGAAACAACATGCAGCACACCGCCGAATGCGGCAATGTTAAGTATAGCATTCCCGTATACATCGAGAACGGCGCAGTAGAAGTTTGTGTCCATGATTTGGCTACGCGTACCCCTGACAGCGTGATTAAAAAATGCTTGCAAAAATACGGAGAAGTAGACTCCGTTACACATGATAGATCGAGGAATTTTTTCCCGGGCATCCCTAACGGTGTTCGTGTGGTGAGAATGCGTGTGACCAAGCCAATTCCCTCATACATAAGCTTCACAGTGTTAGGAAGGTACGATGCTCTCATTCAACAGACATCACAAGTCACGTACCCAGGGCAAATTCCTACGTGCCAGTTCTGCACGAAGAAGCTGCACCTCGGAAAACCTTGCGTAGAAATTGTTAAGGGAAACTTAACCAATCCAACTGAAATCAGCCCAGAACCATCTTACGCTAAACCAGTAACAGCTGTAAAACCAACATCTCCGGATCAAGCACCAACAACCAGCAACAACAACAACAACGAAACGAATGCCGAAAAGTACGAACATACAATAAGGACCAATAAGAGTAAGACACAAACTGGAACATCTGACCGCGAGCAGCAGGAAAGTAGTACGGATGAGGACATGGACATGAACGACAACGAGAAAGAAGACAAACGGATCGAACCTCAAATTGCAGTGGACAACACTGGCAATATTTCGCCCCCTAGAAAAAGGATCTCAACACGCAGCAGAAAGCTGCGTCCGAACGAGACAAAAAATGTAACTTAGTTGTTTTTTTATTTATTGCAAAAAACGAACAATCGGCCTCATCGAGCTACCGCATTTGGGCCTAAATAAATTTAATAATTATATAAAAAATCAACAGGAATTTATCGGAAAATATCGGTTCAACTTTCTATAATGGAATATAAAGTTCGACAGGTACATTAAAACCGATGCCTACGCCGCGGCGACTTTTTCTCTACTTAAACGTACATACATTATACAACGTACACATTCGTACCCCAAAACTAAAATCGCTCTAATATGTCTGATTTTTATTAATTTTATAATTAAATTGGATAGTTTTATTCTAAGACCGTTCGTAAAGTAAAGTGTTTAAAAATATTCGTGTTTTGACTATTTAATTATGTAATATTTCATTTTGTATAGAACAAGTCTTTAAAATACGTCAAAATTCCCTTTTTCTTCATATTGCTATACTACCCATGATCGCATAGTTGTCCCGTTTTCTGTGGGATTTCCTATCTTTATGGGACTGATATGCCGTCTTGGGCAGTATAACTCCGGTAGTTTCAAATCAATTTTGACCATTTACACGACGTTGTGAAGCTTCTTAAATTTCCTTTTGAACAATTTTTTTCAAAAACCGGTCAAAAAGTATATTTATTCCGATGCTTTTTTGAAAACCAAACGCCAATACAAACGTTAAAAATACAGCAATATGCAGTAACAGAGATGAAACAGGAAGGCGTGGCAGGAATAGGTAGAGCCGGTGCATTGTACGTGTATATAAAGTAAGTATGTTCCAGAGCCTGGGCTGCAGAAGATAACGAATCGAATGATGCGTCTTGCATACTATATACAAATCATATTCACGAATGTGTTTTGACTCTTTCATCCGCAAAAGTAAAAATTACGATACCGATCCAAACGCATTTTCTAGTTACTTTGCTATAGTGCTTTGTTATACCAAATAACAGATACTATTATTCGGCTGAGTTGGAACTTATACAATTTTACACAAGTTTCTCGCTTACTATGAATCGATATTTTGCTTTTAAAAAAAGATATAAAAATTTGAGGAGTGAGGAGTGAAAACCGCCAAGGAGTGAAAACAGGTTACTAGATTATAATTGCAGCATACAGTTTAAACAACGATGTATGTTTATGTTGCCTTCGTATATGATTGCATTCTTCATAGCTTATCGAGTTGATGTTTTTTGATGTGCCGCATGCTATGACTATCATAAAAATAAAATTTGACCTGGGAACCATGTTCCTGAATTCCCGGAACTGGTCATCAAGTGTCTACATGTGTCCGGATACCTTCGTATATGATTGCATTCTTCATAGATCTTTGAGTTGATGTTTTTTGATGTGCCTCATTCCATGATTATCATAAAAATAAAATTCGTCCTGGGAACCGCGTTCCGGAATTCCCGGAACTCTTCATCAAGTGTCCATATGTATCCAGATGCCTTGGTATATGATTGCATTCTTCATAGATCATAGAGTTGATAATTTTTGATGTGCCTTATGCCACGATTATCATAAAAATAAAATTCGTCCTGGGAACCGTGTTCCGGAGTTCCCGAAACTCTCCATCAAGTGTCAGTATGTATCCGGATGCCTTCGTATATGATTGCACTCTTCATAGAGTATCGAGTTGATGTTTTTTGATGTGCAGCATGCCATGATTATCATAAAAATAAAATTTGACCCATGAACCGTGTTCCGGAATTCCCGTAACTGGTCATCAATGGTCCAGAAGTGTACGGATGCCTTCGTATATTATTGCATTCTTCACAGATCATCGAGTTAATGTTTTTGATGTGCCGCATGCCACAATTATAAAAATAAATTTTGACCTGGGAACCCTGTACCGGATATCCCAGAACCGGCCATCAAGTGTCCGTATGTGTCCGGATGCCTCCGTATATAGTTCCATTCTTCATAGATCATCGAGTTGATGTTTTTTGATGTGCCGCATGCCACGATTATCATAAAAATAAAATTTGTCCTAGGAACCGTATTCCAGAATTCCCGGAACTGGTCATTAATGGTCGACATGTGTATGGATGCCTTCGTATATGATTGCATTATTCATAGATCATCGAGTTGATGTTTTTTGATGTGCCGCATGCTATGATTATCATAAAAATAAAATTCGTCCTGGGAACCGCGTTCCGGAATTCCCGGAACTCTTCATCAAGTGTCCATATGTATCCAGATGCCTTGGTATATGATTGCATTCTTCATAGATCATAGAGTTGATAATTTTTGATGTGCCTTATGCCACGATTATCATAAAAATAAAATTCGTCCTGGGAACCGTGTTCCGGAGTTCCCGAAACTCTCCATCAAGTGTCCGTATGTATCCGGATGCCTTCGTATGTGATTGCACTCTTCACAGATTATCGAGTTGATGTTTTTTGATGTGCCGCATGCCATGATTATCATAAAAATATAATTTGACCCGGGAACCGTGTTCCGGAATTCCCGTAACTGGTCATCAATGGTCCACAAGTGTACGGATGCCTTCGTATATGATTGCATTCTTCACAGATCATCGAGTTGATGTTTTTTGATGTGCCGCATGCTATGATTATCATAAAAATAAAATTTGACCTGGGAACCATGCTCCGGAATTACCGGAACTGGTCATCAAGTGTCTACATGTGTCCGCATACCTTCGTATATGGTTGCATTCTTCATAGATCATCGAGTTGATGTTTTTTGATGTGCCGCATTCCACAATTATCATGAAAAATAAATTTCGTCCTGGGAACCGTGTTCCGGAATTCCCGGAACTGGTCAGAAAGTGGCAAATCTATATTAAACCTTTATTGAATTAATTGCTTGCTATACTAAGTAGACGATCTGATAAGATTTGTTGAAATAAATTAGTGTTTCTGTTATAATAAAGCATATGCAATGTAAGCTCATGAATGGCCACTTTTGGGAACCGCTCCCAGGAACTGGCCAATTCGTATTACTCATATATGAAGTGCAATTATTATGTAAGAAGGTCATTTCTGACAAATTCTTGTCGAAAAATGTTGAATTCTAGCGTTGTTTTGAAAATATTTATGAAAAACTGAAAATGGCCAAAAGTTGGTACCCTTGTTGGTACCCCACTGCAATCTGGATTTACTCCGGGGTCGTTGCTCCGAATACGATTTTTAAAGCATTTTCGAAAATTGGAATAATTTCCGGTTCTTTGGCAAAAAACTGCATCAAAATCGATTAAACAGAAAAAAAATTATGGCCAATTGAACGTCGATTTTGGTGTATCGAAGAGGGCTTGGTAGTTTGAAGGTTAATGGGTTATTCCACTTTTATTGAAAATGAGTAGTTTTCTACGCATTAATGGGTACTTGATTTTATCAGTGCGATGTGCTTCTGGATTGTTTACATATTTTTGGTTTCCAATACTAGCAAACCGTGTGTTCTGCCACATCTATATATACCTCATTGATTGATGCAAGCATGTTACCAATACATGACTTCAATCGTGTGATGGAAATAGAGCTTGTGACAGTATAACATCAGTGAATTTTTTTTCCGGGTGCTTTACATTGATTTGAAGATAAAGTCAGACGACAGTTTGGTTCCAGTACTCGAGTAAAAAGGAACACATTTCGGAACGATGCTTCTCACCTTCTATTTTAAAAATAGGATTTTTGTGACGTTCTTCTCCTTTATTCTACCACGATTCCCTAAAAATTTTCTTGCACTGAATTTTAAAAACCGTTACATTGTTAAATTGAAGCTGATAAATAGAATTTAATTCCATAAAAAATAAATTAACAGAATCTTTGAATAAGGAAACTCGCCAATAGAGGCATGTTTATCTGATTTCTGAAATGTCGACCGCATTTCTTCTTTTTATATATTTTTTCAGCATTCCATCAAGACGCTTAAAAGGAAACTATCGACAGTTTTTGTCGCAGATTTTTTTAGGGAAAACCGAATTTGATTCGCTAGTTGCATTTCGACGAGAACATTTCAAATGGACCCATAAACAAAACGTAAACAATTCCGGTTAATACTTCAAATGGACACTAACAAAGCTTTATACATACCTTAAATAAGCCGATTCTGAAGCCTAGCTGTTGGCGAAATAATGGATTATCGAAAAGGCACATAAGCAAAATAACTTGTTTTGCTTATGTTCCCTTTCACTTCCCCTCAAAAATGAACGGTTCATATACACCAAACAAAACGGAAAAAAATGTTTATGGGCCCTTTTCTTAATGAAAAAGACTATACTTGAAAAGGGAACAAAAACATCGCAACACCAAGAAAGGGATCAAAATAAACGTCACATAATCATTTGATGTAAACAAAAGGACTCACCCGCACGCACTATAAGCTAACGTCTCGCCGAAAAGGGATTATGGAAGAGGGCACAAAACCAGAGCGATGTTTCAAAAGGGACCAAAACATTTATCTGCAAAAATCGTTCAAAACACTTTTTTTTTTAATAAATCTGGTGTATTATTAGGAAAAAATGGTTAATTTACGGCATTGAGTTGTTTGGTGCTTAAATCAAGCTCCTGTTCATAAATGGGAATATAAAGCACGAGGTAATTTTTCAGACGCCATTTTCTCAACATGAGCATATTGTATCCCTGAGGAATTCCACGGGGAAGTGGCCGACCATAAAAATCCACCATCTCCGATTTTAACAAAAATTTGCAGCTATGTTTGGTTTATGAGTCTCCATGACTTCCACAGGTTATTAGGCCATTTTGACTCAAGAGCTTTTTTTTAAAAGGGCGTATGTGTTTTTGCATGCACAATGAACAAACAATAATAATACGAAAACCATAATTTGTTCAGCAAAACTATTCGAGAATGAGTTGCAGGGCATTCATTAATCTTTGTTAAAAAAATATACACTGGAAAAATAATTGTGCCGATTTTCAAAAAATTTATAATTTATATTAAAAATTGGAATTAAAAAAACCCATTTTTTAATTTTTTATTTTTTGCCAGCGAAACCCTAAATAAAAAAGAAATATTTTAAGTCTAATTTTATGATGGAGAAGTTATCAATAAAAAAGTTTTTCTAACAACAAATTTGTACATGTTTTTCAATTCTATACTATGTTACAGACAAAAATATATTTTTTTCATAGAATGTGATTTCCAATGTCATTTCGAATCAAAATGCTCTTTACAAAAATCTTCGAAAATGTAGTCGTTTTCAAGATATTTTAAATTTTGTTTAGACAAAAAGTAATAATTCGTTAAATTACGCCCTTTTCATAAGTTATTTGCGTTTCTCCATCAACAATCGTACGATTTTCATAATAGTCATGATAAGTTCTACAACTTACCTCTTGACACCAAGATGGTAAGAGGATAATGTTGCAAGTTATAGGTCCGATTTATAAAACCACTATCAGTCATTTTTTATACTAAAATTTATTTCATCCTATTATATACAATTCCTATCTTCTATATACACCTTAACACTTTGTTCGTTTATATATGCTAAAAATACTTGGTGTTTCGTCATTCGAAAACAGTTTCGCGGGAATTTTATTTTCTGAAATAGGAACAAAAGAGTGATATTTCTGTGTACCTGGAATCATTTTTGCCTTCTGATACAGGCTACTCCATTCAGCTGCTCCCTGTTCGTATTCTTCTTGTGATACACAACAAAACGAATTTTTTGTTAATTGTTCATTACTTTGCTGGTTAGCCCATTTATATAACTCTTCTGCACTTGTGATTGGATGTTCGTGTGCTATTGATAAGCTCGCTTTTCTTGCCATTCGTTTCAATGTCCCGCCAATTGCGTCACAGGGTCCTTTTCCATGAGAAGTTGCAAAAAAGTGCCACTCAGCATCAATGTTATAATTAGTTTTATATTTACAAAGACTAGCAAAAAAATTTCTATTTTTGTATTGAGAAGCAGCTCCATCAGAAATAAATATAGCCTTCTTTAATTGCATTTTTGGTTTTAGAAAAGTTAGTAACTTTGAAATGAATACCTGCACCGCGATTGTATCATGTTTTAGAACTTCGGATATTATTACAAAACTTATTTTTTTATTATTCCAGAGTCCATATAATAAATAACAAACGGATGAATTGTAGCTTGATCATTGTTCCAATAACTACTCTGAGAAGCATCCTGCAAAACAAATGAATAATTCTCAGAAAAATCACAAATTACTAAAACTTCGCCTATTTTTAAAGACGATTTTGATTCATTTAAAAAAATAGACTGTTGATTTTTTATATAATCATGAGTTATCAATTTTTCCAACTTCTCACCAAAATATGTTACAAACTCATCAACTGGTTTGACGAGTGTTTCTAGATTACATCTATCGGTAGCAACCCATTGTTCGAAAGTTATTTCTCCAACACAACGTTCCTCCAATTCTTCCGAAAAATTGTGTTCAAACATTGAAAGATTTGGACAGCGGTCACATTCACGAAGATAACAATCTTTTGATCTTGACGATGCACTACACAACATTTTTTCGAAATACAACTTGTAATCTTTTTCGAAAGAATATTTTTGTAGACTATGGAGCATTAAAATAATATTCTCGTGAATCGTACAAACACAAATGTTATGAGAACCTGAACTTCCTAATAGCTTGCAATTCTTCGGTCTCAATGATGCAAATGAACTAAATCCAATAGTAAATTCACTAATTTCCTTAAGCCTATTAAAAGCCTCTTTCAATGAACAAATTAACAGACGTTTTTGTACATGTTGACGCTTACCATCCTTTTTCACAGAAACATAGTCGTTTAGCCCAGGCATGGCTCTGCTAATCTGGTCGCTAGCATAGAACTCCAACACCGTGTTTTTTGTTTGTGAATCCAAAGTATGAACCATCTTTTCGTTGTTGTTGTGATGTTTTCCTTCTGCTAACAACCTAGCTTGCGATACAATGTGTTTGTTTGCATGAAATTCATCCATCTTTTGATTTGACCAAGATTTTAGTAAAATAGACAATAACCTAACTTGATCGTTTCTTGAACATCCTGAATCTGCAAATCTCTCTTTCAGTTGAGAAATTATATCATCAAGGTCAGCAGCTTTCGTTTTTAATAACTCCAGCTCATCATTTTCTACATTAAACCCGAATAAATGTTTTCGTATTCCATGTGAAATATTCGAATATTTACTATTGGAATAATTGACTTGTTTAAGCTTGTTTATTGCTATTGGTGAAACGTTGATTCCCAGGACTCCTTTATTGAATATTTCAATGTTATGTATTCTGGAATAATCCTGCACATCGCTTTCTTGAGTAGATGCTGAGAAGATTGATGTAACCGATGGTATGTCTACTGGATCATATCCTGAAGGTGATGTTTGTGGTTCTGTAGTGTAGATGCTCGGTAATTGCAGATATTTTATATTGTCAGAATTGCATGCCTGCAACCTGCAAGTATCACATATAAAAACAGACTCATCCAATTGAATTTTACACTCTGTGGATTTTAAAATTTCAATAATTTTTTGCGTTACTTTGCCAAGCTTCGATGAACACCGTTTACTAGGAAATGGCTTACAACACCTTACTTTATTGATATCCATAATAATTTGCTCATGTTGACACCTAAACACCGTACTGACTAAGTCTCTTTAATGTGTTAACCTATTTCAATGTAAAATATAGGTAAGTTTTAATACATGGTTCATACAGGTATCAACTATTTTGCTTCAGAAAACATTGGCAGGTAAAATCTATGTCCTATGGTTTCTCCAGAATAAAGAATAATTCTCAAATGTGCGACTTAAATAACGTACAAATTGAACTATTATCCGAATATTATCAGCTTGGCGCTGAAAACATTTTTCGAGAATTCAATTTCTATGTAGTCAAACATTTTTTTTATTATTTTCCTGTAGTTTTTTAATGGTTCGTTATACCCGCATGCTGTAAAAAGGAAAGTTGTAGAATGTATTATGACTATTATGAAAATCGTACGATTGTTGATGGAGAAACACGAATAACTTATGAAAAGGGCGTAATTTAACGAATTATTACTTTTTGTCGAAACAAACTTTAAAATATCTTGAAAACGACTACATTTTCGAAGATTTTTGTAAAGAGCATTTTACAAAATTGGACGGCTCTTCGTGGAATTCCTCCCCTGTCAAAAAAATGCGGACGAACATGGTCAGGCAATTTAAAAAGTTTGACGTTTGATTTGTGACCTGTGATTTCTTAGGTCACAATATCGTCGCTTTGGTCAATGAGCCCAGCTTGTATATATTTGTAAATATTGTTATTTTTTGTCGTATGAATAAATAACAGTGTACGGTCTATCTCGTGTATTTGACGACGCCTGTTCTTTGTTTATACTTCGAAATTATTGTTCGTAAATGTCGAAGTAGAATTTAAACGTCAAACCGTTATTACTCCGTGCTTGCATGTTTGAGTCGCGTTTAAGTTCTGCTTAATAGCCCAGGTTGGTGTCAAATGTAGGTTTCGTTATTTATTTGTTCAGAGATTTATTCACTTATTTATTTATTTATATATTTATGTGCTTATTTATTTATTTATTTATATTTGTTATTTATTTTGCTTGTTTATTTATTATTCATTTTGTTATTATATTCGTTATAATTGTTCATTTTAAAAAAAATCATGGAAACAAGTACCGCACGTTTAGCATGTCAATACATTGTACTAAAATTTGAGCATATTTCGTGACACCAACCAAAACGATAACATGTTTGTAAACGTCACTCTGTTCTGTCATCGCATCATCACCGTCATCAAATGCGGGGTGGCAGGATGCGAGGAGGCGCGGAGGGTATGTGTTGGAAAGTGGACAGGGCAATGATAAAATGTACCGCGAAATCTTAATGCGGTCTCTAATAGTTAATTGACCCGGAGGAGTGACGACCAGCAGCAGCGAGTCATACGCAGATTGTGACCGTGCGTTTCTTCCGTAGTATAGTTTGTGTTGATCCGTAGGATCTTGATGACCGTTGAGAACATCCACACGATCGTTTGGTTCTGTTCGGTTGCTCGAGCGGGATAAGTGTGGCTACCGGTTTTTTGTGAATTAACGACGTCCGACGCGAGTGCAGAAAAACGGTCAGTGATTGGCAAGCCAAAAACGCCATTGTGGACGCCTTTACCCAAGTACCGGTAGGGTAGGGTCCATTCGACCGAAAAACGTTGAAAATCTCGCTTGATTGATAGTTAGACACTCGTGTGTGAAAAGTGCGCGCAGTACCACTCCCCGGGTCCCGTAGTGAAACGCAGGCCTCCGCTACAAACAGGCCGAGTTGCTGCTTCTTCAGGAGTCCCCCGTTGCCGTCCCTCGACGCAAACGGCGTTTGTTTCTACACCACCATCGGAGCCCGCCCCGCATCCAGTTTGCTGCAAGTCGACCAACGTCATCACGGCCGCAACGGTATCGACAGAAGGAGGTTTTTTTTGCTGAATAAAAGTGCAAGTAAAATTATTTTGTTTTTTTTAGCTATTCTGGCTTTTGCTTGAAATTTAAACATTAATAAAAATAGTGTATGGTCTGTATATACAAGTTGTGTCGTCCATTTTATTTATAGTGGTCCTTTTTGGTACTTGTTTCCGCCGAAAATTAATTACGATTCGCTCAGTGACCATAGTGTGGGAAGAAAAGTCCACCCAGTGTGAATTTCTCCAGGAGACAACCGTGAAACGACCCTAATAGCTGGTGAGTACAGTGTGGCCCCACCACCACAATAAGAACGTTACGAAACCGATACGTAACAATTGGCGCCCAACGCAAAATAAAAGAAAAAGTGATTTGTTTCCAAGACCAGAAGCAAATCCCTTTTTCGTTGTGTCTCCCGGAGAAATTCAATTCACATGGTTCACTTCATTAATCGCGAAGTCATTGGGTCGATATCCAAACTTGAAGTTGATCCTGAAATTATTTTGATTTTAATTATGATTAGTGGAATTGCGAATTGTTGCGAGCGATGAAAAATTGTATGTCTGGCACGCCGTCGTTTGCTAGTGCTTGAGTAGAAAAATTGATCGTTTGTTTTGAACATATTTCATACACAGGTAGCATTGATCGGATTGAATTTGACATTTACTAATACCATTACATTTGTTTCTGGTCAGGTTTTTGTTTACTTTTCTAGCGGGTGTTAAAACTATTTGTGGTTTGTGATAAATTTGTTATTTTTTGCCTTTTTATACAATGGCAATGGCACTGCTCACATTCGATCAAGCTAGTGAGCTGATCCAAGGTTGGTATTTTAATATGAGTGTGGAGTTTTTAGCCGACGATGAACTGAATTATGAACTGACTGCCCGTTCTGTCAGTTTGTCTATCGGTCTCGATCGCTCACGAAAACGCAAGTGGCTGCGAGACCAATTGAAGGTGGAAAGGGATGATCCGTCGGGAAAATGCCCACGAAGAGTAGTGGGTGATCCTACTGTGGAAGTCGAGGTTTGTACGCATAAGTTTACCGAGTTGAAATCGTGTTTGGAACAGGAGGATGATGAGGAAAAGAAGGTTTGTTCCACTAGAATGGTACACGTCGGTATGCGTTTAGTGACTGTGTTGAGGGACTCGCGGGGGTCGCGTAACTTGCACAGTCAATTGCAAAATACGGTGGTTGAATTAGCGGAGGTTCTTGAACATTTCTTTCGAGGTTCTGCTTCATCTTTGCAAAGTGATCAGCAAGAGGGAAATGATATTTTAGCTCTGTTGGATGCAGACATAGCAGATAAAAATCCTAGACCGAGAGTTTCCGTTCTTAGTCAGGATGACCTTGATTGGATCCATTCGTTGCAAGCGAGAATTACGGATCTAGAAGCCGATTTAGCTCGACGAAGAGAAGTAAAAGATGCTGTAACTCAAACTCTTCCCGATCATGCTCAATTTACTTCATATTCACAACACCCCGATACAAATTTCAGAACATTTCAAAACTATAATTTTCCGCCTATAAAGCCTTCCAATTCATTCGATACTTCATCTAGTTACCATAATTTTCGAAATATCCAAGATCGTACATTACATTCTAACAATATACCAGTTCCCAACAATACATACAATATTCCCTATCATCCGACGGGAATTTCTAGTCCTACTGGAGCAAATCCCGAAATGTACAACCATGCTTCGGCTATCCCATCTTTCCCTAAGACTATCAGCACCGGGCGTGGGTATAAGCAATTTCCTAACCGTCATCGACACCGCACCGGCAGTTGGTAAACAGGTTGGGAAATGGAAACTTATCGTTTCGGTTTACAGTGAGTGTCTATATTTGGTAACTTCTTCCAACCGACGCCAACGTTGCTATTCGCAGAAAGGAGGCACAACAAAGGAAAATGTAAAAAATAGGATCTCGCGATAAATGTTATGCAGAAGTGTTCTGCGTGAATTTTGATTCGACTCGTGAAAGATTTTTATTTTAAATAAAATTATGGATTGAGCAATAAATTATTTGATTGAATTCAATAACATTTTTTTTAAAGTTTACAGAAATTAAAACAATTATTGAAATTAAAAGTTTATTGTAACTTTAATGAAAATATACTTTCAAACCTCGATTCACACCAATTATTTTGTCGTTTGATACAATGAACAGTATTTGTTTGTATTCAATTACCCACAGTTTTGATTATGCTGTATGTTTTCTGCGTGGAAGTAAAAATGATTGCATATAAGCAGCTTGGATTGAACTGGAAGATGTAGCATTATGTCAAGCTGGACATGATGTGTCCCAGGATCCGATTGATGGGATGCTAGCAAGAAGCGGAATTTCATTGGCTTTGAAGCTTGTAAAAGCCCGAAAATTTTTATATGTGGAGGCCAATACGAAAGCTAATGATAGTGTCCAACGAAAATCGAAAATCGCTGCGAACAAATGGTGATGATTGTGGGGACTGTGGAAACTAAGATTCGAGAAGAAAGAAAATGCGTGTATTTTTCTCGCGCAAAGTTTTTAATTCAGGACCAGTAGTAAAAAGAAGATCACAACGATAATGGTTTATCACACACTCTGCAGCGCTTAGTTCAAAAACGCTGGATTTAATTGCTAATAGGTACGCATGGCAGGACACAGATCACACCTGTTATATCATCACCATCTCATTTCATCCGGTGGTTCATCATATTTTCGAGGGATAATATTGTGTTGTGGTCTACAGTCGTGATTCGCTGGTTGGACACTTTTTAACTGGACCGCTTTTTGTTGGGCCTCCGCTAGTTGGACCATTGTCCAACTAAAAAGCATCTGAACGTCAAAATCTCGTGCCAAATTTACTTTGACAATCAATCTGACAATATTTAGAGATAAGAACAGATGCATTTACACTGCCAACATCTCCTTTGGAGAGTTTTTGACATTTGTCAGTCGGTCCAACTAGCGAATCAAATTCGTTAGTTGGACAAGGCTGTGGCCCAACCAGCGAATCACGACTGTATACTACCCAAGATCGCTTATTTGCCCCGTTTTCTATGGGATTTCCTATCTTCATGGGACTGACTTCAGATCATAGGCAGTATAGTGAAATGCATGAACGTGAATGCACTTGGAATTCAATTCACTTAGTCTGTAAATAAGGGGAGGGCGGGAGTAGACGGGGTTGGGTGGTTGTACTTAACTTATAAAAATGATATGTTTAATACATTTTAACATTTCTAATATTGTTCTTAGAAACAGTAACACGAAATGTTAATTAACTTTATAATTTATTTTTGGACAATGAAATTGCTTGTTTCAAGACGTTTATTATAAATTTAAACTAGAAGTATTCCGCATCGAACAATGTGGAAATATCCTATAATTCTAGGATAGCCACTTTTGTTAATTCGTTGCAATAGTTTTTGACTTACTCCGACAATTTTATGCAAACTGTGACAAACAAATATAACAATTCGAAGACTGATTTGGGAAATACATCGATGATATTCAAAAGAGCACATCTGAACATTACATTACATTATTGTCGCTTCAGCTCATCGCATCGATGCTAATGCATTTGACAGGCGAAGATCTAATAGAATTTCAAATTGTTTGAGTTAAAAGTTGGAGACACAGTACGCTACTTCGAACCACAGAGAACAGACATCCATGATCGAACAAAAATATTTAAAAAACGTGTGTAAACATCTGAATTAATATACGATAAACAATAGCGCCGCCACACCAACCTATCCCAACTATCCGTCAAATCCATTCCGGAACCGGTTCGAAATCCTAAACGGATTCAGTATGGAATCTTGCTCAAAGAAAACAACCGATTCCGACTCTATCGGTTGATGCATTTGAGCTGGAATTCATGCTGGAAGTCTGAACCGGTTCCGGACTAGTTTGACTGGGTAGAGAAATAACCGCTGTCAATTCTGTCGAACTCATCCACAAAAAACATGAAGACAGTAGCGCACCTGGTTTGGATGTCCCAACTACCTTCCAGACCGTTAGAGATTTTACACAAGTTGAATGCTGAAGATGGACGTCTGTTCTCTGTGTTCGAACTATGAAAAAATTCTTATCGCTGACGCTAGGAATTTGGCACTACCCCGCAGGACCGTTGTTTGAAAGCAAGATTCCGTGTTATGTCATTTGCCATACTGATAAATTGGAATCAAATTTATAATTTTTGAGCAATAACTCATTATTTGATTCCATCTTTGGAATTACCGTATCGACGACAAAATGTTGAATTCAGTTAATATATATCTGTATTAACTAGCCACAAATTCGTGTGTACCAATTTGCTCCAGGGTACGCACTTAATGTTTATTTCTTGAAGTAGATGAGTTGTAGTTAGTATTTCAGCTCCAGCGATACAACTGATTGTAATTAGAATTAGTTATGTTATTGGCGCCGGAATACTACACAGTTAAGCTTTTTCGGGAAATCAGCCGGAATACGATTTACGAATACGAATTAGAACCAACCAGAATTTCCGATTGAACTTTACTTTACCCATAGGTGCACGCAAAGTTCATATATCGATTACTGGAAACCTATTGGCCTATAGTAGCGCCGGCTAGCGGCTACTTGTTGCAAAAGGCCTTGTTTATGTTATAAACGCTCGCACAGAGTGAACCCAAATCTACCTATCGAACAGTCAGATGCCTACCTATCGTGCAAAGTAAACAAATATTCTTCTTTCGGAAATGTATTAGTTAGTTAATATCATGGCGAAATATTTCAATCGTCGAAACAAGACACTGTATTCAGTTTATTATGCTTTTTTGTAACAATGTAAAATAAATTGCATGGAATAGTATCAAGAATAAAGTGCTATAAGCCACGAAACAGTGGCTGACAGTGGGGAAATTCCGGAGAAACTATTGTTGGTTCAGCGCAATTCACAGCAGTCACGAAAGAGTTGACGATACTCCTTTTGTTCACGAGCACTAGATGTGTTTGGTGAATATTGGTTTGGAACTTCCTCTCAACGTTAATTTTGATAACTGTCTTTTAAGCACAAATCTCCGATCAACATGGGGAACGTTCTATTCAAACCAGTCGCTACTGATTCTAGTTCTAGGTTAGTTAGATGAGATATGATTACTATAACAACGTGCTCCGTGTATCAACCTACGAAAACAACGCATTTTACGCAAGTTAATATTATTATTGAAGCCACACATAAAATACTAACACTTAATTATTTTTGTTTTACTAAATACTATTCTGCCCAAATTCTACAGTAATGTTTTCATTTCGAATGGTTACAGTCCAGCGTACCAAGTATTCATAAATAAGCCCACTATTCTGCGATTCAAAATTGCCTTTGAATATACTTAAAACCCAGATATGTTTACCCGGCTATGCTGTCTACAATATGACCACAGCTGATGGACATTTGGGCTACAAAATTTATGTAAAAATCAGTGTAAACGTCTATTACCTGGGGTATGGCAGTATTCTCACATACATTAACGCACAATTTTTCTCCCATCCGAATATATTTGACTGCAGCGTCTGAAGGACGTACGTCAGATGGCTTCCGTATAATTTGGTAAAACCCAACTCTTCTGGCTTTTCAATATAGTATTAGCTCCTCTTCAAAGACTTCGAAATACATAAAAACGAAAGCGTATTCGAAACTGATCGTTCGTATAAACTGTTTCCGCAAAACAATCGTTGAATGGTCGTAAAGGTTCCTTCTCCGCAAGTTTGTTTGTAATATGTAGCATGAGATCCTTTTCATTACACTCCTGATTCAGAGCGGCCGTAGTATGTGCTTCAGAAAATAACTTCTGGGTATAGAATTCGTTGTCCGTTCCGAACCCATAACATTTCTTAGAATTTTTATTACATAGAGAATTTTACCATATTTGAACAAAAAAATGTCTTATTCAATTCAATAATACAATGTTTATTGCTTCAAACGGCAAAATTAATGATATGAGCATTTCTTTCATTGAAACAATAATTAACTTTTATCTCAACAAAAACTTGAATAATTTTACAATCATTGCAATAAAATATTTTTAGAAAAGAGAACGATGTTTGTTACTGAAATGGTTTTATTGAATTCAATAAATAAATGTATTTTCTTTCTAGCAATATTTTTTTCACTGAATAAAGTCCATATCATTAAAAAAACGATTATTTTATTGCATGATTGCAAAAAAATGTAACGTAACTATAATAACAACTACCGGTGTAAAAACAGATTATTATTTTGGCAACCTATTTACCAACGACCGGTGCGAAAACGGGTGTCTAAATAAAATATTATCGTTTAGCGTAATCAAAATACACACGCATTTGCTTACGCACCGGTGCTGATAGTCTAAACGAAATTCGTCTCCCATGTATAGTGGTGTTCTACACAATCCGTACCCCGCACCGTACCACAACCGTCACACTCTTCCTGTGTCCAAATGGAACATCACTAAATACAGTGGTGACGATCAAGGGCTGAAGCTAAATGAGTTTCTGGAAATTGTACAGGCTTTATCCCAAGCTGAGCATGTGTCGGAGGTCGAGCTTTTCGAGTCGGCTGTGTATTTGTTTGTTGGTTCAGCGCTCAAGTGGTATATGGCACAAAGAACCACTGGTAGATTGATGAATTGGCAGCATTTGGTATTTGAATTAAAACGCACCTACATGCACCCTGATTTGGACTCGTTGATCAAAATGAAAATTTACCAGCGTCGTCAACAAAAACATGAATCTTTCCACGAGTACTATTTCGAAATCGAGACTGTTCAGAACCATGAGTGTTCAGATTCCCGATTACGAAAAAGTACAGATTCTACAGCAGAATATGCGAGTAGACTACAAGCGACAAATGACATTTATTCCGATAGTCGACCTTGAAACACTTGTTGCTGCTGGACAGAAATTAGATGCATTAAATTTCTCGGCATACAACAAGGTTTTCGGGACGGACAGGAATGTCCAAGTGATCGAAAGCTCTGAAAACAATTCGAAGAAAAAAAAACAAGAACCAATCCCAGACTCAACAGGTGATAGATCAAACCGCAGCAGTGTCTCAGGTCAACCAAAATAGAAACAATTCACACACTAATTCGTCTCGTCCCAATCAACTTCCCAACAAAAACAACCAATCCTTATCGAACACCCAAACGAGTCAAAATTCGTTTCAAAATACCGCCCGACCAGACCCGGTCGCGGTGCCATCTGGGTTCAATTCTCGTCCACAGTTCACGTTGGAAGAATTGATAAACACGCACATTCCCCCACCGGCCGATACCTGCTACAATTGCGGGAGAATTGGTCATCACGTAGCGATGTGTAGGCAGCCCCGGGGCATATTTTGCAGTACGTGCGGTCTTCGCGGTTTTCCGACTAACTATTGCCCGTTTTCTTTAAAAAACGGACCAAACACGAACCAAAATCGTCGTTCGCAGACACCCAACACGTAAGTCAAGTCCGTTTTCTTCAACGTACGCCTCCCCCGACATTACTTGGTGCAGGCCACCAGAGATATTTACCCTGAGTCTACGGAAATTCTTCAAATTACCTACCCTGTCCCCCACGATAACCGGCCGTACGCACGCGTAAATAATTACGGTTATCCGGTACGTGCTCTCCTGGACAGCGGTAGCAATCATACGCTTATTAGCGAAACCCTTTTCTCGCAATTGAAGTACAAAAAGTTGCATCGTCCCTCCAAAAACGTGATTCTACTGATTCTACGGTCTGCAAGTGGAGATGAACTGCAAATTCGAGGTCAGGCTCATCTTCCGTTTGCTTTCCAAGGATGTGTGAAAATAGTTCCTACTTTGGTAGTTGCAAATCTGTCCATAGATTGTATCTGCGGAATGGATTTTTGGAGGAAATTCAAAATTCAGCCCGCAATGCAAAATTGTGGAGGGATTGAGTCCACTGCGTCGGCATCTATCACCGAACACCCTAGTTCTGCAAATATTTTGACAGATGATGATATTATGGTGATCGAGAACGTCAAAAAACTTTTCCTTCCTGCTCAAGAAGGGAAATTGACCCTGACCAACCGAGCTCAGCATCGTATCGTGTTGGGAGAGGAATGGAAAAATAAACCACCAGTCCGCCAGTTTCCATACGTGATGTCTCCGAAGACGCAGGATCTGGTAGCCGTCGAGCTGCAACGACTGTTGGGTTTAGGGATTTTGGAACGAAGCAACTCGGATTGGTCGCTTAACTGTGTGCCGGTCATCAAGCCCAACAAAGTTCGGCTCTGTTTGAACGCGCGCAAGATTAACGAGCGGACTGTTCAGGATGCTTATTCGTTGCCTCATCCCGGTCGAATTTTAGGTCAACTTCCCAAGGCTAAATACCTGTCCATGATAGACCTGTCTGAAGCGTTTCTCCAGGTTCCATTGGATCAAGAATCGCGGAAGTACACGGCCTTTTGTGTACAGGGCAAAGGGCTATTCCAATACACACGGATGCCTTTTGGGTTGATCAACAGTCCTGCTACGTTAGCACGACTGATGGACAATGTCCTGGGCCACGGGATGCTTGAACCGTACGTCTTCGTCTATCTCGACGACATTGTTGTGGTGACGGAGACATTCGAACACCATGAACGCCTTCTAGTGGAGATTGCACGTAGCTTAAGGGATGCAAACCTAAGCATAAACTTCGAAAAGTCTAAGTTTGGAGTGTCTGAGATTCCCTTCCTGGGATATCTCCTTAATACCGACGGTCTTCGAGCCAACCCGGAAAAAAGTTCGTCTGATTGTCGAATAGGAACGGCCCAATACCGTAACAAAACTAAGGAGATTCCTAGGAATGGCTAATTACTATCGGCGCTTCATCTTAGACTTTAGCGGGGTGACCGCTGCACTCAAAAACCTTCTGCAAAGCAAAACGAAAACCATCCGTTGGAACGATGACGCCGAACAGGCATTTTGCGAAATCAAAGAGCGGCTGATATCTTCACCAGTCTTGGGCAGTACTGATTTCAGCAAGGAGTTTTGTATCCAAACGGATGCTAGTGACGTGGCGGTAGCTGGGGTTCTCACACAAGAACAGGATGGAGTAGAGCGGGTCATTTCATTCTACTCCCATAAACTGACAACGCCCCAGAAGAACTACCATGCCGCAGAAAAGGAAGCGCTTGCAGCCATTCTCGCCATCGATGCATTTCGTGGGTATATTGAGGGTTACCATTTCACCCTAATAACCGATTCTTCCGCGCTGACCCATATACTCAGTACAAAATGGAAGGTCGGGTCACGATGCAGCCGATGGGCGTTGGATCTGCAGCAATTCGATATGACCGTCAAGCATCGCAAGGGCAAGGAGAACGTGGTTCCGGACGCCCTCTCGCGAAGCATCGCAGCTGTTCAAGAATCGTCGTGGTACGCGTCAATGTCCGACAAAGTGGCTCGCCGGCCCGATGATTTTGTAGACTTCAAGATCGACGATGGTAAACTCTTCAAGTTTATCACCGTGAACGATAATCCCTGTGATACTCGCTTCGAGTGGAAAATGATTCCCCCGCCCACCGAAGTTTCAAATATTCTTCGACAGTACCACGACGATTGCTTTCATCCAGGCTATGACAAAACCCTGGCACGGATCCGTCAACGATTCTACTGGCCAAGGATGGCAGTAGAAATACGACAATACGTTCAACAGTGTGCTATGTGCAAGGAAGTCAAAGCCTCTTCTGTCCCTGCTGCACCTGCCATGGGAAACATGAAGATTGCCACCCGCCCTTGGCAGATCGTATCAGCAGATTGCATTGGTCCCCTCCCCCGCACTCGTCGCGGTAGTCAGCACATTTTGGTAGTTTGTGACTACTTTTCGAAATGGGTAAAGGTTCAGCCTGTGAGGAATGTCAGTAGTGCCCC
The DNA here is from genome assembly GCF_030247195.1 of Topomyia yanbarensis. Classification (NCBI taxonomy): domain Eukaryota; kingdom Metazoa; phylum Arthropoda; class Insecta; order Diptera; family Culicidae; genus Topomyia; species Topomyia yanbarensis. The sequence continues at coordinate 179,287,226 of NC_080672.1, forward strand.
CATGTGTGCGATTTTGAAAGACCAATGGTTCCTAAGACACTCGGTTCCTGAAGTGATAATCACTGATAACGGAAGCAGTTTCATTTCCAAAGATTTTAAGGAACTATTGGATCATTTCAAAGTTGCCCACTGGCTCAACTCACGATATCACTCACAGGCTAACCCGGTCGAAAGAGTCAACCGAACTATCAATGCTGCTATCAGGACATACGTGAGGGAGGACCAACGCCTTTGGGACACTCGTGTGTCGGAGATCGAGATGGTTTTGAATACCAGTGTTCACTCGTCGACTGGATTCACACCATACTTCATTAATCGCGGTCACGAGTACTCTGAAGTTGGCACCGATCATCTACTCACCCGTCTCGATGTAAAGCTGACTTCGGAAGAGATGGAAGAACGACGATCGAAAATGTTCGAGCGAATCTACGACCTTGTCCGCAAAAATCTGGTGAAAGCTCACAACGCTTCCCAACATCGCTATAATTTACGCCACAGAAAATTTTCCAAATCATTTGTAGACGGCCAGTTGGTGTACCGGAGAAATATGAAACCGTCAAGTGCGGCCCAGAACTACAATGCCAAGTACGGCCAACAATTTCTCCCATGCCGTATCAAGGCAAAAATCGGGTCGTCCTCATATGAGCTGGAGGATTTGAAGGGCAAAAGTTTAGGGGCTTGGCCAGCTGTGCATTTGAAACCCGGTTAGCTAGTTCTCCGCTCCACCGCGGAATGAATTATAAAAAAAGCACCATCGATTACACTTTATTTACAAAACAAAAACAAATAAAATAAACACACAAAAAAACACCCACAGCTGCACAGCACAGTGTCAGCCAACTCTCCGTCCTCCTGAATTCTCCACCGATCTCAAAAAAAAACGGTGCAAACTTCGACGTAATATCTAAATCAAAAAAAACATAATTAGCAACGAAAATACTTACCAACATCACGAATCATCCTATTTTCCATCACTACATAAACAATCAGCATTAGTCAGCTGAGTATGAGTATAGCTGTGACAGATCGGATAATAGACAACCTGACGACAGGGTTGTGCTGGGTTACGACGGGGTTACGTTTGCCCGCCGCCAGTTTTAAGTCGACTTTACACTCTAAGCGTGAATGGGTTAATTCTGCGTAACTTCATCTAGTTTTCTCCCGCGTGTCGAGAGAGTGAAAGAAGTTCGCAATGAGTTAACTATTTCACAAAAGTAATAGTCTTTCCGACTCTTGAAAAAGAGTCCGGTAAAGTACAAATTTAAATTTAGGGGCCCCTAGGATAATTAAAAGTTAGTGTTTAGTGTTATTTATGGCATGAATGTGAGTGTAAATGAAGAGGAATGGAAGGCTAGCAAATTGAATTCCGAGTGAGTGTGTGCGGTATGTAAGCGGTAGTGTTAGATGTTTCGTCCAAGCATAGCCCTTGTGACGGTAATGGTAGCAGAAAGAAATGTCAGATTCCGTCTGATTTTTTTCTGGTAATTTTCCGCAATTTGAAGTGTATCCGATCTAAAATCTACTCAGCAAATGCAGCAACGGCTTTTATTCTGACGCATTATAGGCAATTTCGACAGTGAAACTTTCACAGTTGTTTTGGGATTGATGGATGGATTGAATCGTTCCTGATTGTGACAGATACATCGGTGAGTGCGCGAGACTAAAAACGGACAGGCTCACTTCCTCAGAGTCACGTAATTTCGTGGGATAGATTCCTCTGGCCTTTGGAAAAATCATTCCACGGAATTAAAACTGGCACTCGGGAAGAAGTAGTCGCGTTTGAAGTCGGCATTCATTCGAAAAAAAAACCATTTGGGTTTTTTTTACCCGAGTCGGGGAAAATTGTGACCTGTGATTTCTTAGGTCACAATATCGTCGCTTTGGTCACTGAGCCCAGCTTGTATATATTTGTAAATATTGTTATTTTTTTTGTCGTATGAATAAATAACAGTGTACGGTTTATCTCGTGTATTTGACGACGCCTGTTCTTTGTTTATACTTTGAAATTATTGTTCGTAAATGTCTAAGTAGAATTTAAACGTCAAACCATTACTACTCCGTGCGTGCATGTTTGAGTCGCGTTTAAGTTCGGCTTAATAGCCCAGGTTGGTGTCAAATGTAGGTTTCGTTATTTATTTGTTCAGAGATTTATTTACTTACTTATTTATTTATATATTTATGTGCTTATTTATTTTGTTTATTTAATTATATTTGTTGTTTATTTTGCTTGTTTATTTATTATTCATTTTGTTATTATATTCGTTATAATTGTTCATTTTAAAAAAAATCATGGAAACAAGTACCGCACGTTTAGCATGTCAATACATTGTACTAAAATTTGAGCATATTTCGTGACACCAACCAAAACGATAACATGTTTGTAAACGTCATTCTGTTCTGTCATCGCATCATCACCGTCATCAAATGCGGGGTGGCAGGATGCGAGGAGGCGCGGAGGGTATGTGTTGGAAAGTGGACAGGGCAAAGATAAAATGTACCGCGAAATCTTAATGCGGTCTCTAATAGTTAACCCAGAGTGACGACCAGCAGCAGCGAGTCATACGCAGATTGTGACCGTGCGTTTCTTCCGTAGTAAAGTTTGTGTTGATCCGTAGGATCTTGTTGGCCGTTGAGAACATCCACACGATCGTTTGGTTCTGTTCGGTTGCTCGAGCGGGATAAGTGTGGCTACCGGTTTTTTGTGAATTAACGACGTCCGACGCGAGTGCAGAAAAACGGTCAGTGATTGGCAAGCCAAAAACGCCATTGTGGACGCCTTTACCCAAGTACCGGTAGGGTAGGGTCCATTCGACCGAAAAACGTTGAAAATCTCGCTTGATTGATAGTTAGACACTCGTGTGTGAAAAGTGCGCGCAGTACCACTCCCCTGGTCCCGTAGTGAAACGCAGGCCTCCGCTACAAACAGGCCGAGTTGCTGCTTCTTCAGGAGTCCCCCGTTGCCGTCCCTCGACGCAAACGGCGTTTGTTTCTACACCACCATCGGAGCCCGCCCCGCATCCAGTTTGCTGCAAGTCGACCAACGTCATCACGGCCGCAACGGTATCGACAGAAGGAGTTTTTTTTTGCTGAATAAAAGTGCAAGTAAAATTATTTTGTTTTTTTTTGTAGCTATTCTGGCTTTTGCTTGAAATTTAAACATTAATAAAAATAGTGTATGGTCTATATATACAAGTTGTGTCGTCCATTTTATTTATAGTGGTCCTTTTTGGTACTTGTTTCCGCCGAAAATTAATTACGATTCGCTCAGTGACCATAGTGTGGGAAGAAAAGTCCGCCCAGGGTGAATTTCTCCAGGAGACAACCGTGAAACGACCCTAATAGCTGGTGAGTACAGTGTGACCCCACCACCACAATAAGAACGTTACGAAACCGATACGTAACAGACTCAACTCGCCTGTGCTAATTGCCCCTAGGAACAAATGGACTTGGTTGTTTTCTGTGTTTTTCAAACATGGCGGTTCATATTTGGCTTAAGCTTAATTTTTTTTATTTCAATTATAGAAATTTTAACCTTAAGGTCATTCGCCTCCTCGGGTTAGAAAAATCTCTTAGGAAAAATTTCTAACCCTATGTGCGGAGTCGGGACTCGAACCCAGGTGCGCTGCGTACAAGGCAATTGATTTACATATATGCTACGCCCACTCCCCAAGATTTAAATTGTTTTTTGAACAATTGGTGTGTTCTCACTTGTATTTGTTTGTCTAGTGCACTTGATTTAGACAGCGAATGTAAAAATTTGTGGAATCGTGTGTAAGTATAGTAGAACAAGATCTCTGACCTAAAGTCTTAATGACCGTCAGATTGTGATAAGTTTTGGTGTACAATACCAATTTCACCTTTGATTCTTCCTATAAGTTGGTGGTGATTACCTAGTATACTGGTAAGTATATGTGAGTAGATAATGAAACCGAAAATAAGTATTATTTTTAATTTTAATATAAGGTAATTTGGGGCGATTAAATGGCGCGTTCCGTGGGCGGGTTGGGCGGCAAAAACATGACGGCGGCAAATCGCCCAAATGTTGCATTTGTCATATCCCCCTAATTGCCAGCAAATTGAAGGGCAATTAGCGCATCCGAGTTGGCAAATAGCCCCTCGTTAGCCAGAAACTTGCCCTTTTTGACTGGGATATAATGCCTTACACGCTCATTCAAAACTACTCAAAATTTGAGTTCGGAGCACTCAATTTCTAAAGGAATAGCAATATGTCAAAAAATGAGTTTTAATTTGAGTAGAACTAACTCATTTCTTGAGTAATTATAAAATCTTCAAAGTTCTGAGTGAAAAAAATACTCTCAAAAAAGTGTGCGGAATTAGGTGTTGATTTAAATTTTAAAAAGAGCCTGAAGTTAAAGCCGATGATCGTTCATAAAACTAGAAGGTAAGTTTCATTGAGTTTTGCTTGCTTTCAAATCTTACTTCCAGTTGTGTTTTTGTAGTTTCGGTAATTTATACAAGATGCCGATCGGCATGAAATAGATGTAGAGAACGACCCTTGGATTAAGTTCCCGAACATCGCAAACACCTGGACAACGGTCTGGAGGATCAGGTAAATGATATTTGAAATGCCTGTCTTTGTACTTTTATTAAAAATGCGGAATGATTATTTTCTGTATTTCCCTCTTGAGTAAAATGTACTCAAATTTGACATTTTTATCCCAAACTCAAAACTGAGTAAACGAGGAAAACTCAATTTTTGATTATGTGCACTTTTAATGAAATTGAGTGGCTGGCTATGGTCCAACTAAAAAGCGATCCAGTTATAACATGACCAACGAGCGAATCACGACTGTATATTCTGGTTGCAGTAGAAAATCGAAATATTGAACTTGCGCCTTCTGCTTTTTTCCCTATTTTCAGAGTGGGCAACTAATGCGCATCTTGTGTACATGTTAGAGAATCAACTTGTGCGCTTTAGTTACACAAGCTGAAAATTGGAGAAAGGCGCAAGTACGCTATTTCGATTTTCAACTGCATCCAGAATTAGGGTTACCACATCTGGAGTGGCTTTGACCCGGAGATTTTCACTGACCTGGGGGATGATGGATTATGAGTGAAACTAGACAGAAATTGGAATCAAAGCGATTGCTCGTCGTTTTAGAGCACCCGTCAGGGTAAAAATTTAGCACTGGATGGAAATATATCTATTCGTGCGTACTCTCTCCGTAGAGTGTATTGTTTACGAATATTTATGCTCACCGCTGTTTCGATACCGTTCACATTTAGTTGGTAAATTTTTGTATAGTTTCCTGTTTGTGAACGGTTTTGTGCGTTCAGATAGGTGTAGTAATTTTTGTTTGACAATTGTACATAATTAACATAGGGCTTAGATAGGCCACCGCTCTCCTACTGCTGAAATACGTGTACTGGCTATGCTGCACATAGGTGATGACAGCTATGCGGCGGTACGGTTTTTTATGTTGGTATTTTCGGTCGAGGTGGAAGGCGGCCATCATGTTAGAGGTGTTAGAAAGTGACGAACCACGAAGATAAACAGACGTCCGTGAACAAGTTTTTTCGGGACAGTTTTTATGTATGTATGTTTGTTTGCAACGACAACCTGTTAGCGTAAGCTTCATATCAGGTTAAGGAAAACAGTTTCCCGCCACGTTTAACCAGTGAGGTGAAGTGCGCGCGTGCGACAGATAAAATACCTGTCGAAAAGTGCCGGCTCGTGGTTCGGGCACAGTAGAAAGTGTGGTGCTGGATCGCCGTCGGGGAAGCTAATTACCAAGGAACTTTCGCTTCCCCGGCTAACCGTAAAGGATCCAGACGCACCAATCCGCCCTCGCTGGGAAGGATAAACCGAACGAGCCTTGCTCTCCTTCCCAGCTAATAGCCAAGGAGGGCGAAGCAGGGGGACAACGGCTCCCCCTGGGAAGAACACTGCGTTGTCTTCCGGGATTCTTTGCGGGGAGCAAAGAATCCGGTGATTCGTCACCACCGTCGCTAGGGAGGTTCCGACAAAGGAACAAAGCTCACCTTCCTAGCTAATTGTTAAGGACCGCTGCCAGAGCAGCCAACGTAAATAAGGAGAACTCGGCCGTTGCTGTCCCGGCCGGTCGGAAAAAAACCTCTGCCTTCCCGCCATCGCCAGCAGCAGTGAATCTACAATCGACCAGCAGTGAAGAGTAGTGGGAAAATGAATGTCGGTAAATCTATTAATTTATTTTGTTTGTTTACTTTTGTTTTTTGTTGTTACGAGAATCCAAAATTCTGTAGAGGTACCTAGGCCGCCCTGAAAAGAAGGGTACGCCGGGCAAACAAGAACCCGAGTAGTGGGCAAACCCCTACTTACATACCTAATGATCTAAAAAGAGTCAAATACGTATTCTTTCATTACCAATATTATCTCACACCACTGTAGAGTGTCATGGTTTTGACAAACTTATTGCGCATAACTCTCCCATGGTGTTCAAAAAAAGCTGTGCATTTTTTACAGTTGAGAACGGTTTTGTCGATTAGGTGTAATATTTCACTTCCCCGGCTAAGGCTGTAACGAGTACGTTAATTGTAAATAATTAAATGTATATAGATTTGTAAATATTAGTACGTATTCGTAAATTGTTATTTGTTCTAAATTGTTTATTATGCATGGTATCCATATTATCAATTTAAACCATGGAGAAATGTTCGCAAAATCGAGTTGCTACGGTAGCGCGAGAGAGACTTCATCAAGAGACTTGCTATAATACGCACTTGATGAGTGCCCGTAGTTCTTCGCAATTGCCCATTACTAATTTGCTGGCCTAGCGATGCCGCCGGTGAGGGAAGGGATTGGGCTGCCGAAAGAGGCCATCGACCCTTGGTCAATTTCACGAATATTTGCACTGTTGGGAGAGCGTTTTGTTTCACTCTAATGTTTGGACAGGCAGCAGCCGTGCATGATAGACACCGTCCGCAGAAATGAGATGCGGTCATGAAACTGGGGAAGTTCGGGATGATCAATATGATATTAGAAATGTCTCTATTGTCCACTTCGTGGAAATTGCGTCAGATCCGCTGACGAAGATCTACAAATCGCGGTTATTCTGAGGATTCCCAGAGCCCAATAAACCACTTTGATCGTTTCAGTGGAAGAGGCAAGAGTGGTTCAATTTTGCCAAATGTAACTGGCCAGCCTAACGAGCTTCCGAGGTAAGTAAGTGGGTGGTTTATGCGCCACTCTCAGTTGAGAGACCACCCACCTGGTTTAGAGCTGCCCGGCCTTGTGAGACCCTTCAGGAGAAGGTTCTGGTTTTCCTCAATGTAGGAAGGAAGCAAGCTAGCTGATCACAACCGTCCGAGCCGCGCGTATAATAAACCCAAGAAATATCCGAAATGATCAATACAAACTAGTTCCGAAGCAAAGATTCTGTTCGCGGGGGTTTTTCATCACTGGCAGAGTCCAATCCGACCAATTGACGAACAAGCGTTCGATTCGAGAGTGGTTCCGGTTGGTATCGGGGCCAACCTCCCCAGCAAAAGACAAAAAAAGACGAGAAAAGAATACCGACCGAAATAAACTAGACCCCAAAGACTTCACCAAATCACAATTACTACATCTACCGTACGGGAAACCTCATTAACACAGAACAGAACTTTTCACTTCATCAAAACATTTATTCCTATTTACAATTGCGATTTTATTCCCATTCTTCGGTTTTCTCTATTCAAACCTAGCTAGACGCATTTTCCTCTCTATCCCTCTCGGTTTCCCTATCCTCTAGTGTGGCGATATACAGTGCATTGTGCGTGCTCTCGGCGTGAGTATTGTTCTATACCGTGCGGTGCTATTTAGTTTGCAAGTTCACTTCGAGCCACGGCTGGCAAATCTGACGGTAGGGTAAGGCCGTCTAATGTGACCCCATGCGCATGGACAATCACAACATATATTTCACTCTACTCACGACCTAGGATTTACGTGTACATGATGGCGGGAGACGGCGATTCCTTCTGCTGCTGTTGCTACTGATGACACCACGTGCGATCACCCTTGATCGGACTGGGCTGACGACGATGGTCTTCACCGCCGGTTCGTGGAACTTACGCAGACGGGGTACTTCCGTCGAAACTTTCGGTCGTCACCGGAAAGCGTAGATTGCTGTTGAGGTTGTACTTGCTGTATTCGAACGGTCCTGCCAAGGCGCGATTTGACGGACGCCGCCTTCTTCCGGCCACGTGTACCGCCGGGACCAACCTTGAGCCGAATCGTGGGGTCAAGAGCGGTCACTAACGAAGAGGTGTGATGTGTCGGACTTTCGACGGCTGCCACGAACCTTATATTTTTCTAGCAGCGCACACACTAGAATCGCCAAGCTACTTATTGCTATACTTTGCAATGCTTTTCTATTGGGGAGGGAAACTTATTAGCAATTTGGTGAAACAATTAAAGTCGAGTCAATTTACCACACTAAACACATCACGGCGCGAACAAAATTGAACCACTCTTGCCTCTTCCACTGAAACGATCAAAGTGGTTTATTGGGCTCTGGGAATCCTCAGAATAACCGCGATTTGTAGATCTTCGTCAGCGGATCTGACGCAATTTCCACGAAGTGGACAATAGAGACATTTCTAATATCATATTGATCATCCCGAACTTCCCCAGTTTCATGACCGCATCTCATTTCTGCGGACGGTGTCTATCATGCACGGCTGCTGCCTGTCCAAACATTAGAGTGAAACAAAACGCTCTCCCAACAGTGCAAATATTCGTGAAATTGACCAAGGGTCGATGGCCTCTTTCGGCAGCCCAATCCCTTCCCTCACCGGCGGCATCGCTAGGCCAGCAAATTAGTAATGGGCAATTGCGAAGAACTACGGGCACTCATCAAGTGCGTATTATAGCAAGTCTCTTGATGAAGTCTCTCTCGCGCTACCGTAGCAACTCGATTTTGCGAACATTTCTCCATGGTTTAAATTGATAATATGGATACCATGCATAATAAACAATTTAGAACAAATAACAATTTACGAATACGTACTAATATTTACAAATCTATATACATTTAATTATTTACAATTAACGTACTCGTTACATCATTCCCTGCTAAAAGTACGAAAATTTGATTGGCCTTGAAATGGACATTGCAATAACCAATCAAATTTTCGTAGGTCAAACAAGTCATATTCGGAAACTATTTTCAACATTCGGGGTCATATATGGTCATCGCCAATAGGGATTGGCTCGTTCTCTGTTTACAGCACTTCGCCTATTACGGATGAAGTCTGCTACTGACTCTCATCGACTTTCGTCTCCAGTCTCCAGCAAAAATTTACTTGTAGCTTCACAGAATATAACTCAATGCCTAACAAAACTATACTGTAACGCCTTCAATAACCAATCAAGAAAAACAGAGACGCGAAGAGTGTTCTGACCGACAATCTTTGGTGACTGTGAAATCCATTCATACTCCTCACTTATTCATCCCACTTATCCCACATTCAAAACATACAACATTAAAATGGCTTAAATTCAAAGTTGTCGACAAACTTTGAACAAGCGCACGAAAATAAACTGGAACATTGTCGTCTACACCAGGACGAACCGATTAACGAAAACAATGTTCACGAAATAATTCACCTAAGTGGAAACCATAACTAGTAGGTTCAGATTGCTGTCCTTACCCCAGCATATTGCGAGATCATAGGACACAACTTTCCCTCCAAAATATATACTGTCCAAGCTGGCAATTCACTGCCTCAAAAATAAATCTCTGCGATTTTAGCTTACTGCACGCTTGGAACGAAACTTGCTTCTTAAGAGAATTTTTAAACGCCAGACTTACTCCGACAACAAAATTCTCCAAGAAAAATTAAACACGATAGTAACAAAATCATTCACTCGCCCCTTGCACACTACGCGCATCAGAATCCAACTACGCGCTGAATTCCGACACGCGAGCTCAACCGGTCTATCATACATACGCTTTCCACAGCACCTTCAACCGAAACGTCAAAATGAAACAAAAGAACGGACATGAAAAAAATTGTGGTAGAATCGCGTGCGCGACGTGTTCGTATTTCCCTTATCGGGAAATTGAGAAAAAAAATCGGTCGTCAGCTAGTTCGATTCGCGGGAAAGTGACGAAAATCTAACGGGTGAACATTGACGGAGGAGAGTATAATTTTATAATCGTTCCCTATCGGGTGTAAAGTTGTGTGTTGGCTTTTCCATTACAGGTAGACGAACCATCCGCTATTGTGAAGAATGGCACTAGCTAGCTAGGAAAAGGAAGGATTGTGTAGGATGCCATCGATCGGGAATTGAACGTTAAGGAAGGATCTCGGAAAATGAAGGATGAGTAAAAATTAACATGAAATGAAGGATGCAAACTAAGAATCAAAATAGAGGAAGTTTTTAACTGGTCGAAATTAACAGAGGACACCTATTTAATGGGATGACTGCTGATTTAAAGCAAAAAAATCAAGGAGGATCGGATGGGAGGTATGGATAAGGAACTGGAATTATAGGGAAGCTGTAACATGATGCAATTGGAAAGGCTAAGGAAAACAAAATTTAATCGAAAAAATCAATGATGGAAACGAGGAACTTGGCTATTGGATTGGAAGATATTGGACGGATTCAGGACAAAAAGGAATTGGAATTGTGGGATGTAAATCTACAAAACGGAAGGATAGGATCGTAGAAATGCGAGAAAAAGATTTGGTCTGTCACCTACCCGAATAAGCTGCTGCGTGGGACGCGCTCAAAATAAAGAAAAGGAATGAAGTAAGTATTTATGAATGAAAACTAAATGTAAATTTTTATATGTACAGGAAGACGAAACTAATGGAAGCAGAAAAAAAAACCCTCAACCGAATCATATACTACTAAATACAAATATACATAAATACAAAAATCCCTCAGAAGGAAGGATGTGTATTCTTTTTGCCTGCTTGCAAGTATTCCCCCCCGAAGGAAGGAAGCAAGTTAACAGGGTTTCGACCATCGTTGGAAAATTGTGAGTGTATAGAATTAATGACTAACTTAGAATAAGGACTAATACTAGCATAAGGGTTAGGTAATTAGGCAATTAACTATTTACAAATTAATTATTTACAATTGATCATCGCTGATGTATTATGTTTCGCGATTCGCGGTTCTAAACCGGTTTGCTATGTCGGTTTGTTTACCCATTTTTGGTTTTTTTGTGAATCATTCATTCGTTGTCACTTCGCAGAAGCTTATTCATAGCTGAGAGGATTTTCTATTTGTTTAGGCACAATCTTGGTATCTCAGTAGCAAGTCCGTCCGAGGACTTCCTTGAACGAGTTCATCAAGATTGGCCGTAAGCTGCTTTTAACCTGAAGGGTGTTTTCTTACTCATCGTATAGTGTAGTTACTCCTTGCGGAGGTACATAGCTCGACTTCGTTCATTTAATTGTTTAGATGAGAAGAGTGCAACTTTTTCAGCCGGTTAGCGAAGTAGACCTCAAATCTTTTTCCCGCAAGATCTTCCAATTCATAGGTATTGGAGCCAAGTACCTTCCGCACGACAGCCGGTTCGTACTTGGGCGCTAGCTTTTTGCAAAACCCTTCCCCTTGTCAGAAAGGTCAAAGGTTTGCTTCAGCACCTTCTCCCCCACTGTATAAGAAGCACATTTAGCATTTGATCGAAGGTTGTATGTTTTAGCGTGTTTTTGGTACGCCAAGGTCAGATTGGTTCGCACTTCCTCGAACAGTTTCTTCCGTCTATCGGAAACAGAATTGTCGTCATCCGCGCTTGGCTGATAGTTGTCCCTTACGTAACCGTACTCCCTTCCGTCCGAAATCTTGTTCCGACCAAAAACGACAAAGTACGGGCTGTCCTTTTGGAGTCATGAACTGCGTTACGGATTGCGTTGGCGATTTCCTGAACATCGTCTGCCCAATGATTGTGGCCTTTTTTTAAAGTTGCCCGAATTGCCGTCGTAATGACGCGATTCACCCTTTCGGTGTTGTTGACCTGAGGGTGGTATGCAGGGGTTAGCCAGTGGGACACTTGATAAGCCTCTAGCAGACTCTTAAAAGTTTTTGAGACGAACTGCGATCCATTGTCCGTGAGCATGATCTCTGGTACCCCGAATAGTCGGAAAATCATGTTTTCCACGAATTCGACCAGTGAACTTGCTTTGGCTTCCCGGAATGGCTGGACCAGAACAAATTTGCTGAAGACGTCCGTTGCGACAAGAAGGCAAGTGTTCCTATTTCTGCCGGACGCCGGTAGTGGGCCGACGTAATCCAGCGTTATGAACTGCCATGGGTACTCTACCGGTTTCTGTGCTCCCATCGGTGGGGTGACGTTAACATTCCCTGATTTGCTAACCTGGCATTTCAGACACTCCCGACAAAACCGACGAATTTCCTCACTCATTCTGGGCCAATGGAAGTGTTGTTTCACGGCGGCCAAGGTCTTTTCGAACCCGAAGTGGGCTTTTTCGTGTTCCTTATTAATGATTTCCTTACGTTTTGCTGTCGGTGGGAAGTGTTTCCAAGCAAACCTTGGGTCACTCTGCCTGCTATTGGTTTTCACATATTGGAACACTTTTCCATCTACAATTCGCTTGTCGCTGTGTTTGGCTGGGTTCGCTCGAATCTTTTCAACGAGGTCTTCGTATGCTTGATCGGCTTGCAGCAGCGTGATTGAGTCAACCTCTATCGATCTTGACAAACAGTCTGCCAGAATGTTGCTTTTTCCCTTTCGGTACTCAAGGTCGAAGTCATAGGCCTGAATGCGGAGCGCCCATCTTAGCAACTTCGCATTCCCCGTCTCTGTACCGAGATTGAATAACCAGAGTAAGCTTCTGGCGTCCGTTACCACCCGAAACTTCGTACCTTCAACATAGTGACGGAAGTGGTGTATTGCAGATAGAACACCTAAGCATTCCTTTTCGACTGCTGAGTACCGTCGCTGTGTGCGGTTTAGCTTTTTGCTAAAGTAGCTTATTACTCGCGTTTCCCCGCCTTGCTCTTGCACAAGCGCTGCCCCGACGGCTCGGTCCGACGCATCTGATTCGATAGTGAACATACGACTGAAATCTGGGTTTCCAAGGATTGGTGCTGATGTCAACACTGACTTCAGTTCATTGAATCCACTTTCGGCTTCTTTCGTCCACGTAAACCGTTTGTTTTCCTTTGATAGGAGGTCCGTTATGGGGGCCGTGATCCTGCTGTAATCTTTTATAAAGCGTTGGTAAAAGCCGGCCAGTCCCATCAGCCTTCGAATGTCCTGCTGCGTTTTGGGACGTGCATAGTCCAAAATTGGTTGAATCCGTCCACTATCGATCGTCAACCCGTTTTCACTCAGTAGGTAACCCAAGTACATCACCTGCTTGCGACAAAATCGTGATTTGTCGAGTGAGATAGTTAATCCTGCTCGGCGGAGTCTTTCGGCCACCCTTTTGAGCAGCTTCAGGTGGTCTTCAAACGACTCCGTTGCGATGATTATATCATCGAGATATACAAACACACGTGGTTCGAGGTCAAACCCAATCGCCTTTGCCATCAAACGCGACATTGTGAATGGCGCATTCATCAAACCGAAGGGCAGTACTTTAAATCTGAATACCCCCTCCGCTGTACGAAATGCTGTTAAGTTCCTGCTTTCTTCTTTCAGTGGTATCTGAAAGTAGGCATCCTTTAAATCTATCACTGAAAAATATTTTGCTTTTCCCAGACGCCGAAATATGTCCTGCATATTTCGCATTGGGTAAGTGTCCTTTACTGTCAGTTTGTTGATTTTTCTGGAGTCCAGGCACACTCTAACCTTGCCGTTCTTTTTCATCACCGGTACAAGCGGATTCGTCCATTCCGAATAGCATTCCTCAATGGCATCGAGCTTTTTGAAGCGTTCAACTTCGGCGTTGATGGCATCTTGAACGTAGGGTGAACATTTGTACATCGGGGGATTTCGTGGTACCGCTCCTTCTTTGAGGGTTATACTGTGTTCGATTAGGTGTGTTCGCCCCAGTCTGCCGGTAGAAGTTAGCTCGAAGCCTTTTATGACTTCCGTAAGTTGTCTTCGTTGGTCTGCACTGAGACTATGTTCAGTCTCTATCAATTCTGGATCTGGTATTGATTCGGTTGGCCCTTCATAGACTGGAATGTCTAACGTGTCGTCTTCGGTTTCCACTTCCGCCTGCGATGGAACCTCCGTTGGCTCGATCGTGAAGCAAATTGTCGAATCCTCTTTCGGGTTTACGGTTTCCAGTTCCTCCGGGCCATGGCCCATATCTATCATCGGTTTAATTTTAAAGTATTCCCAAAAGTCTGCCCCAAGGATCAATTTCCTCGAGATTTCTGGAACAACAATTGTTGGAATTACCTTTGTAACATTTTTGTAGGTGAAGGGAATGTTCAAACAGCCGAGACACTTATAATTTGTCCCATCGGCCGTCGAAACGCGTATTGGAGCTGGCTGAATTTTCAAGCCGTATTTTTGTACCAGTTCGAGGGAGTTTAGAACACTTATTCCCGCCCCGGAATCTAGAAGAGCTTCGATTTCAGTGTCAAAAATTTTTACTTTTAAATGGGGACATTTGCTGGCGCGTAATTTAATATGATAAACCTGCAATAAGGGGTCGTAGTTTAGGGTTTGGAACATTGATTTGGGAACATCTACTGAAGTTGGGATGCTCGAATTCCCAGACTCACACCCCTTCATTCGTTTCCCTGTAATCCGTTTAGAGCTGCACCCGTTGCAATTACGCAACGTTCGCAGTTTCGAATCGTTCGTCCCAGACTCCCGCAACCATAGCAAAACACTAGTTTGGGTTTCGTGCACTGTCGCCAGCCGTGTCCCTCCCCCTGACAATTCCAGCATTTTATCGTGACCTGTCCCTGAATATGTCGTTCAACTCGTTGCATTGTAGCCCCTGACGATACTTGTTGTCCCGGTCTTGTAGTAGGAAAAGAGGAGTCTCTACCTGGTCGACTTCTAAGTAGGTTTAGCGGGACGGAACGATCGCTTTCGTAGTCACTTCCGTCGGCCTCGATTTGGTTAATGGGGCGGCGAAATTGGTTTTCCGTTTGCTGATGTAGCTGCGGGTCCGCTGCGTCGATTCGGTAGTTTAACCTGATCAGTTGTTGGAGATCGTTTATTTCGACAATTGAAGTCTTAGATCTGTAATGCTGGCGCATGTTGTCCCAGATCACTTCAAATTTCCTTCGTTTGGATAGTGGTCGAGACAGCATGCGGTTCAGTTTTTCGATTTCGGTGACGAAGGCGATAAAAGGTTCTCCGCGCTGTTGTTTTCTTTCCTGGATCTTTGAACGAATTCCCTGATCTTGGTTAGGGTTCCCAAACCGATACGTTATGCTCGTTTCGAAAACGTCCCAAGAGTAGAAATCATCCACGTATGTGAAGAACCAATCTGATGCTGCTCCATCTAAGAGCATGTGAATATCCCTCAACAGCATTTTTTTGGGCACTCCCTCTCGTTCTGCTAGTTTCTTGGCTTTGTAAAGGAAATTTTCGACTGTGATGGACCTTGGCTCTCCCGTAAATCGTAACTTCCATTTCTCTACCCGTCCGTGCGCTTCATTCCTTCCACAATAGGATCGTCTTTGTTCCTGATACCGAGGTTGTTCATCGGAGTATCTGGAAGTTGAGTGTCTTCCGAAGCTTCTGTGGGAGTCATCTGTGCTGTCCTGGTAATTTTGCCGGCCTCCAGGAAATCTCGCTAATAATCGACTATCGCGTTCATCTTCGCTTGAATCCGTGTTCTGGTCTCGTCCTGGCAAGTTTGACAATGTTGGCCGTGGTGGTCTTTCCGTTGAAGTCGTCTCGAAAGTATTGAGTTCGTGGTCCCTTCGCCGTTCGACTACGTTAGGCTGAATGTTCAGTTGAACCCGTTTCATCAGGTCCGATAACGCCCGTTGCATATCCTCCCATTCTTTCTTGGTCACCGTCACTGTGGCATCTGCACCTTTTTCTAGAAGTGGCTCTGTTGGCCGTTTAGGCACGGCTCCTTTCCCTGTGTCTGGTGGAGGATTGACGGAAGGCGCCTG
Organism: Topomyia yanbarensis; assembly: GCF_030247195.1. NCBI lineage: Eukaryota > Metazoa > Arthropoda > Insecta > Diptera > Culicidae > Topomyia > Topomyia yanbarensis. The sequence continues at coordinate 179,303,220 of NC_080672.1, forward strand.
ATTAAAATCTAATGGCGTAGGAGCCGGAATGGGAAACCTCTGATCTTGCGTACCTCCTGCCCCTTCAGCTTCTTGGATAATGCTATTTATCTTGTTCTTAAACGGAGACAGCGGTGGCCCAAATTGAAAATTCTGCATGACCTTCTCGATTCGCCGAGTCAGGTCCCGACGAATCTTTTTTTCTTCGTCGTTGTTAGCCAAACACGTTTTTACCCTGTACCAATAATGAAGAACTCTCGATTCCAGTTTTTGTTCCACCTTTCTTGATAAAGCTGTTTCTAACATTGAAATTCTTCCCTCAATATGCGCAACTTCATGCATAATGTTAATCGTCGACCGATAATTTCGACTTTCGGCCTGATCTGCCCTGAACAAACTTCGCAAATGTCTCTGTTTCGCTTGAAGATCTTGTAAGAATGCATTTTCTGGTTGCTCCCGAATCATCAACTCATAATCGACCTCCTCTTGGTTCAAATCTTCGGCATGTGGGAAGAGTCGATTCATTTTTTTTATTTTATTTTTTTAATCGATTGTATTGTATAGACGTTATAGCAAATGATGTAACCGATATAGCACGCGTTAGACGAGTATGAATAAATAACAATATGATAATTGGAACGATTTCTTAACAATATTAATGAACATGCAATAAATAAATAAATAATAAATAAATGAGCGAAATCAGCGAATAATATATCACCGTGTATAGATAAAGAATAAATATAAATGTATATAGAATTTATTTCGAAATTTTATTGAGAAATGTCCCTTAGTAGAACGGAAAAATATTTACATAAAGACTGCCAAATTGCGTTGGATGACTGTAAAGTCGAACCGACGTTTGACCAAAAAAAAAAGTAAAATGCCTGGTTTTGTTGGGCGCCAAATGTAACTGGCCAGCCTAACGAGCTTCCGAGGTAAGTAAGTGGGTGGTTTATGCGCCACTCTCAGTTGAGAGACCACCCACCTGGTTTAGAGCTGCCCGGCCTTGTGAGACCCTTCAGGAGAAGGTTCTGGTTTTCCTCAATGTAGGAAGGAAGCAAGCTAGCTGATCACAACCGTCCGAGCCGCGCGTATAATAAACCCAAGAAATATCCGAAATGATCAATACAAACTAGTTCCGAAGCAAAGATTCTGTTCGCGGGGGTTTTTCATCACTGGCAGAGTCCAATCCGACCAATTGACGAACAAGCGTTCGATTCGAGAGTGGTTCCGGTTGGTATCGGGGCCAACCTCCCCAGCAAAAGACAAAAAAAGACGAGAAAAGAATACCGACCGAAATAAACTAGACCCCAAAGACTTCACCAAATCACAATTACTACATCTACCGTACGGGAAACCTCATTAACACAGAACAGAACTTTTCACTTCATCAAAACATTTATTCCTATTTACAATTGCGATTTTATTCCCATTCTTCGGTTTTCTCTATTCAAACCTAGCTAGACGCATTTTCCTCTCTATCCCTCTCGGTTTCCCTATCCTCTAGTGTGGCGATATACAGTGCATTGTGCGTGCTCTCGGCGTGAGTATTGTTCTATACCGTGCGGTGCTATTTAGTTTGCAAGTTCACTTCGAGCCACGGCTGGCAAATCTGACGGTAGGGTAAGGCCGTCTAATGTGACCCCATGCGCATGGACAATCACAACATATACTTCACTCTACTCACGACCTAGGATTTACGTGTACATGATGGCGGGAGACGGCGATTCCTTCTGCTGCTGTTGCTACTGATGACACCACGTGCGATCACCCTTGATCGGACTGGGCTGACGACGATGGTCTTCACCGCCGGTTCGTGGAACTTACGCAGACGGGGTACTTCCGTCGAAACTTTCGGTCGTCACCGGAAAGCGTAGATTGCTGTTGAGGTTGTACTTGCTGTATTCGAACGGTCCTGCCAAGGCGCGATTTGACGGACGCCGCCTTCTTCCGGCCACGTGTACCGCCGGGACCAACCTTGAGCCGAATCGTGGGGTCAAGAGCGGTCACTAACGAAGAGGTGTGATGTGTCGGACTTTCGACGGCTGCCACGAACCTTATATTTTTCTAGCAGCGCACACACTAGAATCGCCAAGCTACTTATTGCTATACTTTGCAATGCTTTTCTATTGGGGAGGGAAACTTATTAGCAATTTGGTGAAACAATTAAAGTCGAGTCAATTTACCACACTAAACACATCACGGCGCGAACAAAATTGAACCACTCTTGCCTCTTCCACTGAAACGATCAAAGTGGTTTATTGGGCTCTGGGAATCCTCAGAATAACCGCGATTTGTAGATCTTCGTCAGCGGATCTGACGCAATTTCCACGAAGTGGACAATAGAGACATTTCTAATATCATATTGATCATCCCGAACTTCCCCAGTTTCATGACCGCATCTCATTTCTGCGGACGGTGTCTATCATGCACGGCTGCTGCCTGTCCAAACATTAGAGTGAAACAAAACGCTCTCCCAACAGTGCAAATATTCGTGAAATTGACCAAGGGTCGATGGCCTCTTTCGGCAGCCCAATCCCTTCCCTCACCGGCGGCATCGCTAGGCCAGCAAATTAGTAATGGGCAATTGCGAAGAACTACGGGCACTCATCAAGTGCGTATTATAGCAAGTCTCTTGATGAAGTCTCTCTCGCGCTACCGTAGCAACTCGATTTTGCGAACATTTCTCCATGGTTTAAATTGATAATATGGATACCATGCATAATAAACAATTTAGAACAAATAACAATTTACGAATACGTACTAATATTTACAAATCTATATACATTTAATTATTTACAATTAACGTACTCGTTACAAGGCCCAGCATACAAAAGCACCAGCTACTCTCGCTGTGGCGGATAAATTGAACGAGCATTGCTTTCATTCACAACTAACAGGAAAAGAAGAGCAACGGAGCCAGGGTGGCGGCATCACATGGGTAGCACTATGTGGTGTTGGATATTCATCACCGGAGATCCCAACAAAGGTGCAAAGTTCACCTTCTTAGCCAAACAGTTAAGGGTTGCTGCAGGAGTAGCAACAACACCGGTAAAATTCGTTTGATGTTGACCTAGCCAGTTGAATTAGAACAAATCCGCTATACCTTGGTGCAGCTGTCGATAAGCACCACCAACAGTGAAGTGATTTGGTAAAATTGCAGCAAAAAAACTTTTTACGCTATTTTGAGCGACGTAATGGGATGCAAAATTTCAATTGTAGCATATAGCGAAATATTACATTCCTCAATTTGTAGTAAATTTAATTTGTTTTTCATTTTCATTGGTTTGTGAACGAAATCAGAAATGTTTGGTGAACTCATCTTCTCCATCTTGAAAATGATGTGTTAGTCGGACAAAATAAGTCTGAACCAGAGTAATAGTAAACTTAGACTTTTTAAATATTTTGCAAAGAATCAATTTATTTCCAAAAAGTTAAAATTATTCTTCTTCCCACCAAACCTGGAGAAATTTATGTAAAACCCGGAGGCCCGGAGATCGCTCCCTAAAACCGGAGTCTCCGGGTCAAACCCGGAGGGGTGGCAACCCTATCCAGAATATATACTTTTAGGTTGTGGAATATTTGGGGAAATTTTCCCACTTTTGGTTAAAATTTGACAGCTCGGTAGATTTTCTTCTCTCGAATGGTGAAATCTAAGTATGGCACTCTCAGCCTCGGAATGTAAATATTCACATAATGAAATAACCGAAAAAACGTTTGACACAACATATTTCCGTTTTTATATTTGCCCTATATTTTTCACTGAAAAATGTTGCCAACTTATAAAGTACAGAAAACTGTTTCCACCTCTCTTTCTACATTATCAAACAATTTAACTGACGTACTATCAAATTTAACCTTGCTATATAATAGGGTTATTTTGCAAATAACTTTCGATGTGTAAGATTTTAACTAATAGATAGAAATGGAACTTTTTAATGAATCGGATCATCTGGTTAAGTTCCAGAGCTCCCGAACACTAAAAATATTATGTCGATGTCAAACTTTATGTCGAAATAACCTTCCATTTTTTTCGAAATTTTATATATTGCATGCATCTAGGCCTATGGGCAGATCACTTGTGATGCATTTTGAAAAATCAGCGAAATTAAATGCATTTCTCTCCATGAAAATAGAAATTCAAAATGTATTTTGCGTTGTGTGCAATGTATTTAGCGTTGCGTGTAAGACGTACAAACCCTACAAAAACTAGCCCTATATTCAACACAACGTCGAACAAAATGGATCAGCGTAGGACGATTGTTAACGATCGTGTAAGGTGAGTTATGACGGAATTCCTATGCAATTTTATGTGGTTTTTGTTTGAGGCGAAACTGAGTCAGTTCCTAACCCCAACTGCTGTCAAAATGTATGAACTGACAGTGGTTGGGGTTAGAACCTGACTCAGTTTCAGGTTCAAGCGAAACCGCCATTAGTAATGTCATTACTTAGTAATGACACTTTTATTGCGCGTGTAAGGGCCCCTTATGACTATTTTCTTAACCGAACAAGAAAATATTTTGTTCGGAACGGAGTGAATCAGAGGAGGCGATAATTATAAATCAGGAAACGCTGGAACAGGAAGAGTGTCACCAACGTCGTTGGTGTCACTGTGGTTGAAATGATAAGATCCAATTGGTTTCGTTTTGTTTATGATCCATTTATTAGTGTGTCAGGGTCCACATTTGATGATACGCCCCAGTTACCTCAATCACTCCGACATCCGCTATGTACGTTCCACGTGTAAAGAAGGCCAGTGATTATCCGGATGTTCCTTATTGTGCTGACACTGAACGGTTCATATATCGGAAAGGAAGCAATGATATAAGCCGCAGACTTTAAAATTAATTGTTCCAGATTGCCGCCTGGCCGGAATTCCGAGTATGCAGGATCTTGCAACACAGGAGATCGATGGAGATGGTTCCACTGAATCGTCTGAAGCTTTGTTCAGAGCAATATTGTATGGTAACTTTCTGTTTATGATAGTTAGTATGGAATATCGTAAATCTAACGAGCTCTTTAGTTGCTTTCGCCGTACATGCATTACTAGTGTAAAAAAGCTAATTATCCTGTTAAGAAAAGCTGCCATAAAGGGGCATAATATCGCAGCTCTACTCTTCCTGACAAACGTCTGAGACGCTGAACGAACGTCCATTCGGTAGCATCATTTTCAATCGATTTATCAGACGGTCAATCCCTGGTGCTAGTCCCCTGTAACCACGTAGTGTGATTGTTTTATCGTCCCTGATTTCCCGCAGAAAGCCGACGAGTGCAGCTAATACTTGTTGATCGAATTAAACACAAGCCTTGTTAAATGTCATTGGAATCGCAAGCAAACCTGTGATCCACTCGTTTGCCCGGCATACTCAAACATAGGGGCTACCCCATTAGGCATTAACAATGTTTTATTTAGTAACAATAGGGTAGTATTCAGTGACAAAAAATAAAATATTGCCGCTGCCTAATGTGGTTACACCACATTATTTTATTCGTGTGCTTTCCGAATTCGCTCCCGCTCAGTTGGACTTAAAGTAGGAATAGCTCCTATGTTTGAGTATACCGGGCAAACGAGTGGATTATAGGTTTGCTTGCAATTCCGATGACAAGTAACAAGGCCACCTCGTCTGGCGTATTCTGGCGTCTGGCGTAGCTTCGGATCCTTCGACTCGGTTATGCAGCATAGCCGCATTGCTTCGCCAAAAACCTTACTTTCGGGAGCATAATAACCATACGAGGAAGGTTAATGAATGAATTATTAAAATTTTCGCTTTCTGCCCCTTTTTATGAATCTACAACTCTAAGCTAGCATATTCATGAAAGAAAAACATGTTTTCCACTTACAGGGGAAAAGTACCTACACTGAAAAAATCCAAACGTTAATTCTATATCCTTGAAACCGCTTAAAATTCATATGAAGCAAAGAGAATAGGGAAAGAGACGAAGAGTGAAAATCAGTCAAAACGGCAACACTACCTTTATGATGATTTCAACACTAAAATTTTGGCAACCGCTTCCACAGGCAGCACTTTAAATGACTCCTATTATATTTTGAAAACAAACCTTTTGTCGATCGTTGGATTTGTTTATCAAACGATGCGCATTTCGAAACAAAGAGATGAAATAATTCTAGAGCTTGTTTTTACTCATACATATACTCTAGAATACACCTCACAATCACGATTAAACCAAATTCTGACGAAAATTGAAATTTCTTTTTTGATAGATGTACAATACTTATCTCCTCCAACTCAGGCGTGAGTAATGTTTATTTACATTGCACGATTGGTCTGCTCAATAAGGTATTTTTGGCTTCACACTATTCGTCTCTTTCCCTATTCTCTTTGATATGAAGAAGAAATGCTATTGTTATCACGCGCACACATACCTTCTATGTGTCAACTGTATAAACTATGCACACACATAAGTTATATGTGCATATTGTTATAGAATGGGGTTTTATGTGCCTAACAGTTATGAAATGTGAATGTAGGATTAGTATTTCTTGTAAATACACACATTAGGATTATGTGCCAGCAAATAGTGTGTATATGCTTCCGGTAATTGCAAAAATCTATGTGTAAAATCAATAGGCATAACGCTTACTTTTTTTGAGTGTAAAGTAAACAATTACAGATTTTATTTAGATTGAAGGAAAATAATTTCATTCGATGACATGTAAAGCAAAGTTTTGAGGTTACCGAGCAGTAATCGGTATCAAAGAAGAAAATTAGTTACAAGACGGAAGTCTTCTTGGGAATATATTTTAGATTTTCCGAATTTGATACATATCTATAAATATTAATATTTTATTGTGAGTGAATGGAGTGTGAGTCTAGTTATGTAGGGTATGCGAGGTGGGCTCGATGGAACTATCTAAGTCAGTCACATACATTTGGAGCAACATCAGATGTTGCTTTAAGCTGTTCACAACTCCTATTGACCCAAGAATCAGATGAATATTTTTCAACACTTTTTTAAAAAATGCGCCAATTTTACCAAATTACCGCGCGGTTTTTCTATTTCTTTGTGGTTGCGCTGCGGACAATGCGTTTACCGTCCGCATCCGCACCGCGACGAACCCTAGCCGTCATTGACACCTCGGTACCGACTCGAATTTGACCAGAATACTGCAGCGTGCTTTACCTTCTCACCAATCACATGGATTTATCTGATTACATTTCCAACAAATATGTTGCTCTTATTCAGATGAGCTCACACATCGAAAGGTAATGAATAATGAAGATTTTTATATCTGGTACATATTTGAAAGTTTGCTACCTCCACGTGCTAAAACAAAAACCGATATCAATGCATCGGATTAGTTCACACCGGATCAAAGAACATCTTTCATATTTCATTCATTTAAATTCCTCCATAGATAATCTCTCTGCTGAAATCGTTGAAGTCTCTGCACTGTAACATTAACAGTGATAAACAGAACAAACGCATAAGCAAGCAAGCAATAAACGCAAAAAATTATACATACATTGTTCATCGGTTATTTGAATGTCCACTACTCCACTACACAAGAGGGTTATTTTCTGTGGATTCAATCCTGGCGACATGAAAATATAAAAAAAAATTAAATTTTTCATCAAATATGACTAGCACATTTTGATCAAAGAGCGTTCCCAGTATTATTTTTTTAGAAAATTCTGACCTGTCAACACGAATCAGAGGATTTGAGTAGACTAATTTGATTATTCGGTGAGCCGAAAAATGATGACCCTTTTGTATGGAACCTTGGCGTATTTCATTTGTATTTAACTATACCTTTCATCCGAAATTGAAATAATCAATTACCAATCTTTAAATTCAGCTGTTTGCTTGTGGCTGCGTTTAAAAATGTGCCTCTACCTTGACAAGTTGTTCGTCCATTTTCAGTTTTGACAATTCGTCAGTAAGCGTATGTAATGGTGATCGGATGCGAACTGTTTGTTTTCGCGTTTTTTCTACAATTATTCAGTGTTTCCAGTTTTTTAGTTCTATGTGAAGATCGCAGAGCGGGGAATTCCGCAGAATTTTGAGTATCACTATATTCGCTTTCTGAGCCGAGCGTGAGTGGATTGAAAATTGGCGTTGATAAACCCAAGAGAAGTGGTACAGTTTTGCTGATTGGCGGCCGACTTACGGGTCAGCGACCGCGGGTGATATGACGGTGACACTTCAATGCGGTGCTTGTACAAGAGCGATCAAAGAGGATAACGAAAAAGTGTTCTGCTTTGGCTCGTGTGGTTTGATTTTGCATCTAAAATGTAAGGATGATATCGACAAAAATGTGAAACAAATCGTGGCTTGAAATACTTGTGTCATGGTTGCCGGAAGCATCAAAACAGTCACATTTTGGCGAAAATGCAAGAAAGTGCGGTATTGTGGAAAAATAAATTGTGCTCGAAGATTGATTCGTTAGAAAGTGTTATCGGTAAACAAATTGAAAATGCAGTGGACAGTTTAAAACGGGAGTTATCGGGTAAAAATTGTTTCGAAATTAGACCAGACTCATTCGCAGAAATATTAAAGAGAGGAAATATAACGCCTGCAGGTCCGAGCGGAAACCTCAGATATCGGAAGCGACCTAGAGTTGACGATGATGAAAAAAATTCGTTGATCACTGTAGGGTGTGAAAATCGTAGTACTGTGAAACCGCAATCACGCAGTTGTTGAATGAACGAAAGTGAAACAGCCCCGCAAGAATGAGCCTGTCATCGTAGTGCGTCTGAAGGAAGTGGATCATGTGCTAAACAAACGAAAAGCGAATTATGTAGTCAAATTGACCGCGCATCAAATAGCATTCAAACAGTTCAAGAAGGTAGTAGTGGCTCTATTATCCTTGGCATGAAAAATGCGGAAGCAGTGGAATCCATACTGGCAGTTATCAAAGAGAGTCTAGAACAACTACTCAGTTAAACTCATTCCGGAACCGGTTCGGATTTCTGAATGGAATCATTATGGATTCCAAATCAAATGCAACAACCGATTCCGACTCAGAATCGGTTGTTGCATTTGATTTGGCATCCATACTGACTCCATTCAGGATTCTGAATCAAATTCCGAATGGTTTGACCGGGTATGAGTGAACATTCACAGCCATAGCAGAGACTAATCGAGACTACCAACTCAGGAAGAAATACTCATACTTTGATGGTACACTGTGTACTAGATATTTTGAAGTAATAGCAGGGAGCACGGTCCCTTCAGTTGTGCCAACCTTGACAAACAAATTTTATAATCTGTCTTTCTATTAGATTCGAAAAGTTGGTAGCAGTTGTTTATTAATTACATGCTTCTGTTAATGTTTACGTGCAAAAATATTTCAAAACCCTCACAAGAAAAACGATCGATAGATTTGTGAAGCTGAGTTGAGGACATGCAAAATTTAAATGGAAAATTGTACTTGATCGCGTGAAGTGTGGGTCTTGGGGATGACTCTGAAAAAGTCGCTACTGCTGATCGCGCTTTTGGAGATGCAGGTCATTGTAACAGATAGCTCACACAAAATCATCACAGTAAACAATCAATAGCAAGACATTTTCAATATTGTAAACGACATCTGGCAGGTCTCGCACTATCAAGAACCTGCTGCCACAAGCCAACATCAGAGATATTGTTTTCACACAAGTTCCATGTCTAAAAAGTTCGACACTCGGAACAGTCAGACCTTGTATGCTAGATGCCAACAATTGAAAATGGTTGTCTGCAAACCTGTCAAGAAAAAAAATAACGTGTTGAAGAAAAGCAAAGCAAACCCTCTCATGCATTATGAGTTAGTACCTCTTGAGCCACGGGAAACTCGTGAGTCCGCCGTCTCAATTAGTCTCTGGCCATAGTTCTAACACATGTGTAGGCGTAGTATATCTACCTCCAGACTCCGCGGATAGCATAAACGTTATTCAAAGCATATTGACTACGCACTTGATATTACCAATTCTCTAGAACCACAAGCTCCTCATTTGTTATTTGGAGATTATAACCAGCCTGGGCTTGTATGGAAAAGCACTTCCTTCGGCTACGCTTACGCTGACCCCTCCGATTCATCCATTTCGAGATCTAGCATAGCTCGAAATGGATGAATCGGAGGGGTCATTTGTTGCATGTTCAGTAGAAACATACTAGATGGTATGTTTCTACTGAACATGCAACAAATGAGTACGATAACCAACAGACGAAATCGTACTCGGATCTTCTGTTCATAAATGAAGAATCATACATGAACTGCCATGTGTACGAAGCAGATGAGCCCCTCGTTGAAGTAGACCCACATCACCCCCCTCTCTTAGTTGAGCAGACCTGTCCTCAACAGGTTATTTTTGATGAAATGCTTGAAGATTTAAAGTTCAACTTCTCAAGAACTGATATCCTTAGACTTAACAACGCACTGCAAACTGCTGATTGGGTAACCTCACTCAATAGTGCTACTGATGTAAATTACGCAGTAGACAAGTTTTCGTCGATCCTCATACAACTGTTTAAAATATATGTCCAGGCACCGGGTTCTAGACCAAAACCACTCTGGTCCAATCGACGATTTCGAGAACTAAAGCGGTTGAGAGCAGCTGCGCTTCGACACTATACTAATCGACGAAATCCTAATACAAAGCGGGAGTTCATTTACGCTAGCAACAATTACAAAGCTTATAACCGCTTTCTACTTTCTACTCCCGGTACGTGCTACAAATTCAATATGATCTTGAGCGCAATCCTAAAGGTTTCTGGTCTTTTGTAAATGGCAAACGTAAGGAGAGTGGGCTTCCTTCTAACATGTTTTAGCTAACGAAAGTGCTATAACGACCAATGGCATTTGTAATCTGTTCGCTAAACATTTTACGACTGCATTTGAAACAGTTTCGTCGACTCCAGTCTAGGGGCAGATCACTTGTGATGCATTTTTAAAAATCAGCGAAATTAAATGCATTTATTTCCATCAAAATAAAAATTCATAATGTATTTTGCGTTGCGTGCAATGTTTTTGCGTTGCGTGCAATGTTGTTTGCGTTGCGCGTAAGACGTCAAAACCCTACAGAAAAACTAGCCCTACATTTAACAAAACGTCGAACAAAGTGGATCAGCGTAGGACGTTTGTTAAGCAAACTTTTTTGCGAGGCAGTGCAAAGCTGATGCAAAAATGGAAATTAAATGCATTTTTTTTTCAATTTGATGCAAATTTGTTATACATTCTTAGAGTGATCTGTCCCTAGACTATAGGCACAAATCCCCGACTATGTACGGGGAACGTCCCATTTGAGCCAATATATTCTGATTCCCCTAGACTCCAGCACACATCAGAAACGGACTACGCGATGTTCCCAGCAACGTGATAGCCTTGGCAACATCAGTTTTTTCGATGAAGATATTGTTTCTGGTATTGAAAAGATGAAAAACTCGACATCAGCTGGACCCGATGGTATTCTTGCTATTATCTGAAAAAATGCGCTAGTGCTAGTGAAACTGGGAGCTTCACCTAACTTCACTAAGTGGTTCAAGTCATATCTTGTTGGCCGCAACCTATCTGTCAAACTGGGCAATAGCGAATCACATAAGTTCATAAATCTATCGGGAGTACCCCAAGGTAGCAATCTCGGACCCTTGCTGTTCAATGACGTTTGTAATGTCCTTCTGCCAGGATGCAAACTTATCTACGCAGATAATCTTAAACTTTTTCTCATTGTGCGATCTGAATTGGACTGCATTTAACTATAGCGGCAACTAGATGAGTTATATAATTGGTGTACTAGAAATCATTTGACTCTTAGTGCTTAGACTAATGTTCAGTAATTTCTTTCACGCGTAGAAAAATCCAATTTCATGGAGTTACACAATCTCCGGTAAATCACTTGAAAGAGTGTCAGTTGTCATGGACCTTGGTGTACTGTTGGATACTAAGTTGTCGTTCAGGGATCACTACTCCCACATTATTTCACAAGCCAACAGAAACCAACAGAAACCTATCATTAGAGTAGCCAAAGAATTTACCGGCCCCTATTGCTTAAGAGCATTGTACTTCTCTCTTGTTCGCTCCATCCTGGAAGCTTCAGCTATCATCTGGTGCCCTTTTGCGGGTATCTGGACTAACAGGATAGAATCCATACAAGCTAGGTTTCTCCGTTTTGCACTTAAATCCCTGCCATGGCGTAACCCGATGGAGTTACCGCGTTATATTGATCGCTGTCGTTTACTCGACATGGATACCCTTGCAAAAAGACGTAATATACCCAGAGCCGTTTTCATAGGAAAAGTTCTAACTGGTGAAGTAAATGCTCCACATATTCTCCCGCAGATTAATATAAATGTGCCCCCAGAAGTTTAAGATCATGGGACTTTTTAAGACTTGACTATCAAAGTACTGATTATGGACAGAACGAACCCATAAGGGCGATGTGTAGTGTTTTCAATAAAGTTTATGAACATTTTGACTTCTCTCTATCATATGATGTTTTTAGAAATAGGCTTAAACGACTGACTTAGTGCATTTACAGTGGTGGCCCTTTAATTAGCACAAGGACCCGTCTCTTCTAAAAGAACCTAGAGACGCTGTAATCCCGGTATATATTTTATAAACTTCATACAATTTATGAAATGTAGCGAAAATATCATGAAAGGTAAAAGTTGTTTTATAGTTTTTGATTTATTTTTTGTATTTTTGGTTAATATTTGTTACGGAATGCATTTTTTACTTGGCCGTATAATTAGCACATGTTACATTTAATAAAGAAAATTAATCAAAAAGTTTTGAAAATGAATCAGATACCATCAATATTTAGTAGGGAAACCTTTCTGTGCAAGAACTGCTTCTAATCGCTGGGGTAGACTTTCTGGATAGGATAGGAATACTGTACCATCCTTCTTGGGCAGCATCCCACAGTTCCGTCAAATTTTTAGGTTTTTTTGCTTTAATATACTTTTCAACGTCGTTCCACAAATTCTCAGTCGGGTTGAGATCAGGTCTTTGTGCTGGCCAAGGTAAAACATCAATCTTTTGATCCAAAAGCCATTGCTTAACAAGTCTGGAAGTATGCTTTGGATCGTTATCGTGCATGAATGTCCATCGCAATGGTAAATTTTACTCTGCAAAAGGTTCCATATGCTTCATCAGAATGCTTTTGTAGAGATGTTGATCCATCCTACCATCAATCTTTGCAATTGGTCCTACTCCGTGCCAAGAATATGCAGCCCATACCATTATACTGCCACCACCATGCTTCACAGTTTTAACTGTATATTTAGGGTTGAGCTGTTGCATAGGTGGGCGCCACACGTGACACTTTCCGTCGGATCCAAATCTATTAAACTTTGACTCATCACTCCACAATACGTTCCTCCAAAATATCACCGGCTTGTTTTTGAACGTTTTAGAGAAGTGAAGTCGAGCTTCCAAATTTTTTTTGGAGACCAATGGTTTGTGCTGAGCTACACATCCTCGCAACCCGCTCTCATTAAGCCTTTTTCTAATTGTTCGACTGCTAATCTCGATGTCATAATCTTTAGCGATCATTTCCCGAATTTCCGCAGAAGTGACAAATGGATTATCCTTCGCGAGGCGCGAGATTATACGATCTTCCGCCGTAGTCGTTTTTCTTGGACGAGGCTTTCTATTTATTTTTGCAACAGTTCGATGTTGCTGAACATGTTGAATCGCGTTGTACACTAGTTTCCTAGAGCGACCGAGAAGATCTGCAATCTCAGTAGGAGATTTCCCTTTATTTTTTAACCGCATGATGATTTCCCTGAGTTCAGGGGTACATGACGCATTTCGGCCCATATTGACTGCCTGTTCTCGAAAAGTACCAATTTTTAATTGCGAAATCAAAATACAACCTATTCTTAAACGTTTCGAAGAAATTAAGAACATTTACCTCGATTTGGGACTGTGTTTTAGAAGAAACTTTTTGAGTGTGCTAATTATGCGACCACACTATTTAGAGCAAAACTAACAATGGCGTCGATTCTGCAGCTGTCAATCGCTTTCTGAGGGGAAAAACCAATACATATGGACGGCAATAACGCGTGCATCACGAATACTATAATAAAGTTGAGTTTAGAGAGGAGGCGTGCGAATGATTAAGGGGATAATACTTTTAAGATGCGGTGTGCTAATTAAAGGGCCACCACTGTAGATGTAACTTAGATATTTATTTTTATTTGTTAGATGTATAACTAAATTAACGCAATATAATGAAATGTAATGTAATGTTATGTAATGTAATGCAATGTAATGCAATGTAATGCAATGTAATTTAATGTAATGTGCAATATTGTATAATGTGTTTATGCCAAAAGATAACGACGTTTTTACGCGCATTTGAAAGATCTAAACTTCAAATGGGCTTTTTCTCATTCAGTGTTTCATATAGACCATGAAGGTCAGATGAAAAAGTTATAAATAAATAAATCAATAAATAATGTCAATTTTGACAAGCCAACCCTTCAGTCACTAGTTTCTCAACTCTCACCTACCTGCTAATTTATGTTTTCAATTGAAACGTAGAACGTCTAACTTGAAATTTGTTGGTTTGTTTTCAATCACCTTTTTCGTTGCTATCAATTTATTCGCGTATCTGTTTATAAGCTGATCAATAAATTTATAAGCCTTTACTTAGCAGTTTGGAAGCTATGTGTCATGAAAATTAAGGAATTCGAACTCTCATCTGAATCCATCTTTTACGATATGTCTAGTAATAAAACAATGAATCTGGGTTAAAATGACCGGTAATCCATGCCAATTCCAACAATACAGTATCAGTATTCGCCAATTTGAAAAAATGGTTTTGTTAATCGGCTTTGCTCAGCATAGCTATCGACCAATTTAATTATAGAACCGAATAATCGTATTGCGCGCTGTTAGTCAATCGATTTTTTAAGACTTTCAGCGTATACATAGTTGCAAATATTATGTTTTGTATTCTGGTTGCAGTTGAAAATCGAAATAGTGAACTTGCGCCTTTCGATTTTTCTCCTATTTTCAGCGTGCGGAACTAAAGCGCAACTGGTGTATATGATGCGCAAGTTGATTCTCTAACATGTACACAAGATGCGCTTTAGGGTGCGTTTACATAAACCATGCATAAAATGCATGCATTGGGTTTTCATGGAAAAATACCATTTTTGAATGGAATTTCAATGGAATCATTGGTTTGATATATTTTAGCATGATTGACATAAAACTTTTAGCATTTTAAAGAGGTAATGCCACAAAATAATTAATTTTAATTTACGATGTCTGCTTGCATCCACTGCAAATGCAGGCATGTAACGCATAACGATACGAAAAAATGGCACAACCCTGTTCATCGAAGGGTTGGTTATTATTGCACTATCGACGGATAATCTGTCAAATTATTGGCTGGGAAGTGTTTGTTTTGTTCTTTCTTATGTTAACAAAAGTATATTTTTCACATTACTTAATCAAACTTTAGTAGTTTTTTTAATTAGAATATGTATACAGTAAGCTACGATAAGAAGCTATGATGTTCATACCACTAGCGTTCATTGCAGATCGAAATATAAGATGTTAGCAAGAGTATGTGCGGCTATTACCCGCTCGGACGTGCGTGGCAGAATTCCCCCCAGATAGCCGGCAGCGAAATAAAAAGTCTGGCAGAATTTCTGGGGGTCTGGCTGGCAGAGCGCTGCCCAGCCGGCCGGCTCAAATGCAAGAACCGTTTCTGGCAGAATTTTTCGCCTTACGGTTATTAACGGTTTTTTCTGCCGGATTTCTGCCAGGCACGCACCGGCAGTACCGGTTTTGCTTGTATTTTTTCTTAGTTTTTTTTTTTAAATTTTATGTAAATTTATAATAAAAACATGTCTGGAGACATGAAATCCATATTACTTACCATGTTTGAAACCAAAATCTTTGTTTCTCCCTATTTTTTCATCTGCCTAAACTATCCTTCTTGGAAAAATGTAAATATGGCGAAAATGAAACAACGATAAACCAAACAGAACCGGTGAGGCGAATCTGCCTGCCATAACTGGAAGGAGTATAGCTGAATTCTGGCAGCGCCATTTTGATAATTTTGACAGCTGCCGGAATCCTGACGGATTTTTGCTGGCTGCCCGTTTTTCTTCCAAGCGGGTAGATCGGATCGATTTGTCACCAGTGAAAATGTAGCTGCCAAGAAAGCCAGGAATCGAGACTGCACCGGTCTCATTAACCCGGTGTAATTATACGAATTAACTGATAATAGTTTGCTGAGCAGAGGTTCAACTCCGGTTAACAGTACGCGATTTTTTTCCAGTAGGAAAGGTTTTCCCCTGGCGGTAAATGTTCAATGTGTAGGAATCGGTAGTGTCTGATTTAGGTGTTTAATGTTAATTTAGTTTTTGACTCGATTCGATTGAACCTGTCATGTATATGGATTTTGTTAGCAACGAACATAGAGCAGCTCAAATCTACAAGCAAAATCCTGATAAAAGTTTGATTAAGGTAAAGGACTTGACCGGTAGATGACATTGAAAAATTCAACCCAGATTGAGACAGGACGAGTTACAAATTCGCTTCTGAATCCTTTACCGAGTAATCTCGCACTTGATGTCGTTGATTTTCTACCCAACAAGATTACATCCATATAAGGTACTTTCTTCTTTTTGCGTTTTATTAGACGGCGAAGATCAGTCATGGTCCATCTCGCTAATGTGGTTGTTAGGTTGTCTCCAGTGTTCTTTGGTATGAAGTCGGTTTATTTTTAAATTTGTAGGTTCATAGACTTGAGGAACGAGACAATTTGTGTCAGCTTTAGATCGTTTACGAGAAGGATCGTGGCTAAAAGTTTACAGTACCCTAGTACGTCGTGTGAATTCTAATCGTTGTGTGCTAAATTTTGGGCTGTTGCTCAAGAAGGTGGTTGAGGTTTGCACCAGTTGTAGGTGTCGTTTGATTCAAGACCCCATTTATTAACTATCTTCCTTTCTTTATGTTTGTGTGTTCGGTTCTAGTACGGTTAAATGTGATCTTTTTCTGCATTGGGGTCCAGTCTTTTGAATCAGATTTTTCCGGTCAATTTCTTCATTAAGCTGAGAGGAAAGATTCTTTTTTCTTATGTATTGGAGAATGTTTTTTGTCCATTCCTCTTCGGTGTTACACCTGGTGAGGCAATAAGCACATGAGAGAGTTGAGGTGAGGATGTTTATATGCGGTCCTTGGGTTGCTCGAAACTCTTTTTAATCATCGTTTCCCGAAATTCCTTTGTGATTTGGTATCCATTGTAGTCGGCAGATTTCTCGGGATTCCATGATTAATTTTTTGGTTCCGATGGCTGGCAGGATTGCCAATAGCTCAGAATTGGTGATTGTGAGGGTGAGGTTGATTTTTTCTGCTACTGTATTTCTGGTCTGTGCTATCATTGACTGTTAGAGCTCTCCCTGGCGGTGTTTTGGAGGCATCACTGTACAAGTGGCTGTAGTCCAGGTATCGGTGATTAGTTTCTAGAAATTTATGTTTCCAACAATCTTGACAGTGTTTTGCTTTACGTTGCTGCTATTCGAACAGGGTCACTTCGGTGTAACAAACAACAACAAGGTGGAAGAGAGCGGACAACCGTGGGGAAGTCCTTCATTAACTTCTTTGTGGACGTATCCTGCTGTTTTAAGAACTAGTCGTCTAGAGTTTGACAAGTTTGCAGTAGTTTAGTCCTTTGATAATGTTTCGTAAGTGATAGCGTCTGATAGTTCTACACAGTACGTTCGTTTGGCTTTTGCTTCGGCTCGTGCTTGTTGGAAGTTGAGTTGATTTATTTGGGATCGTTTTGACTTATATGCTGCATCTATCTCGTTGGTCCACCACCGATTAAGATAATTTACTTTCTTCCCTTTCACCACGAAGCTGGATTCACACTTCACACATGCTCTCTTCGAATATAGGGCGCTTTTCTGTCGGGTTGTATATAGTGGTTTAAGTTTGTTGATCGCTTCGTCTACTTTTGCGCTGGTGATGCGGGTTAATTTTCCTTTGGCCACGGGATTTCAGTACCAATCTCTGTTATGATAGACAAGTGATTGTTTCTGAATTCGTCGGGGACTAGCTCCTATGTGACTTTCGCCACTAAACCGGCTGTGTTGTCGACATACAGGTGGACGATCCGTCATTTAGCAGGATGAATTAAGTAGCTTCGAGTACCGCGTTAACCGTGTTTCTTTTTGAGCAGTTCTCAACTCCAGGTTTGGTGATGTTCATTGAAGTCTCCACCGACAAGTATACTGTCCATAAAAGCATAAGAGTCCTATCTTGAAAAACAGCAAACCGAGAAAAACGCTGTTCAAGATTGTCCCATCCATTGAACCAAATGGATGGGATAACCATGTTTTGGTATTTTTTAAAATATTTTTTATATTTTCTAAACAAACAAAATTTGTGCTGTGTGATTCAGTGGTGATACAGAATACAATCCAACGGATAACTCATTTTCGACAAAAATCCACATGGGACTGACGAAAAAGCTCTACTCCGACCCAACGCTGCGGTCGTTGACTTTAAATTTTGTTAAAAACGACCCAGTTTTAGTGAAGTGGAATACCTTCTGAAGGTAAAAATGCAACTTAGACTTACGGAAGTGTTGTACCTTCAGTATCATCATCTTCGCAGTGCAGTGTTAATATCATTCAACAAGTTAGCACAAGCCGAGCGTTTCGTTTTGAAGAACAATTTAAAACACGTGGTTGAAAGTGACAACGTTGGAATTAAGATTCCCGTATATATTGAGAATGATTATATAGATGTAAGGTTATATGACCTATCACCTCGTACCCCTCCTGAGCCAATTGCAAAATGCATGTCGCAATACGGAGAAGTAGAATCCATTGCACCTGATACTTGGAGAGACTTCTTCGCGGGTACTCATAACGGCGTTTTTGTAGTGAGGATGCGGGTTGAAAGGCCTATACCCTCCTACTTGACAATAAAACTCAAAACTCACGGAACTACAATTATGCAAACTACGTTATGCACCCATGAGGGGCAAACTCCTACGTGCAAGTATTGTAATAAGACAGCTCATCATGGACAACCTTGCGCGGAAGATGGAGAGGAAGACGCATCTCAACCGACTGCCAACTCATCTACGGCAAACTAACCCAAAACAGAGTTTTCAATACCAATGCCTGAACCACAAACGGTGGCCAAATTTGTGGCAGCAGTTGCACAGACCATAATGACAACCACAAAAGAAGCATCTAGTACCGCAAAATCAACTGTAAGCAACATTGGCAAGGATAACAATAACAATGACGGATTTACGCTGGTCAACAATAAGTGCAAGAAACAGGAAAAAACATCTGATCGCGGACACCAAGCCGGCTTCGACCTGGACGTGAAAAACAAAAAAGAATTAAATGACCCCCCAGATGCAGGTTGCCAGCAAACCCCGCGAAAGAAGGTCTGCTCGCAATAAAAAGTTGCGCGCACGAGATCCAATATTATAATAATATTTGTTTATATTTTTATTTTTACATTTGTAAACATATAAAAGATACACGGCTCCGTTAAGCTACCGCTATGAGCCGTGTCAAATAAACGAATTATAAAAAAAGCTGTTCTCGAGCGCTGACTGGTCGGAAGTTCTCAATATTGTGCTGCAGGATTGTAAGCTTCTTACAGTCTACTTTGTTAGTAAATGTTGGACCTTGCATCGTCTTACAGATGATGGCTGTATTCTTTCTCTGTCTAGTCAGTTTTTGCTGTTGGATCCTAAGTATAATATTGTGAAAGGCTTCGAGGGCTAGCAGCCATCGCTTCACTAGGACATCTACCGCTGTATGTGTTGATGGTGTTGGATGGGTCGGTGTCCGTTTCCTGCTCTTTATTCTCTTCTCGCAGCTGAATGGAGCTCGCAGCTCGACCTCTATATGCGATTCAATTGGTTACCTGTAACTTTCCTCAGTGTTGTAAATGCTGTTCCTCCGACTTCCTCTTTCAGCAGGTCAAAACGGTTGTCTACCCTGGGGAAATAGCATTCTTTCCATCAGCGCAGAGAGGATTATTTTGTATCTTTGCATCACGGGACAATCGAGGTCGCTTTGTGTTCTCGCGTACAATTAGTGACGAATACATTGGTTTGGTTTTTAGGTTTGTATTCGTATATATTGAGATTTACATCGATCAACTTTAGTTTTCTGACCCGTTGTTCTTTATTTGTTGATCTTGAACCTGAACTTCTTCTACTATCTCTGTGAAGGCATTGAATCTTTGAGGATTTTATCACCACACGATTCCGTTGGCCTATACGGTAGCGGATCGCCTTGAGGTCGCTGTGGGTATACTTCTCGCGTACTCTGCAGTCCATGTTCACCGTCAGTGAAGGACCACAGAATGTGACGTTGATGATAGACTCCCTCTCGTCCCTCTGAAATGAGCTGACGGAACTTCTTGGATTGGGAAGCTACCCATAACTTGCATCGCTTCCGTTCCCGTCTTTTGGAGTGCAAAGCATGCGCTTCGGTCTCGGCGTGCTATCTCTCACAAAACGACCCGTCTCCCTGTATTTCTTGCACATCCTTGACCTATCCGGACCTTTGCAAGCCCTGTAAAATGTCCAAAACCCAAACACTTTAAGCATTTTTCCGCTTGTTTATTCACTCGTGGGGTGACTCTCTATGGGTATCTCGACCATCCAACCGTAAACTTTGCCTACCTTCAGCGCCTTGTTAGCAGCGGTTACCAGTAGACGAATCATCGCTGTCTATGTTCCTCCGTACCTCTTTAGCCGGATCGTCATGTGCACATCGCCCAAGTTGCACTGTGCCTTCAGTGCATCTCTCAGCTCGTCTACCGCCCTGTTCTCATCCAGATCCTTGCACACAATCACCGTCTCCGGGCTTAACTCTTTAACTTCTTCCTATTCTCCCAGTCGCCGTTCAATTCGTAATCCGTGTGCTGTCCGTTGACGTTCGCCATGACCAGTATGCAGTAGTCAGGATGTTACCGGCATCGATCCTAATGTGCCGATTGGCATTCAAATTGGGCTAGCGTGCTTTTATGACAAGATCTTGGATAGAGTCTTAGCAGAAACGGCACAGGCTAGCTTCGACGGAGCTGCTTTCGGAATTATGGCTTATTTTTTTTAGGTTTAGCAGAGCACAATACTGTCCAAATGCCACTTCTTATCCGGTGTGCCGCTATTCTGGTAGAAAGTGGTCGCTTGATACCCGCTTTTACACACCTTCTGGCAAAGTTCCTGCAAACAACCCGAAGTTGCGAATTTGCAGCACGTTGTGTTTCGGTCATACACGGGGAGGCCAGGCGATAGGCATCCAAGTTTCCAATCATATTTTTTGGTCTCCGTCAATTGTGCAAGTAGAATTTTCTTCCTAATTGTTCTGTCTCTTTCGAGGACCGCCCTATTATCTATGTTTGTTGACCGCCTCCCCACATAATTGACGCCTGCGACAGGTATTTATAAAGATGGGAGGTGTACAGGTAATGGGGGCGATGCAATACCCAACTGCAAATTATAACTTCCATTTGAGACTTGGTTTGAAAAAATTAGTTCAGTGTGACTTTGGGGGTGTACTAAAAAAATGTATGCTATTCTGTGATTGAAGCACGAACGATTTTCATTAAGTCTTTCTTCGCCATAGCATAGACTGCTATGGCGAAGAAAGACTTAATGAAAATCGTTCGTGCTTCAATCACAGAATAGCATACATTTTTTTAGTACACCCCCAAAGTCCCACTGAACTAATTTTTTCAAACCAAGTCTGAAATGGAAGTTATAATTTGCAGTTGGGTATTGCATCGCCCCCATTACCTGTACACCTCCCATCTTTATAAATACCTGTCGCAGGCGTCAATTAGACACACATAGAAATTTTTTTCTAAAAACCCATTTTTTATAAAAATACCAGAAAAAAAAAATTGGAAAGTCCACGTGGAGAGGAGGGTAGGGGTACAGGAATTGTCCATGGAGTGAGCTAAAATCGAAGTTTTATGTGTCCACGTGGTATATGAATGGCCCCTTACTAACAAACCTGTAACTCCGAACCCAAAAGTCACAACCGAATGAAATTTAATATCCGTCAATGGGACTACTGTATCTTTCATTAGAAATCAATTTTGTAAAAAGCATGTTCAATGTGATTGCGGTCGCGTCTTGTACACTACCCTTTAATTTTTCACTTTTTATTTTGTTCAAACCAATTTATGTATCATTGATTCAATAAATTCCTTACTTTCACTTACACAGCTGTTTTAGAAATTTAAAAACGAAGAAAGTGATGTATTATACATTTCGTTTGTTTGCATTTTTACCTGCGAAAAATGCGATCAAACGCGTGGGGAACATTTATACCCCAGTGCAACATTCTAGGCTGGAAAACGCAAGTGCAACGTTCTAGGGTTAAGAATGTAATAGACATTTCCACAATTATATTGAACATAATCGGTCATGGTTATAGTTTGAAGAAATGGTAATGGTCATAGTTTGAAGAAATGAGAAAGGCGCAATTGCACCGTTAGGTGGATTAAAACAGGTTTTTTTTTTATAAAAATCGACTTTTTGGGACTTTCGCTTCTTTTTTCAATTCAATTTCGCTCCTTTTTTCAATTCAATATTACCGTGGCTGGTTTTTCTTTTGCAAAATGTTAGAACTCGAATAATAATTTCTTTTCTTGTATATAGTTGTCAAGTAATGTATAATAAAATTGCAATGTATACTTTTGAAAGCTTTTAATAAATACAAGCAACTAACAAATTCTCGTGTTCATGATTGAGAAAGGCACAATTGCACCGCTAGGTGGATTAAAACAGGTTTTTCTTTATTCGGCATGTTATGATTCCTTTTATTACTTTATTTCTATACTATACTTTATCTATACTCATATACGTACTATCGTACAAACGCCTTCGCGATAAAACAAACCTGGTCACAAAAGCAACCATGCAACTGCAATCATCTACACATACTTAGGTCTGCGATTTCGCCAACATAAAAACACCCCCACAGTGTTTTAAAACGTCGTTTTCGTGCTCAAAATTAATAATATTTGCTACAATTTTGTCGAAGACATAAAGTCTCTGTCTTAATTAGATCGGAAAATAAATTTCGCATATCACTTATAGGTGAATTAATCGCTGAACGATATACTCCTGTTGATGCGCAATCATAAAAACAACAACTTCTCCGAACAAACTATACTTCTAAAGTTAACGGTTTAGACGCTATTAATTTTGAGCACGAAAACGACGTTTTAAAACACTGTGACCCCGGTAGTTAAGTAAACGTTGTAGCACCTATAAACTTACGAACGCGGTCTTAAGCATTAACCCACCACTCGCGTGGTCATGAAACGGTCACGTCCGGAAGTATCTACCCTCGGTCCTAGCAGCCTACACTCATGCCTTCAGTTGGACCAATCAAAAAAAAATGACGCTCATATTCAATAGATAACACGTTCCATGGCGACATGACCGGAAGCACTGGTGATATGGGGGAACCAGTAAATGTAGTTAGATTGCATATGTACCATACACTAAAAATTAAGCATCAGAATCACGGTTCGCTCGCGATCATTCAAGAATACACGCGAATATTCGAATGGCCACATGATTATAAAATCGAATGTATACACGCGAAATCACACACATGCGACAAACACGTAACATACAAAGGCTTAAACCATTCACGATCATCTATTATCGTTACAGTTGAAACCGTATCCCATACTCTAGATTCAAAGTTCAACATCCCAATTTCCACAATTACAATCTCTAGATCTAAATTCGCAAATGGCTGTCTTTGAAGAATCCACAGATTATAAGTCTGAACGAAAGTTCAAAATGAATGTCCTATATGACAAGTTTTAGATTTTAAATTCAGGATGTGAAGTCACAGGTCGTCATATACACAAACACGTTGAACAGAAGCCAATGAACCGTTTATATATAACATCTCGACAAATTCTTTTTTAAGAAGTGCATTATCTATTATCATTATCTGCATTACCGTTGATTAATTTTTTGAAGGAATGTGGTTTGATTGAATCCGTCTAATTTAATTTTGCTGCTGTTATTTAGAACGAGAAATACATTCACTGGTGAACGAAAGAAGGCCTAACTGGCCAAGTGCCATTACAGCAACAAGCTTTCGTATCACAGTATTTGAAAATGTTTGTGGTATTCAAAGGTATCCTTAACATTCTTTGTTATTGATTTGTTGGCCAAAAAGTGCAATTTAATAACAAATAAGATAGAAATTAGTGCCCAGTTAAGAATATCGTACATGTCATATGGTAGACAGGTATTTAAAAATAAATGAATACATCCACTTTCAAGGCTTTTAAGCTAATTTCACACCGCCGATACTTGCGTTTCCTGATTAGTTCGTCCTGGAAGTGACTTCATACTTCTTCCATAAAACGCCGAAATCCTTTTTGTAGGGAAAATGTGATACCGATTCGGAATATTTTTCAATTCAATAATCTATTATATTAGCAAATTAGACTTTTTGGTACCTTAAAACTAATATACGTTAAATACGCACTAATTTTTTTTATGAAAGCCTCGCAAGAATTTTATTGTAAATACTCTTATCATACCGACGCAGTTTTTAACTGCCTTCTCTTCAAGTAAAGGATATTCGTACTGATTGTATATTTAGCACATAGCAAATTATCACAAGCGCCATGTCCTGGTCGACTGACACGACCATTTCGTTTGTATCTACGTACAAGTTTTCGAATCCGAGAGGCCTGTCGCTTCATTAACGGATTACCACCGAATAGGTACTATTTCCAGGCTTATGACATCGTGTTGTCTACCGTGGTTATAACCAGTTCCTTTGCGGTGTTATATACCGGAACGTCACCGACAGCGAAGCTTCTGTAGAGAATATATGTCTCGCCACGACAACTCCCACCGCATCATTCGTAAGAAATATTTTCATTGCCGGATCCAGTTACCCAAACACAGAATATTTTTCACGCTTTACCCGAATTTCCGCACCAGTGGTCTGTTGACCACTTTTGAAGTAGAATACTTCTAACGTTTCAATATGGGGTCCCGTTTCAAAAATTTCAGTTGAGAAATTTTCCCAGGTTTGAATTGTGAATATCTTCCGTTCTACTGATCGAAATCGCAATATTTTTGCACTATCTGTTCGGAAATTCGTGCACATATTTTGTATTAAATTCCGGAATTAGAGCGACTACTATAAATAAACCAAAACAAGGATTTTTAGAAAATCCTTCGAAAACAGCGATGAAAATGCGCAATTTGCAAGCACATCTCACGCAGAGCCGTCAAAAAAGAGCATGTAAGCGTTTCATTACATACGGGAATGTTATATATACAGGTCACGCGAGCTTGTTTTGTATAAGTGGGTGCTCGCTTACCACACGAGCAACATGCTCGTCCGGACGGTACAATGAGCGGTATCATGTTCAGGCGCCAAGCGCAAAACCTCAATAAATGTCGTCTATACTCTGAAGCGGTAGGGACGCACTTTGTATGGATTTGGAAGTTGAAAAGGTTGAACTCACTTGTATCGTTATAAAAAAGCCCTTTTCAGGGCCACCAAAATCATTTCAAAGAATATGTTTGTATTTTCTGTTTCATGGACTGTTTCTCCCTGGAGAGCAATTTGGGTTAAACCCTAAATTATGATTTATTTCAGTACGCAAATTGCAAATATGGCCAGAAACAAACTGGAGTGAAATGGAAAACATTTTTACTATGCGCATTCAAAAAAGGTTTCAATTCTCAAACATTTCACCAAGGTGCCGTATTACATTACTCTCTTTACCCTGGGTGTTCGATAATCTCCGTATTGGAAACACAATTTCAATTTTGTTCTTGGGAAGCAGTACGGCTTGGATATTTGGCAACACACCGCCCTGAGCAATTGTCACTCCGAAGAGCAGTTTGTTCAATTTTTCGTTGTTACGAATCACCAGCTGCTGAAGACGTGGGATAATTCGTCTTTTTGTTGTCACGGGCAGCGTTTCCTTCCAATTTAAACACTTTAGCAGCAAGGTATTCCATTACAGCTACTAAGTAGACCTGTGCGCCGCCGCGCCACGCCGCCGCGCCAAGCCGCCGCCGGTAAATTTTAACAAACGCCGACGCCGAAAGGTAGACCGGCGGCGCGCCGCCGACGTTTTTTTTCTCACGCCGACAATTCGCGAACTCGAAAATCATTGACTTATAATTTTATCCACAAATGTATGAACACTGTCTATGGTCCGAATATTTGACGTTAACTGATTCATGATTTATCACATTGATCTTTATTTGGTATTAGTGATTGTGAATTAGATCACAAAATTAACAAAGTCTTGATATTTTCTCGAAAATCATTACACGATACTCGGAATATAATTCATGGAGCCATTCTTGCTTCGTCAACTGGTTATAATTGCGAGCATATAAGTTACAATTCACCATTCGTGGAATGGTTCACAAATTCAAAAAAAAATACTTCCACTTTCAAGATATAGTTGGTTCCTAATATGTTAGACACGATTCACCAGTGGAGCTCGTGAAACTGTTCATGATATAGTTCATAAAGTAATAAATCTTTCACATAATCTTAATATACTTACGCAAACAATTTCAAGGAACTACTATTATTTATGGACTATTCACTCTACTCTTTGGTTTTGAAATTTCTATGTGAGCTATTGTGTACAACTGCTAGCAACCAGTACCATAGGCGCGAGCATTAGATACAAGGAAACTCTAGCACCTGTAACCGTGTTATTCTTTTGTTAAGATTCAGTGTAATTTTTGAAATTAAATGAAACTGTGCTGAGCACTACAATTCATGTCCGTGAAATAATTAAGAAAACTATAAGACACGTGACTCTGTGTAAACAATCCGACAGTAAGACTAAAATATCACGATAACACGACGAGAATTCACGAAAATCGTTGCACATCGTAGGGGCAGATCACTCTAGAAATGTATAACAAATTTGTATCAAATTAGAAAAAATGCAATTAATTTCCATTTTTGCATCAACTTTGCACTCCCTCGCAGAAAAGTTTGTTTAACAAACGTCCTACGCTGATTCACTTTGTTCGACGTTTTGTTGAACGTACGGCTAATTTTTTGTATGGTTTTGACGTCTTACACGCAACGCAAAATACATTATAAATTTCTATTTTGATGGAAAGAAATGCATTTAATTTAGCTGATTTCTAAAAATGCATCACAAGTGATTTGCCCCTAGTGCACATCGTTCAATTCTGGACTTTTTTAGTCAATAAAGTTAATATAAATCAATATATCATCAAGTTATGAACTAGAATCATAAAAATATTAAACATATTCAGATACAACCACCTACTAAATATTTGAGTATAATGGATTATATTTTTTTGCGTGAACTAATTTTGAAAAAACCTGTTTTAATCCACCTAGAGGTGCAATTGTGCCTTTCTCATTTCTCCAAACTATGATTTAATAGCTGGTTCGTACAATATAACTTTATGGAAATGTCTTTCATTCTTATTACACTTGGTAAGTATATATAAAAGCACCTTTTTGCATTCATCGCGGTATCGGTTTGAATCGGAGTTTTCTATGTGATCGACCTCCACAACCCGTAACTCCGGTGCTGGAAGTCGGATGGAGATGGAATTTAATATCAGTTTCTGGGGACGCAACACCTTTCATTTGAGACTAAGTTGAGCAAATCTAGCCATTTTCGAGAAACCAATATAACCGTTATTCTGACTTTGGATGCTTCCGGATCCGTCGATGGTGGCCAGTGTGGCCAAAGAGACTTTGAATGACTGTTGGGGACCTAGATCTACAAATTCAACAGTTGTGTTTACATTTTGGAAAAAAATCACCTTTTTACATTTATCGCAGAATTCGTTAGAATCGGGATTTGCTGCGTGATCGTACGTATCACCCTGTAATTCAGGAACCAGAACTCGGATCCACACAAAATTCAACAGCAGCTGATGGACCTTTCATTTAAAATTAAGTTTGTCAAAATCGGTTTAGAAAATTCCGAGAAACCGATTTGGAAAAATCAACAAATTTTGTTTTGTAACCATACTCTTCAACTCGTAATTCGGAACAAGATGTCGGTTGAAAATGAAATTCAATAGCAACCTATGGGAATATTATACCTTTCATTTGAATCTTAGTTTGTAAAAATCGGTTCAGCCTTCTCCGAGTAACCGATGTGGACATTTTGTTAACAAATCCGCACATACACACACATACATACACACATACACACATACACACACATACATACACACATACACATACACACACATACATACACACATACATACACACATACATACACACAGATATTTTGCGATCTCGGCGAACTGAGTCGAATGTTATATGAGACTCGGCCCTGCGGGCCTCGGTTAGAAAGTCGGTTTTTGGAGCAATTGCATAACCTTTCTATATGAGAAAGGCAAAAGAATAATATTTAATTAGCTTAATAAGCATGAGTTCAATGTTATCTTCATGTGATTATAATTTGCAAAGGTTGGTGGAATGCGTTTGAACGTGTAGGGAATGGGGGTTTAGTAGAGTGGGTGTGGAGGATGCGTCAGAAATCCTTCATCTTATTTCGGTATACGGGGTGGATGAAGGAAATCTGGGCGTGAGGGTGATCCAAGAAGAGGGGAGTGATGAAGGAGGGAGGTGTAAGGGCAAGGTGGGGAGGGGGGGGAAGGGACGGCTACGCAATACCGAACTGCATATTTTGCCTTCCATTTGAGACTTGATTTGAGAAAATCGGTTCAGTCATCACCGATGAACCGACGTGACTTTAATTGTAGAATATGCCCGGAATTCCGGACTTCCGGAATCGTCGATAGTGGACAATATATTCAAAGAATGTTTGATTGGCAATCAGTGATCTAGATCTACGATTAGAAGTAATTTGGTGACCATTTCAATAGTTTTTAGCCTCTGAGGTATTACGATTGTACCGATTTATATGGGAAATTCCAGTGTATCCTTACTAACACCCCTGTAACTCCGGAAGCAAGAGTCAGAACCGAATGAAATTCAGCAGCAGTCAATGGCATTACTGTATCTTTCATTTGAAATTAAGTTCGTATAAATCGGTAGAGAATTCGTTGTGGAATGGGTGTGATATTAGCTTAGGAACTTGGCGGGTTCCCCGAGGGCGTCATGAACCGTCATAGGTGGCCAATGTGGTCAAAGCTGCTTTGATTGATCATTAGTGATCCAGACCCACAAACTAGAGTAATGTTACATCAATTTTAATATGTTTTACATCATTTGAACATCATGGTGGTACCAGTTTATATGGGAATTTGCTGTGTGACCGCACTCTTCAACCCGTAACTCCGGAACCGGAGGTCGGATCAACTAAAAATTCAATAGCAGCTTATGGGAGCGTTATACCTTTCAAATGAAACTAAGTTTGCGAAAATCGGTTCAGCCATCTCTGAGAAAATTGTGTGAGTTTAAATGACACACACACACATACACACACACATACACACACACATACATACACACACACAGACATTTGCCGATCTCGACGAACTGAATCGAATGGTGTATGATACTCGGCCCTCCGGGCCTCGGTTAAAAAGTCGATTTTTACAGTGATTGCATAGCCTTTCTTTATATGAGAAAGGCAAAAACAAAAATTATTTTCAATACGAGGTTTATTTATCATTGATTGAATCGTGACTTATTTTGATTTTTTTTTTCTTTAAGACTAGTTGAGCAGAGTGATCTTGACTTTTCGCGACGCTGGTGCACTGATGTGGCGATGTAGAGGGTAACACATGCCGTATCTATCCTCAGGTACGGCGGCCCGTCATGGTCAAGAGCACTGAGGGTAACCAGTTACCTACAGAAACTGGAGAGCACCTACCGCGTGATGTGCCTCAGAGTGATATCTGCCTACCGCACGGTATCACACGATGCATCCTGCGTGATAGCGAGCATGATGCCAGTCGGGCTGGTCATTCGGGAAGATGAGGAGTGCTTTGAGCTACGTGGAAATAGGGGAGCCCGCGAGCGCACCAGGGTGACCTCGGTCGCCAGATGGCAGCGTGAGTGGGACAACTCCTCGAAAGGTAGGTGGACCCACCGGCTGATACCTAGCATATCGAGCTGGGTGGGAAGACCCCATGGGGAAGTTCACTTCCACCTGACACAATTCCTGTCAGGCCATGGCTGTTTCCGTCAGTACCTCCACAGGTTCGGGCACGCGGAGGTCCCAGTCTGCCCGGACTGCCCAGGTGTAGATGAAACTGCCGAACACATACTGTTCGTATGTCATCGGTTCGACGTCGAAAGAAGAGCAATGCTTGACGTCTGTGGCTGGGACACAACCCCGGATACCCTTATTCAGCGGATGTGTCAAACGGTGGAGAAGTGGAACGCAGTCTCGGCTGCTACCATCCAGATTGCCAGTAGGCTACAGGTAATCTGGCGAACCGAGCAACAGACGGCGGGCACGGCTAACTAGTGATTGGTTAGTTGGAGCGAAAAAGGCCAAGCGCAAAATAAGAGAGTGAATGGTCTGTTCATGCCGAGGTAGGTTGGCGCAGCGAATGGCAACCGCGTAAGGGGTAAACCCAGCCACCCCGAAGCAAGACAGAAGAGTGAGTGTATAGGCGTATAAGTGGACTGCCTCATGCCAAGACGGGAGGGTCGTAGCGTAGTATGTTGGAACTAAGCTATCGATGCCTCATGGCGTGGCAGAGGAGTGAAAGGGTGAGCATCCAAGTCAGTCTCACACTGCATGTTAAGGGTGAGCATAAAAGTCAGCCTCACAGGTTGGTAGCAAGCAAGGAATGAAAAAGGTGAGCACAAAAGTCAGCCTCGCATGGTATGTCAGAAGTGGGGCCTAAGAAAAATGTCCCACATGGGATGCCAGAGGGAGTGACAAAGGTACAATAGAGTGGCACGATTGAGAGTGAATCAGGTGATAGGGTGAGCACCCAAGTCAGCCTCACATGTATGGGTAGGGCGAGCACAAAAGTAAGCCTAGCAAGGAATGAGTAAGGTGAGCACACAAGTCAGCCTCGCATGGAACGTAAAAGGTGAGCACAAAAGTCAGCCTCATGTGGGAGTGTTTGAGAGTGAATCAAAGTGTGATTGAGAGAGCACCCAAGTAAGCCTCATACAGGATGTATGATCGCGTGAGTGAGAGTGAATGAGTACATTTAGTACAGCCATCCCCCCAGAAGTAATACCGAGAGGTAGTTCCTGGGAGGAATGATGGCGGAGCCCAATGGAGTTTAGTCGGTATTAATGGCTGGTCACCATTCGAGTCCGACACGCCCCCAGTGCACCCCGTGTGGTAGATTGGACCCTACCGTTAGCACGTGTACTGGGCTAGGACATAAAGGTCTTCTCCATTGTAAAAAAAAAAAAAAAAAAAAAAAAAGAGGGTAACCTTTCTGGTTTCATAAATTATTCATCGTGTGATCTAGTCCCACTCTGGAAAGATTTTCAGTGTCAGTTGCATCAGCCCGGTATCACAGACAAATAGGACGTAACACGGAATGAATTTTCATCACTCGTAGGAAAAACGGTCGATTTAAATTACAAAAAATGCGCCATATCAGCGAGCGTGGCGTTAGTGAAAAGATTTTGACACAGAGCTAAATGCGTTACTTAGTTTCTGCACCCACCCGAAAACGTTACCGTCTCATTAATCTCATGCACACCAAAACAAATAAAGTGGGCTGGAAATGTGAAACTCATTCTTGTCGAAGTGTCCAAGGCGGGAGTTGTTTACAAACACTTCTTAAGTTACAACACGATGCCGATCTGTGAGGATAGGATGTTAGTACTTTAATTGATTCGGTGTATCGGATCTAACTAGATGTATGCAATGTATTAGAACTTGTTGGTCCCCGGAACTGCTGGAGAAATTGGCGGGGTGCAGGTGCTACGAAAACTAGGGGTACGCTCACACCAATTTCAATCAGGCTTGTTTAGTGATCAGTTTAAACCCAACAGGAGCTAAAACATCAAGTCGTGGAATTATGAATGATAGTAACTCTATATTTAGGTTTCGTCAGGGTGTAGATCTGTATGATTCCAGCACATCGAGCATACTTTGCATTCAAGATAGAAGCAAATCTTACGTTGAAAAAAATGTAGTGCCATGGAATAGTATATGCTTTATCATCGCGGCGATTTTGTACTTACAAGAAGTAAAAGTAAACGCCAGCCTGGAAAATGAAGTAATCCCAGTAAAATTCAGCCAGAATTGAACTGGAAATCTGGCTGGTTCCAGTTCGTACACGGGATCCAGTGGCACCACTGATTCTAACTACAATCGGTTGTGTCACTGGAGCAGGAATACGAACTGGAACCAGCCAGAATCCCGGTTCATTTCCGACTCGGCTTAAATGGGATGTATTGAAAGGTGTCCTTACACGATCATTAAAAGTGACATTTCTGCACAGTAATGCTATTAATAAGGCATCGTGTTAGGGTACCTGATATATGCGGGATTCTAAAAGAGCTACGGTAAAGAAGACTAAATAGAAACAAAAAACAATGAAAAGACAACAAGAATTAATTTCCTCAAACAAAACAAAAACTGTTTTACCGTTGCTTAATTTCCCAAATATAGAACAATAAATAATTATTCATTCTTCGAATTTGTCCATTGCAATCATTATTTCATGCGAAGTCGTAGTATGCGACATCGACAATTTTTCTATTTCGTTCTTCAAATTTAACAACTGTAAAAATAGTTCCACCTTTCATTTATTATCTTGCATTTCGCAAGCAGGGTGGGCACTATTAGAGCTTCAGTTGAAAAAAAAATTATGTGGTTGCGAGAATTACATTTTGTGCAATGTGTTCAACAGATGTCGCTAGTACATTGTGGGCAATGATTTTTTTTAGAATTTTCTTCAAGCTGTAACGTCTGCTTGTATGTGCCTGATACAATAGAAACCGAAAATTTGGGAAAGGAATTGTACTGCCAAGAATTTTTTTAGTTACATAGGCGTCAATATTCGTCACGCCGACACACGCCGGCGCGCCGCCGCCGATAGGGTCCAACGGCGTGACGCCGCCGGCCAAAAATGACGCTTACGCCGCCGCCGATTAAAAATGCATCGGCGCACACCTCTACTACTAAGTAAACGTTCAACACAATTTGCTTGTGTATCGACCAACGAAGAGGAGGAGGAGCCACGAAGAACACATATTGAGGACAACACAAAAAAGGACGAGCTTACATTGTGCTGTTGTCAGGTATAAAAACTCAGCATGCTGTTGCTCACGCTCAGTTCGTTTGCAGCATCAGCATGGAGCAGTTCGTTTGTAGCATTTCCCGCGAAATTCAAACCGCCTTCCGTTTGCTGCTGTCAGAAGAGTTGGGCAAACACACCTTCTCAGATGACACCAAAACTGTTACCATATACACCAGCTCCAAGTAAATTCCTAACACTGCCCAAACAAAAGGCCCTTTTCAGGGCCATCAATTTATCGACAAAGAATGAAATTGAAGTTTTGTTATTACAAGCATCAGAATGTGGCTTGTCAAGAGCGTTGGATGGTAAGTGAGCCACTTGTGAACAATACCGTCGCTTTCACGTGGAATGGCACAAAATCAAAAGTTATTTGTGATTTGTAGACAGTTTAGTGTAATGATTCAATTTACGAAAATCGAACGTTTTCTAACGTTTCGATATAGGTGCTTCGTTTCAAAATTTTCGGCCAGAATGCTGCCTGTTTTTTAAACGTGAAAATCTGCTGTTGTACTGAATGAAAACCGATTTTTGCGCTGATTGGAAATAGTTGTGACTAATTCTGTAGAATGTACAATTACTGAAAATAACGGATTTTGTGAAAGCAGTGGTTGGTCCGTACAATTCGATTCCAAGCGAGCCAGACTAGTTTTCGTTGGAAGGTCCACCTCTGACAATAGAAGCAAACTATTTTATTTTGAATTCAACTACAACTTCCTTGAAAACAGCACATCTAAAAAACTTTTGGGAAAAACGCGTAAACCTAAATTTTCCGCTTTAATGGAAACTAGTGCCCCTGCCGCCCAGCATCATCAAGATTGATAGTAATTCAAGCCGGAAGGAAAGGGGGAGGGAGGTTGTAAAGCAATGGGAAACGAAAATTCATTTATATCTTACTGGAATATAATTGGCTGCTCCTGAAAAGAACTTGTTGGTTTGTGGTTTATTTTGGGTCAATTTAGACCCGCTCGATTGCTGATAGCTGTGAATTTCTCGCAGGGCGACAGTTTCTGTTCGGTAGCGATGAGGCTTCCTAACGCCAACCGTGACTGGCGCACTTTTACACGGCCTTCGTTGCTTACTGCTTGCGGGGAGGCTTTCCTCCGGTGGACTTACGAGCGGTCTGTTTGGTACGGGTCATGTAGCGAAAAATGCTGATCTGCTACTTCTCTGATGCTGGTAGTGGGACGACGGTCAAACGCTCGTTTTCGTGCCTCCATTTATAAAAGTTCAACAATATTTTCAAAGAATGTTGCAAATTGACAACTTGATAATTCCAAAAATACTCCAAATAAACTGTGTATGTGCAAAAGACGACAAAATCGCAAAGAAATTGCTGTTCCAGCACAGAATTTCCTGTCGGGAAATGGTTTTTTGGCGGGTAAATTTGCTCAATAGAAATGCAGTTCGTCGATTGGTCCATTCAGATTCGCAATTTCAATTTTGTTCATAATCAAAAATGTGTGATCGTCCTGAAAAGGACAGTTTTTACAGCAATATGCATTTCATTCGCGAGTTTCAGCGTTCGATTTATGCTTTCTTTTCGGTCTTCTTGGGTAGCACTCCTGATTGGATGTTTTGTTTTTGAGCAATGGTCACTTGTTTGTTCAACTTTTCGATGTTACGAATCGCCAGCTGCTGAAGACGTGGCCTAATTCGTCTTTTTGTTGTCACGGGCAGCATTTCCTTCCAATTTCAACACTTTAACAGCAAGGTATTCCACTACAGCTACTAAGTAAACGGCACTCCGACGCGTTCAACACAATTTGCTTGTGTATCGACCAACGAAGGGGAGGAGCTGCGAAGAATACATATTGAGGACAACACGTAAAAGGACGAGCTTACATTGTGCTGCTGTCAGGTATAAAAACTTAGCATGTTGCTGCTCAGTATCAGTTTGTTTGTATCGTCGTACCATATACGTCGATGTAAATCTTTCCGAACATTGTCAAAGGATACAAGAAGAAGCGGCCGTCCGTTTGCAGCAGTCAGAAAAGTTCGCCAAGCTTTCCATCTCAGATGGCACAAACACCCCAGCTCCAAGTAAATTCCGAATACCGCCCAAACAAAAGGCCCTTTTTATCAACAAAGAATTGAATTGAAATTTTGTAATTACAAGCATCCCACAAAGGCTTGCCAAGAGCGTTCGATGGTAACTGTGAACAGTATTGTCGATTTCACGTAGAATGACACAAAATAAAAAGTTATCATTTTTGTGTTTGTTTACAGTTTCGTGTTTACTAGGCGCATTCAAAAAAGGTTTCAATTCTCAAACATTTTACCAAGGTGCCGTATTACATTACTCTTTTTACCCTGAGTGTTCGATAACCTCCGTATTGGAAACACAATTTCAATTTTGTTCATTATCAAAAATATGTGGTCGACCAACGAAGGGGTGGAGCCACGAAGAACACATATTGAGGACAACCCAAAAGAGGGCAAGCTTACATTGTACTGTAGTCAGAAAGATTGCTCTCATATCCACTGGACACCACGTTACTTGGCGACATGACCGGGAATTCTAGTGATATGGCGTAACTTACTCCCTGTCAGAATGTGAATTGTACACCAAAAACTAACTATCAGAATGAAGGTCCGCGTGACCATCCAAGAACGCAAGCGTATATAGGAATGGCCACACGGTTACAAAATCCAGTTTTGTACACGCAAAGTCACATGCACGCGAGCCTACGTGACAAACACGTTAACATACGAACGCTTAAGCCCTTCGCGATTAACAACGCACACCTACGCCCGCGATCACGCAAACTTGATAACACCCCGGTAATAAGATGAACGTTTTAGCACTTAAGAAGTTTCAAAGCGAACCTACAAACGTTCGTCGCGAACATGTCCGGAAACCATAACCCTCTGTCCTAATAACTTAGGTCCATACATTCAGTAGGATCAATCAAAAAATAAAGCTCATATCCACTAGACAACACGTTCCATGGCGACATGTCCGGGAAGTCTAGTGATATGGAAGATCTCACTTTCTTACAACATATGAGCCGTACACCAAAAATAAAGTATTAAATTCACAGTCCGCGCGCGATTATCCAAGAACACACGCGAATATGCGAAAGGAACATGGTTATAAAATAGAATTTATACACGCAAAGTTACATACACTTTAGCTGTCGCGTGTGCAACGGCACACGCGATCGAACACGTTAACGTACAAATGCTCTTCGCGATGATACACGCGTTCGCGAGTCCCTACGCCCGCACATACCTGAACCGTACAATGAATATCACATTCAGAATCACGGCCCGCTACAATTGGCCTAAAGCAGTGTTTTAGTGGGCGACATTGCCTGTCTCGTCTGCAAATTGTAGTATGTGATTCTGACGGGGAGTCCTTCCGAGAATCTAGCTCTACAGCTCCAGGAGGACAACTCTCGAAAATAAAAATTTATGATGACTCGGTTTTCCGTACACGTAGACCGTAATTTGAGATTTTTTGAATTCCCACCCGAAGTAAACTTAAGAAGACTTTCAACCTGGGGGCAGATGCATTTTTGAAAATCAGCGAAATTAAATGCATTTACCTTCATCAAAATAGAAATTCATACTGTATTTTGCGTTGCGTGCAATATCTTTTGCATTGCGTGTAAAACGTCAAAACTAGCCCTACATTAAACGTCTATGAAAAAACTAGCCCTACATTCCATAAAACGTCGAGTAAAGCCGATCAGCGTAGGACGTCTGTTGAACAAACTTTTCTGCGAGGGAGTGTAAAGTTGATGTAAATATGGAAATTGAAGGCAATTTTCTAATTTGATGCAATTTTTTTATACATTCCCAGAGTGATCTGCCCCTAGCTTTCAACCTTCTTTTTTTCAATTTTTGAAATTGAATTATTACGACAACACCTTCCATTGAACTACCTTGATCTTTATCCTTTTGCTTGTATAACTGTTAAAAGTGCTAACAAATTCACACACAATTTGTTTGATAGAGAAGTCATTTTTATGTACATCGCCTTCAATGATTTCAGTTTTTGTTAGTACATATGTTATTCCTAATATCTGCTTCCTACTTCAATGGTAAGTGAGATAAAACTCTTTGTGAATTAACCTTCCGAAATTGCTTGAAATTTTGAATACACTAAGGTTTTTTTACACGGAGGATACGTACCGTGTAAAAAAAGCCGTGCAAAAAAAACCGCGTTAATTGCGAAATCCGTGTAAAAAAAACCGCGTTAATTGCGAAATCCGAGTTAAAAAAAACCGTGTTAATTCAGAAAACCGTGCAAAAAAACCGCGTAATTCCGAAAATCGTGCAAAAAAAACCGCGTTACATTCAATGCAAGACTTAGACAATTTTAGGAAAAGGGATGATTTCGGAGTTTTATCAAAAATGTTGTAAGTCCTTTTGAAGGCAAAAGACTTAGACGATGTTTGAACAGGTTTTTTTTGCACGGATTATGCAAGTAGCACGGTTTTTGCTTTCTCCAATTCCTTAGGTTTTTGGAAAAGTGGAAACGTCGGATCTTGAGGTTTCCTTTTGTCCCGCACTTTAACAATATGGTTGTTTTCGGTACAGTGTTAACGAGTAGGCACCAAATATCGATGCCTGAGGCCATTTGGAATACCAAGATGACGACTTCCGGTCTAACAGAATTTTCAATAACCCAATCAGTATGCATATTTTCCGAGCGGGCCTAATGAGCGCATGATAGAGATCAATGTCTAAGGCCATTTTGAAATACAACATTGAGACTATCGGCTTAGCGATATTCTGTATAACTCACAACATGGAGTGTTTTGGAACTGGATTGACAAATATGCAGTTGCCAGAGGTCTGGCGTCATTGTAACACCCAAGATGGTTCTGATTATTTAGTATAAATAACCAGCGTAAAACAAAAAGATACATTTATTTTTGTATATTTTGCATTTATAAGATAAGAAAAATGTGCTCATGAATGGATTTACTCGAATTTGAGTTGGTTCGTCTGCTAGAGCTCATCGAGCGAATCTTCATGCGAGACTCAAAGTCGAATCAAAAAGCTGACATAATCAGGGGGAAATAATAAAATCAGGTCTTCGCTGTATTATTAAGGGGGACGTCTGGTGTAAAGTGCTCAAACCGAAAGTTATTTTGTTTTACGATTTTGAAGGCAAGGGAACAATGCATCTTTTATGTAATGTTAAGCTTTAAATTTGTACGTTTATTCTGCACGAAAAAAATATTTGCACGGCCTTATTCTGCGCGGCATGTAACGTGAGACGACGAAACTCACCTCACTTTACGTGACTTTTCTCACCCGATTCTGAGAGTCGACTCGGGTGAGGTGAGATTCCTCATTGCGGTTAAATGGGAGTCTCTCGTCACCCGAAGTGACTCTTCAGAATTGGGTGAAGTCACGTAGAGTGAGGTGAGATTAGTCGTCTCACGTTACACGCCGCGCAGAATAGGGTCGGCAGCCACGCAGAGCCACACATACGAGCGTTCCAAGAGTAGACGTCCAACCATTTCCACGTCGAGGAGCGCCGCGGCTAACATGATGACTCTTGATAAAATTGTTCGACACAGGAAATTAAGTAAAATTTGTAAAGCTTAGACTTGTAGTTACTCGATGAACTCAAAAAAAAGTTCGAGTTTACGAAAATGGCTTCATGTAAACCGAAAAATCTCATATTTTTCTGTAAAATTCGTGCACTTTTCTTCAAAATAATAGAGAGAACAATTTTTTCATTCCGTTTTCTGTGGTTCACCGACAGGCTACACATATTGTGCATTTTCATAAAAAAAATCAAGTCAATTCTTTGATTAGTTTTTGAGTTATCGTGTTCACCAATTTGAAAAACGCGGTTTCGAAAAAACGCTATTAAATGATACTCCATATCAAATTGCATCACGGAAAAAATGACGTGGAAAACAAGCCATTTGGTATTTTCTCTTAAAAATTTGGGTGGAAGTAGTTTAAAGTGTATTGTTCACACTGTATTTTTATCGCTGTCAGTCTTAAGAAAATTGTTGCCGATAGATTGAAATCTGCGTGTGTCACAGCAAATACGCGCGAGGAATGCATGGCTGTTTAAAACAAAAGAAGTTCAGCGTGGTCACCGAGATTGCGGGAGACGATTCTAGAGGCTCAATACTAACAATTAAGCGGATAAAAAAGAAGTCGATTTTTTTGCCCACTACACCAGAAGCCCCCTTAAGATGAATGAGATGTACACTAAAGCAGAGATGATGCTTATAGAGATGCGCGAAGACTGAAGCCAAAAGTTCCAATCGAACCCAAAACAACGGTTCCAAACTAGCAATGTAAACAAATATGGCGGATTAAGGAAGTAATGCGTGGGGAGTATCGAGATTGAAATGAAAAGAAATGCATGTCTGCATCCTGCATCATCGATACATTTTTTCTAGTGCAACGAAAAACATGTAGACAGGCTCAGTAACGTAAATCAATGCGTTTCCAAGTTACATGATTGAGTATTGTGGGAAATATTTCAAAAAAGGAATTCGCCAAGCATTCATTAAAACTACAAGTCACTCGCTGTTTACACAATATTCCTGGTTGCCAAAACTAGCAGACAAATAATTTGTTAAACCGTGCAGCCAAATTTACTGTTTTTCTCGCCGCGTGTCTTTATATTTAAAACATCGTCTTGGCACTAAAATAGAAGTCACCATCTTAGATGAAAACATGACTTCCGGAATTGACATCCGGTATCTATTCATTAACGCTATTACAAAAATTCTCACATTGTTGTGGTAATTGAAAATTTTACTAAACCGAAGTAGCCATCTTGATTTTCGAAATGGTCTCAGACATTGATATTTGGCACCTACTCGTCAATCCCGTTCCAAAAATACTCATATTGATTAGGCTTTGGAGGCCTTTAAAAGGACTTAGAATATTTTTGCGAAAAACCGTGTTAATTGCGAAAACCGTGCAAAAAAAACCGTGCTAATTGCGAAAACCGTGTAAAAAAAGCCGTGTAAAAAAACCGTGCAAAAAAAACCGTGTAAAAAAAACCTTAGTGTACTTTCTCTTTGGATTTGCGATCAATACACTAAAATATTATTATTTTATATAATACTATATAAAAAACGTAACACTTTTTCACATCTATCGAGTTGTGGAAAGGCTTAAACAGATGAGTTTTCGAGATAACTTAGGGTTTTAAACCTGTTATATTCACTTTTTAGAAATTCTTCAAATCCACGAAACAATACTCTTTTGTTTATATTTTATGTTATTAGAGTTTTTTTGCTCGAGATTCTTTTCCGATCCTTTTCTCATTCAAAATTATATCATTGTACGATTTCTCAGACCTTTTATTTTTTTATAATTTGATGTATTTAGATGCTTTGTTTCGTCGATAAATCAAATCGAAATACTTGAAAAAGTGCACTTTCCCATACTTCCTATAATAGAATTGTTACTTTGAACAAATTCACAATCCCCAAAAACAGATAACACCCTGCTGTTTCCAAATATTTTTTCGCTGACTACAAAACAACATCAGATTTTGCGGAAAATATAGTATTCTGCTAAAAGGTGGATCTTATGTGTGTTCTAAAGGAAGAGTCTTTCATTCGTGTTAAAGCTCGTAATTTTCAACGAAACTAAAAACGAAAATAAATCTAATTGAGATAAAATTGTTCGAAGAATCCATAGAACAATTATAGAATTTTGAGTGAATACTAAGTTACATTTCAAGATACCTAATTACCAACGCGAACTGACTAAATGGAGTCTTCGAAGGTTTTCATTAACGTTACAAGTCCGTTCCTCCGACGCCTTGTGTTTACCGATCAATCCTCCCAAAAGGGAGATATCTGTTTTGAGCTACAAATTGAAAAATTACCCAAAAAATTGATCTTCAAAACATTGAAAAAAGAACATTTCAAAGATATGCTCAGATGAAAGGGACGATCCATAAATGACGTAGCATTTTTTG
Source organism: Topomyia yanbarensis (assembly GCF_030247195.1). Taxonomy (NCBI): domain Eukaryota; kingdom Metazoa; phylum Arthropoda; class Insecta; order Diptera; family Culicidae; genus Topomyia; species Topomyia yanbarensis. The sequence goes on from NC_080672.1 coordinate 179,344,293, forward strand.
AGTGATTTTTAACACCCCCCTTCCCCATCGTAGCATTTCGTCACAAACCTCTCAATATCCCCCTGGTAATTACGTAGCTTGAAAAACGATGTTAGTTATTCCCCTTTAAAAAAGCTACGTAGTATGAAATGACCCCCTACCCCCCTTGTCGTCACACATCATCACAAAATACAAAACTCCCCCCCTCCCCCATATAATGCTAAGTCATTTATGGATGATCCCAAAGAGGAACATATAAGCTTTCGATTAGTGAGTATTTTGGCGATACTGATTTTTTTGTCTAAATATTTTCCACCAGAGACACCGTGAACTAATTAGGAACACGAGAATTCGGTTTGTTATTTCTTTTCATCGAATGGCTTTCAGTGGAACCATCCACGAATTCTTGTAGATGACTTATCATCGCTGTTGTGCTATCTTATGATAAACGCCATTTCGGGGCAAACTGAGTTAGATAAATCTCTACAGAATGGCTTTTCAGAATTTTGAAATACTACTAATTCTACTTGGTTACTAAGATATTGCAAGAAACATGATGATAAATTATGAGTTTTTTGGGAATATTGGGATTCGCTGAAGTTATATTGAAGTTTTAAATGTTTTTATGTGTAAAAATGTCTGAGGGACACAATGGCATAAAACATTTTAAAAGAAAAATACTCGAGTTGTGAGAAAAACACAGTCTAAGTTTTAAACTGGAAATATAGCATATTTGGCAACACTGTAACCAAAAGTTACTATTTTTCTAGATTTCCTGATTCATTTCCTTCATACTGCATCCAACCGATTGTTTATAGACCAAATTAAACCAAAGATATGAATAAAAGTTAATAATTGATACTTTTTTGTATGGAAAATTTTCCATGCTCGATTATGACTGTTGCCGCGCAAATGAGTTAATTATACAATGTCAGCAGTGCATAAGAAATGCATCACTGCTACGCGTAGGGAAGGTTGATGTTGATCTTAAAAACCCGAAAATGAAATGAAAAGAACACAGAAAAAGGGATCACTGTCTATTTACCAACCTCCCGCGCCTAATATACATAAGCGTGCCATACGCAGTCCGATTAGCTAGCTTTGGTTTTTCCTTCTCACTTACTCTGCGGTTAGGATAGTAATAAAATCTTAGAAAGCGGTACAAATGTAACCGCATATTTTGTGAGCCCTTGCGGGACTGGACTAGGATTGAATAGCAGGAATCAATATTGTGGTTAAATACGTCAGTCTTGAAGAGGCAGGGCCAAATATATAAGTAAACAAATAGGAATTGCGCCCTTCTAAGGCCATAGGAAATCTACACCGTATCTCAGGAGAATAGGGAAAAACTTAAGGACTAAAAGGGACAAATTTTCCCGTAGCGATATATGAATCGCGCGGGCAACATGTAGCTTTAAGATAACTTTTGTAAATATTTTCTGAATAAATTAAGTTTCAAAGTTCTAAAACTCTAGACGTCCTTCTAAGAAAGAAAACCCAACCACGGAAGCAGGACCACAGCCCAAGGAACATTAGGAGAGATATAAAGTCCTCGGCCACGCTTTGGTAAGCAAAGTGTTGGGAAAATATTCCCGTTGTTTCATGGTGACTCCGCAGAGAGGAGCACTGGAGAGTGATAGTTGAAATCTATCACTGAACACTGAAACTTCCGGACAGTCGAAACCTGGCCGATAACCAGAAATAGTGTGATAAGTATAAACGGTGTACAGCATAGAAAGCATTCTCCCAGGATTAAGTGCGATTAAGGAGGTTGCGCGGATGAAGTGGCAGCTTCTGAGGATACAAATGTAAACTAAAGTTCTAATACAGTGTTACAAGTACTAGATCCATAGAAAGTAAACATACATACCAAGTGTATAGTGACTGTAGTGGAAAGTATAAGAGACGCAGCAGACACCTTAGACAAGGGGAATTTGCTGAACCTTTTGACAGCACGCATATTAACACTGATAGACGTGGGTGCGCGGAATCTACATTTGATGCAGTCTGACATTTGTAGTAATGTTGTGATGCAAAACGTAGGATAACTATCCGTGAAAACGCAAAAGTTGAGTAGTGTTTCTTCACGGAAAACTGGAGACAAAAGTTATGTTTTACTGCAACTGGTAAATAGGAAGGAAGAACACAGTCGGTCTCGCGCCGGCACCTGCAGATTAGAAGAAAACAGTCGGTCTCGCGCCGGCACCTGCAGATTGGAAGAACACCGTCGGTATCGCACCGGCATCTGCGGACTACGAAGAACACCGTCGGTCCAACACAGAAAAGGAAACAAGTAAGCTAATTTTAAGAGCGTAGCTATGGAGTATAATTTTGTACAAAATCCAAATGGCAACTGTCGCCTATGTGTTAAAGCTAATGATGTAGACAATATGGTGGCCTGCGACGATTGCGATCGCTGGTTCCACCTGAGTTGCGTAGGGTTGAAACATAAGCCAAAGAAGAGCGAGCTTTGGCTTTGTAGGAAGTGCCAGGCTATTAGAGACTCTCTCGCGGAGAAAGAGAGGCAATTAAGAAAATTTAAAGAGAGAAGTCAATTAGAAAATCCCCAAGCGGAAATTTTTGATTTATTAATTCAAAAAATTAATAAAATCAACGTCGGTAACCAGACTACCGCAAATAAGTACGCCCTAAGGCAGTCCCTAATGGACTTGCCTTATTTTGATGGGTCCTGTAAGATGTGGCCCAGATTTAAACAAACCTTCTACGAAACAACTCGTGAAGGGGAATTCACTGATTTAGAAAACCTGCATCGATTGCAAAGATGCTTGAAGGGAGGCGCACTACAAGCAGTTAACGCGCTGCTTTTAGACTCGCGCAACGTTAACAAAATTATCCAAAAATTAGAGGATCGGTTCGGAAGCATCGAGCTGATATATTCAGGCCTTTTACGAGACGTGCTAGAAATTAGGAATCCACGTTTCGAACAACCACAAACCATGGTAGACTTCGTATCTCGAATTGGTAACCTCGTCACCAATATGGACTGTTTGGGACGTAAGGAATATCTCAATGACCAACGTTTAGTCCGTGATTTAGTCAGCAGGTTACCACAGGGACTGCACTTAAAATGGCTAACTCACGTTAATGAGGAAAGGGCGCTTTCAACCACTGCAAATCCCTTTGTCGCTCCAACGGTAAGCGATTTATTTGATTGGTTACAGCCCCAGCAAAAGCTAGCTACCATGTTGATAGCTGAGCGGGGATTACAAGACGATAAACCCGTTAGAATAGAAAAATCTAACAGGATTAATTATCACGCTACAAGCTACCAAAAGTGCTTGTTATGCGAGCTTGACCACAGGATAATAGATTGTGGTAAATTTAGAGAACTCTCTCCCAACCAACGGAGGAAGATAGTTAAGGAGAAGAATTTATGCTTCTCGTGCTGCAGACCGAATCACTCGGTAAAGAATTGTAGAACCACTAAAATTTGTAACATAGAAGGGTGCAAAAGTAGACATCACCAACTGTTACATGTTATAGCACAGGAAAAAAGGTCTGATGAAAGCGACAATGAAAATATAAATTACCACCATTCTGGTAAAATAATCCATTATCAAATAATTCCCGTCACTCTTAAGAATGGACCGCATGAAGTAAAAACCTTTGCCTTCATGGATACAGGGTCCTCAGTAAGTCTGGTACAAAGTGACATAGTAGAAAAACTACATTTAAAAGGAATTGAACGTCCTATGACATTAGCATGGACGAATGGTAAGACTCAAAAAGAAAAATCGAGTCAAGAAATTCGTATGAAAATAAGAGGTCAGTTTGATAAAACTTATTCGTTAAATGGCTTGAGAACGATAAAGCAATTATCGTTACCTACTCAAACTCAAGCGCGAGACAAACTGATCAACAAATACTCTTACTTAGAAAGTGCAGAGTTACCGCATTATGAAAATGCAACTCCTACATTATTACTTGGATTGCCACATGCGTACTTAATGACTGGATTAGAGGAAAAATCCAGAGGGTTCAATGAACCGGTAGCTAAGAAAACTAAATTAGGTTGGGTTCTTCATGGCGCAACACAACGTGGAAAGTTTTCGCCAAAGCATGATGTAGGTCCAAAAAGGGAAAACAAAAGAGAAATGATCCTTAGTCATTTCTGTATTGAATCTGTCAGGGTCAGGGAACATGAGAAGCCGTTAATCTCAAGCAGGCAGAGAAAACAAAGTATGACGATACTTCAGGTCGTCTTCAAAAGTCGGAACAAGGGTTAGGTAGAAAGCCCTACTGACAAACAAAGCAGAAAGAATATTTTAAAAACAAATATTCAAATTTTGAGATAAAACAAGTCGTGTCGGGCGTTGACCCACAGACTTATACTTTATCGACAACACATGTTTTGCCAACACACCCTAAAAATGTTAAGAATAAGAATAAGGCACATGAAAGATTGAATTGCCATAAAATTGAAGACAGAAAACAAAAGACCAAAGAGCGAGAGAAAACAAAGGCAGACGCTGCCGTAAATAAACAAATTTGGCTGGGTATTGATTCCAGAACTAGATCACATACCAGATCAGCAGTAAAATTAGTGGGATCGGATTTCAATCCTACAAACAAAAATCAGCCGGAACTTATCAGGAATAAAAACCAGGCGCTTAAGCAGGTACCTTTTCCGCAAAACATAAATAACAAAGGGTACAAGAAACACTTTATCGAAACGTTGAATGATATAAAAGAACCTTATGTCTACCGCACACCCCAGCGGGTAGACATTGGGAAAACTAAACAAATGGTGGAAGGAATACTACCACCAAACCCTAGGAAAATGAAGAGCATAACTAGACCTCGTACAAGGGCCAAAGCACTTCCAAGTAGGTTCGCTGGTACTCTTCGTATCAGTAGATCAAGTACCAACCTGACGTTTAATGAACAGTTTCGAAGAACTTGTAGCTAAATAGAATAACGTCATGATTTACACCCGTAAGAATAATACTAAGATTTTTGCGCGGTGAAGCGATAGTTTGAGTAAACCACTAGGATGATTTACGGGCCCTGGAATGTTGCCGCGCAAATGAGTTAATTATACAATGTCAGCAGTGCATAAGAAATGCATCACTGCTACGCGTAGGGAAGGTTGATGTTGATCTTAAAAACCCGAAAATGAAATGAAAAGAACACAGAAAAAGGGATCACTGTCTATTTACCAACCTCCCGCGCCTAATATACATAAGCGTGCCATACGCAGTCCGATTAGCTAGCTTTGGTTTTTCCTTCTCATTTACTCTGCGGTTAGGATAGTAATAAAATCTTAGAAAGCGGTACAAATGTAACCGCATATTTTGTGAGCCCTTGCGGGACTGGACTAGGATTGAATAGCAGGAATCAATATTGTGGTTAAATACGTCAGTCTTGAAGAGGCAGGGCCAAATATATAAGTAAACAAATAGGAATTGCGCCCTTCTAAGGCCATAGGAAATCTACACCGTATCTCAGGAGAATAGGGAAAAACTTAAGGACTAAAAGGGACAAATTTTCCCGTAGCGATATATGAATCGCGCGGGCAACATGTAGCTTTAAGATAACTTTTGTAAATATTTTCTGAATAAATTAAGTTTCAAAGTTCTAAAACTCCAGACGTCCTTCTAAGAAAGAAAACCCAACCACGGAAGCAGGACCACAGCCCAAGGAACATTAGGAGAGATATAAAGTCCACGGCCTCGCTCTGGTAAGCAAAGTGTTGGGAAAACACTCCCGTTGATTCAATGACACATCGTACAAATTTTGTCATCAATACATTGAGTTCTTTGCGACCGGTTTCACGAACACTAATGATGTTTCCTGGTTGAAAACAATCCCATTTACTTTTGCCGTCTTTGTTTATTATTTTCCACCAGCTTGTAATGTAGTATTTGTGTCATGTGGCGTGTACGTACATGAGCCGTAGAAAAGTCTATACCTATGACACCTTTGAGTGTTTACAGTTTTAGTAAAAACTCGCAATTTATCGATTAATACAGAATAGATAAAAGCATCAATTGTCTTCTCTGAATTGTTTCTACTTTCTACCATGTATAAGTTACAAGATATTCAATCTCAAACTTTAAAAATCGTTTTTCTCGAAATAAGCTAAATGGCGCTTGTCATAAGATAGCACAACAGCGACGTTATATTCAAGAACACAAAAATATATGTTTAATATTTTTGTAAATTGATGTTTGACTGACTTAATGCACCTAGTACCTTTTTGCTGAGAATATTTATCTAGTTGTCATTCTTATTTTTTCAGTAAAATTGACTGTCGTTTTGGATGTCAAGGAAACCCCTGTTTGCGAGCACGGTCCAGCAGTGCTGTTCGAACGATCTGAAGTTAATGGACCTCTCAAAAAACAATTTTTCGCCTGCAGTGCCACTCGAAATGGAACATGTACATTTAAGAGTTATAAATGTAAGAGTACTAGTTCAAATTCAGACAATGGAAATGACGAATATGCAATGGTAAGTTGATATTTTTAACCTGGTTTTGCGAATCTTTTTGCCTTTCTCAATAGAAAGGTATTTCAATTGCTCTGAAAACCGACTTTTTAACGGAGGCCCGGAGGGCCGAGTGACATATACCATTCGATTCAGTTCGTCGAGTTCGGCAAATGTCTGTGTGTGTATGTATGTATGTGTGTGTATGTGTGTGTGTATGTGACCAAAAATGTCACTCATTTTTCTCAGAGATGGCTGAACCGATTTTGACAAACTTAGTCTCAAATGAAAGGTGCAACGTTTCCATAGGCTGCTATTGAATTTCTAATGGATCCGACTTCCGGTTCCGGAGTTACAGGTTGTGGCGTGCGATCACATAGCAAATTGTGATTCAAACCGATACTCCGATGAAAGCAAAAAAGGTAAAAATTTCGCTAAAATGTCTCTCAAACAACTTAAATTTGCTGTTCTAGGTCACCGACGGCCAACCAAACTTTCGTTGACTACATTGACCACCATAGACGGTTCCGGAAGTGCCCGGGAAAAGCGGCCATCTTTTAATATTTACGAACTCACATCAATTTCCCGGAAATGGTTGGGCCGATTTTCACAAACTTAGTTCCAAATGATAGCTATATTATCCCCACAGATGTCTGTAAAATTTCGCACGGATCGCTTGTATGGTTCCGGAAATATAGACTAAATCGTCCGGTCACATATGAAATTCCCCTATATGCCGGAAATCAATTTTTTTTTTCAAAGGGGGGACCCCATGAAATTTCAGAAATCGAATTCGTATTTTTGATGCCAAACATATTTAAAATGCATGAAACGTCGAGATTTTATGTTATCTCGAAAAATTTTTTTTTATAAAAATCGACTTTTTGCGACTTTGCCGATTTTGCACCTTTTTTCAGTTCAATATTACCGTGGCTGTTTTTTCTTTTTCAAAATTTTAGAACTCGAATAATGATTTATTTTCCTGTATATAGTTGTCATGTGATGTATAATAATAAAATGTAATATATGCATTTAAAAGCTTTTAATGAATATAAACAACGCACACATTCTCGTGATTCATGATTGAGAAAGGCACAATTGCACCGCTAGGTGGATTAAAATAGGTTTTTAAGATCCACACGATTGTTTACAACACAGTGTCGCTGTGTAATCACCGTTTTTGATCACCGTTTTATTTGTGAATTTCGCGTTTCTCGTCGTTTAAAATCGACAACCCGCATTGTAACTTATCCAGTGTGGTAAGTAGGGGAACATGGGGTGACTTGACCAGGTTTTAAGTTAAACCTACGGAAATATCTTAAAAAAATCAATTTTTCAATACTAACTGAAATCAAATTAGCAAAAGTATTGTGCGTATTTATGATTTTTGATTTGTCAATTTACTTTTTCAAAAGTTATAAAAGTTTTTCTATGATCTGGTCAAGTCTCCCCGCGATGAGGCGTGGTGAGACTTGACCAATAGAATTTAGAAGTATCCTAACAAAAATAATGGCATAAAACATGCTGCAATCATTTTCTCCATACTATCGAGATCCTTAGTACCAATAAAAACTATAAAAGGCTTGTATTTCATGAATTTTGATTTTTTAATGCATTTTCTTTTTGGGATCAACTGTACTAATTACATTGCATGTTCTCACGTCGAAATCAGCAATATAACTGTAAACTTTGTTGACAAGCGCTATAAAGATATGGACTGTTGTTTAAGGTGGGAATGTTTTGTGAAGTGATTATCATTAACAGTAGGTAGGGTAAAGTGCCTATTTTCACCATACTAAGGAGGGTGCCTCACTAATTCATTAATTACTCGGCCTACAATCAATGGAATACGTACAAATTGGCATGAACAGCTTGCTTCGTTGTTAAGAACCAAGTTAATAACGCAAATGCGCTGAAAGTAGTGAAATTGTCGTGTTGAGCGCAACGAAAACTCGAATAGAGTGCCCCTATTGTTGCGCTATCATTTGACTCAATGTGTTGATCAAAGGTGGCATACCCTGCTTAAACCAACGACTTTAAATGGGTAGGGTGATAATAGAAACATGGCGAAAATAGGGTCATCACTCTACCACAGAATAGTAAATATCAGAAATTATGTATCGTTCTTCAGTTTATTGCCAACTCACCTCATAAAATCTTGGTCAAATCGCCACAACATTAGTTCTTAAGTTCAATGTCCTGCTAATGTTATAAATAATTATTGCAATACTCAGATTAATGTAGAATCATTTCACTACTTCATAAGAATTAAAAGTGTGTGTGTGAGGTCTATAAAACGATTACTTACTCTAGTAGATATGTCCGTACAAAATGTGAAAAAATTACATCAATTAAACAAGTTCATGAATTACGGAATATTTTCTATGCGGAAAGGATTTTTCACTCCAAACTTTTAAAATTACTTGATGGGATCGAAACAAGTATAAAAATACAAAATACTTAAAAAAAATTAAGAACCATATAAACCACCCAAGTAACCACTAAGCACTAAAGCAAGCATTATATTCACCTTATAACAGCTTTTCGATGCTCATAGATTCTATACAAGCTTTGCAAATGTCTATAAGCTTTATACAAGCTTTGCTAATGCTTATAAACACTACGAATTTTAAGCATAATAACAGGTCGTATATGGGTATATGAGGCTCTATTGTAAAGCTTATAAACCTTATAGCTATAAGCCAGATACGGTAGTCACCGATGCCACTTAATCCCTGTTATAGTTGACATTTTCATTACTCTAAATAATAAATTCCAAATCAAAACAAATATGATATGAGACACATTGTAAGCATAGGAAACCTTATCAGCTTCCGAGGTTTGGGCATGTCGTCGTCAACTAATTAAAGGGCACAAAACCTTCGAGCCATCAAATGATACGGTACATTGCGATGATTTGTTTCAATTTAGTATACATCTAATGATAGTTTAAAAATATGATCAAAACCTTGCACCCAATTATAAGTATAATCACAACAGAAATCTCTCAATTTAAGAACGCTAAATATCAGTTAGATTAGCCAACTCCCAAATGGATCAAACGTCAAGCGCGCTGGAGCAAAGTAACTTCCAAATCTTCTAAAGGCAGAAGTTCGAGCCTGGAACGTACGCTATACTGCAAAAAAAATCAAACGGCGCATGCGACAGAAAGAACTTGGAAGAAAGAACGAGAAAAAAATTTTATTCCCTGTTTTTGTTTCGTTTTTTCCAATCAGTGGGTTCAACCCACCACAAATTGTTTTGACATATCTCCATAGGCGCGGTGGAAAAGTAGGAGTAGGCAGTATATCAGCCGAATATTTCGCCAAAAGTGGCCTTTAAGCAGCACTAAAGTACGATATTGAACCTATAAGCTCTGCTACCATTGATCTATAAGCGACTATAGAACCGAATTGATGCCATTTTCACGGCTTAGTGGTTACTTGGGCAGTCTCCCCACGTTGCCCTAATCGCGATTTCCCACTTTTTTAACAATAATTTCACTTTCTATTCCGAAGTGGACAACATTCATACAATGTTGTTCGCTGTTGCTGTGGGTGCTCTGCTTTTATTTGTACATTCGTATCAGACCGCTGCCGCTGCTCTGATTCTGTTGTGGGAATTGATCACGTTGTTCCCCGAGCAACACCAGTTGTTGACTAGGAGTTTCAGCAACATAATTCGTTACATAAAGGTATATGGCAACCATTATTGCGCAGGTTTAGCAACCCAAAAAGCGCACGTGTAAAAGCCTTTGCTTATGCAACTAATCGCTGTCGTTGCTTGTTACAAGTGCTGCTTGGGTCGTCGTTGCTTCTATGGAGACATGTTCCACCTGGCAGGCTGCTCAGGCACTCTAGCTGCGACTGGTTTTTTTTTGTTTTTGAGTTTTTAACCTTAAGGTCATTCGCCTCTTTTCGGGCTAGAGAAATTTCTTAACCCTTTGTGCGGAGTTGGGAATCGAACGCAGGTGGGCTGCGTATAAGGCAATCGATTTACCAACTACGCTGCCCGCCCCTCGATATGACTCGTGCTTTGCTACATTATTTCACATCTTATAAGAAACCTATATTATGCACTTCCGGAGAATCTCTCTACAAGCAAATGAGAACTCTCCTATAGAGCATTGCATGAAAATGTATAATCTCACTTTTTGACCATTCAGAGAGCTTGTTTACATGGACTTAGAATATTATAGTTGTGATTCGTTTTTTTGTTCAGTGTGAGCTTTTTGTTCAAAATTTGATTTAGAAATGACTAGGACATGCGTTTTAACGAAATGCAAATCGAAGGTGGATCGGAAACAAGTCCTATTTTATTTATTTCCATCGGAATCAAAGATTTATCACATAAACAGCTTGAACGCCAAGCGGAGGCAGCTTTGGTTGAAAGCATTAAAGCTAGACGAAGATTTCCGTTGGAAATTTAAATACGTTTGCTCGTTGCATTTTTATTCTGGTGAGAATTTCGTTATTTGTTAAAATGGCAAATATACAAAATTCGTTCATTTTGGGAAGACCAGCGAAAGCTACGGATGTGAACGAAGTGGACTGGGTGCCGCCTATGAATTTGCCTGAACAGGAGGACTCAAGCTCAGCCGTCACGAGTTCGAGTTCACGTCGTTCATCAATATCAACCATAGATAGTGAAAATATTACTATTCAAAACAGTTCTGTGACTGATGGTATTGCAACCAACACAGTACATCTAGAGCTACCCATTGACAGTGAAAACCACGAAAAGTCAAATTCCATTGTTTCTTCGGTTTCGAGACAACAGAGTAGCGACGACAAATCGAACACAGGAACGAGCTCCGAAAATGTTGAAAACAAAAAAACAATTTCAATGAATCTGTGGAATCCCTCCAGCTCGGAAGAAAAGGTGATGAAAATGATTCGCTTTCAAATGATTCAGCCATTGGTTGTACGAATCGTACTGAGGAACATGGAGGTAGACGAATTTATAGATGAAAGTATATTATTGTATTAAGAATGCATAAATAGTGAAATTTCCCCTACAGATTCATTTGTGAGCCATAATAAGACGTTTCAGAATTGTGCAGTACAAGTTGGAGGTAGATGAATTCATAGATGAAACTATATTGTTATATTAAAATTGTATAAATAATGAAATTTCCCTACAGATTCATTTATGAGCCATAATAAGATAGTTCAGCAATATTACAATGAACTGCCACGACTCGAACATAAATGCTATGAGCTGGAAAAGGTTGCGGTATCAAATAAAAAGGGAATTACTTATCTAAGCACGGATGCGAAGCGCAACTACTATACTGGCATTAGCAGAGATGTGATGACGAAACCTTTTGAATATGTGGAACCATTTTTGGATACACCTTTCTGCAATTTAACGACAGATCAAATGTTTGTATTTGTATTTTATTTATTACTTCAACTGACCTTGTATGTGGTCTTATTAAAAACTTATAGTTAAAAATACATTGAACGTAATCATTCCATCGACGTCATACAGGCTAGCAAACATAAAAATCAGTTCAAATTACAGAAAAAATTACACAGGACATCACTCGATTCATTATCCTACATATACGAACATAAAAATCAATTACAATGCATGTACAGATCTAAGCATATCGGGAACCGGGTTTCCATGTAACATTTGCACGGTTAATGAACTCGCGTTATTTGACACTACGGGACCATGTCGTTGCATCCAATACAATAGACTTCCATTCCACACCAAGCTCGATTTTAAATGAAATGTAGTCCAAAGTATCACTGGCCTTCCAAGCTGGTACTAATTTCGTTACTTCTAATTTCTTGCTTTCACTAAGTCCAACAGCTTGTCTAACCATATAGCTCACATCAGATTCGTTTGCGCTAGTATCGATGTTAGAGAGAAACAGCAAAAAATGCTCGTTATCTTCTTTCGTCGTATTGCCCGGTGGAAGAATATCCGTTCTATTGACATGATTATTCTTTGAGCGACTTTGAAGAACTGGCGAAGACACTGGTGTGGATTGGCGGATCGCAACTGTACTGAAATTGGATGCCATCACCAAGAGCGTGTTCAAAATATCCTCGATCTTCGCATTCATGCTTGCCATCTCATTGTCGATTTTCGTAGGCGAACATTTAGGAGAAACAGGCTCAGATCTGAAAATTGTTGAACAGAGTGGATTCTTGGATTGTGTTCAAGAGCATGATGTTGTTCTTGCAGATAAGGGATTCAACATAGGGGAATTGGTTAAAGAGCGAAAAGCATCTTTGAATATGCCAACGTTCCTTCGAAATAAAAAACAATTTACTCCTGAAGAGTTGGTGGCTGACAAGCAAATAACTACCCTACGCATTCACATAGAAAGAATGGATAAATACGGGAAAAATACAAGATTATTCATGAAGTTTTTATTATAAAATCACTTGTGCGGTTTCAAAATGGTTACAACGTTGTGGACCTAATCATAAAAGTTGTATGCATTCTATGTAATCTGAACAAGTCCATTCTGTAGTAAAGTTGATTAAATGATTGTTTTTTTTACGATCAGAATTTTCGTATATGGGTCATTCCACGCGAAGTGATCAAAAAAAGATGCAAACTTGAAATCGACCTTCACGGATTTGAACAAAATTTGGAGGAATTGTTCATCTAGGGCCAATATATAAAAACCCAAATTTTTGTGTCAATTGAACCACCCCTCGGGTCATGGGAGCACCCCCCGTTTTGGCAAATTGCCAAAACCCTTGATTTTCTTTTGGTCATATCTCCGGTTCTATTTAATCTAGAATCAAACCACAAGATGGCTTTTGAAGAAAATTGTTCAAGGAGACTATAAAAAATATTATTTTTTGCCGACAGTGTTGCCAACTATGCAATTTTTTCAGTTAAATATTAAAAGTTAATTTTTCTCAAAATACGTATATTTTAATTTTGAAAATTTTAATGCCATCGCGTTCCTCAGACATTTTTACATAAAAAACACTTATCATCCCAATATAATATGAGCGCATCCTGAGATATACCGTTTTGAAGGGAAAAACTCCGATTTTCTCATATAAAAATCCATTTTTATTGGCCAAAATTGAGAAAATCTTCAAACTGTCATAAAAATCGACCCTGATCTGCTAGAAGCAAACCAAATACGTAGTTTTTCATCACTTCTCGTCTACTTCACGAAAAATTATGTTTGAACTCACAATACTCAAGTTGGTTTTTTAGTGTTGTTCGCTTGTGATTTTGTATGGGAAATTGCGGTTTTTTCTCTTCAAAACAGTGTATCTCAAGATGCGCTCATATTATATTGAGATGATAAGTGTTTTTTGTGTAAAAATGTCTGAGGAACGCGATGGCATTGAAATTTTCAAAATTAAAATATACGTATTTTGAGAAAAATTAACTTTTAATATTTAACTGATAAAATTGCATACTTGGCAACACTGTCGGCAAAAAATAATATTTTTTATAGACTCCTTGAACAATTTTCTTCAAAAGCCATCCTGTGGTTTGATTCTAGAGTAAATAGAACCGGAGATATGATCAAAAGAAAATCAAGGGTTTTGACAATTTGCCAAAACCCCCCGTTTTGGCAAATTGTGCTCCCATGACCCGAGGGGTGGTTCAATTGTCACAAAAATTTGGGTTTTTATATATTGGCCCTAGATGAACAATTCCTCTAAATTTTGTTCAAATCCGTGGAGGTCGATTACACGTGCCTTGATCACTTCGCATGGAATGACCCATATGTTTTTGTCTACACTTTAATAAACTGATTATACTATACTACTTGTCACTGCTTTAATTTATTTGAGAAATGGTTAGAAACAAGCTTAACTAAAACCAAATTTCTCAAAGTAAAGTTTTGATCATTCACGTATTCGTTCCCAAAAGCAGAATCTCTTTCTACTAGTAAAGTAAGCTGGTCTTCTTTACTCCACACAAAGAGTATACTGTAGTATACTGTACTGTTATGTGGATCTGGGTTTGAATTTGAGCGTAATATACATGCTGTTTTACCAAAACATGTTCTCCGTTTTCAATTTTAAGGAATGGATTAGCGGATCCGATCAGTGAGCACATCGATAGTTGTTTGTTGAACCCCATTTTGTTACGTAGTCGAAATGGACATTTTATTTCGATGCATATTTGTCTGTGGCATGCACAAGACATCATCATGTCCGGCGCAGCAGCTAAGTACGGTTGACTCTTATCGATATAAATCCAGCACTCGGAAAAAGCTGCAGCATCATGACATTTCATTTTTTTCATTATCGCTCTTTTGGATTCATTTTCATGATGGTGACCATATAATGTAGCTTCACTGTTAAATTACAATGAATCTGGATTTTCTTTAAGAGAGTCATCTTTTTAGGAACATTTTGCATGGACGTACGCATGCACTCTTTCATAATGGAAGCTGTGATTCGGACTATACGTATTCAGTTCCACAAATTCGAAGAGGATTGTTTCCTTGTTAGATGTTCCACCGACCTAATATCTTCTTGATTGATTGACAACTCCCTTACAATTTTTGGGATCACTTGATGGATATCGTTCAACGGTTTTCCCTCTAATGCCGGATCAAATAAATTTTGAAGCAACAAATGGTTTTGCTGGAATATATAATCGGGAATAACTATTTCTTCGCAAGCTCCACAAATGGTATCATTACCATCACAAAACTTTTTAAAAACTGCAGCGTTTTTCAAATTTCTCACAAAATTTAAAAAATTGTCCCGACTACAATCAATATTGAACTCATCATTCCATAATACTTTAAACCCATAATCTATGCTGTTCACAGGATGACTTAGATCATCCTTAAGTTTCTTCGAGGGTCTCGCCAGTAGCATGTCACACTTAGTTGGAAAAAATATCAAAATTAATTATCTGTTCGTGCACTTAACAGCAGTAAAGTTGTAATTCAAAAATAAAACAAAGTATACTTTGTAAGTTGACACCATCGTATGCAAATTAGCTAACGCAAAAAGCAGTGTAGATACATGGGAACAAGCTTCACTTAATCCGGCCACACAATTGCAGTGTGCAGACTGCACGCTTCCGTTCCATTCAATTATCAACCATGCCGACAGTGGAGGAAGGTTCAGCCTCATAGAGTGTGATACCTGTGTTAAAGCATGGATAGTGATTGAACAATTTATAAACGTAATAACCTTACCTTTCCTGAGGCTGAACCTTCCTCAACCATGCCGACAGTGGAGGAAGGTTCAGCCTCATAGAGTGTGATACCTGTGTTAAAGAATGGGTAGTGATTGAACAATTTATAAACGTAATAACCTTACCTTTCCTCTAATTACGTGAAAATCGTTAATTATGGTGCCGTGGACTGTTGACATGCAACGACTTTCAAATTTCCAGTACGCTTGTAAGCTTTTGTCCTTCCGAAAATGAACTCCTTCCGTTGGTTCACAAGATAGTCAACAATATGACCGGAAGTTACTGTTGTCGGAAAGTCTTCTATATTCATTGGTACGTCGTACGGGTCCGCAAAACCAATATAACTGATTTTTTGTACGTACCGTTTTTTTTCTTTCAGGAGGCAAGGAGTTCGCGTACGTTGACAGTGGTCTAACTGCGTTCAGATACATTACATAAATTTAACTTCATAAATTTAACCGACTCAACGAGAATGAAAAACTAGATTCGCTTCCAAATTCTAACACTATGTAAACAAGCTGAACTGTCATAATTTTTTTTGATGACGTCATCGTGCAATGATCAATCTCAGCGCTAAGCGAAGCATTTACTAAGTTGCGAATGAAATTAAGAAACTCAATTCAAAATCATCCTGCGTAATCACAACTCCCATCTCCACAACAAGCTGCTGGTCGAAACCTTTTATGGAACTACGTCGTGCTAACGAAAGACACTGCGGTTCAGATAACGACACGCGTCAAAGTGAAGATTTGCGTTCAGGTCTAGGGGCAGATCACTTGTGATGCATTTTTTAAAATCAGCGAAATTAAATGCATTTATTTCCATCAAAATAGAAATTCATAATGTATTTTGCGTTGCGTGCAATGTTTTTGCGTTGCGTGCAATGTTGTTTGCGTTGCGTGTAAGACGTCAAAACCCTACAGAAAAACTAGCACTACATTTAACAAAACGTCGAACAAAGTGGATCAGCGTAGGACGTTTGTTAAACTTTTTTGCGAGGCAGTGCAAAGCTGATGCAAAAATGGAAATTTAATGCATTTTTTTCAATTTGATGCAAATTTGTTATACATTCTTAGAGTGATCTGCCCCTAGGTTCAGGTGCAAAGAAAGTAAGTGACAACGTCGTCTCCGTACCCACAGCCAATCGCCCTGATGTCACTGTTGATGATGTTCAACTGATGGTAAAATCCAACCTAAACAGAAATTATAAGGCTGGTCTGTAAGGGAACTATCATAAGCAAGCTCTCTTTTGTTTCTTAAAATTGGATTCGGCCTAGGGATGAAGACAAAGCTACTCAATCTATCATCTTGGAATCCCTCCATTCTTTTCTGAGAGTTTGAGGACCACCATCAGAAAAAATATCGCGAACCCAGCTTGCTCACTCCGACCCTCACCCGAACCCAATCGAGCTACCTGTTGCCCCATGCTTTCGTCTTCACCAGGGTTTTGTGGTCGGGTTCGGTGAAGAGGATTTTCAGTCTATTCCTACAGCCAAACTTCGAATTTACTATCGGATTGCGAACAAGAATTGATGCATTTTTCTTGCAGGATCTGAAGCGGAATACGATGTGGTAGTGCTTACACATACATGGCACAATGCTCGTATCGTCTCGTCGTAAATGTTCAGCTCCTTGTACAACGTTTTTTGCATCGATCGCTCCAGTGAAAATCACTTCAAAAGCTCACGATGGAGGAGTTTCAATAGCCATTTTGATTAAATTTAACAGTTTCATCGACCCGGCTCATCAATGACTCCAGATAAAAATTGGGCCACATTGTATGTTGCAGATCCAATGGTCGAGATTACCGATCGGAGTAGTCTGGTTAAACTAGTATTGGAATCAACGTTCTTTGTACACAGAGATGCAGCATACTCACAAACGTTTGGAGTATTAATGGGCTCCCCACTTTCAACAATCATGACAAATCTGGTAATGGTACGCCTGGAGCAACAATGTATAGCATCATTAGAAAAGAGGCAAATTCAACTAAAAGTCTACCGCCCGTATGTTGATGACTACTTTTGCGTGGCAAGAAAAAAACACATCCAAGGTATTTTAGCATCGTTCAACAGTTTCCACAGTAAACTTAAATTCACCCTCGAAGAAGAAGAGAATGGAAAGCTAAAATTTCTTGACATGATGCTGATCAGAAACCAGAATTGCGTTGAACGGATATGGCTTCCTAAACAATCCGAGGGTAGAGGGACTCTGAAGGAAAGAGTACACAAACATTATAACAGCCTTCAAACTGAAAAAGACAAAACAGCGGAAGTGACGTATGCATCAGTTCCGTATGTCCCGGGCCTCAGTGAAAAATTGGCAAGAATTTTCAAAAAACAACACCAAACTTGCGTTTAAACCGAGAGATAAAATCAAAAATCGAATTTTCACCAAACTGAAGAACCCGATTCCACCCAGGAAAACAGAACGTAGTGTACTCGATTACATGTGGTACAGATGACGGTATACATTGGACAAACGGGGAGGAAACTGGAAAAGAGAGTAACGGAGCACAAAAATGGCACGAAGAAGAAAGATGCCAGACTATCACAACACACACTACAAGACGGCCACATCTTCGACTTTGCTAACAAGCAGATACTTGAGCGAATAGAAAACCAGGAGAGCATAACGATGGCTGAAATGTTCCATATCAAAATGCTAGGGGAAGATAAAACTGTAAACCTCCAGAGAGAATGTGGAACGTTCTGCACAACGTACGACGGGCTGGTAACCAAGCTTAGCTTCGAAAGTGTGTGAATAGCAAGGAAAGCAGACAGCCGAATAGGACAAATCGTTCGTCAGTCGGCAGAAGCTGTGAATGAATGGAGTGTGTTTGGAGCGAATTTATGTGAGTTTGATTGTTATTTTGCAATGTATTGTGAATGCATTGTAATTATTTGTGAATTATTGTAATTTGATGTGAATAATTATTCGAAATAAATGTTTGTAGGCGCCGACCATGGTTAAAGCGTAGTAGGCCGAAACGTAACGTAACAACGAAAAAAGAAGGTTTCGTTTTTTTAATATCACCGATAAAAATCAATAAACCAAATACATAATACGAGATCGTATAATACCTGAAACATATTAAAACCTTTTCAACGTTCCAATAAAAAAATTCATTGCATGGAAGTATTCAAAAGGGTATTGATTTGGCATTTGTAAAAATTAATGGAAAACATAAATAATACTAAAATAAAGTATTATACCTTATTATTATATTTTTTCAATACCTGCTTACTATCTTAATGCGGTATTAATAATCAATTAATGCCAGTTTTTGGTGTGATATCAGAAAATAATATGCTCGGATAATTGGCCAGTTATTTTCTTTAGGTCGGGTAGGGATCCGCGGACTCCAGGTTGAGAATCACTGAGCTATAGCATGGCATGCCGCATTACATTTAAAATTGGCATGGATATTAGTGCGAGGACACCAACTTTTTACATTTCCATTTCCATAAACCAAAGTTTTTCCTGAAGTATACAACTTATTGCTTGAAGTATAGTCCATGAAGTGACTAAGAAATTCGTCGAAGATAATTTTTATAAGATTTTATGGTCACCGCAACATATTTATTTCATGGACTTGTTGACTTTTTTCGGTGAAAATGAAAAATTTTCCCATTACTACATGTAACGTTAATATCAATTTGTTTACAAAAAATTGCAAAGCTAGCATTCACAAATCAAAGACAATTTACAATTAACTCACATAAACTTATATCATGCATCTCCATTCACTATCGTTCACTCTCCAGCGATAGGCTGGCGATCACTCTTCGACTGTCTGCGTTCCTCGCTATTCCAACACTGTCGAAGCTTGGTGACCAGACCGTCGCATGTTGTGCAGAACGTTCCACATTCTCTTTGTAGGTTCACCGTTTTTTCTTCGCCGAGAATTTTGATATGGAACATCTCCGCAGTTAGTCTGCTCTCCTGGTTTTCGATTCTTTCCAGTATTCGGTTTTGGCCAAATCGAAGTCCTTCTTGCAATGTGTGTTGGGCTGAACCAGTTCTCGCATCTTTTTTCTTCGCGTCGTTCTTGTGCTCCGCTACTCTCGTTTCCAGCCTTCTACCCGTTTGTCCTACATACGTTTTGCCATCGCCTGTTCCACACGGAATCGAATATACCACGTTCTTTTGTTTCCCTGGTGGGATCGGGTCCTTCAGTTTAGAGAAAATTCTGTTTTTTATTTTGTCTTTTGGCTTGAAAGCAAGTTTTGTGTCATGTTTTCTCAGAATTTTCTCTAGTTTTTCACTGAGTCCCGGGACGTATGGCTCAGCTACATATGCTATGCCACTTCAGCAGTCGCATCTTTATTCTGCTGTAGGCCATTATAGTGTCTATGGACCCGACCTTTCAGAATTTTGCGAACAAACCAGTAGGGGTAATGTTTTATTCGCAATATCTTTTTGGCTGTTTCAATTGCCGCTGGTCGGTTTTTACAGTCGGAGAGCTTAACTGCTCAATCTACGAGTGCAATTGCCGTGTTGAGAGTCCCTATTCGCAGCTGAATTGTTTCAACTCTCTCTCCAGCGGTTATAAAATCTTCTCATCTTTTTTGTCAACAGATAGCAAACACACAAGTGATACATTTCGTAACTTATAACTACAAGTAAAACGAACAGCATAATCTTAAAAACTAGCACTAGACTGCTGCTAACAAGATAATGAGCACAGAAACGATTTCTTGGCAGCATTATGGGACAAATGAAAAACGAAGACATTGGAACAGCGATTGAAAAGACGACGCATACTGACGAAATGTTCGTGCTATAATCATAAATTGTTCTACGTTGACGAATGTCAATGTCTAAAAGCTGTAGATGTTCGGAGCTGTCGATTCGAGATTGCAGTAAAACGGAAATGGTTCAGCGGTTCCCTCCATGGAGTTCGACGAAATGTGAATCGAACAAATTTGCGCTAAATGGCTTCAATGTGTTAAATATCATTCTTGGCAGTTTGAAACTGCCCAGACTACATCGCCGTATTTGAGTGTAGAATGGAACAAAGCACAATAGAGTGCTTTTAATCAATTTATATTGGTAATGTTCTTAGTGACTCTGAAAATTAATCTTAGCAGCTTAGAGACCTTAGAAAATATAATGGGTAATTAGGGGAGAGATGCCGCATATTTCTAAAAATCGATCCTACATCAAAGTAAACCATTTAATATTTGATGAAATCACTTTTATCAATTGCGACAAGTTTCTAAAATATTGTAAAGTGGTTTTTGTCATGAAAAAAATCATCAAGTTTCCACGAACATTTTAAAAAAAAGGTCATTGTGGAAGAGATGCCGCATGTGTGGGTGAGACGCTGCACCGTGGTCACAAACTGAAAAATGGTGAACAAAAGTATTTTTCAGCTCTCGTTGATGTTTTTGTGATTAGGTGTTGTTTACGATTAATGCCCAGATAGACGAGATAACTGTTATACACAGCAATCCTCATCAAACAGTTAGGTAGGCCATATATGTGATGTAAGCCCGATGCATGAGGCCAAGAGCCAGAAATCCAAAGGTGAAAACTTCACCTACACACACCATCGCCTCCACTTATCAGTTCTGTTGTTAATCCGTCAGTCTCTTATCTTCATTGTACTAAGCCGGTCACCGGTATACCATCCTATAGGTAATAGGTTTGTAATTAATTTAAGTTGAATAGCTAAAAAGTGAAATAGATTAATGCAAACGTAGTTAATAGTGAAATATAAACTGAGGCAACTTCGGTGGAACACTTTTCGGTAATGTCACAGCATTGGTGCCGTGTGACCAGGATAGTAATCCAAGGAACAGACGCGGAATCGGTTGGAACTATTTCGGGTTGGTGAATACAATAGCACCGTCACCTTTACAAGCAGTTTCCTATTTCGTCGCCGTCGTTATTGGATTGGGAACTCGCACTGGGCGCGGCCATTGCTATTTCGCTGGAGTTTGAGCTGGGGAAACTGAGCAGTTTGGCCTTTTTGACAGGCTCACAAGGTAAGTACCTGTCCAAAAACGTACAATCGCTTTCATTTCTACCGGATATTCCTTTTTACATTTCTTATAAAAGAAATGTATAGAATTCGCTCAAACTTTCAAGATTCCTTCCGAGGCCCGGAGGGCCGAGTCTTATATACCAATCGACTCAGCTCGACGATTTGGGACAATGTCTGTGTGGCTGTGTGTGTATGTAACGAACAAACTCTCATTCGTGTTTCTCAGCAATGGCTGACTGAACCAACCTTATCCAAACCAATTTTAAATGAAAGGCGTATCACCCAGACAGAACGCTATTGATTTGTTTTTGATTCTGATGTTTAGTTTTTCGCATTTTTTTTAATTATCTGCCGAAATTGACGACATAGATAAACATTTTATATATATATACGAATACCTTTCGAACAAGCTATAGATTGTCGAAATCGGACTATTATCAAAAGAGATATTTATCATTAAATATGGATGAAAGATTTTTATCATTTCTCATACCCACAAATAAGACCAAAAACATGCAATCTATTTGTAACGCCAAAACCGTTAATTTTTGGTCAATAGTATCTTCGTAGAATTTAATGGATGCAATATGGCCTTTCATTTGGAATTATTTTTTGAAGTAGAATACTTCTAACGTTTCAATATAGGGGTCCTGTTTCAAAATTTGCTGTCAGAATTTTACCCGATTTTTTAAACGTGAATATCTGCCTTTGTACTGAATGAAAAAATAAGATTATTACGCTATCTGATTGGAAATATGTACAACAATTTTGTATCCAATTCAGTAGTATGCACAATTACTAAAAATAGCGGAAATAATGGATTTTATGAATTATCTGAATTATCTGATCCATGATTGGTTGGTACAATTCGCTCAAAAAGCAAGCGTTGCTGGGACTGCCTCTTTTTCATCGAATGAACTGCGACGCGCATAAAAAGAGAACTCAAGAAAAAATTGGTTAGTTTGTGTTCTGACGTTGTAAGCGTAGCAGCTGCTACGTTTCATGTCAGCTCACATTCTTCGATGGTAGGTAATAGATACCATGACTGCCGCCAGGCGCTGATGGTTCTAATCATGAAATGACGTGACAATTTTTGTATTTCAAAATCACACTATTGAAAAACAAGTAAAAATGAACAGATCTCGAAAACATGAAAATTCCATACATCAGTCAATTTATCCCCGACAAAGCCGTCAATAGGGAGCAGGTTAGTAATTCAAACGAACACGAACAGTTATAAATAAATGTGCCGAAACAATACAAAAATGTGCAGCTACTTAAAGTACATTTCCAGGTTGAATTAGCGAAAATCTGTGATTTATTAAAAATAGTTTTTCGGAAACATAATCCAAAATTCTGCAATGTTTCAGAAAATTGGAGGATGTGGCAACACTGCCAGCTAGCGAAAGCCGTACCTGTTTTAATCCACCTAGCGTTGCAATTGTGCCTTTCTCATTTCTTCAAACTTTGACTCCATGGCCGATTATGTTCAATATAATTGTGAAAGTGTCTGTTACATTCTTAATACACTTTGCACCAACACACGCTCGCCAGCCACGGACCTGATGTCCTCCTTTCTTTCCTAGCTACGCCCCTGTTAAATCCATAAATCCTATGTCAGTCGAAAGAAAATTAGGTTGAAGATCTTCAGAGTGCTTGCATAACCATTCTATATGAGAAAGGCGAAGGCAAAAATTTGCCAAAATGCAAAAAAAAATCAATCTTTGTTAATGTTTTTTTCGAGATTTCATCAAATTTCGACGCTTCGTGCATTTTAAAGACATTAAGTATCAAAAATATAAATTCGATTTTTAAATTTTCCTATTCAGTTCCTACTTTTATGAACTCAGAAACCGTCGTAGATAGCCAATGTCAAAGCGACTTTAGGGTGTCACTAGTGATTTGGACTGTTATAGTGGTATCAGTTTATATGTGTGGTCGCACTCTTAACCTTCAAAAAGGCAAGCTATAATTGTGACTTCAAGAAGCATCACTCCTAAGACCCAACGAAATTGTAAGCCTCTTTTTTGTCATTTTATCAGTGAGAGAATCGAAGCCCCGAAAACATTCGATCATTTGTATTTCAAATTACAAGTTCATTGAAACTAGAGAATAGTGACTAGCCGGGCCTCTGAGATTCTTTGCTTTTTGAGGGCTGAAACCGTTACTCCGGAATCGGATTTAAATCGACATAAAATTCAATAGCGGCCGAACATTTTTTCGACATAACATAAAATCTAGTCATTTCATGCATTTTGGATGTATTTGGCATCGAAAGTACGAATTCGATTTCTGAAATTTCATGTGGTCCCAAAAAAATTGTTCCGGCTAATGTGGGAATTTCATAGGTGACCGGAAGGATCGGTCTATATTTCCGGAACCATATAACCGATTCGTACGAAATTTTATAGACATCTATGGCTTATATACCTTTCATTTGGGACTAAGTTTGTGAAGATCGTCCCAACCTTCCCCGATAAACTGTTGTGAGTTTGTTAATTTTTATAGGTGGCAATTCTTCCGGGGCACTTCCGGAACTGTTTACGATGGTCAATGCGGTCGACCAGACTTCGGTTGGCCGTCAATGACCTAGAACTGCTAATGCAAGTTGTATGACACAGATATATTCATTTTAGCGAAATTTTTACCTTTTTGCCTTCATCGAGGTATCATTTTGAATCGGAATTTTCTATGAGACCGCATGCCACAACCCGCAACACCGGAACCGTAAGTCGGATCAGAATTAAATTTAATAGCAGTTTACGGGGTAGTAAAAGCTTTCATTTAAGTTTGGTCCAAACTGTCTTGTCACCTCCGAGAAACCGATGTAATTGTTATTCTAAGTTCGGATACTTCCACCTGGGCCGCCGGATCCGGCGATGGTGGCCAATTATGGTGCCAATGACTTTGAGTGACTGTTAGTGACCTAGAACTATAAATCCAAGTAGTTGTGGACGCCTTTTTGAAAAAAAATACCTTTATACATTCATTGCAGTATCCGTTGAAATCGGGATTTTCTGCGTGATCGTACTCATCATCCTGTAATTCCGGAACTAGAGGTCAAACCCACACAAAATTCAATAGCAGCCAATAAAAACGTTGTACCTTTCATTTAAAACTAAGTGTCATAATCGGTTCAGAAAATGCTGAGAAGCTGATGTGGACAAATTATAACAAGATTTTATATGTAACTGTACTCTTCAACTCGTATCTCCTGAAGCAAATGTCGCATCAAAATAAAATCCAATAGAAGCCGATGGGAACGTTGTACCTTTCATTTGCGACTAAGTTTGTGAAAATCGATGCAGACATCCCCGAGAAACCGATGTGGAAATTTTATTGTCATGTCTGCACATACACACACATACATACACACAGACATTTTCCGATCTCGACGAACTGAGTCGAATGGTATATGACACTCGGCCCTTATTTTTTGTCCATTTCAGTAGATTTTGAGCCTCTGAGATATTACGATTGTAACGGTTTATATGGGAAATTCCTGTGTGACCGCATTAATCAACCTATAACTTCGGAAGCTATAGTCAGATCGGAATAAAATTCAATAGCAGATAATGGCAGTGTCATTTCTTTCATTTGAAATCAAATTTGTTCAAATCGATCAAGAATTTGTTGAGAAATAGACGGGATATTAACTTAGGAATTTGGCAAGTTCCCCGAGGGCATCAGGAACCGTCATAGGTGGCCAATGGGGTCAAAACTACTTCAATTGGCCATTATTATTCTAGACCCGCAAATACAAGTAATGTTTCATGCATTTTAATATCTATTGCATCATTTGGATATCATGGTGGTACCAGTTTATATGGGAATTTGCTGTGTGACCGCACTCTTCAACCCGAAATTCCGGAACCGGAATTCTGATGAACAAAAAATTCAATAGCATCCGATGGGAAGGTTGTACCTTTCATTTGAGACTAATTTTGTGCAAATCGGTTCAGCCATCTCTGAGAAACAGAGGTGACATTTTTTTCCACGTACACACATATACACACAGAAATTTTCCGATCTCGACGAACTGAGTCGAATGGTATATGTGAATCGGCCCACAGGGCCTCGGTTAAAAAGTCGATGTTTGGAGCGATTGCATAACCTTTCTATTTGAGAAAGGCAAAAAGAATCCGCAAATATTTTTTCGTTATTCTGCATGAAGGCAGTCCTTCCATCATCAGTTTTTGTTTTTGTTTAGTTTTATTTACGTGACTTTACCATCATCAGTGCGAAAGTGATAAAAGCCGATGTCACGTTTCAAGCTAGTACACTCAAGTTTTTTTTACGCGGTTTTTTTTGCGCGGTTTTTTTTTACGCGGATTTTGAAATTTACGCGGTTTTCATTTACGCGGATTTTGAAATTTACGCGGTTTTCATTTACGCGGATTTTGAAATTTACGCGGTTTTCATTTACGCGGTTTTCATTTACGCGGCTCGTATCCCCCGCGTAAAAAAAACCTGAGTGTATTTCATATTAGATGTTAAAGAGAAAGGTTGTTTTCTTTCATTTCGAAATATTTATCTGATGTAAGTAACGTGCGGCTGGAAGAGATGGCAAACTGATAATATGATTTTCTGTTCATGATTTGATACGAGTTACTTCGGAAAGTTTATTTACGAGTTTATAGAGCATTTTTCCACTACCAGGGGACATTTAAAATACTAGGTCCTCGGGGCAAACTGAGAAACAGTTTTACGTATCGTCATGTTATAAACTCAGTTAAATAACGGTCCGTAAAACAGATTAATTGTATCCACATTAAGCCCGGCTTATTTTGTATGCGGCTAAATGACGCAATGTGTTTTTTACTTATTTTGTTTGCGAATATCGCAGCTACACAAATGAAAAGCTCCATTATTGTGAAAACTCCACTCTAAGATACCTACTTGGTTAAGGCTCGAGCATATTATTATTTATGAAAACATGGGGTAAAACGCGCCTCCTAAGGAAATATGATCATAGTTTAGCTATAGAACTTTTGTTTTCTGTTGAGATTTCACAAAAGTGTAGCTATAAATCGTCTTAGGTTATGCAATTATTAGGTTTTCAAAACAATTGTTCTGTTTTAGATTAGAAATATGGGTAGGTAATGTCAACGACATTACCGAAATGAAGTAGCATACATTTTTGAAGTTGTTAATACGAATGCTGCAATTTTTACTAATTTCTGAAAGGTTTTATTAAAATAAATTATTTCGGTATTTCTAATGGAAATAGCGAAATAGCGGTACAAGTATATACGATTCTCTACTATTGCCAAATGAATTGATTCACTCTCATTTAATGCCCTTTTCAGGGTTACCATATGAAGATAAATCTGTTGGAATATTTTAGGTTTCGATGTACGTGTACCGATATTACGGTATTTCCATTAGAAATAACGAAATGACTGGTTTTAATATAACCTATCAGAATATAGTCAAAATTGTAGTATTCGCATTAACAGCCTAAAGTGTATTCTACTTCATTCCGGTTATGTCTCTGACATTACCCACCCATCTTTTTGCTGATTAATCCACCTACGAGTGAGATATTTTCATAAATTTTCTAAGAATTGATTGTATTGAAATGATGTCTTCAGCAAATTTGTAGCTCTTACTTTTTCGATTAACTTTACTGAAGCCATTAAATATCTATTTTTAATATTTTAAAAGTTATAGTTTGCTGTTTATGGATTACCCTTTATCGCCTATTTGTTGTTCAATATAGTAGTGAAGCATTTAAATTGGCCAAATATTATCTCGATAAAAGGAATTTCGTATTTCCTTTTTCTATCTACAATAACCACCAAGTTGTCTACATGGAATTTGATCACTTGTCGATGCAAACATTTTCATTTGCGCGAACGATGACTGCAAAGTTTCTAAGTTACAAACATCGGATCGATCTGAAACATATCTTGGAAAATGATAAGCTATATAAATAACTCCAAGTAACGACGTAGTCAAGAGAAGGCTTCAAGATTCAACCCCACCCCCTGTCCCCACCCAAAAAAATAATTGGATTGATGAGAATAATTCATTGATGCTGACTGACTGCATTCAATATTGCAATAATAATTATCAAATCAGTACATTGATAACCTGTCATTTTAAACATCATGAGGACTTTTGAAAAGTTGTGTCTAATCACATCAATATCACATACCTGCCTGAAAACATTCCAATAAACACTCATTTCAGACTTCTGAAATCAATCATAATCCTCAGATTTCCTATCATATTGAGCTCACTTTTGAATGGTGTACTGTAATATGGATTAGGATCTTTTTTAATAGCAAGCGAAGTTGGAAACACAGAAACATGAAACATAGAACTGCTCACCGAAAAATTGCACAGCATTCAACATTTGCTTAACATGCCTTTATTTTGGGAATGCGTATAGTTGAGACTAAAACGTAATAACGAGGATAACACATTCCGAAAGTAGAGTAAAACTTATTAAAAATGGCGTTTTCCGTTCGACTCTAGCAGGTCCTGATCCTTGTATTACCAATTATTTTTATTCATTTCGTTTATTTGATAGGCACAAATGCGTTAGCTTGGCGTTGCCAAATTTTTTTTTTTTTTTTATTTCGATTATAGAGGTTTTAACCTTAAGGTCATTCGCCTCTTCGGGTTAGAAAAATCTCTTAGGAAAAATTTCTAACCCTATGTGCGGGGTCGGGACTCGAACCCAGGTGCGCTGCGTACAAGGCAATCGATTTACCAATACGCTACGCCCACTCCGCGTTGCCAAATTATTTTGTTTTTACATTTTGGATATCTTAAAACTAGGAGGTTACAATGCTGAAATATTTTTTTTTTACACAAGAAAAAAAGTTTACAGCTATCTTAAGACTAGAAATAAGATTCAATATACAAGAGAGGGCCAAAAGATTTTTTACATTTCTTATAAAAGAAATGTATAGAATTCGCTCAAACTTTCAAGATTTTTTCCGAGGCCCGGAGGGCCGAGTCTTATATACCAATCGACTCAGCTCGACGATTTGGGACAATGTCTGTGTGTGTGTGTGTGTGTCTGTGTGTGTGTGTGTATGTAACGGACAAATTCTCATTCGTGTTTCTCAGCAATGGCTGAACCGATCTTATCCAAACCAATTTTAAATGAAAGAACTAAAAAACAGTATGAACGCTATTAATTTGTTTTTGATTCTGATGTTTAGTTTTTAAGATATGAATGTTTGAATGCGTAAAAATGGCGTTTTTTGCAGTTTTTTTAAATTATCTGCCGAAATTGACAATATAGATCAACAATTTATATGTTTTTAGACAGCTTTAACGAATACCTTTCGAACAAGCTATAGATTGTTGAAATCGGACTATTATTAAAAGAGATATTTAACATTAAATGCGGACGAAAGATTTTTATCATTTCCCATTGCCAGAAATATGACCAAAAACATGTAATCGATTATTAACGCCAAAACGGCTCGTTTTAGGTCAATAGTATCTTCGGAGAATTTAATGG
The DNA here is from genome assembly GCF_030247195.1 of Topomyia yanbarensis. NCBI lineage: Eukaryota > Metazoa > Arthropoda > Insecta > Diptera > Culicidae > Topomyia > Topomyia yanbarensis. The sequence goes on from NC_080672.1 coordinate 179,373,350, forward strand.
AGGTAATATGCTCTTTCTTTTGATATTGTGCTTTTGCTGATTAATCCCCCTATGAGTGAGATATTTTCACAAATTTTCTTGGAAGTGATTATAACGAAATGATGCCTTCAGCAAATTTGTAGCTCTTACTTTTACGAATAACTTTACTGAAGACTTCAAATATCTATTTTGAATACTTTAAAAGTTATGGCTTGTTGTTTGTGGATTACTCTTCGTCGCCTATTTATTGTTCAATATAGTAATAATCCATTGAAATAAGCCAAACATTATTTCGATAAATCGAATTTTGTATTTAATTTTTCTATTTTCAACCGCTAGAAATAATCACCGAACACTTCCAAGTTGTCTGGGAGGAACTTGATAACTTATCAGTGCAAAAATGTTCATTTGTGCGAACCTTCTGACTACAATTTTTCTAACTAATGACTATCGGATCGATCTGAAACCTTTCGGAAAATGAAAAGCGAAATAAATAACTCCAAGCAACGGCGTAGCCGAAAGAAGGTTTTGGGGTTTAACACCATACAGCCCCCCCCCCCCCCCCACCACACCAAAAAAAAAAATGGATTGGAGTTGAAAATTTATTGATGCAAACTGATTTAATTCAATATTACAATAACATTATCTGATCCGTAGATTGATAACCTGTTGTTGTAAACATCACGAGGACTTTTGATAAATTGTCGGAATGGGGTCCTGATATGTAACTGATCTATTGGTCTTGATTTCACAGTTGTCTAATAGCATCAATATCAAATTCCTGCCTGAAAACATCCCAATAGAAAATTCCAGAGTTCTGTAATCAATCATAATCCTCAGATTTATTTTCAAATTTTCAGCTTTTTTCCTACACAATATTACGAAAGCTTATTAAACAATTTTTCCTAATAAGTTTGTGAAAATTATAAACTATTTGAAATTTTTTAATAGTTTTATTTTTTATTTAACCGTGATTTTTTAATAAATAGTGACCATCGCTTCACAACGTAGTCTATTTTTCATGGCTTGCGGTGAGCACGATCTCTCGAATTGCTGAACCGAAAATTATGGAATAGAAATTAATTTTTAGTATTCTTTACAGACCCGCTGGTGCCCTAAGACGATTTCGCTAGATTTTTAGAGCACTGTGCACTAGACTGCCCAGAAAAATGATGAATTTTTGAAAACTTAATCGGCCCACCCCTGACTCGATTCCTAGTCCCACCAGGAATACTTGCTCCAAATTTGAAGCAAATCGGACAAGTCTAGGTACCGGACCAAAGTACCTGAAGTTTGTATGGAATTTTTCTACAATTTACATGGAGAAAACCCACTAACTCGCAATTTCGCCGTTAGGTGGCACTATATGCATCTTATTATCACTGTATGTGAAAATAAGAAAGATAATTTAATTGCCTAAAACTTTGTTGAAGACTGCTAGTGAATCCGGCTATGTTAAAAGAAGTTATTAAACTTTTAACGAAGTGATGTCTGAGTCAGTTTTGCATGGGGCCTAGCAGTGCATGGTTGTGTATCAGTACTCGAGTCCCGCGAACTATATATTTTTGTGAAATAATGGTTAGATTTAGCCGAATAGTATGTTTACAAGAATAATAGTAAATAATACGAGTTATGTTTTGGTTAGAAAATTTTAGTTCCACCTGTGACCGCATAGAGGGCGCCGCTACTAACTTTTCATAGAAGAGAGATAGAGTATCAAGATGTTCAGAAGAAATACTGAAAAATACCTGTTCTATAACTTTGTAGAAGACACCAAATTTCTATCTCTCTCCGTTGAAAAGTTAGTGTTGGCGCCCTCTATGTGGTAACAGGTGGAACTAAAATTTTCTAATCACAGCATGACTCCTATTATTTACTATAATTCTTCTGAACATACCATTGAGCTAAACCTAACGATTATTTCACAAAAATGTTTAGTTCGTGTGAATCGAGTACTGATACACAACCATGCACTATTAGGCCCCATGCAAAACTGACTCAGACATCACTTCGTTAAAAGTTTAATAACTTCTTTTAATAAAGTCGGATTTACTTGCAGTCTTCGACTAAGTTGTAGACAATTCAATTATCCTTCTTATTTTCACTTACAGTGATAATACTATGCATACAGTGCCACCTAGCGGCGAAAATGCGTGCTGGTGGGTTTTCTCCATGTAAATTGTTGAAAATTCCCATACAAATTTCAGGCCCGTTGGTCCGGTAATTAGACTTGTCCGATTTGCTTCAAATTTGGTGCAAGTACTCCTGGTGGGACTAGGAATCGACGCAGAGGTGGGCCGATAGGGGTCATTTTTTCCTGTTACCCTACTGTGCACCCAGTGCATTAACGCAAGTGACGGAAGGTTATCGAAAAGTTTCGTGAAAATGAAAATTCCAGTAATGATGATGATTTTCCCAAACGGTTCGTTTTCGTGAGGTTTTTATTTGTTCTTTGGCATTAGGATTAGCGATAATAATTCAAATCAAGGATACTACTGGGAAGTCACCTTGTAGAAAAAGTCGATGTCGAAGTAAAATTTGAAACTATGCACGCATGTACTTCAGAGATAGCGTGATATCAGGAGCTGCGATTTCATTTCAACGCTTTTTTTGTGAAAAGGGCGATACTTACAAATGTAAACATAGGGCTTTTTTCTTACATGCGAATGAGGGCTTTGAAACGCAACAAATTAACCTAAAAATTTGGATTCTACGATATTGCTTTCTTAAACTACAGCAAAAAATACAACGGGCGAAACTGTATTTTTGTTTGTTTATTTAAAGTTTCGCCCTCCACGCTCCATGCAAACAAACAGGGCGATACTTTTTTTTGCTAGCAGTTTAGAGGCGAAACTGTTATTTTCGTATTTTTTAGGATTATCAAACTGATACCAGCTGTAAATAGTAACAATGATCTCTATTGAAAAAAACCCGGACGAAATCTGTGGTGTAAAACGGTAGTTATTGTAAAAAAACGTAAGGGCGATACTTCAATGCTGATAGATGGGACCGAAAAAGTAAACAATCGCCAAAGGGGCGATACTATCATTTTGTCAATTTCAATAGCAAAAACAAATTTTAATTTAATAATTTCAAATACTTTATGAAGTTTTGGGTTTCGATCACTGAATCATGCAATCTAGGATGTCAAAAAACACAATAGTTCTTAAATATGAAATAAAACCAAGTCTGGAAATATTCACTGTTGATTTTCTTTGAATGGTATCACTGCTAGTATCGCCCTTTTCAAGAAAAAGCGTTGATTTCTTAGTTCTCAGCCGCGTTGGAAATTTGAGTAAAATATAAACTTCAAATCGATTCAAAAAAAAATTCGCTTTTAGGAAAATTCAGTTTTCCCACCACAATATAGATATTTTATTAACATAGCATTAACAATAATTCGTTGGTCTGTCTATTTTATGGGCCATTTTTTCGCTTTCCCATTGATTTGGTTTGAGATTTCTAGCACTGAGGTTGTCCTATGCTGATTTGAGCGATTCTCTGAGTCCTGCCACTATCCCATGTAGTATGTGTTATCAAAAACATCGCGAAGCATCAAGTTCTAAATGTTCTTAAACGATATAATATCCGAAGAGAGTGATAAGAGTTATAAGAAATGTCTCATCACACTGTTAGGTGGATTAAACACGTTTTTTATGAAAAATTTTAAAACAAGGGATTCAGTTTGATATACAAGAGGGGGAGTAATAGCATTTTACGAAATATTTTACAGTTATCTTAAAACTAACAATATAGTTCAGTACAAAAAGGTGGAACAAATATTTATGAGAAATTTCACAGATATCTTAAAACTAGGGATATAATTCTATTTACAAGATGGAGGACAAGAGTTTCAATAAAGAGTACAAATTACAGCTATCTTAAAACTAGGAATACAGAATACAAATTTGATTGGTCAAGATATTCAGAGGGGGGCTTATTTCCACATCAGTGTAGCAGCATGTGTATCGAGGACAGGGGAGAGAAGGCGTATATGGTAACAGGGAAAGAATAGCAAAACTTGCAACTTTCGCGCAAACGGGAGGTCAGCGAAATAAATTTGCGCCTTCGTATTACCAATTATATGAATTGGTAAAATAAATGTTCGCACACAGTAATTTAAGGTCAAGATTACATCATTTTGCAACCGCCAATTTCGGAGGTTTAGTATCTTCGATGAATTTTACAAACGTTAAACAGGACATCAACTGATAAAATAACTTTGGCGTTATATCTAGACCAACATGTGAAATGGGCGGAAGTCTAAATGAGAGTAATAATTTCTCCATAATTTAAAACTTCAAATATAACGGTTTCGGAATTATGCCATGACGACCCCTCGGTCAGCGCGACTCACTTTCTGGAGCAATACGATGGACGTTGCAACATCTCATGTGGAGAGTTATATGACGGATTAACGAACTGTCACTACGGTGACGTACCAGCAGACGATGACTGGCAAGATTCGGAGAAAAAACCATAAGTGCTCTTACTGGGGTAAAAGGTGGTTCACGCTAAATTTAATGCAATATTAATTTCTGAAACATTGTAGTTCGACTTGAGGTATAATTTCTTTATTATATTGTTGCTTAAAATTCGTTAGTTAAAAGAATAATTATTTCGGGGTAATTGTCACTAAAATTGAAATGTAAAAAAAATATACCTAACCTAAATTCTTCGATAGCTAGATAATTTGCTGTGTCAGTAGAAGTTGGCTTCTGGGCAGATTTGCCTACGGCTGCATACGACAATTATAAATAAATCTAGTGTGAATAACTAGACAGAGAGAAGAAGTAGTACAGGAAAGGAGGAAGAAGAAATACAGGAATATACTAAACGTAAGTAAATTTATTATAAAAATAAGGAAGAAAACTAAAAAATGATGAACATTAAGGATTTTTTTAACGTCCTGCAATACACGTTGTTAAATCGGAAACCCGTGTCTTCCTTCACTCCATTTCGTTGACCGGTGCGTCAACAATTTAAAAAAATCGTTTATACACGACACGGAGATCATTCGGAAGGCTCAAGATGCCACGGCGAGGTGAACAACAGCTAGAACTGGCCGCTCCAAACGATACTGCCACCAACCAACACTGCAAGTTGTGCACAAATGCGGACGATAATCGTATGGTCCAGTGCGACAAGTGTGTTGATTGGTACCACTTCGTATGTGTGGGTGTTACCGAGGACGTTCAGCATCACAATTTTATCTGCCCTCCATGCGGAGCCGCCAAGGAAAAGGCTAATAAAAAGCGCAAGTCATCAAAAGCTTCATCGAAAGTCCCGTCACTAAGTACGAATGTGAATGCTTCGGCGAGCATTCAAGTACCAGTACAAACGGCTCAATCAGCGTCCGAAGCAGCGTTGCTAGACCGTTCCGCGTACATCGATACAACTACCACGGTTACTACAAGTATTTTGACGACTGCTCCTGTTATCCCAACAACAGAATTAGGATTAGCAACTAATATTCCACCCTACAAGTATGCCCTCACGGTCCCTCAAGCTCCGGTTGTATCGTGGACTACTACCATACCCTCAGCCAACTCGTTTCCGCCTCTAGCGTATGGACAGTTTAGCAGATCCCAACGTCTAGTTTATCGTTACCCTACCCAGTTCCAAGCTCTGCCAAAGCCCTCGTGTGCAATTCTACCACCAAATACGTGCGAGTCGAGCTACTATCCGGGAGTACTTGCAGCTCAGAATTTCACAGTACCTCCTCTATCATCTCAAAATGCGCCAATCACTACTTTACCCAACAAGACAACCCAGAACACTGCAATCACGTTTATAGGAAATAAACCATCTGACACCAAGAAACAAGGTCGGGAGGAGATTCTCAGTCAGCGTTCCGTTGCAGCTAGTTCCAGAAAGTCTAAGAATGATGAAAGGCTTCAATTGGAGCTGCAAATTCTTGACGAAGAAAGGAAGTTGCAGGAAGAAGAACAGGCGAAGAAACGTGAATACCTTCAAAAGAAACATACACTGTTGAGAGAGATGGCTAACGATTCGACGACGGATGACGAAAGTGAAGGATACGATGAAGATAAACAAGCACTAAATAATAAGGTGACCCAGTGGATACCAGAAGTGCCGCAAGCCGGAAATAATCCTATCCAGAATGACAGACTGCAATCAACGCAACCCCCCTTGTATCGCAACCAGTTATTTAGTCAGTTTGTTCCCGAATTTCGACAGCTAAGAGTAGGCGAAGGCACCCAAATTCCATCGAGGATCGAAAACAGCGGAGCTAATATCGGTATGTTTAACCCAGCACGGCGTTCGACACCTCGACAAGCAGCACTGATGGACGACGATGAAAATAACCTTTCGCGTAGTCAAATAGCTGCACGCCAAGCAGTATCCGCGAACTTCCAACGTTCACTGGCATTCCTGAGGAGTGGCCATTATTCTATTCGACATTCATCACCACGACCAATATACACATCGGAAGAGAATCTCGTTCGCCTACAGAAATGCCTGAAGGGGAAAGCGTATGAGGCAATCAAATGCAGATTAATGCATCCTTCAAACGTCCCCGGAATCATCTCTACTTTGAAGATGCTGTACGGTAACCCCGATGTAATTGTACACAATTTAATTGCGAAAATAAAGTCCACTCCCCCACCGAGACCCGATAGATTAGACACACTTATCGAGTTCTCTCTAGCTGTCCAGAATATATGCGCCACAATAGAAGCCTGCCAAGTTGGACGAATACTCTCACAACGTTGTAAAAGAGTTTGGGTTGTGTAGAAAATGCCTAAAAACACAAGGCATCATGCAAATCTCAACAAGTTTGTGGAAAAAACGGATGCCAATTCAAACACCACCAATTACTCCACAATAACCAACGAGATAGCGCTACGTCGACCAGCGCGCCACCACGTCAGGCCCCAACAGCGGCAATTACTCTACAGAGTACGATAGAACGAGAGTGTAACACACATCTGAAACAAAAGAACAAGATGCTGTTTCGTGTCGTTCCGGTCATTCTGTACGGAATCCACAAAGCCGTGAAAATTTTTGCATTTCTGGACGACGGATCGTCGCTTACGCTGATAGATGCCGCACTTGCAGCCGAGTTAAACCAAAATGGAATAGCAGAGCCTTTATGCCTTCGCTGGACAAGCACTCAAAGTCGCTCCGAGAACGATTCGGCACGATTGAGCATTGAGATATCGGGTACAGGGGAGAACCACAAGAAGTACCGCCTCCAAGAGGTACACACCTGTTTCATCAGTCAATATGAAGGAGTTAGCAAAGCAGCATCCTTACCTGAGAGACATTCCAGTTGAATCCTATCAGGATGCCCAACCAAGGAGGATGGTGTCAACCCATCGTCACAAAAACACGGTTGAGATGGATCATACACGGTGGAACTGAATCACAGGAAGAACTTGTCGGCTATCATAGTCCCCAAAGGTGTTTCTGTAGCGGAATAAATGATACTGTAGTGCAGCAGACGGTGAACGAGTATTTCTCACTTGAAAACGTAGGAATTTTCAAACCAAAGCAGTCTCTTGTATCAACTGAGGATCAACGGGCTGCAGATATATTGAAGACTGTCAAACAAGCCGAAAACGGACACTACGTTTCTCGGCTGCTCTGGAAGTATGATGAGTTCCACCTTCCGAACAGTAAACCTATGGCTTTACAGCGGTTTCGTTGCCTATAGTCGCGTCTGAAGAAAGATCCTGAGTTAGCAGCAATACTCCGAACGAAAATCGAAGAGTACCTGGAAAAGGGTTGTGCCCGCAAGCTGATGGAGGCCGAATTAGCAGAAACGCGGCATCGGATATGGTATCTCCCGATCTTTCCAGTCTTCAATCCGAACAAGCCGGGGAAAGTGCGCATCGTTTGGGATGCAGCAGCTAAAACCAATGGTGTGTCATTAAATTCGATGATGTTAACTGGACCGGATCAGCTAACATCCCTCCTATCGGTACTCATCCAGTTTCGAGAAAATCGGGTAGCGATTTGCGGTGATTTAAGAGAGATGTTCCACCAGGTTAAGATTTTGAAGATGATCAAAACTGCTTACGATTTCTTTGGAGAAAACACCCGTCGGATGCAGAACCCAGTACCTACGTAATGCAGGTGATGACGTTCGGGGCTTGTTGTTCTCCAAGTTGCGCCCAATACATCAAAAACTTAAACGCTGAGAAGCATGGAGGGCAGTACCCGAAGGCAGCTAATGCAATCGTCAAGAACCACTATGTGGATGATATGCTAACGAGTACGGAGACAGAGGAAGAGGCGATCCAGTTAGCTCGTGAAGTACGACACGTCCACGCTCAGGCCGGATTCGAGATACGTAACTGGATATCGAACTCACCAGTGGTTCTCAACGCTTTACAAAAGGAACGGATCAATGAGAAGAGCCTGAATCTAGGGTCCGAACTAGAGACGGAGAAGGTTCTTGGCTTGTGGTGGTGTACCGCAACGGATACGCTCACGTTCAAACTTTCACCGAAGCACGATGAGGATCTATTATTGGGAAAACGTCGACCTACCAAGAGAGAAGTGTTGCGGACCTTGATGACCATCTTTGACCCTCTGGGATTACTGTCGCACTTGTTAATCTTCCTCAAAATTCTACTGCAGGAGATATGGCGCTCAGGAGTGACTGGGACGACGAAATACCTGATGCTCGTTATGAGAAATGGGAAAAATGGTTAAAGGTTCTTCCATCGGTACGGGATGTACGTGTACCGAGATTCTACCGACAGCTCATGTCAAACGGTCCGGAAACAAATGTGCAGTTGTACACATTCGTGGATGCCAGTGAGGATGGTTACGCAGCTGTAGTGTATCTACGATTCCAGCAAGGCAGCCGCATAGAGTGTTCAATAGTTGCGGCGAAATCACGGGTGGCCCCTTTAAAGTTTGTTTCGATACCGAGGCTTGAACTTCAAGCGGCGGTTACAGGAGCGCGGCTAGCGAATATGGTAACCAATAGTTTCATTCAAGGTGAACGAACGGTACTTTTGGACTGACTCTCGTGACGTGCTGTGCTGGATCCGGTCCGATCACCGACGATATTCGCAGTTTGTGGCCTTTCGTGTCAGCGACATCTTGGAAACCAGCGAAATTGCGAACTGGAGGTGGGTCGGCACAAAGCAGAATGTGGCGGATGAGACAACCAAGTGGCAACGTCTGCCGGATCTTGGAAATGACAGTCGATGGTTTAGAAGTTCGGAATTTCTGTGGGAATAACGCGACAACTGGCCAGTCGAGCCATTTACAACTGGAACTACTAAGGAAGAGATACGTTCCCACTTATTTCATCATAGAGTTGTCATGAAACCATGTATCAACGCAGAGTACTTCAGCAACTGGAAACGATTGGTCGGTACAGTAGGTTTCGTGTTTCGATATCTGGGCAACTGTCGGAGCAAAGTAACAGGGATCCAACATAAACTCGGCCCCCGATCCAGCATGGAATTACAGCAAGCATCGAACTACCTCTTCAGAGAAGCGCAGAGAGAATCATTTCCAGAAGAAGTGGCCATTCTTTTAAATAGAAATGCTACAACAAAGGCGCTCCCTAAGCAGAGCGCAATATACACAATGAAACCGTTCTTAGACGAGAATCAGTTGATGCGAATGTTTGGTAGAATTAGAAGGTGTGAGTATGCCACAATGGACGCGCAGAATCCTGTCGTTCTCCCGAAAGATCATCACATCACATCATGTTCGAGACTACCATGAACGTTTCCATCATTGTAATCATGAAACCGTGATTAAAGAACTACGACAGAAATTCAGGATACCGAAACTGCGAGTTGTATATCGAAACGTGAGGGCAAACTGTCAGAAATGTAAGAATCAGCGAGCAAGTCCCCAGCCCCCTCCGATGGGCGATCTCCCAAAGGTTAGGCTGGCGGCCTTCTGCAGACCGTTCACGTTCGTAGGCGTGGATTACTTTGGTCCTATCATGGTAGCGCTAGGGCGAAGATCGGAAAAAAGATGGGGCGTATTTGTGACATGCTTGACGACACGAGCAGTGTACATAGAGGTCGCACACACACTAAATGCAGACTCATGTGTTATGGCAATCAGGAGTTTAAGGTCAGACGAGACGTTCCGAATCAAATATTCAGCGACCGTGGCACGAATTTCACGGCAGCAAACAAGGAGCTCGGGGCGGCTCTGGCAGAGCTAGATCAGGATAAAATTGTACAGGAAATTGTCAGTCCCAACACTGAATGGTGTTTTATTCCTCCAGCGTCTCCCCACATGGGTGGGTCGTGGGAAAGACTAATCCAATCTGTGAAGCGTAACCTATAACAAATTCGCCCACGATGCTATCTCAGCGATGAAGCCCTTCGGAATCAGTTGATCGAGATAGAAGGCACAATTAACTCACGTCCACTAACACATGTACCGGCAGATGATCCAGATGCTCCTGTTCTTACGCCATACCACTTCATTCTGGGTTCATCTAGTGGCCTTAAACTGGCCGCTTTACTCGACGATAGTGCTCTGGCGTTGAAACGTTCTTGGCGTAATTCGCAGGTGGAGGCGAACATCTTTTGGCGTCGGTGGGTTCGCGATTACATGCCGGACCTCACAAGGCGCACAAAATGGTTCAGCGAAGTAAAACCAATCGAGGTGGGAGACATTGTGGTCATTGTAGACCATTCACGGAACTGCTGGCCCAAGGGGCGGATCATCTCCGTGAATAGAGGCAAAGATGGCAAGGTGAGATCAGCGGCCGTCCAAACCGCGATCGGAGGAGTGTATGAACGTCCAGTGGTCAAGCTGGCAGTGCTTGATGTTCGACGCGATGAGCAGGTAAGCCACAACTGTGGCGTACCCGGGGGGGGGGGAGTGTGACGACCTCTCGGTCAGCGCGACTCACTTTCTGGAGCAATACGATGGACGTTGCAACATCTCATGTGGAGAGTTATATGACGGATTAATGAACTGTCACTACGGTGACGTACCAGCAGACGATGACTGGCAAGATTCGGAGAAAAAACCATAAGTGCTCTTACTGTGGTAAAAGGTGGTTCACGCTAAATTTAATGCAATATTAATTACTGAAACATTGTAGTTCGACTTGAGGTATAATTTCTTTATTATATTATTGCTTAAAATTCGTTAGTTAAAAGAATAATTATTTCGGGGTAATTGTCACTAAAATTGAAATGTAAAAAAAATATACCTAACCTAAATTCTTCGATAGCTAGATAATTTGCTGTGTCAGTAGAAGTTGGCTTCTGGGCAGATTTGCCTACGGCTGCATACGACAATTATAAATAAATCTAGTGTGAATAACTAGACAGAGATAAGAAGTAGTACAGGAAAGGAGGAAGAAGAAATACAGGAATAGACTAAACGTAAGTAAATTTATTATAAAAATAAGGAAGAAAACTAAAAAATGGTGAACATTTAGGATTTTTTTAACGTCCTGCAATACACGTTGTTAAATCGGAAACCCGTGTCTTCCGTCACTCCATTTCGTTGACCGGTGCGTCAACAGACATTAATTTGGATTTTCACTAAACCGAATTTCTAGCTGCGCCGCTGACCCTAAGTAAATAGAAACCAAGTCGTTCTACACTCGTCCACAAGACCCCATTTGATCAGCATATTTTTCTTATCTTAAAGATGCAAATATGCAAGAATAAAAAAAAATCTTTTTTTTTAATTTGCGCTAGAAGGCCTCTTTAAGAGAAATTTATATTATACAATAATGTTTCGCTTATATCACGCTTATATATCCATATATGTATGCATGTTTCTGTGCACGCTCTCGATCGCATAGCAACTAAATTATTAGTCGAATTTCTGAAATCGATTGGTTAAAATTTGGTACAGCTAAACGATTGTTGATTTTTCTAAACTGTCATTTTTGTTTTTGTGTCAATAATACAATGACTGAAACAACTAAAGCATTTAGTTGAAAATGCAATGCTGTCAGTTAGTAAAGGCGCACATCATCTGAATCAACTCATCGAATGAGTTGTACCTACTAATGTTGTTGTTGATTTTAAGAATATTACGAGTTGAAAATTAAAACTATGATGGTTGTTTCCATCAATTATTTTATTGATTTAATAATTCCCAACCAGTTGTAATAGGCAATGTGTTTGTTGGAAATCAAATGCGATTTGGTTGTTGTAATCAATTATTTTTTTAAATTCTGTCGGGCAAAAAGTTGTGCCAGCTAATTATTTTGTTAATTCTGGGTTGGATGTGTGATTTGGAATTATAGATATCAAATGTTTATATTATTTTTTATTATTCCCTAGCGACATGATAAATAATAAAATTACTGCTAAATATACATAAATATTATAAATAATTGGTGGTCATAATGAAACGGACAAACAACTTGAATCCCGTGTACATCAGGCAGTCAAAATAACGATTCATCTTGATAAATGTTTGGAAGTATTGTTCACGAGAATGTCTTATCCAATGCACATTGATGGCATAGAATGGAAAAATAAATATTACTTCATTTTAAATGGATTAATATATGAATGTGAAATTGCCGACGCAACAACGATACATACGTACCAACAATACATAAATACCTATCCACTCAAAAGATTAAACTTATACTACGGAAAAACCCCGTTTAAGGAAATTGTTCAAAGTATACAATAGGTAGTAATAATAAGTTGTGCAAGGATTCTCATATTTTACCATACCTGCCATTTTTAATGTGTAATGAATAATATTCATGCGATTACTAAACATCCACCTCATCAAAATTATCTCTACGTAACCTAATCCAAAATCATCGTTGGTTAATTTATATTCTCTCATGGGAACTGCTCGGCGTGAGTTGCACACCCACGCGTGCTCCAGGCACATTCGAATTGCAAATCCAGTCTTATCATTTTCATCTCTTACTCTATGTTACATGGGTGATAAGACAACTTTTGTTATACTATGATACATAATTCCCGCCTACTTAAATTCGAAATATTTTAAAAGTGTAGAACGCTATTATTAAATTACATGTGAAGTAAACTCGTTGGGTTTTTCATTAAAAAACCCCGGAGCGGTGGATTGGACTGGTGCATTTTCTAGCAGAAGGGCAGGCCACTAGACGTGTTTCATTCCCACTTCTGCTAGAAAGTGCAAAACTAGTGTAATCCACCAACCCAGTGTTTTTCAATGAAAAACAACTTCAGAATTCGTTGAATTTGCAATGCTTCTAGGTATTGTTGACGAATTTTTGAAAAATGTATGTTTTAATAATAATTTTTTTTTGCAAATACTAGATGTTGCAGTATTGCTTCTAGAGCCTTACAATGGCACTAGATTGAATATTTGTCAATAAAATTCTGCTTCTATGGTATGTAGTACTCCATCAGTTGAAAGCAACGAAGACATATGCACAAGTGAATTTAAGACTCATGATGCCGACCGCGGTGCACTTCGCTTTATACCCTATACAATACCAAACGACACCATGGACAACTTCGATAACGATTTGTATATAGAAATTATTGTCTACCAGATCTAGAATATTTATGGTTTATTAAATATAAAATAAAATACAACAATAATCAATATATGCTCATTCCCTATTCAATCCGAGCATTAGCGACGCTAAAGCAAATGATGCATTGCTACATGTTTCCTTTTGCCAATTTGGTACATCTCTGAATCTTTATACAGACTTTCACATAGTTTTGGTTCCACTTCGTCATTGTATCGAAAAATTTTCTTGTCTCACATGTTGCTGTCGGATAAGATCCGTAATTCGATTGCGTAGCTTTCCTTTCATTGTTGAAGCGATTTCCTGAATGTTAACAAATATTGATATCATTGTCGATCGCCACTGCCATACTTATCTACGGCAGTGCGATGTTGTGCCATAGTCCACTAACATCCGGTGTTATCATATTTGTGGATGTCAAGTGAACTCAAATAGTCCGACTTCTGTATCGGCTTGATTTGACCTCTATCATTATGAGAACTAATGTTTTCACTATAATCGCCAACAGTGCCGATGCTGATAGCTCACTCCTCCAGATAACGGCCCCGTTTGTTTGTAGTCATCGCGCGACTTCATCTCGTTTCGTTTGCGGATATGTAGTTATTCGAACGTTTTTTGTCTCCAGTGGATCAGTAATCACAGCAGCTGGAATAATAGACAGCGGAACTTATTATTCAATTGGTTGATTGTAATTTTATCGAGCACTTGACCTGATATCTGGATATCAGGTGAAGGCTCAATTTTTGGTTGTCAATCGATAAGCGGAGAATGTTATTTACCTCATTTGCCGATGCAATTATCATCATACCGTAACTGGGGGTTCCCGACATAATAGCATTCGCTTGCTACCGTTACTTTGCAACAAATCAGCAAACCAAAATTGCGAATCCGAACGAAGCAGCTTATTTTCATAAAATCGGATGCCCTCTCGTTATGACAAGTCAATTTCGCCTTGCAGTATCGCCTGTAGACAAAAACCAAATGCTTGTGTCGTCAAAACAAGAGGGCGACCTGAAAATGGCCTAATCAACATTTCCTAACAACACTCGGTGAAATATATGGGGTTTTCGATTGATTGACACCGGTGTAGTGGAGTGCACTGAAACTGCACCGTTTTTGCACTTTCTAGCAGAAGTGCAGAAAACTGGGTATGTTCCATTGACACTTCTGCTAGAAAGTGCAAAACCAGTGCAATCCACTACACCGGTGTCAATCAATCGAAAATCCCATTATTATGCTTCTTTGACATTTTATGAAAAGGCTTTTGAGAGACCCATGTAGCAGCACATTACAAGCGAAAATGCTCTCGATACACAGATGTCGCTAATGATGTTTGTTTACTTTATGTATGATGATTGCCTGTTTATATTCTCTTATATGCATGTCAATGTTTGTAAGTATTTATAACTGTGTTTTTTTTGTATATATTCTTATGTGCAAGAGCATTTGTATGTGGTTGATTCTTAATGTTTGCTTGCATGTGGGTGTTTCAACGTGTGTGTTTATTCGTTTATTTTTAGTTTTCTTTTAAATATTTATTAGCTACTGTTTTGTATATTTCAAATAGTAGATATTGGTATTTTTGCGAACTAGTTCATGATTTTAATGACCAGTAAATATTTTAGGATCTAAGTAAATGAATATTCGTGTATGTTTGTTGCAATAAGTTTATCTACATTTTTGAATGCAAGTTTGTGTTTGTTTTACATATTTTAGATTGTATCCAATACATATTTCGATGTATATACTTTTGCATTTTTTAATTATGAGACTGTTCTATGTTTAGTATTGTTGGTCTTAATTTTTTTTTTCGTATGTTTATGTATCTGTTTTGTTTATGTTAGGTTGCCTGTATTTATATTATTGTCAGTTTGTATGTTTATTGGTATATCTTCATTTGTGTATTTTAGTTCTGATTACATGTCGTTTTTCATTGAAAAACACCAGGGCAGTAGATTGCACTGGTTTTGCATTTTCTAGCAGAAGTGGGAATGAAATACGTCTAGTGGCCTGCTCTTCAGCTAGAAAATGCAACACCAGTGCAATACACCGCCCCGGGGTTTTTCAATGAAAAACCCCAATAGTTTGATCATTTATTTGTTTATTTTTGTATGTGTTTGTTTGTGCATGCTTGCGAAAAAATCCAAGTCAGCTGTGCCTTAAGTGAGTATTTTAACCAACTGCGCTTTGTCCACATATTGATTTGTGTATGTCAGATTGTTTGCACAACTATTTCGTTGAGCGGTTTGTTGAAATGCTTATAGATAGAAAATAAAGAGAAGAATATTTCTCTGTAATGGCACGAGGCGGTTTTCATGGAACTATATAAAGGCGTATTTCACCGGCGTCCTAGTAAACAAACACTTAAAAAATCCGCAATACATTAGAGCTGAAAAGCAGACGAAACAACAGGCCACGCGCCACAAAATATATTCACTATGGGGTTTGCTCTAGCTATTGACAAGCTGTAGCTGTTGTCGTGTGCGAGTAGGTAGAACAAAATCCATAGTGAATATGGTCAAGGCTTCTGTCTGTCACGTTACATTTTTACGTATATTTTATAAGATAAGTCAGCAAAAACAATAAAATCAGATTCTATCCCAACTGCACATTATTAAGGTCACTAAACCGCACATTTTTTCTACATAAGGTTTTTTTCTATCATGAACCGTTTTCACTTTATTGTTATTTTGATACGTCTCTCACGTTACACAATTTTCGCAGTTAGTTTGGAGGTTGCCCGACTAAATAGAAAAAGTCTGTTCTGTTGGCCCCCAAATTTGCATGAATACAGTTTTAAGTTGAAGCTTAGAAAGCAAGGAAGAGTTTGAAATATAGTTTTCCTGAAGAAAAACTTTATTTTCGATTTTATGGAGCATTCTCAATGATCTGTCACGTTACAACCAGAATCTGTCACGTTACAGTTCTGCATTTTCATTGAAGCAAGGATATCAAGACAATCGTACACAAATCATCCTTAATCTACACCGAGATAAAATAACTACCGAAATCCATAAGAACTACTTATGAATTTGCGCCACAAGGATCCCATATAGAAATCATAAGTGTGTCTTATGATTTAGAGGGGAAGTTGGCCATTGGATCACTTACGAATTTCATAAGCAATACTTATGAAATTCTGAGGAAGCTCTTATGATTTTCATGCCATTATACTTATGTTATTCATCATGATAAGAGATTGTAAATAAGAACACCTTTTATATTTCTTTTTTCTGGTCATATATTTTTAAAATCATTAAACATAATTTACATACGTTTTCAAACAAGTCTCCAGTTCACCTACTTGGAAGCCCTTAGTTACGGAAGCACTATGGTTCGTCTAAGTATCCATCGTGAAAGTTTTAGTTATGCCACATTATTGCTTAGGTGCTGTCAAATATATACAAAGAATATGAGACAATAGTCAATGAACACAAAATAAATACTCACATTTACTTTCCATTCGTTTGAAACAGCTAGTTTACTGCCCATAAAAGCATAAGAGTCCCATATGGATTTTTGACGAAAATGAGTTATCTGTTGGATTGTATTCTGTATCACCACTGAATCACAATGAACAAATAAGATTACCAGGTTTGTAATGAAAATACCGAAAAAAATACCAAAACATGGTTGTCCCATCCATAAGGCTCAATGAGAATGTAAATCTTTAATAGTGTTTTTTCTCAGCTTGCTGTTTTTCAATATGGGACTCTTATGCTTTTATGGGCAGTTTAGTTCAATTGCAACACACCTTACTTGAAGCTAATCCCATCAATTTTGTTTTAACTTATGACATTTTCACAATACTAATGTTTATAATAATCTTAAGACTCGTCTATGGATTCAATAATGCAAACTTATGAAATTCATGTATTTGCTTATGGAATACATATATAAGCGTCTAATGAAATCACAATTGCGTTGGTTCATAAGTCGTGACTTATGAAATTCTTAAGTGCTTTTTCCTCAGTGTAGGAACTGAGTATTAACGGAAAATTTCATGTTTATTTTGAAAAACATGTTGGTTTTGATAAACAAACGTGAAAAACTTTTGAAAAGGTCGTAATTTCACAAAGTAACATATTATGTCGAAAGAAAATCCAAAATAACTTGAAAACATCTGCATTTTGAAGGATAATTTTTCGTGAGCATTTTGAATTGAAAACCCATTTTGAAATACATTCTATAACTAAACTTTTTATTGTTTTTTTCTCTACGATGAAATTATATTTTAAAGTTTTTTTATTTGCAATTAAATTTTACACGTGTTATGTTTTTGGCGTTTGGTATTTGTGAGGAATTTATGAAAAGGTCGTATGTTCACCACTAGATATTTTTGTTGAAAGCAAATCAAAATATTTCGAAAAAAAATTCTTAAGAGCATTTTGCTTCGACATTATATTTAGTATTAATATTGCATAAGAAAATTAAATTTATGACTGGCAAATACTAAGAAATTTAGAAGAACACTTGAAGTTAAAAATGTCGTCTTACTAATAACTTCCTAATAGTGCAATTATAGTTTCATCAGTTTACAGGCTTTCGTTAACAAAAAAAAAACATTGTTTTTCTGTAATTATATTTTCATTTTTTAACAATATATTTGTATTTTTAACATTTTTTGCTTTTTTTGACATTAAAAATGTCTTACTCCACTATCTGGGGCTAGGTGTCATTCTAAAATCTAAACTATCTCCCATGTAACGAAACTATGTAAGGTTTGCACGCTTATAACTCCGATATTACTAGATGGATTTTAATCATTCATACACCAACCGATTCAGAAACACCTAACTTAAATATTAGTAATAATTTAATATCTCCCCAATAAAAGTAGACTTTTGGAAATTGGTAAAATTAAAAAGTTCACGAAAAACGGAAAAATTACCATTCGTGAGGCAGATTTCTCAGACACAGCCGTCAAGAGAGGGCAGCTTAGTTGCTCAATGAAACACGAAAAGTCATAAATAGAAGCAACGCATGTCCGTTTAAATCAGTTGTTGCTCTTATCTCATACGAGCAACATCGTCTCCGGGCGATGCAATAACGCCATCGATTTTCGGTAACGTTGGCATTTGCACACACCTGGGCACTACAATAAGCGGTAGACGCTATGCATTTTCGGCAGCGGTGGCCGTGTGCGGATTTTTCGGGTACCAGCACGGTGTCACAAAATGATTTGCAAAGTGGGTGTGCGGGGTGGTTTGGATTTAATTCAATACGGTGTGTGCTGCTTAAGAGTGTTGCGTTTGAAAAAAATATATTTATTTTTATGCATGCGTGTGCGTTGTAACTTGTTAATCCATGTTTACGGCGCTTTGTAGCTGCGTAGGGTAAAGAGCCTATTGGTTTTCATGTTTCATATTTCGGTTATATGTTTTTTATCAGTAAGACATCTGACAACGTGCTTCTGTAGTTATTGCACTGTTCAGCAGCGTAGTATTTTATATAGGAGAGTACACTCAGGTTTTTTACGCGGATTTTGAAATTTACGCGGTTTTCATTACACGGCCTGTATCCTCTGCGTGAAAAATCTGAGTGTAATTGCATCGGAAACAATCACATTCCCAGCAGAACTTTTTGTTTTCTAATTTCAAACACTTTTGTTTCGTACTGCACACAACGGAAAATTTTAAAACAGAACTTACCGTCCCAGCAGCGGGTGTTCTTTTTCGATTCAAATTCAAGCCATGTCTTAAGCGTTACTGGACTTAAAATTGTTTTCCCAGTTTATCCAGTCAGAATATCTGTCCTACCCTATGTATTTAAAACACAGTTCTAATTGCGTTTTAAAGTATACAACAAATAGAACGGTTGGGTATACTAATTTAAATTTTAAAATAAATCTGTTTTAAATTATGAAACAAACCGCTGTACTGAAGATATAATTATGTCAGTCCTATTGCCACATAAAACACCTATATAACATAAAACTCTGCAGAATTGGTTTAATAATACAATGTTTACACTACAGAGTTATAACACGTTTTAATAATTAGCAACAAGAAAAATGTCACCAAGATAGCATAAAAACCCGTTTTAACTGGTAGTGCGAACGTTGCATAACAATGTAATTTATCAAATAATTTCATTTTTTCCACCACTAATCGATCAAGAAATACTTAAACTTAAGATTGTTTACTTAAGTTTATTAGTACATTATTGAAAATTTAAATGGAAAATGAAATTTCATATTTCATGGAGAATCTGTATGTGATCTCGAATGCACTACTTTCAATATATATTTTTCGATAATCGCCATTTGTGCAGCAAAACTATATGATAGCGAGTTCTAGGGAATTGATTGTTCTGTGTGAATATTTTTTGGTGAATTTAAAAAAAATTAAAGGGTTGTGTACAGGACACGACCACGGTGACATTAAAAATGTAGCTTTTTTCAAGAGCGTGCAAATGAATTTTATCTATCACACATATCGACTCACGTTCTTGTTCACTCGCCTGTTTTCATATGTTATAATTTGCTATATACCCTCCCCATCAAAAAATAATTTATTTATTTTAACGGTAATCTATTAATTAATCAAGTATCTCACTAGGTGATTGGCATTATTTGGCTGATCCATCTAGTAAAAATAGGCTGGTCTGTCCAGAAAATATATTCAAAAGAAAAGTTCCATATTGAGAGCTGTGATGAGGAAGCCCACGCCCGCCAACGGAACCAACCAAGATAGCATAAAAACCCGTTTTAACTGGTAGTGCGAACGTTGCATAACAATGTAATTTATCAAATAATTTCATTTTTTCCACCACTAATCGATCAAGAAATACTTAAACTTAAGATTGTTTACTTAAGTTTATTAGTACATTATTGAAAATTTAAATGGAAAATGAAATTTCATATTTCATGGAGAATCTGTATATTACTTAAACTTAAGATTGTAACGTTACTTAAACTTAAGATTGTTTACTTAAGTTTATTAGTACATTATTGAAAATTTAAATGGAAAATGAAATTTCATATTTCATGGAGAATCTGTATTGTAACGGGCGTGGGCTTCCTCATCACAGCTCTCAATATGGAACTTTTCTTTTGAATATATTTTCTGGACAGACCAGCCTATTTTTACTAGATGGATCAGCCAAATAATGCCAATCACCTAGTGAGATACTTGATTAATTAATAGATTACCGTTAAAATAAATAAATTATTTTTTGATGGGGAGGGTATATAGCAAATTATAACATATGAAAACAGGCGAGTGAACAAGAACGTGAGTCGATATGTGTGATAGATAAAATTCATTTGCACGCTCTTGAAAAAAGCTACATTTTTAATGTCACCGTGGTCGTGTCCTGTACACAACCCTTTAATTTTTTTTAAATTCACCAAAAAATATTCACACAGAACAATCAATTCCCTAGAACTCGCTATCATATAGTTTTGCTGCACAAATGGCGATTATCGAAAAATATATATTGAAAGTAGTGCATTCGAGATCACATACGCCCTTTTTAAATATTACTCTTGAATAAAAAATGATTGTTTAATATTGAAAAATACTTAGTCACCCATATACATGTAACGTAAAAGGTTTCATCAGAATCAAAGATGGTCACCCATATTGACGCAATTGAATCAAACTTGATAGAATTGCTTTACAGCAGAAAATCTGTCACGTTACATAAGATAAATTGTGTTTTCTTAAAAATGAATAAAACTTTGAAGTTTTCACAATACAGTTTCAAAAAGTAGACTCAAAGTAGTAAGAAAAAATGCAGGTTAGACATTGTATGCATGCTGTTGGTGTGGTCCACAAAACTTTTTGGAATTTTTGATCTGTCACGTTACAAGTTATTTGGTTTCCATTACTTCACAACTGAAAATAAGCAATAATCCATATTCATCAAAATTATTCAAGCAATATCATCAAATTTAAATTAGACTGCGATAGAAAAATGTGGTTGCAAGCAAAAAGTTGAAACTATGGATTTTCTTTACCTTTTTATCTCCTTACGGTCTTTTAGTCACTTTCAGGTCATGCAAGTAGCATCAACAAACTTTCATAAATGACAGACATGAAATTTTTTTCTGGGATCGCCATTCATATTTTTAAATATTAGAGGTTATATACATACGAAAAACAAACAGTTTGACGCAAAATTTGATAAAAAATAATTTCGCTTATGGTGTGGGTAGATCCTGTTGCTTATTCTGGGCACAACTTAAAGAAATACGTACTGCAAACACATCACCTTTCCATCTTGATCATTTAAGCTGCAAAATATGTTGCACAGTTTTACTACCTGTGACGGGACCTGCGGATAGATGTTTTCTTCTTCGTTGTTTATGTTCATTTTATCTTTCACCTCGCATAGCCTCTCTTTCTGCCGCACATATTTTGAATGCACTGGCTGCATTTGACGTTCCATTTTTGCTGTTCGCATGTCTCGTCTCAGGCTACTACTAAGCAGGCCCATTGAGCTCCTGTCGCATTGTCTCACGAACACCACTACAGTTTCTTGGTTGAAAATTAAGTCATTTAATTTTGCCATCTTTTAATATAGTATAGGGGTGGGGAGTATTCAGATAGAAATAAAAAGAAAAGCTTTTAATTATTTTTACACACGACGAATAAAATTTTATATGCATTCATACATACTATAAAAACATTTAAAATTATAGATGCAACTGTCTGGTCTTTCATTTTGTATGGCTCAGAAGATTGAACATTATGAATCATATCGACTAGTATTCTTCTAATATCGTGACATTCAACTGCATTCTCGACATATTCTTGCGAAATATCCTCTCTAGTGCAACAAACAACATGTACACAGGCTCAGTAACGTAGGTTAAGGCATTTCCGAGTTTCATGACTGAATTTTGTGCGAAATTCTTCGAAAAACGAATTTGTCAGGTATTCATTCAAACTACATGTCACTCGATGTTTACACAAAATTCCTGATCGTAAAAACTTGCAGACAAAATGACTAGTAAACCTGAAACCAAACATATTTTTTGACATTAAAAATGTCTTACTCCACTATCTGGGGCTAGGTGTCATTCTAAAATCTAAACTATCTCCCATGTAACGAAACTATGTAAGGTTTGCACGCTTATAACTCCGATATTACTAGATGGATTTTAATCATTCATACACCAACCGATTCAGAAACACCTAACTTAAATATTAGTAATAATTTAATATCTCCCCAATAAAAGTAGACTTTTGGAAATTGGTAAAATTAAAAAGTTCACGAAAAACGGAAAAATTACCATTCGTGAGGCAGATTTCTCAGACACAGCCGTCAAGAGAGGGCAGCTTAGTTGCTCAATGAAACACGAAAAGTCATAAATAGAAGCAACGCATGTCCGTTTAAATCAGTTGTTGCTCTTATCTCATACGAGCAACATCGTCTCCGGGCGATGCAATAAGCGCTATCGATTTTCGGTAACGTTGGCATTTGCACACACTCGCACCTAAGTGACTAAACCATATACGGTTAGTTTATAAATAGAGGTGACGCGTACCCGTTTGAATCAGTTTTTGTTCTTAGGTCGAACGGGTAAGATCATGGCTGCAGCGCCTGGGCACTACAATAAGCGGTAGACGCTATGCATTTTCGGCAGCGGTGGCCGTGTGCGGATTTTTCGGGTACCAGCACGGTGTCACAAAATGATTTGCAAAGTGGGTGTGCGGGGTGGTTTGGATTTAATTCAATACGGTGTGTGCTGCTTAAGAGTGTTGCGTTTGAAAAAAAATATTTCTCGAGTACTTTTTCAAATGGACGTAAGTAACAATGAGAGATTCTCTTTGAGGTCTTTCTCTTCTGTTCATTACTCGGCCATTTCAACATTTACTACTCTACTCTTTGCATAATATTGTAGTAAAAACCGTCGGCTTTCGATATGTACTGGAAAATTAGCACAAAGTGTTGTAATGACGTCGTAATAAACGAAAGAGAAAGTAAACAAAGAGAGGCTCTCAATGTTACTTACGTCCATTTGAAAAAGTACTCGAGATTTATTTTTATGCATGCGTGTGCGTTGTAACTTGTTAATCCATGTTTACGGCGCTTTGTAGCTGCGTAGGGTAAAGAGCCTATTGGTTTTCATGTTTCATATTTCGGTTATATGTTTTTTATCAGTAAGACATCTGACAACGTGCTTCTGTAGTTATTGCACTGTTCAGCAGCGTAGTATTTTATATAGGAGAGTACACTCAGGTTTTTTACGCGAATTTTGAAATTTACGCGGTTTTCATTACACGGCCTGTATCCTCTGCGTGAAAAATCTGAGTGTAATTGCATCGGAAACAATCACATTCCCAGCAGAACTTTTTGTTTTCTAATTTCAAACACTTTTGTTTCGTACTGCACACAACGGAAAATTTTAAAACAGAACTTACCGTCCCAGCAGCGGGTGTTCTTTTTCGATTCAAATTCAAGCCATGTCTTAAGCGTTACTGGACTTAAAATTGTTTTCCCAGTTTATCCAGTCAGAATATCTGTCCTACCCTATGTATTTAAAACACAGTTCTAATTGCGTTTTAAAGTATACAACAAATAGAACGGTTGGGTATACTAATTTAAATTTTAAAATAAATCTGTTTTAAATTATGAAACAAACCGCTGTACTGAAGATATAATTATGTCAGTCCTATTGCCACATAAAACACCTATATAACATAAAACTCTGCAGAATTGGTTTAATAATACAATGTTTACACTACAGAGTTATAACACGTTTTAATAATTAGCAACAAGAAAAATGTCACCAAGATAGCATAAAAACCCGTTTTAACTGGTAGTGCGAACGTTGCATAACAATGTAATTTATCAAATAATTTCATTTTTTCCACCACTAATCGATCAAGAAATACTTAAACTTAAGATTGTTTACTTAAGTTTATTAGTACATTATTGAAAATTTAAATGGAAAATGAAATTTCATATTTCATGGAGAATCTGTATATTTCCGTTGGCGGGCGTGGGCTTCCTCATCACAGCTCTCAATATGGAACTTTTCTTTTGAATATATTTTCTGGACAGACCAGCCTATTTTTACTAGATGGATCAGCCAAATAATGCCAATCACCTAGTGAGATACTTGATTAATTAATAGATTACCGTTAAAATAAATAAATTATTTTTTGATGGGGAGGGTATATAGCAAATTATAACATATGAAAACAGGCGAGTGAACAAGAACGTGAGTCGATATGTGTGATAGATAAAATTCATTTGCACGCTCTTGAAAAAAGCTACATTTTTAATGTCACCGTGGTCGTGTCCTGTACACAACCCTTTAATTTTTTTCTTTCCGCAAGTCTTTAGATTTAAAACATCGTCTTTGATATATGCTAATCAAGTTGCTGCATGGGTTTTTCATAGTGTCTATTTTTGTATACACATCGTTTAAAGGTCTATCCGTACTAGACTAAGAGAAGAGACGACAACAGGCTTCTTGCTCTTCTTAATTTTCTCGACTTGGCCCTGCCGTAAATCTGAAGACAACAAGCGTTAATCGATGCCAGATTCCCTTTGAATGCTTCTTACAATTGCCGAAAATAATTGTATTGTTTATTGTTTACCCTAATAAACATCGTATGATATAAGAGCCTAACGACCTGTTCAGGGTATCATTCAAACAATATGTGGAATCGTTGCACTATATGGGTTAATGTTCGTGTATATTTCTTTTTTATTAGGGTATTGTTTATTATTAATTGTACCTAAAAGATCGCACCTCTACCAAGAATTTACAATGCTAGCTGCATTTAAAAATTAAATTAAATATTTATTCGTGTCTCTCTTAACAATACACGTAACTATATCGTCATTCAGGTCTTTTATTCAATTTGCACGAAATGTTGATGTGTATGAAAAATAGCCAGAATAGATTCAGCAGCACTGTTTTCCATCCCGATTGTAAATATAATGAACGCTCATTACTGGCAAAATGACCAATCAGAAGCTGGTTCAATATTGAGGTTAGGACTGGATCAAATTAGCTACGCGATTGTCTTCACTTCTCTTAGGTACTAGACCGATCCGATCCGATCCGACCCGACTTTTTCATCTTCGGATTCGCTCGGGTTGTTGATATGATGGTGTTGGTAGCATGTCGGGCGTCCGACGCAAAAAAGAATCGTTGCCAACGATATTCCTCGAACAGACTCTCCGACTTTTTTCTGCTTCTCCACCGACCGGCTCGAACAGAGAGAGAGAGAGAGAGAGAGAACTTGTGAGGGAACCACAGCAGGTAAAATGATTCTGCTGGTGTGGGACAGCATGTTCGTCCACTCAGAAAGGAAAAATAATATCGTCAATAACTTTTGCTTCTACCCATGCTTAAACGGCTTGACCAGAGGCGCGTATGCGATAGCGGACATATTTGTTCTCCAATCGGTGCGGAATTGATTCTATGCCGGGATAGCTAGGATTTCTTCCGATTTTACGTTCACGTTGTTTTTGTTTCCGAGCTGGATGTTCCAATTTGTTTATGAACACTGTAACGTAGGATATTTGTGCTATTTGCGAGTCCCGGTTGTATTTTGTACATCGGTAGGAAGAATGTTCTCGATTTGTTGACAAATATATCATTTTTGCTTGAAGCGAAGCTGAGGCATGAAATGATAGCGCTTGGGTTTACAACCAGACTCAGTTTCGCGGTCAAGCAAAAACGCTCGGGAAAGGAGGCTGACAAAATCGGGTCGAAAAGCTGATAAAATCGGGGGCTGATCAAATCGGGTCCCCACTGTACCAACTTTTGAACAAAGTTTTCCTATTTAAGATTTGCAGATTGCGAAGTTTGTAGATGGCGCAAGATAATAATTGATTCTTCTTTGGAATCCAAGAGGGCGACTTCCTGTTACCTCAAAACGCTGGAAACAGTCATCAAAATTTAAAAACCCAATATTAGAAAAATTTAAAAATTTTGAAGCCAAGAAATTTATAATTTCAACGATTCCAAGCATTATCAAATCAAAAAGACTGAGAATTTGAAAATCTAAAAATCAGAAATAAAAAATTCAAAATATTCAAATTTAATTATTTAGAAATCCAAAAATTTTAATATCTTAAGATTAAAAAAATTAAATACAGTGAAGACCCGTTTTTATCAGCCCCTTGGTGAAATTTAGGCTGATAAAATGGGGACATTGATGAAATCGGGACATATATTTTTCTTTCTTTTTAAGACACCGAAGCTCTTAAAATATTCTTCTTTGGTCCCCAGATATAGCCTCATAACCTTACCTGATTATTTAGCCTAAACTTCGCTTAAGGCGGTCTGACAGAGCAAAAGTTAAAAAAAATATTTTTTTTGCATATTTCGGATCTTTAATATGCTCAAGAAAAGATTTACTCGAATTCAACTTGGCTCGTCTGCTAGAACCCATCAAACTACCAACTATCATTTTTCATATGAAGCTGATGAAATCGGGCAAAAAAGCTGATAATATCGTGTGCTGATAAAATCGGGTCTTCACTGTATCCAAAAATTTAAGACTTACAGATTTTTAAACATAAAAATTTTAAAATTCAAGAATATAAAATTTTCAAAAATTGAAGTATGTGAAAATTCATTAATTTAAATTTTGGATTTTAAGAAATTTAAAAATTTAGATCTTTACATTTTTAAGAAATTAAAAATAAACTGATCCTTTCGTTGGAATAAAACGGAATCAAAAATACTCATACTAGAGGTGTGCGCCACGCCGCCGATTTCAGAAAAAGGCCGGCGGCGCGCCGGCGTCGTGCCGATGTGCTTACTATTTTTACATGCAATCGCCGGCGTCGCGCAGCGGCGTGGCGCACACCTCTAAGCTCGTCATTCTCTCATTAGATTGCCACAATTTCGCGGTCTGTGTAGGTGAGTGGTTTTTTAGGAAAATCACGATGTTGCTATTGAAGAATGGCAGATGGGGAAGTTCACAGATGACGGAAGTTAATAATTTGCCTTAGCTTGAATTTAGTGCTTCTAGAAAACTGCGATGTTAAAACTTAATCCGTATGAATTTAAATCAAATAAAATTTGGAATTTTTAATATATTATCCAATTCATGAACTTCAAAATTTAAGCATTTAAAAACTAAACAATTAAAAAAAATTAGGATGTAACATTTTTAGAAACGTTAAGATTTAAAAAGTTCAAATCCAAAATAAAAATTTGGAAATAAAACAATTCGAAAATTAAAAAAGTTAGAGCGCTTAAAATTTAAAAATTAAAAATTGAAAGTATTAAAAAGTTAAAACTTTAAATATAAAAAATATGAAAATTTAGAAATAAGAAAATTAAAAAATTTAAGAATTTAAAAGACCAAAAATTAAAAAATTAAAAGGTTTAGAAATTTAAAAATTGCAATATTTGCAAATATAAGAATTTTAAAGTTTTAATATTTAAGAATTCAAAAATATTAAAATTCAAAGATTAAAAAATTTAGAAATTTATGAATCTAAAGATCCAAAAATTTAAAAATCCAAATATTTAAAAATTTAAAGATATAAAAATTTAAAAATTAAGGAATTTAAAAATCTAAGAATTTAAAAATTTAAGAATATGAGAATTTAAAAATTCGATTATCTAAAAATTAAAAATTTTTGAAAGTTTAAAAATTTAAAGATTTAAATATTTAAAAACTCAAGATTTAAAAATTTAAGAATTCAGCTATTAAAGAACATTTAAAAATCAAAAATTTAAAAATTAAGGACTTCAAAAGTTGAAGAATTGAAAATCTAAAAATATATGAATTTAAAGATTTAAAAGTTTGTAAATTTAAAAATG
Organism: Topomyia yanbarensis; assembly: GCF_030247195.1. Classification (NCBI taxonomy): domain Eukaryota; kingdom Metazoa; phylum Arthropoda; class Insecta; order Diptera; family Culicidae; genus Topomyia; species Topomyia yanbarensis. The sequence continues at coordinate 179,401,552 of NC_080672.1, forward strand.
CAAAGATCGTAGAATTTGAAAATTTTGTGATTTAAAAATATTAAAATTTAAAAATTCAAAAATTTGGAAATTTAAGAATCTTAAGATCTAAAAATTTAGAAATTTAAATATTCAAAAATTCTAAAATTTAAGGATTTAAAAATTTAAAAACTTAAGAATTTAAAAATTCAGGAATTTAAAAATTTAAGAATTTAAAAATTTTAAAATCTGATGATTTAAGAATTCTAAAAGTTTAAAAATTTTAAGAAATAAGAATTTAAAAATTCAAGATTCCAAAATTTTAAAATTTAAGAATTTGAAAATCCAAAAATTTAAAAATTTGCAGATTTCAAAATCTAAGAATCTAAATGTTTTAAATTTTAATATTTTAGGATCTGAAAATTTAAAAATTTTAATATTTAAGCATCTAAAAATTACAAAAATTTTAATATTAAAAGATCTAAAAATTTAAAAACTTAATTTTTTAAAAATTTTAAAATTTAAGAATTTAAAAATCCAAAAATTCATAAATTTAAAAATATAATAATTTAAAAATATAAAAAAATAGAAATTTTAAAATTTATAGATTCAAAAATGCAAAGATATGAAAATTTAAAGATTTGAAAAATTAAAAATTTAAAAATTCAAAGATTTTATATTTTATAATACCGAAATTTTTAAATTGTTTGAATTTTAGGATTTTAAATTTTTTTTATACTTTTAAATTTTTAAATTCTTAAATATTTAAATTTAAGAATTTTTAAAGATTTAAATTTAAAAATTCAAGAATTTAAGAATTTAAAAATTAAAAAATTTAAGAACTTAAAAATTTGAAAATTTAAGGATTTAAAAATTTAAAGATTTAACAGCTTAAAAATTTAAAAATTCAAGGAAATTAAAAAATTTAGAATATAAAAATTTAAAAATTCGGTTGCTAACGAACATTTAAAAATCTAGGAATTCAAAAATTTATGAATTCAAAGATTTAAAAATTTGTAAATTTAAAAAATCAAAGATTTTGGAATTTGAAAATTTTATAATTTAAGAATTCAGAAATTCAAAAGTTTAAAAATTTAAGAAGTTAAGAGTTTAAAAATTTAAAGATCTAAAATCCAAGAATTAAAAATTCAGAAATTTCACTACTTAGAAAGTTAAAAAATCAAAAAAAAATGGAAATCTAAAAATCTAAAGCATAAAAAATTAAAATCTAGAAGTTTTAAAATTTAGTAAGTTAAAAATAAAAATATTAATATTCAACAATTTAAATGCTTATATATTAAAAAATCCAAAAAATTATGAATCTAAAAGTTTAGAATTCTTAAAATTTGAAAATTCAAAAATTTGAATATTTTGAAATTTGGACTTTTAAAACAAGAAATAAAAAAAATTGCATATAAAATTTAATAAACCAACAAATTGTACATTCAAGTGCATCAATTTCCAATTTTTTTAAATGTTGTGCTTTTGATTGTTTAACCTTCCACATGTAAAGCCTCTTGCGTTCGTATGTTGAATGGCAACCTAAAATGTACCCTGTTCCTAATTAAATTTATTTCCATCTAACCGCAATTAAAGGAACAACATGCAAAGCAAGGAGGAAAAGTGGATTAACCCAAAGCGGTCCAGGGGCCAAGCGCACAAAGCCGTACATTCCTAAACTTTTACTGTCGCCAACTTGTTTCTCAAACCATCCTACTATTTACTAACGTTCAAAATCTCACTCCTAATTTTCTGATCTCCAAGCTTTGTGAACCCATTTTTTCTTTATGACGGAGGCTTCTTCATCTTCAAGTGCTACTGCCATTATCAATAGTTCTTCTTCTGTAAACTTTTCCTTTTTCTGTTTTCTAGCTATAGTATTATAGGTTATTCTTTCAATTTATCACTTCGCTTTTCTCCAAAATGATTTGTTTCTTTGTTTTTACAACACTATTTTATGACTAAACGATCGACAACGGCCAACGCGAAAACGCCATCCGATTCAGTTTAACTACCATTTCTTCGACTCGAGCTTTCGAAGACACTCTCACATCAAGGATCTCGTAGTCATCATGGATTCGGCACTAACACGCAAACCACACACCACGTACACTGGTTAAAATCACTATTGCGCACAGGCTCGCTCAACGCTAGAATATTGTTCTGTTGTTTGGAATCCGTACTATATACCAGAACGGCGTTGTCACAATCGAGGCCGGCCTACGCCGGTTCATACGCTTTGCACTCCGACATCTTCCTTGACAAGACAGATTTCAGGGTGGTTTGTCCTATAATCCTCGGACGCCTGGATCTTCAAGCCCGCGTTTGAGCTGTACGCAATAACTCTCTTTTGCGATTACCATTCAGGAGAACCAAGTATGATCGCCAGAGCGCTGTTACCGAAGTACAGTGTATTGTTAACAGTGCAGTGTGGCGACGGCTTTTGAATCCAACCTGACGAGGAATTCGATAAAAGCTAAAATAGGGGTGGGCGTAGTGTAGATGGTAAATCGATTGCCTTGTACGCAGCGCACCTGGGTTCGAGTCCCGACCCCAGAAATAGGGTTAGAAATTTTTCATAATAGATTTTTCTAGCCCGAAGAGGCGAATGACCTTAAGGTCAAAACCTCTATAATCGAAAAAAGCTAAAATATTTGCTATCCTGAAATGTAATTAGTTTAAGCAACCACCATTGAGGCCAAAGGGTCTGTTAGTGAAGATACAACAAATAAGGGACCATCAATATACCACGTCGACAATTAAGGGGTGGGTAGGGGTAACGAGAAAGTTCACGCTTGTCCATGGGGAACGGGTGGGGATGGGGGTATTGAAAATGTCCACGTGGACTTATCATTATAATTTTGTCTTTTATAAGAAAATGAAATAAATTTATAATGTCATTCATGTGTGCGCTTACCTTCAAATTTTTTCATGATTTTGAATAGTCAAGGTGCCTATAACAGCATAGTATGTATAGCAAATCATTAAAAAAAATCAGAGGAAATCGTGCGAAGCAAAATCTGATTTTTTTCTGTCTGAATCATTTGATTCAATCTTCTGTAACTCGGTCAAATACCTCTAGTTTTGGATTTGAAAGCGTGTGGTTGAAATTACGAGGCCAATTCAAGAATCCATACGTTACTTCAATTTTATGTTATTATGATGAATCTTTATACATAAATATAAAAGATTATAATTTCGTTCAGAAATGAGATATTTCCATGAAAATTTTGCAAAAGACGGAAGCAGTGGAGGATATTCTGTGGTTGAAGTTTGAACGATTTTCATTGACCTTCTTCGTCATAGTAGTCTAACACAAACGAAAGCTTTTGAAAACTCCTTTTTTATTAAATTGCCCAAAAAATGGAAACTCTACGTAGACATAGTATGGCGGGCGGGGGCAGATAGGGGTAAAGAATTGTCCACGGAGGGAGGAGGAGGGTAGAATGACGGTTTTTTTGTCCACGTGGTATATGAACGGTCCCTAACAAATGAATGGCTGGCGTCCAAAAGGGGCTAACCCACATTTTTTCCGAAATCGACATTTTTGGTAGTTCTAAGTAATCCACGTGTACTGCTATTTAAGAATTTTGAAATAATTTTTAAATTTTTTGCTATTAGCAGTCAAAGTTGACCATGAAGGTAACCCAGTACTAGGTACCCCCGGGGTTAGCCCCCGAATTACGAAAATGCTCGTGATTGAAAAGTAGTGCATGTAATGATCTTAGTTTTTTTAGGCAACATGGGTCAATAACTACTAATAAACTAATGTATTTTTACAATAAAAACAATGTTAATTGGAAATGCGGAAGTTTTTTTCATTTCCTGTAAAAAATTCAAAATGTGGGTTAGCCCCTTTCGGACGCCAATCATTCAAATAACAAAATTCATTGTAAGGTGCACGCTCCACAACGCCTTGATGTACAATATATATATATATATATATATATATATATATATATTATATATATATATATATATATATATATATATATATATATATATATATATATATATATATATATATATATATATATATATATATATATATATATATATATATATATATATATATATATATATATATATATATATATCTATATATATATATATATATATATATATAATATATATATATATATATATATATATATATATATATATATATATATATATATATATATATATATATATATATATATATATATATATATATATATATATATATATATATATATATATATATATATATATATATATATATATATATATATATATATATATATATATATATATATTATATATATATATATATATATATATAATATATATATATATAATATATATATATATATATATATATATATATATATATATATATATATATATATATATATATATATATATAACATATGACGGCTTAAAATGTTAAATGCGCCGCCCACGCCTCTGCACGAATGGTGACATATCACCCTATTTCGTCGTGTTTTCTTCTACTAACAATTTATTTTACGTTATTAAAACATCTAGAAGTTTGTAATTTAAAATTATATAGGATCACATAGGTTTCTACGACGTACCGATTTTGCTGTACTGGTTCACAAAACTTCTATAGTAAAATATATTGCGTAAGAGGCCTAAATGAAATTGTAAAATAAAAACTAAAATAAGTCTTGTCTACAAACTTCGCAATCTGCAAATCTTAAATAGGAAACATTGTTCGAATGTTGGTATTTCCAACTTAAGTTTTCTAATATCCGCTCCGCATTCGGCGACTTTTGCTGAAAATTCCACATTATTCAATTTAAAAAAGATTCTGTTATATTTCAAGAAAAGGATTAGTTAATAAATTCTGTTTTGTTGGATTGGAAGAATTCTTTAACACACATCATTTGCGTGTTTTGTTTTATTGCTTTGAACTGGTGTAATTTTTTTACATAAATATTGTTGATACGATCAATGCAAACAAAGAAGTTCGTTGTTTCAATAATAAAATAAGACCATTATTAGAATCAATAAAACGTTCGGTCGAATTAAGAAATATTAGGGTTCGACCATCATAGTATGCCCCGATAAAAACAATTAATGTTTAGTTGAATTGAAATATGCGCTGTTTGACCGCGAAACTGAGTCTGGTTGTAAACCCAAACGCTATCATTTCATACATTTTAACAGCAGTCGGGGTTAGAACATGACTCAGTTTCGCTTAAACAAAAATGATATATTTGTCAACAAATCGAGAACATTCTTCCTACCAATGTACAAAATACAACCGGGACTCGCAAATAGCACAAATATCCTACGTTACAGTGTTCATAAACAAATTTGAACATTCAGCTCGGAAACAAAAACAACGTGAACGTAAAATCGGAAGAAATCCTAGCTATCCCGGCATAGAATCAATTCCGCACCGGTTGGAGAACAAAACTGTCCGCTATCTCATAAGGGCCCCTTACACGAGGCGCTAGTAATGTCATTACTGAGCAGTAATGTCACTTTTAATGATCGTGTAAGGTGAGTAATGATGGATTTTCCATACAATTTTAGTAATGTCATTACTTAGTAATGACACTTTTATTGTACGTGTAAGGGGCCCTATACGCGCCTCTGGTCAAGCCGTTCAAGCATGGGTAGAAGCAAAAGTTATTGACGATATTATTTTTCCTTTCTGAGTGGACGAACATGCTGTCCCACACCAGCAGAAGAATCATTTTACCTGCTTTGGTTCCCTCACACGTTCTCTCTCTCTGTTCGAGCCGGTCGGTGGAGAAGCAGAAAAAAGTCGGAGAGTCTGTTCGAGGAATATCGTTGGCAACGATTCTTTTTTGCGTCGGACGCCCGACATGCTACCAACACCATCACATCAACAACCCGAGCGAATCCGAAGATGAAAAAGTCGGGTCGGATCGGATCGGATCGGTCTAGTGCGGATAGACCTTAAAGGATGCCAGGTACCCAGATTAATCTGTTTCACAGATTCTCAATGTTCTGCACAGATTTTTAAAACTGCACAGATTTCCACAGTTTTGTGTTTTAATGCACAGACTAGCACAGATTTCTCAATTTTCAACCTCGCACTTAATATTTATAATATAAATAATAATTTTGAATCAAATTTGTACGTTTTCCTTAGCACAGATTAGCAAAGGTTTTTACATAGGATGCTCACAGGTTTTAAGAAATATGATCTGCCATCCCTGATCGTGTTTCAGCTTACAATAAAAAACTTCTCTCGGGTGAATTGTTGACAATTTTAGCCAACTTTTTAGTTTTTGAGTATAATTTGATTTTTTCAAATATTTAAAAATAGTAGAATTAAAAGAAATCAAGAAAAATGAATCAGTGTGTAAGTATACATAGAAATTGTTATTGGGTAATTCGGAACCACTCGATTTTTCATAAAATCGTTGGACTCTGACTGTCGTACATGTCCGTGGATCCGCTATTCTAAGGGTTGATTTCTTCACCCTCGTTCAACTTTTAAACCAGGTTCAACCGCACGTTTAAACCTGACTTAAGCGATAAGCGAGGGTGAAGAATTCGGCCCTAAAACATTAATTTTGATAGCTATCTAATCTAATTCTTTGGTTTTTAGAATGGAGATACAAAGTATTTCATTATTTTGCCATCCTCAAATAGAAATCATTTTGACGGCAAAATCGTGATTAAAGCAACGAATAAAAGTGGAAACGGTAATAGTTTACTTTAGGTACTTCTTCCCTTGTAAGAGTTTTTCTTTTATAAATATGCTAGTTTACTGTTGTAGATTTCCAACGTGACTGAGAACTAAGAAATCAACGCTTTTTCTTGAAAAGGGCGATACTAGCAGTGATACCAATCAAAGAAAATCAACAGTGGTTTTATTTCCTATTTAAGAACTATTGTGTTTTTTACATCCTAGATTGCATGATTCAGTGATCGAAACCCAAAACTTCATAAAGTATTTGAAATTATTAAATTAAAATTTGTTTTTGCTATTGAAATTGACAAAATGATAGTATCGCCCCTTTGCACAGTGGATCCACTCCATACAAAAGCTGGACAAAACCTCAAAAGTAGTTTAAAATGTCTGAAAATATCATCTAAGGGTAATTTTGGTGCGCTGAACTCGATTTTGATTAAATTAGGACGCTAAAATGAAAATTAGACAGCCTAGGGTGGTTCTAAAAGTTTTTTTTAAATTTCGCGAAAGTGAATTTTATTAACTTCTCAAAACAGATACTTCGTAAGTGAACAGAAACATTTTGATTTCCTTAGTAACGAGTTAGATAGGGTGGTTCCAATTTATTGAAATCTGGTGAATAAAAAATGATGCAATTTTATAAATTTGTTTGTAGATCTTCAGTCCAATCTGAATACCACCGTAGAAAAAATAATCCCTTCATAGCTCTTTTTTACTTATTTATAAACGTATGCGTTGCGTTTAGAATAGTTATAAAAGATAGCATATCTTAAGGTGTTTGATAGAATGTCTTAAATTGTTAATGGTTTATTTATTTATAGTTATCGCCAAAGCTATTAAAAGATGGCAGGTTTATTTGATTTTGATGAAGATCTTAAATCATGCTCTACTATGCTCTGTTCACAGTTGCTCATACGATGCATACTGCAGCTAAGCCGTACAATACTTTTCGATTGATTTTCAATTCCAATGATGATATGAATATCTCTCCTTGTGGGTATTGACTTGGTTTTGCGTACGAAAACATTTACCATATTCCTTCCTATACTTTGCACTGTATATGTATGCTTTGAAATAGAGGCCTGAGCGTTTTTGCATGAAACTCTCACCAATTTGGAAGTGAATTATTGAGGGAGATTTTGAATTTGATTGTTGATTGTGATAGATTCAATAGGGAGTTTGCACTTGAAAATAAATGTTTCATTACTGGCCAATAACTAAAAATCGGATAAAAAAGAACACTTCTCACACTCACGTGTTTACTTTACATCGGTCACCAGTAAAGCTAACGACCAATACCTACCAAAGAGATAGGATTCATGGAAAGATATAATAATAGTTGCAGTTGGTTTGCCTCGTTGCACAGTGTCGCCTAGCCGGACAAAACCTCAAAATTTTATTTTAGATTTTTCGTGATTTAACATTTTCCTCTATTTCTTACCAGGTTGAATAGAGTCTTCTCAAAATATTAAGTCCCGAAGACGAGAGTTCATTTTTTACAGAACTTCAAAGGTGAAATAGATGACGAAATCTGAGGAAAACTCTTTTCAAACCTAAGTTATTCAAATGAATATATCTTTTTAGTTAAGATTCCGATTGGGGACAAACTAATTTAATTTGAAACGTTATTCGCTGGACTTATAGCTGCCATTTCATTTAGTCGATACAAGCCTTTCTTCTTGCTCAGACATGAACAACAAATAATAAATCGAGCAATAGTTTAAAGTTATAATGTTCAAAGTGGCTGTACTTTTTTTGAAACGGTTCGGAAAGATCGCTTGTTGTTCATTATACTTGAAAATTAGTGTACTTTCCGAAAACGAATATCTTGTTTTGCCCCTTTCTGCCCCGAGGTATGATATAAGGTGATTTTTCATGATACGTCTGAAGGAGACGCATGGTAGCCTTTGACTACCCAGGGTTCGCAATATAATTTATAGATGTGTCATATCATTATCAACAATTGAAAAAATGTGTATTCTGCTAAAAAATTCACCGCCCTCAATTTTTTGAAAATGAATTTTCGGAAATAGTTTTGAAAATGAAAATTCGTAAATGTTGAATTTTCGAACCTCCCTAAGTGCCAAAATTTTGAGGATTTTAAAAACAAAAAAATGAACATCAAATATGAATTCAGCGTCACAAAATTACCCTAATGTGAAGTTTTCATCAAATTCGGGCCACTTTTGAGGTTTTGTCCGAGATTTGTATGGAAGGTGATCACTGTGCGGTGGCTTGTATTTATTTGAATTTTTCTATACTACAGATAACTGTGAAAATGTAGAAACACGAATTATAGTTGCAAGACGGTTAAGGCATACTTATATTTGTATCAAGGAAATCGCCCCAAACCCTGATATTACAAGCAGTGTTCAGAAAAGAATTCCAACGGTGAATAATAATGCAAAACTTCACGAAATCAAAAAATACCACGCGTCTCCATGAAAAAACTAATTTACAAATGTCCAAATATCAACCTTCGGCGCAAAACGGCGCAAGATGGCACTATGATTTTTGAAAACTAGATAAAATTCTACGTCAGTGGTACTAGATGAGATCCTTCAACACGGTTTTACCAATAAAGAGATGACACTCTCTGAATGTAAATAAGTCCGCGTTAAACAACATAGTTATAATGATTTTATTGGTAACTTTTTAAATATTCATTATTTCTCAAATCGAAATACACCATTGAATTCCTGAGATGATTTTCTATTAGAAACGCCTATATGTGTTGTTAAATTAACGTTGTAGTACCTATTAAAGCGAGATGAATTAGAATGGACAAAAACTTTTTGTTACTCAAATTCTTGCAGATTTTCAAGACCTTGTACGGTTCAAAAAATGTAGCACTTATGTTTTTCAATCGATTGACTCAAAAATTTGGCGAATACAGCTTTAGGTAATGTACATTTAGAAAAAAATATAAAAGGTGTGAAAATCGACAATAAATTTTGGAGGTTTTGGCCGGCCCGGCCCCACTGTGCTTTGGCGATTGTTTATTTTTTCGGTCCCACCTATCAGCATTGAAGTATCGCCCTTACGTTTTTTTACAATATCTACCGTTTTACACCACCGATTTCGTCCGGGTTTTTTCAATAGCGATCATTGTTACTATTTACAACTGGTATCAGCTTGATAATCCTAAAAAAATACGAAAATAACCAGTTTCGCCTCTAAACTGCTAGCAAAAAAAGTATCGTCCTGTTTGTTTGCATGGAGCGTGGAGGGTGAAACTTTAAATAAACAAACAAAAATACAGTTTCGCCCGTTGTATTTTTTGCTGTAGTTTAAGAAAGCAATATCGTAGAATCCAAATTTTTAGGTTAATTTGTTGCGTTTCAAAGCCCTCATTCGCATGTATGAAAAAAAGCTTTATGTTTACATTTGTAAGTATCCTAACTTTTCACAAAAAAGCGTTGAAATGAAATCGCAGCTCCTGATATCACGCTATCTCTGAAGTGCATGCGTGCATAGTTCCAAATTTTACTTCGACATCGACTTTTTCTAAAGGTGACTTCCCAGTAGTATCCTTGATTAGAATTATTATCGCTAATCCTAATGCCAAAGAACAAATAAAAACCACTCGAAAACGAACCGTTTGGGAAAATCATCATCATTACTGGAATTTTCATTTTCACGAAACTTTTCGATAACCTTCCGTCGATCCGTTGTATGTATGTGCAAAATCTAGCGAAATCGCTATCGCTAGATCGACCAGCGGGTCTAATTTAGAGCTATCTGCGCGGCGAGTTAAATCTGTAAAGAATACTAAAGATTAATTCCATTCCATAATTTTCAGTTCAGCAATTCGAGAGATCGTGCTCACCGCAAGCCATGAAAAATAGACTACGTTGTGAAGCGATAGTCACTATTTATTAAAAAATCACGGTTAAATAAAAAATTAAACTATTAAAAAATTCAAATAGTTTATAATTTTCACAAACTTATTAGGAAAAATTGTTTAATAAGCTTTCGTAATATTGTATAGGAAAAAAGCTGAAAATTTCAGTATTTTCTCTATTTGCAACATATAAACCCTTAAGTATACCAATTAATTGGTATACGAATTGGAATAGGTTCGCCAAATTTTGGAAGAAGTCTATAAAATAACCCCTTGAAAACTACCTAAAAATTGTTGTAGTTCGATGCAATAAAAAAATCCCCAAAAATGAAATGTACCTATTAATGTGAAACACAGTAAATAATACATACAATAAAGACCCATTTTATCAATCTCATGGTGTATTTTAGGCTGACAAAATGGGGACATTGACTAAATCGGGCATTTTTTTTCTTTATAATAAACTGAAGCTGTTAAAATATTCTTCCCGTCCCTTGATGTAGTCTGATAACTATTTCTGATTATGATGCTATCTCGACCTTAAATTACTGTTTTTAAACACTTGATCTATACATATAATTGGTCATACAACAAAAATCAAATGCTCATCAAAATCGATCAGAACCTGCTAGAGTCGAATGGAAATCGTCATTTTTCATAAATTTCTCTCTACATTCGGAAAGTGTTATCCTCGTTATTAATCATATTACGTTTCCGTCTCAACTCGACGCATTCCCAAAATAAAAACCTGTTTTAATCCACCTAGTGGTGCAATTGTGCTTTTCTCATTTGTCCAGACTACGATTCCATGGCTGGTTATGTTCAATACAATGGTGGAAATGAATATTACATGTTCAGTACGATTTGCACATACATACAACGGATCGACAGCCACGATCTTGAGATACTATGTGATACTGAAACATCGCTTGAAACCAGCGGCGGATCATGGAGAAAGATCCGGGAGGTCCAGTTCCTGCCGAAAATTTTCAACTTGTTAAGAAATTTTAAACTAGTTTTAATTTTAAAGTAGCAACCCCTCACTGCATACTCCCTCCGGGCCGGTATGATTGACGATTTTTAGTGATTGCATAACCTTTCTATATGAGAAAGGCAAAATGTACCAAAGTCCAAAAAAGTCAATTTTTGTCAAACATCTCAATGTTTCATGCATTTTAAAGTGATTTGGCATCAAAAATACAAATTTGATTTTGAAAATTTTTCATTTCAGTTTATATGGGAATTTGCTGTGTGATTGCACTCTTCAACTCGTAACTCCGGAACCGGAAGTCCAATCAATAATTCAATAGCAGCCGATGGGAAGGTTGTACCTTTCATTGCAGACTAACTTTGTGCAAATCGGTCCAGCCATCTCTGAGAAACAGACGTCACATTTTTTTCCACATACACACATACATATACACACAGACATTTTCCGATCTCGACGAACTCAGTCGATTGGCATATGACACTCGGCCCTCCGGGTCGGGATTTGATTGACGAATTTTAGAGTGAATGAGAAAGCGCAAAAACATTTTTAGCAAATGTTGAAAGTTATGCATTTTTTTGGTGAGCAGTTCTATTTTTCATAGACATTAAATCAATTTTAACTTCGCTTCCTATTAAATAAAGACCCTTACTACAGTACATCTCTACAAAAACGAGATCAATTTGAAAATAAATCTGAGGATTATGATTGATTACGGAACTCTGGAATTTTCTATTGGAATGTTTTCAGGCAGGAATTTGATATTGATGCAATTAGACAACTGTGAAATCAAGACCAATAGATCAGTAACATATCAGGACCCCATTCCGACAATTTATCAAAAGTCCTCATGATGTTTACAACAACAGGTTATCAATCTACGGATCAGATAATTGTTATTGTAATATTGAATTAAATCAGTCTGCATCAATAAATTTTCAACTTCAATCCAATTTTTTTTGTGTGGTGGGGGGGGGGGGTTGTATGGTGTTAAACCCCATAACCTTCTCTAGGCTACGCCATTGCTTGGAGTTATTTATTTCGCTTTTCATTTTCCGATATGTTTCAGATCGATCCGATGGTCATAAGTTAGAAAAATTGCAGTCAGAAAGTTCGCACAAATGAACATTTTTGCACTGATAAGTTATCAAGTTCCTTCCAGACAACTTGGAAGTGTTCGAATTATCGAAATAATGTTTGGCTTCATTCGTAACCGAACTTTGTACCGAGAAACAAGTGCTTTTTGTTCTCTCCGGTGTGGTTTAGTTTTTTCGGTAGTACGAAGGTGCTTGCTGTGGCAGAGGCTGCAGTAAAGCATTACTAACAGTCCCGCGAGTGATAATTATTACCTGCGATATCGGTAAAGGTAGTGCAGTGAAGTGCGTTACTAAACAGTTTTCTTGCCTGAAAGACGGCTTTGTTTAGACGAGCTATATCAGCTCTCTACTGTGTGAAGGTCACTCGGGTGACGGATAATATAAACGAAGGATCAATTCACCTACCAGCTCGTCAGGAACCAACTGGTGAAGTGTTTCGTGTTTTACTTTTCTTATCGATTTTTTTAGTCGTTACTGACTTGAAACAGGCCAATGATATCGTTAGCAATAGCCTCTTTACGCTGGAGTATCGCGTCTACATCCCTTTTCGTGATGTGGAAATCGACGGTGTGGTAAGTGATGCGGGTCTAACTGTCGATGATCTGATGAATGATGGGGCTGGCCACTTTAAGGACCCTAGCCTTCAATCAGTTAAGATTTTGGAGTGCAAGCAATTGCACTCAAAGCCCATCGAAGATGGGAATTACTATCCATCAGACTCGTTTCGCGTAACCTTCGCCGGATCTGCACTTCCGAGCTACGTTGAAGTGGGAGGGGCTCGTCTACCTGTACGCCTGTTTGTACCGCGGGTCATGAATTGTTCCAATTGCAAGCAGCTAGGTCACACGGCCACCTACTGTAGCAACAAGCAACGGTGCGGTAAATGTGGGGAACGCCATGCGGATGATACTTGCCGTAGGCCCACTGAGAAGTGTGTTTACTGTGGGGAGAATCCGCATGCACTTTTGACATGCCCAACGTACAAACTTCGCGCGGATAAACTGAAGCGATCCGCCAAAGATCGCTCCAGACGCTCTTAGGCAGAAATGCCTAAAAGAACTGTTCCACTTATCTCCGAAATCCCATTCGCTCTTTTGCCAACTGACGATAACGCCTCTAACGACCCTTGCGAGGGGCATTCTTTGGCTCCGCTTGGAAACTCTAGGAAAAGACCTGATCAAAACTCACCTGAACTTCCTCGTAAGGGTCCTAGGTTGTCCCAAACAAGGGTACAAAATAAAAATAATTCATCAACTGGAATTGCTGGTACAAATCCGAAGATAATACCTCCTGGTTTTGGGAAATTGAGATACAACCAGGAGTTCCCAGCACTCCCCGGGGCACCAAAAATCCTAAGTGCTCCAATTTTACAGTCAGAAACTCAACCTTAAATTTTCTGACATTGTGGACCGGATATTCACAGCTTTCAACATTACCGATCCTCTGAAAAGCTTACTGGTTGCTATTCTACCAACAGTAAGAACATTTTTAAAACAGTTGACTGAACAATGGCCCCTCCTTACGATCGTATCCTTCGATGGCTAACTTATTAGACGGAATCAGCGATCTGATCACTGTTTTACAGTGGAACTGCAGAAGTATTATCCCCAAAATTGATTCATTAAAACACTTGCTAAATTACAATCATTGTGATGCATTTTCCCTATGTGAAACATGGCTAACTTCTAATATAAACCTCAACTTCCACGATTTTAACATTATCCGCTTGGATCGAGAAGACTCATATGGAGGGGTACTTTTAGGGATCAAAAAGTGCTACTCCTTCAATCGAATCAACCTCCCTTCGACGCCAGGCATTGAAGTTGTCGCTTGTCAAACAACAATCAAAGGCAAAGATCTTTGCATTGCTTCTATTTACATTCCTCCTAGGCCATGATGGGATATCGAAGATTCTCCAACGTGATTGAACACCTTCCCTCGCCCCGCCTGCTTCTTGGAGACTTTAACTCTCACGGTACGGGGTGGGGCTGTCTATACGACGATAATCGATCTTCGACAATTCAAGACCTTTGTGACAACTTCAATATGACAATTCTGAACACAGGGTAAATGACACGGATTCCTAGACCACCGGCGCAAGCAAGTGCACTGGACATAACTTTATGCTCGACATCCCTTCGGTTAGTTTGCAAGTGGAAGGTAATATCTGATCCCCACGGTAGTGACCACTTACCAATTGTAATTGCAATCACCACTGGTTCAAGACCATCGGCACCAATCAATGTTCCCTATGACCTCACGCGAAACATTGATTGGAAGAGCTACGCTGCTGAGATATCCAAAACTATCGATTAAACACAGGTACTTCCCCCGGAGGAAGAATATAAGTTTTTGTCCAACTCGTTTCTCGATACCGCGATTCAAACTCAGACGAAACGAGTACCCTACGTGAACACCCAAAAACGTTCTCCCAACCCGTGGTGGGACAAAGAGTGCTCAGACGTGGAGAAAGCTGCCGCGTATAAAACCTTCCGGAACGACGGGTTAGTTGCTAGTTATCGAGTGTACGCGATATTTGAAAAGCGAATGAAAAATTTAATGAAAGCTAAGAAACGCAGTTACTGGCGCCGACGGGTTAACAAGAGAAACATCGATGAGCACTCTTTGGGGCACGGCCCGACGTATGCGAAACCGAAACAGTACTAACGAGAGCGTGGAATATTCAAACCGTTAGATATTCGATTTCGCCAAGAAGGTTTGTCCGGATTCCGCCCCGGCACAGAAAATCTACAGCGCCGCGTCGCCTTACAATACCGCGAACGAAACACCGTTTACGATGGTGGATTTCTCGCTTGCTCTCTTATCATGTAACAATAAAGCCCCGGGGCCAGATGGAATCAAATTCAACTTGTTGAAGAATCTGCCAGACTCTGCCAAAAGACGCTTGTTGAATTTATTTAATAGGTTTCTTGAGGGTAACATTGTCCCACATGACTGGAGACAGGTGAGGGTCATCGCCATCCAAAAACCAGGAAAACCAGCCTCCGACCACAATTCGTATCGTCCGATTGCAATGCTGTCCTGTATCCGGAAGTTATTCGAAAAAATGATCTTGTTTCGCCTCGATAATTGGGTCGAAACAAATGGCTTACTGTCAGATACACAATTTGGCTTCCGCAAAGGCAAAGGGACGAACGATTGCCTTGCGTTGCTCTCAACAGAAATTCAAATGGCATATGCTAACAAAGAGCAGATGGCATCAGTATTCTTGGATATTAAGGGGGCTTTCGATTCAGTTTCTATCAACATTCTTTATGAGAAGTTGCACCAGCATGGTCTTTCGCCAATTTTAAATAACTTTTTGCTAAACCTGTTGTCTGAAAAACAAATGCATTTTTCGCATGGCGATTTATCGACATCACGATTTAGTTACATGGGCCTTCCCCAGGGTTCATGTCCAAGCCCTCTCCTCTACAATTTTTACGTGAATGACATTGGCGAATGTCTTGTCAATTCCTGCACGCTAAGGCAGCTTGCAGATGACGGTGTGGTCTCTATTACAGGTCCTAAAGCCGTCGACTTGCAAGGACCACTGCAAGATACCTTGGACAATTTGTCTGCTTGGGCTATTAAGGTAGGTATCGAGTTCTCCACGGAGAAAACTGAGCTAGTCGTATTTTCTAGAAAGCGTGAACCAGCGCAACTACAGCTTCAATTAATGGATCAAAGTATTGCTCAGGCTTCAACATTCAAATATCTCGGGGTATGGTTCGACTCTAAAGGTACCTGGGGATGTCACATTAGGTATCTGAAACAGAAGTGCCAAGAAAGGATCAACTTTTTCCGTACAAGAACTGGAACATGGTGGGGTGCCCATCCAGGAGACCTAATCAGGCTGTACCAAACAACGATATTATCAGTATTGGAGTACGGATGTTTCTGCTTTCGCTCCGCTGCGAACATACACTTCATCAAACTGGAGCGAATCCAGTATCGTTGCTTGCGTATTGCCTTGGGTTGCATGCACTCGACCCATACGATGAGTCTCGAAGTGCTGGCGGGCGTTCTTCCGCTGAAAAATCGATTCTGGGACCTCTCATATCGATTGCTCATTCGATGCGATATTCTGAACCCATTGGTGATTGCAAATTGCGAAAGGCTTGTCTAGCCCAATTCTCAGACCCGATTCATGTCCTTGTACTTCGATTACACGGCACAGAACATCAATTCATCTACGTATAACGTCAACCGTGCTCATCTCTTAGATACTTCTGATCCAACTGTATTTTTCGATACATCCATGAAGGAAGAGATTTGTGGAATTCCGGATCATATTCGCCCACAAGTGGTCCCAAATATTTTCTATAACAAATACCATCAAGTCGACTGCGCCAAAATGTCCTACACTGACGGATCAATTCTCGACGGTTCCACAGGCTTCAGTATCTTCAACGAAAATCTTGCTGCCTTATTCAAACTCAATGATCCTGCTTCAATTTACGTCGCAGAATTAACTGCCATTCAGTATACTCTCGGAATCATTGACACCCTGTCCTCAGACCATTACTTCATCGTTTTGGATAGTCTCAGCTCCATTGAGGCCATCCGTGCGGCGAAGCCTGGAAAAGCACTCACCGTATTTCCTGGGGAAAATACGGGAATATCTGAGTGCTTTATCTGAAAAATCTTACCAGATTACCTTGGTTTGGGTCCCGTCACATTGTTATATTGCGGACAACGAGAAGGCGGACTCTTTAGCATTAGAAGGCGACACTTACGAAAGACCAATTTGCTTCAATAAATTTTTCAGTATCTCTCGTCAGAGGACGCTCGATAGTTTGCAAACCTCATGGAGCAATGGGCATCTGGGACGGTGGCTACATTCCATTATCCCGAAGGTATCAACGAATGCTTGGTTTAAGGGGTTGGATGTGAACCGGGACTTTATTCGTACGATGTCAAGGATCGTGTCCAACCATTACTCGTTTGACGCGCATCTCCGTCGTATAGGGCTTGCTGAAAGTAATCATTGTGTTTGTGAGAACGGCTATCACGACATCGAGCATGTTGTTTGGCTGTGCGCAGAGTACTGTGTGGCCAGGTCCCAACTAATAGATTTCCTTCGGGCCCGAGGTAGATCACCCTATGTGCCAGTCCGGGACGTCCTGGCAAGCCGTGACCACCCCTATATTTTTCTTATCTATATCTTTTTGAAAACTATTGATGTCCAAGTTTAATGCATTTTCCCCTCTCTCATTCACAGTAGAATCTCACCAACCTATCCCTGTATCTACAATATGGCATTGCTTCACGAGTCTTCGGTGCATACCCTTCTTGATAACCGTCTATCCAGAACATCATGACATACCTCACATGCAGATGATATAGAGTGCCAATAATTATCCGAAATATCGACCCTCCCCTCGCCCCTGCGATTACAGGCTGGAAACTACAACACTACAACAAAGTGTGCATATCCGCCACAATGATCAATCAGCAAACGACGATGTCAATTACACAATATGTATCCCACTTCCTACCCTTTTCCTTTACTTACATAAGAGGGGAGCAAGCTGCCCCTAAATATGGCTTTCCCTTCCCCCACTAACATGTGACATGTAATTTAAAAAAATGAATTATCGGCCTCGTTAAGCTACAGCATTTGGGCCTAAATACACGTATTTAAGATAAAAAAAATGTTTGGCTTATTTCAATGGATTATTACTATATTGAACAATAAATAGGCGACAAAGAGTAATCCACAAACAACAAGCCATAACTTTTAAAGTATTCAAAATAGATATTTGAAGTCTTCAGTAAAGTTATTCGCAAAAGTAAGAGCTACAAATTTGCTGAAGGCATTATTTCGATTTAATCACTTCCAAGAAAATTTGTGAAAATATCTCACTCATAGGGGGATTAATCAGCAAAAGCACAATACCAAAAGAAAGGGCATATTGCCTCCATTATATTCTCCGAAGATATTATTGACCTAAAATAAGCAGTTTTGGCGTTAATAATAGATTACATGTTTTTGGTCGTATTTCTGGCAATGGGAAATGATAAAAATCTTTCATCTGTATTTAATGTTAAATATCTCTTTTGATAATAGTCCGATTTCAACAATCTATAGCTTGTTCGAAAGGTATTCGTTAAAGCTGTCTAAAAACGTATAAATTGTTAATCTATATTGTCAATTACGGCAAATAATTCAAAATAACTGCAAAAAACGCCATTCTTACGCATTCAAACATTCATATCTTGGAAACTAAACATCAGAATCAAAAACAAATTAATAGCGTTCTTACTGTTTTTTAGTTCTTTCATTTAAAATTGGTTTGGATAAGATCGGTTCAGCCATTGCTGAGAAACACGAATGAGAATTTGACCGTTACATACACACAGACACACACACAGACATTGTCCCAAATCGTCGAGCTGAGTCGAGTGGTACATAAGACTCGGCCCTCCGGGCCTCGGAAAGCATCTTGAAAGTTTGAGCGAATTCTATACATTTCTTTTACAAGAAATGTAAAAAGGTACAAATTTCGCTAAAATGTCTCTCAAACAACTTACATTTGTAGTTCTAGGTCACCGACGGCCAAACAAACTTTCGTTGACTACATTGACCACCATAGACGGTTCCGGGAGTGCCCGGGAAAAGCGGCCATCTTTCAAAACTAGCAAACTCATATCAGTTTCTCGGAAATGGTTGGGCCGATAGTCCCAAATGATAGCTATATTATCCCCACAGATGCCTATAAAATTTCGCACGGATCGCTTATATGGTTCCGGAAATATAGACTGAACCGTCCGGTCGCATGTGAAATTCCCATATAAGCCGGAAATCAAAATTTTGTTCAATGGGGAGACTTCATGAAATTTCAGAAATCGTATTCATATTTTTGATGCCAAACATCTTTAAAATCCATGAAACGTCGAGATTTTATGTTATCACGAAAAAATATTTACCTTTTTGCCTTTCTCAATAGAAAGGTATGGCAAATTCTCTGAAAGCCGACTTTTTAACGGAGGACCGGAGGACATATACCATTCGATTCAGCTCGACGAGTGCGGCAAATGTCTGTGTGTGTGTTTTTTTTTTTTTTACAATGGAGAAGACCTTTATGTCCTAGCCCAGTACACGTGCTAACGGTAGGGTCCAATCTACCACACGGGGTGCACTGGGGGCGTGTCGACTCGAATGGTGACCAGCCATTAATACCGACTAAACTCCATTGGGCTCCGCCATCATTCCTCCCAGGAACTACCTCTCGGTATTACTTCTGGGGGGATGGCTGTACTAAGTGTACTCATTCACTCTCACTCGCGCGATCATACATCCTGTATGAGGCTTACTTGGGTGCTCTCTCAATCACACTTTGATTCGCTCTCAAACACTCCCACATGAGGCTGACTTTTGTGCTCACCTTTTACGTTCCATGCGAGGCTGACTTGTGTGCTCACCTTACTCATTCCTTGCTAGGCTTACTTTTGTGCTCGCCCTACCCATACATGTGAGGCTGACTTGGGTGCTCACCCTATCACCTGATTCACTCTCAATCGTGCCACTCTATTGTACCTTTGTCACTCCCTCTGGCATCCCATGTGGGACATTTTTCTTAGGCCCCACTTCTGACATACCATGCGAGGCTGACTTTTGTGCTCACCTTTTTCATTCCTTGCTTGCTACCAACCTGTGAGGCTGACTTTTATGCTCACCCTTAACATGCAGTGTGAGACTGACTTGGATGCTCACCCTTTCACTCCTCTGCCACGCCATGAGGCATCGATAGCTTAGTTCCAACATACTACGCTACGACCCTCCCGTCTTGGCATGAGGCAGTCCACTTATACGCCTATACACTCACTCTTCTGTCTTGCTTCGGGGTGGCTGGGTTTACCCCTTACGCGGTTGCCATTCGCTGCGCCAACCTACCTCGGCATGAACAGACCATTCACTCTCTTATTTTGCGCTTGGCCTTTTTCGCTCCAGCTAACCAATCACTAGTTAGCCGTGCCCGCCGTCTGTTGCTCGGTTCGCCAGATTACCTGTAGCCTACTGGCAATCTGGATGGTAGCAGCCGAGACTGCGTTCCACTTCTCCACCGTTTGACACATCCGCTGGATAAGGGTATCCGGGGTTGTGTCCCAGCCACAGACGTCAAGCATTGCTCTTCTTTCGACGTCGAACCGATGACATACGAACAGTATGTGTTCGGCAGTTTCATCTACACCTGGGCAGTCCGGGCAGACTGGGACCTCCGCGTGCCCGAACCTGTGGAGGTACTGACGGAAACAGCCATGGCCTGACAGGAATTGTGTCAGGTGGAAGTGAACTTCCCCATGGGGTCTTCCCACCCAGCTCGATATGCTAGGTATCAGCCGGTGGGTCCACCTACCTTTCGAGGAGTTGTCCCACTCACGCTGCCATCTGGCGACCGAGGTCACCCTGGTGCGCTCGCGGGCTCCCCTATTTCCACGTAGCTCAAAGCACTCCTCATCTTCCCGAATGACCAGCCCGACTGGCATCATGCTCGCTATCACGCAGGATGCATCGTGTGATACCGTGCGGTAGGCAGATATCACTCTGAGGCACATCACGCGGTAGGTGCTCTCCAGTTTCTGTAGGTAACTGGTTACCCTCAGTGCTCTTGACCATGACGGGCCGCCGTACCTGAGGATAGATACGGCAACGCCTGCCAGTAACCTACGTCTACTGGCGCACACCTTTGAGCTGTTGGACATCATTCTCGATAGTGCCGCAACAGCAGTCGACGCTCTCTTGCACGTATAGTCGACATGGCTGCCGAAGGTCAGCTTGTCGTCTATAATGACTCCGAGAGACTTCAGACTTCGCTGTGAAGTGATCGCGACTTCTCCCACATGGATAACTGCATGTTGTGCCGACTTGCGGTTGTTGACGATAACTACCTCCGTCTTATGATGAGCGAGCTCCAGGCCTCTCGCGCTCATCCATTCCTCCACCGTGCTAATCGCGTGTTCTGCGGTTAGTTCTACCTCAGGAATTGACTCCCCGTAGACCTCCAAGGTTACGTCGTCGGCAAAGCCGACGATCTTGACCCCAGGAGGGAACTTCAGTCTCAGAACCCCGTCATACATGAGGTTCCATAGCACCGGGCCTAGGATCGAGCCCTGCGGGACTCCGGCGGTAATCGGAACCCTTTTCTGACCGGCATCGGTCTCGTATAGCAGTACGCGGTTTTGGAAGTAACTTTCCAGGATCCGGTACAGACCCACCGGTAGGCTAAGCCGGTGTAACGAGAGCGCGATGGCATCCCAGCTTGCGCTGTTGAATGCATTCTTCACGTCAAGTGTCACTAACGCACAGTATCGAATACCTCGCCTTTTTCGTTGGATCGCTATCTCGGCAGTATTTATCACTGAGTTGAGAGCGTCCACTGTGGACTTACCCTTCCGAAAGCCAAACTGGTTGCGTGACACGCCGTCCGTACCTTCCGCGTACGGGGTTAGCCTGTTGAGGATAATCCTTTCAAACCGTTTGCCAGTCGTGTCTATCAGACAGATTGGTCTGTACGCCGATGGGTCGCCTGGCGGCTTCCCGGGCTTCGGCAACAGCACCAGTTTCTGCCTTTTCCATCTATCGGGGAAACGGCACTCGTCAAGGCATCTCTGCATAGCTAGCCTGAACATGTTCGGGTTCGCTATGATCGCTGCCTTGAGAGCGTTGTTCGGGACTCCATCCGGCCCTGGAGCTTTGTTCATTGCTAGGGATTTAGCCACTGCGAGTAGTTCTTCGTTCGTCACTGGAGCCACCATTTCGACCGTGCCCGCACTGTCTCGTAGTGCAGGTGGCCAGGGGCTTGTGGCTCGAGACGGGAAGAGTACTTCGATAATCGTTGCCAACCGGTCCGGAGACCGTTCTGGGGGTGAGGAGCCCCCTTTGGTCTTGGCCATCACAATCCGGTAGGCGTCACCCCACGGATTCGCGTTGGCACTCTCACACAGGTTGTCGAAACACGCTCTCTTGCTGCTTTTAATAGCCTTGTTAAGGGCTAATTTCGCAGCTCGAAACACTTCACGGCGGTTCTCTCTTGCATCCTCGGTGCGAGCTCTTTGCATCCTACGTCTAGCTCTGAGACAGGCTGACCGTAGAGCTGCAATCTCGGCACTCCACCAGTATACCGGGCATCTACCGTTTCTTGGCAGTGTTTTTCTCGGCATAGTGGCGTCGCACGCGCGTGATAGAACAGCTACCAGCGCATCCCCGCTTAGACTGTCGGTGTTGGCCTCCAGTCCCAGGGCCGCGGTGAAAGCTTCGCTGTCGAAGTGATTGGACTTCCACCCGCGTACCTGACAGGGATCTCCCGCCCTCGGATGCTGCACACCATAGTTGATCTTAAAGCGGATTGCTAAATGATCACTATGGGTGTAGCCTTCGTCTACCCTCCATTCCATGCCTGGAGCCAGACTCGGGCTGGCAAAGGTCAAATCAATCCACGCCTCCACTCCGTTTCTACGGAATGTACTAGCGGAGCCATCATTAGCTAGCACAGTATCGAGTTTCGCAAACGCTTCCATTAGCGCTTGACCCCTGCTATTTGTACAGCGGCTGCCCCACTCCACTGCCCAAGCGTTGAAGTCTCCCGCTATTACTACCGGTTTCCGGCCCACGAGGTCCGACGAGAGCCTGTCGATCATCTGGTAGAACTGTTCTATTGGCCACCTTGGTGGGGCGTAGCAGCTGCAATAGAACACACCATTGATCTTGGCAATCGCCACACCCTCGGCGGAGGGGTGTATTACCTCTTGAACCGGGAACCTTCCCGTTGTACAGATTGCCACCATTCCAGACCCGTCCGACACCCAATTGCCGTTGCCGGCAGGGATGCTGTACGGGTCTGATAATAGGGCGACATCTGTCCTCGACTCCGAGACCGACTGCCACAGCAGCTGTTGGGCTGCTGCACAATGGTTAAGATTTAGCTGTGTGACTCTCACGGCTTCTTCTTATTTAACTCGCCGAAGGGACACGAAGGTCCGCCCATAGCATGTTTATGGGCTTGCTTCTTAGAGGTGCAGATAAGGCACTTATATGCCTTAGTGCACCCCCGCTCTTTATGCCCCTCCTCGCCGCATCGACGACATAGCTTACTCCTGTCTAGGCCTTTGCATTCGTAAGCTTTATGGCCGGATTCTAGGCACCGATAGCACCTGTCCACTGAAGGCGGCTGGGGTATACTAATAGGGCATACCGACCAGCCGATCTTCAGCTTCCCTTTCTCGGTTACCTTTTTGGCATCCGCATTCAGTAGCCTAAGGTAGGCTACTTGGGTGCCAGAGGGTCCGTCCCTCAATCGCACAGAGGCTCGCTCGATTGTGACGCCGCATTGCTCTTTGACGGCTGCGGCGACGTCTTCTGCGGTCGCGAACTCGTCCAAGTGTTTGCACTGGAGAGTTGTTTCCGCACCTAGCGACCTGATTTGGGCGCCCTCACCAAGGACCTCTTGGGCCAAGGCCTTGTATATTGCACTTGATTGTGCGCCTCGCTTCAACACCAGGAGCATCTCTCCCGTGTTGGTGCGTCTTACGCTACGCACATCCTGCCCAAGGGCCGAGAGGCTTTCGGCCGCTTTCATCGATTTAAGGACATCGGCGTATTTGTCCTTGTCGGTTTTTAACCACAAGGCTTCGCCTCTGTCCTTGGCCTTCCTCGCAGGCCGCGGTACCTCCGGTTTCGGTGCCGGCTTTTTCTTGGTAACCAGCGTCCAGGGGTTTGAGCCCCCCTGCCCCGGTCGTGCCGGGTTGCTGGTACCATCGCTCTCAACAGCGAGGTCACTCTCGCCCTCGCTTACCTCACCCAGGCGGCGTTTGACCTTGACGGTTGCACGCCGAGTGGTGTCGGTTTTGGTACCCTCTCCTGGCGACTTCCTAGGGCGCTTCGCATTCGATGCCGTCTTGCGATTGCCCTTTCCCTTTCCCTTCGAGGGGAACTCGGTCGCCGCTCCAATCGACGTGGCTGCTCCATAGAAGGTAAAGGCCACTGTCTGTGAACCTCTATTAACCTTCTCTCTTTCCTCCCTATTGGAGGCCACTGTCTGGGTTTCTCTGTCGGGCCTCTCCCGACATTCCACCCTCTCAACATATGCCTGCTGTTCCTGTCTTGCGACACGAACAGCTTTCCGGAGCTCCAGAAGGCTCAACTTCAACTCCTTGGCTATGTTCTGCTTTGCGCTAGCGAAGTCGATTATAGCATCGAGTTGCTTCGCTACTTTGCGCATCGCAGCTATTGGCCCCTCCGATGCATTGGTAGGGGTATTGCCTACCGCTGCTGGGGGGTCACTGGTGCTTTCGAGTACAGCACTCATCGTTCCACTACTCTCCCCACGGGAGGAGACCTCGCCAAACCACCTCTTGCGAAGGGGTTTGGCACCTCCGTCTGTTTATTTTTATTTTTATTTTGCTCCATGAAAATTCCCACGAGTAGCGCGAGAAATATATGTCCGCCACGCCAGAGCTCCGCATTAGCGTGGTAAGGGACGCTTACTGTGGGGGTTGCCCAGGTACCCCACAGGCTCCGTTAACGATCGAGCATCTTTTTCACCCCCTCGATCACTCATCCCTCGGCACGGGTCGCTTCACGCCTTGGAATTGGGGTTATGCTCTACCTTGCTTTACGTGGTGATCTCGGCCCGGATCATCACAACCATCCTCCTTTACCAGGGCTTTGGACCTGTAGCTCTGGATCTCAATAGTTCCATGTACGTATGTTATTACAGACATGCTACTATTGGGATCCGTCATTCGCTAGCGGAGTTAAATGTCTGTGTGTGTATGTATGTATGTGTATGTGTGTGTATATGTGCGTCTGTGTATATGTACGCGAACACAATCTCACTCACTTTTCTCAGAGATGGCTGAACCGATTTTCACAGACTTAGTCCCAAATTAAAGGTGCAACGTGAATGTATAATGGTGAAAATTTTTCCAAAATGTGACCACAACTGCTTCGATTTGTACTACTAGGTCACTAACAGCCATTCAAAGTCTCTTTGGTCACATTGGCCAACATCATCGGTTCCGGAAGTCCCGACGGAAGTATCCAAATTCAGAATAACAGTCACATCGGTTTCTCGGAGATGGCTAGACCGAATCAACCAAACTTAGTCTCAAATGAAAGAGGTTGCGTCCCCGTAAATGGCTATTAAATTTTATCCCGATCCGACTTCTGGTTCCAGAGTTACGGGTTAGGGCGTGCGATCACATAGTAAATTGTGATTCAAACCGATACTCCGATGAAAGCAAAAAAGGTAAAACATTCGCTAAAATATTTCTCAAATAACGTAAATTTGTAGTTCTAGGTCACCGACGGCCAAACAAACATTCGTTGACTACATTGACCACCATAGACGGTTCCGGAAGTGCCCGGGAAAGGCGGTCATCTTCCAAAACTAGCAAACTCATATCAGTTTCATCTTAGTCCCAAATGATAGCTATATTATCCCCACAGATGTCTATAAAATTTCGCACGGATCGCTTATATGGTTCCGGAAATATAGACTGAACCGTCCGGTCACTTATGAAATTCCCATATAAGCCGGAACTCAATTTTTTTTCAAAATGAAATTTCAGAAATCGAATTCGTATGTATGATGCCAAACATCTTTAAAATGCATGAAACGTCAAGATTTTATGTAACCACGAAAATTTTTTTTTGTAAAAATCGACTTTTTGGGACTGCCCATTTCGCACCTTTTTGCCTTTCTCATATAGAAAGGTTATGCAATCACTCTGAAAAATGACAACGTAATCCCGGCCCGGAGGGCCGAGTGTCATATCCCATTCGACTCAGTTCGTCGAGATCGGAAAAAGTCTGTCTGTGTGTGTATGTGTGTAGGTATGTGTGTGTATGTGCGTGTATGTGTGTGTATGTATGTGCGTATGTGTCAAATAATGTCACTCATTTTTCTCAGAGATGGCTGGACCGATTTGCCCAAACTTAGTCTCAAATGAAAGGTGCAACCTTCCCATCGGCTGCTATTGAATTCTGGATCGATCGGAATTCTGGTTCCGAAATTACGGGTTTCAGAGTGCGGCCACACAGAAATTTCTCATATAAACTATAGGAAAAATTAAAAATAGAATTTTTATTTTTGATGTTAAATGTGTTCAAGGTGCATGAAACGTCGAGATTTGATGCAAACTCGAAAAAAAATTTGACGACGATTCACTTTTTTGGATTTTGGCACATTTTTGCCTTTCTCATATAGAAAGGTTATGCAATCACTCTGAAAAACGTCAACCTAATCCCGGCCAAATTTTTTTTTCGACTCGCATAAGGTTTCTGGATTTTAACAGGGGCGTAGTTGATGGTTTACGGAGAGAGGTTACACCTCCCCTCTACTGTTCACTCCTCTCCTTTAAAAATCTCCTTAAATCACCCCTCAGACCACCACCCCATCCAGCCCTCATACCCCTCCCTTTCAACCCCATCATTTTTAAACCACCACTATATCACAAAGCATACCAATTTAAGCTGGGGAGTCGTTTGTTCATGGGACTTTCGCCCTCCTCACATACCCACCCCCGCATGACAAAATGAGTTAGCAAGCAGATAACATTGATCTAATGCTGATTAGGCTAATGAAGTACGATATTTTTTTATTTCAAGTGTTTCACCGTCGACGCGTAGCTCATCAAGTTCGTTGCTGGCAAGCTATTGTGTATAAGTGCAAAGTGTACTAAGAATGTAATTGACATTTTCACAATTATGTTGAACATAAAAAGCCTCCGTGCCATAGTTTAGAGAAATGAGAAAGGCCTAATGGCACCGCTAGGTGGATTTAAACAGGTTTTTCAATGTAATATCAGACTAACAAATATCTCACTATGATGAAATTCTGCAATGCATGTATAAAGGTGAAATTTTTCCAAAATGTGACCACAACTGGTTGGAATTGTAGTACTAGGTCACTAGCAGTCATTCAAAGTCTCTTTGGCCACATTGGCCACCATAATCGGTTCCGGAAGTCCCGGCGGAAGTATCCAAATTCAGAATAGCAGTCTCATCGGTTTCTCGAAAATGGCTTTACCGATTCGACAAAACTTAGTCTCAAATGAAAGGTGGTTCATTCCCGTAAATAGCTAATAAATTTCATCCCGATCCTATTTCCGGTTCCAGAGTTACGGGTTGTGATGTGCGGTCACAAAGCCGTTTCCGATTCAAACTGATACTCTGTTGAATGCCAAAAGGTAAAAATTTCGCTAAAATGTCTGCCAAACAACTTAAATTTGTAGTTCTAAGTCACTGACGGCTAACTGAAGTTTCGTTGACTTCATTGACCACCATAGACGGTTCCGGAAGTGCCCTGGAAAAGTGGCCACCTATTAAAATTGACAAACTTGCACCATCTTACTAGGGTTGGTTGGACTGAATTTTACAAACTTAGTCCCAAATGATAGGTATATTATCCCCATAGACGTCTATAAAACTTAGTACGGATCGCTTATATGGTTCCGGGAATACAGAGTGAACTGTCCAGTCACATACGAAATTCCAGTATAAGCCGGAACTAAACTTTTTTTTTTCAAAGGGGAGACCCCATAAAATTTTAGAAATCAAATTCGTATTTTTGATGCCAAATGTCCCTAAAATGTATGAAACGTCAAAATTTTATGCAAGCTCATAAACAATTTCGACTTTTTGGTGTTTAACCGATTTTGTACCTTTTTGCCGTTCTCAATAGAAAGGTATTGCAATTGCTCTGAAAACCGACTTTTTAACGGAGGCCCGGAGGGCCCAGTGACATATACCATTCGATTCAGCTCGACGAGTTCGGCAAATGTCTGTGTGTGTTTTTTTTTACAATGGAGAATACATTTACGTACTAACCCAGTACACGTGCTATTAGAATATGCCAAGCTACCACACGGGGTGTACTGGGGGCGTGTCGTGCTCGAATGGTGACGCTGCCATTAATACCGACTAAACTCCATTGGGCTCCGCCATCGTTCCTCCCAGGAACTACCTCTCGGTATTACTTCTGGGGGGATGGCTGTACTAAATGTACTCATTCACTCTCACTCACGCGTTCATACGTCCTGTATGAGGCTTACTTGGGTGCTCTCTCAGTCACACCTTGATTCACTCTCTAACACTCCACATGAGCCTTACTTTTGTCAACAGTTGTTACGGCATTTAATTAGCAAGGGACTGGAAGGGGAAGTATATTTTTCAATATTTAGAGCCATAGTACTCAAGGGAGAGCAAGGAGTGGAAGGGAGAAAGTTTAGAAAAGCGTGGAAGGATCATATATACAAGCTTAGAGCTCACCGGCGACTTAACTTTTGTCTGCTACCGTAGGAGTCAGGGTCTTTTGGCATTAGAAATGCGAATCATCGAATGAGTCTACGGCATGTCCGGACTTACTTTTGTGCTCACCTTTTTCGTTCCTTGCGAGGCTGACTTGTGTGCTCGCTTTTTCATTCCTTCCTAGGCTTACTTTTGTGCTAGCCTTTAACATACCATGTGAGGCTGCCTTGGATGCTCACCCTATCACCTGGTTCACTCTCAATTGTACCATTCTATTACACCCATGTCGCTCCCCCTGGCATCCCATGTGGGACATTTTTCTTAGGCCCCACTTCTGGCATACCATCTGAGGCTTATTTGGGTGCTCACCGTTTTCATACCTTGTGAGGCTGACTTTTGTGCTCACCTCTAACATACCATGTGAGGCCGACTTTTGTGCTCACCCTTAACCTACCGCGTGAGACTGACTTGGATGCTCATCCTTTCGCTCCTCTGCCACGCCACGAGGCATCGATAGCTAAGTCCCAACATACTACGCTACCCTCCCATCTTGGCACGAGGCAGTCCACATATACGACTATACACTTGCTCTTCTGTCTTGCTTCGGGGTGGCTGGGTTTACCCCTTACGCGGTTGCCAGTCGCTGCACCAAACCTGCCTCAGCATGAACATACCATTCACTCACTTTTCTGCGCTTGGCCTTTTTCGCTCCAACTAACCAATCACTAGTTAGTCGTACCCGTCGTCTGTTGCTCGGTGCGCCAAATTCCCTGTAGCCTACAGGCAATCTGGGTGGTTGCAGTCGAGACTGCGTTCCACTTCCCCACCGATTGACACATCCCCTGAATAAGGGTATCAGGGGTTGTGTCCCAGTCGCAGACGTCAAGCATTGCTCTTCATTCGACGTCGAAACGAGGACATACGAACAGTATGTGTTCGGCAGTTTCGTCTACACCTGGGCAGTAAGGGCAGGCAGGGACCTCCGCGTACCCGAACCTGTGGAGGTACTGTCGGGCCTAGAATCGAGCCCTGTGGGACTCCGGCGGTAATCGGAACCCTTTTCTGACTGGCATCGGTCTCGTATAGCAGTACGCGGTTCTGGAAGTAGCTTTTCAGGATCTGGTACAGACCCACCGGTAGGCTAAGTCGGTGTAACGAGAGCGTAATGGCATCCCACCTTGCGCTGTTGAATGCGTTCTTCACATCAAGTGTCACTAACGCACAGTATCGAATGCTTCGCCTTTTTCGTTGGATCGCTATCTCGGCAGTCTTTATCACTGAGTTGATAGTGTCCACGGTGGACTTACTCTTCCGAAAGCCAAACTGGTTGTTTGAAAGGCCGTCCGTACCTTCTGCGTACGGGGTTAGCCTGTTGAGGATGATCCTCTCAAGCAATTTGCCAGTCGTGTCGATCAGACAGATTGGTCTGTACGCCGATGGGTCGCCTGACGGCTTCCCGGGCTTCGGCAACAACACCAATTTCTGCCTTTTCCGTCTTTCGGGGAAGCGGCACTCGTCAAGGCATCTCTGCATAGCTAGCCTGAACATGTTCGGGTTCGCTATGATCGCGGCCTTGAGAGCGCTGTTTGGAACTCCATCCGGCCCTGGAGCTTTGTTCATTGCTTGGGAATTAGCTACTGCGAGTAGTTCTTCATTCGTCAATGGAGCCACCATTTCGGCTGTGCCCGCACTGTCTCGTGGTGCAGGTGGCCATGGGAGTGTGGCTCGAGACGGGAAGAGTTCTTCGATAATCGTCGCCAACCGGTCCGGAGACCGTTCTGGGGGTGAAGAGCCCCCTTTGGTCTTAGCCATCACGATTCTGTAGGCGGATTCGCGTTGGCACTCTCACACAGGTTGTCGAAACACGCTCTCTTGTTGCTTTTAATGGCCTAGTTAAGGGCTAGTTTCGCAGCTCGAAACACTTCACGACGATTCTCTCTTGCATCCTCGGTGCGGGCTCTTTGCATCCTACGTCTAGCTCTGTGGCAGGCTGATCGTAGAGCTGCAATCTCGGCACTCCACCAGTATACCGGGCATTTGCCGTTTCTTGGCAGGGTTTTCTTCGGCATAGTGGCGTCGCACGCGCTTGGTAGAACAACTACCGGCGCATCCCCGCTTAGACTGTCGGTGTTGGCCTCCAGTCCCAGGGCCGCGGTGAAAGCTTCGCTGTCGAAGTGATTGGACTTCCACCCGCGCACCTGACAGGGATCTCCCGTCCTCATATGCTGCACACCATAGTTGATCCTAAAGCGGATTGCCAAATTATCCCATATAAGCCGGAACACAAAATTTTTTTCAAAGGAGGAACCCCATGAAATTTCAGAAATCGAATTCGTATTTTTGATGCCAACACCTTTAAAATGCATGAAACGTCGAGATTTTATGTTATCTCGAAAAACATTTTTTTATGAAAATCGCCTTTTTGGGACTTTTTTTTCAATTCAATATTACCGTGGCTGTTTTTTCCTTTGAAAAATTTTAGAACTCGAAAAATGATTTCTTTTTTGTATATAGTCATGTCGTCTATAATAAAAATGTAATATATACATTTGAAAGCTTTTAATGAATGTCAACAACGCAAAAATTCGCGTGTTCATGATTGAGAAAGGCACAATTGCACCGCTAGGTGGATTAAACCAGGTTTTACTTTATGTCGCAACGTTTGGCGGAGAACCGGGGACCTACGGTTGTTGGAAGGAAAGGCCACTCTCGGATTCAAATTGTGTGTCCTTTGTACCACCTGGAAATCAACTTTTTGGAAGGATTAATTCTAGTTTAATTTACTTGACGGAGATCACGGCCGTCCTCTGTGGACCGGGATATTGCAATTAGTGCTGGGTAATCGGATTCTGCGTGTACCTCTTAATATACAAGGCTTCTCGTATGCTGTTTTGCGGTCGATTCATTTGAATACGCCAATTTTGAAGCTGTCTAACCTGATTTTTCGAGCTGGTTACGGAAGTAGTGGACGTGCTCCTAGACACCCCCCCGTTTTTGGCTGTCGTACATACGCCCACAGGAATCTGTTCTTTTTGAAATACTTAAATTATCAGGCCTCATACACTGGCTCACCAGGTGAGTACCTATCCATTTAAATAAAGTTTCCATAGAAGGTGCTCCTCTTGGATTATATTTACAGTCGGATTTTTGGAGTGAACAAATTTCGGTACTGGTTCGCAATCTGATTGCTGAAGCTACATTGGTAAGGGAAGGCTCGCCAGGTGAGTACCTGTCCATTCAAATCAAGTTTCCCGTGGAAGGTGCTCCCCTTGGCTCATATTTACAGCCGCCTGTCACACCACCTGGAATAGGAAAAAAGCTGAAGATGAATATCCACGCACAGGATGGCATCATCGACTTTCTTCAACGTACGGAGAGATTTTTAAAGAGCAGCGAGTACTTGGATGAGGACTAAGTCAAATTCCGATTGGAGAAACTTGAAGTTAAATGAGACGAATTCGAAGAAGTGCAGTCTGAGATCGAAGGCTGCGAGGAATATGAAAGTAATGTGGATGAGCATCGGAAAATAAGGGCAGATTTCGAAGAAAGGTAGTTTGAGGTACGGGCAGGATTGGTAAAAAAGTTGCCCCGCCAAGCAATGCAGGTGACCGCACAGAATTCTAGCGACTTTGTTGACCCGGCCAACGTAAACACATATGTACGATTGCCGCAAATAATTTTCCGGAGTTTGATGGAAACTATGAAAACTGGCTTCCTTTTCATGATACGTTCTGAGCCCTGATAGATTCTTCCCCACGGTTGAGCAACATTCAAATTCCACTATTTGCGAGCTTTTCTCAAGGGTGATGCACTTAGGTTAGTCGATTCTTTTCCGATGAGTGATGCGAACTATGGGGTTGCTTCGGAAGGCTTGGTTTCGAGGTTCTCCAACCGTTATCTACTGAAGAAGCGTCACCAAAATGCGCTTTTCGAGTATCCAAAGATAAAGAAAGCTTCTGCGGCGGGATTGCACGATTTGATCGACTGCTTTGAGCGAAATACGCAGATTTTGGACCAGTTAGGGGAAGCAACGAGTGGCCATGTTGACACACTTGATGGTCTCGAAGCTTTGTGACAGTACTCAAATGCAGTGGGAAGAGCATGTGTCGCAGAACGATGAGCCGTCCTTCAGGATGTTAAGTGACTTTCTTAAAACGCAAACTCGAGTGTTGGATGCAGTGTTGGTGGATCAGCGAATTCCAAGTTCGAGTAGTGCGCCTTCGGATACTTATGGCAAGGTTCATCCGTTGAAGCTTTCGGTCAACACGGCAACTGAAACGGCTGGTCCAAACTACTTGGCGTGCAGTGAGCAACATTTTCTGTCACGACGTCCTAGCTTCAACGATCTGCCTGTCGATGAGCGGGTGCAGTTAACTAAATCGAAGCGGCTTTGCAGTAATTGTTTAGGGCGAAATCATCTGGCTCGGGATAGCCCCTCCAAATATCGCTGTCGGACCTGTTTCAAAAAACACCACACCCTTCTTCATCCTGGATTTTCTGGATCTGGCGTAGGCGCAGCCCCGACAGCCAATCAAAATGTCAGCGCACCCGACCCGTTAGCTACCACTGTTGCGTCGAACTCTGGTGAATCGGTTTCTAGTTCGGTGGCAGCAATTTCTTCAAATATGGCGGGTTATTCAAAATCGCACGTATTTCTGCTTACGGTTATGTTGAAAATAAGAAACAATTTGGGTAGGCGTTACTAGATTCTGGATCACAGGCTAACTTGATGTCTGAAAGACTCTGCCAGCTACTGATGCTAGCAAGACGTGACAAAAGGGTGGAGACTGTCGGAATCGGGCATACTCGGCGACAAACTGCGTATGAGGTGTCAGCGAACATTTCTTCAAGAGTTCGGGATTACTCTATGGCAATGGATTTTCTGGTTTTGGGGCAGGTTACAGATAACCAGCCATCTACATCTCGTCCATTGGGAAATTGGAAGCCACCACAGGAGATGGATCTGGCTGATCCCGAATTCTATGTTTCTGGTGCTATAGACTTGGTACTGGGCTCGCAGTTCTTTTATGATTTTCATCTACTCGATGGTGGCCGGCTTCAGATTCGCAAGATTAACAAAGAATTGCCAGTTTTCGTCAATACAGTGTTTGGTTGGGTCGCTACTGGCGAAACGAACTTTTGTGATAATGCCGGGAAGGTTAGCTGTCACTTGGCTTTGGCGGATCCGCTGGATAAGGCTATTGAGAAGTTCTGGATTATCGAAGAGCTTCCAGAAAAACCGCTGCACTCACAGGAGGAAGAAGATTGCGAGACTCACTTCCAGAATACGATCACCCGAGAAGAAACGGGAAGATACGTAGTACGATATCCAAAACGATTAGAACGGGAAATGTTTTCGGCAGTGCAGTCACGTAAGAATTTGCGTCGATTCTAACTTATCTTCGCCGACGTTTCCATCCGTGGTTGGGATCTTCTTCAGGGCTTGACAATATTCGACAATGTCACGGTTCGTTTTGCATACGGGAAACTGTCAGGTCTGAGAGGGTTAACATTTCCCGTTCTTACAATTTCCACAGTTGAAAAGAAACAATTTACCCAAAACGATTAGGTTTTCATAAGCTGGTTGGTGGATCAAAGAGCGCAGCTTGGCGAAGATTTGAACAAATAAAGACGACTTGAATGAAACGCTGATTTACGGAAGCATTACGACGACTTCATGCAAGAGTAAATCGTTTTGGAGCATATGAAGCTTGTTGGAACAGCGGACGAGGTTCCGAAAGCTCATGGATCGGTTTGTTATCTTCCCCATCATCCCGTCTTCAAGGAATCTAGCTCAACGACGAAGGTACGGGTGGTGTTAGATGGATCAGCCAAAACATCCACCAACCATTCTCTGAACGATGCACTTCTTACCGGACCGATGATTCAAGACGAACTCTTCGATCTCATGCTTCGTTTCCGTAAGTATGCTGTTGCGCTGGTCGCAGATATGGAGAAAATGTACCGACAGATTCGCATACATCACGAAGACATACCTCTACAGCGGATTTTGTGGTGCTTTGACCCTTCGGAACCGGTCAAAATCTACGAACTTCAGACGGTCATATACGGGTTGGCTCTGTCGTCCTTTCTCGCCACCAGGGTGCTGAAGCAGCTCACAAGGTCGTCAAACGGTGGGATAACAAAATTCTCACAAGTTTGCGAACAGATCTAGCCGAGAAAACATTGCCCTAAAAATGAATAGTTGATCGGAAATTAGCCCCAATACGACTAATCTGAGTAGTATCTATGATCACGGGTCAATACGTATTGAAAATTCGCCGCGTTTGTTTTTATGAACCTAATTTCAACCTCCGTTATTGCTAACAAGCCCGTGCATCAAGTTAACAGTCCTTTATATTTCCCTTCAGTGTTCGTTATTATCGCTCGTATACTTGTATTCCACAAACAATCCGATATGGGAAATAAGAAATACTTTCCTTGATTTATAACATCTCGCGCTATTTTTGCCTGTTTAATGTGTTATCACACGGTAGTTTTCAAGCCAATAAATATACCTTTGAGAAGAAGTAGCGAATTCTGTCCAAATACTGTTGCAATGAATAGTGATCCGGCCCATTACGCAGATAAGATTAGCTTTTCTAGGCAATACTCCCACGGTCGGCTGTGTGGAGTTCAAATTGCTTTTGTTTAGCGAACGGTAGCCGGCTGCCCAGAGTTTAAAAAAACCAAAAACTAAACAAGATCTTCTCTTTTTCGAGTGATCGTGCACTCGAAGACTAACTAAACAGCTGCCTAATAAAATATACTTTATAGGTCGCATCGCTTGCTTGGAGCAAATCCTAGATACCCTTCCAAACTACAAACTCTGCGACACCTATGGAAGAGTCTGATGAATTGTCGTCCTTCCGTTAAGTAGGTGGAGCATCAACACCTCCTGTCTACCTCATCCATTATCCTTCCCCGTGAACGATGGAGATGGGGGCGGCCGGCAATGATGGCTATCATGCTGTTGAGGTTTTAATATGGGTCGGATTGGTATGAATTCCTACTTACCATTTCCTAAGCAACTCTTATTAGATAATCAGCAGTCAAACATGATGAAGTCAGTGTGTAATCCGTCAAAATCATCGTCACAACGCAACGCAACGCAGCCAGGGTGCTGAAGCAGCTCACAACAGATTTTGAAGGTATATACAGTAGGGGGCTCGAGCTGTATCGGAGGATTTTTACATGGTCGACTTCCTATCCGGGGCAAACTCTGTCGAATATGCCATGAAACTACGGGACGAAGTTCAATCGCTAATGGCTAAAGGTGGTTTTCAATTAAGGAAATAGAACTCCAACCGACGAGAAGTATTGAATGATCAACCACCAGAAGCACTAGGGGGAAAGGCTGCGCTGCATTTCGAACCGAAGCAGAGAGTGAAGACGTTAGGGGTTGCCTGGGAGCCTGAGCCAGATGAACTCTGCATCGACGTGCAACCAGTGGACGACGACGGGCATTGGACAAAGCGGAAGATCTTCTCGGCGATAGCAAAGCTTTATGACCCACTAGGGCTCGTCTCCCCTGTTGCATGGGCGAAAATTCGGCTGCAACATCTATGGTTGACATCTACTGGCTCGGACGATCCTGTACCGCAAGAAATTGAGTCGCGATGGTCGGACTTCTACAGGCAGCTTCCTGTACTGCAAGGATTCAGAACACCCCGTTTCATGTTTTTGTCTGGTACATTGACGGCTCAATTTCACGTTTTCTGCGATGCATCGGAGGTCGGATATGGTGCATGCATCTATGCTCGGTCGACCGGCAAGGAAGGACAAATCAAGGTGGAGTTGATTGCATCGAGATCTCGCGTTGCCCCATTGAAACGGCTGTCGTTACCACGTCTGGAGCTGTGTGCTGCACTTTTGGGGGTTAAACTTTACTCTAATGTTTCCGTTGCGTTGAGAATGCTTGCTGGTTCTGGTCTGACTCGATGGTGACTTTGCCTTGGATACGAGCCCCACCCAACACTTGGTATACGTTCGTCGGCAACCGCACATCGGAGATACAACTACTCACGGACACAGCTGGAATTATGTTAAGGGATCTGAACACCCGGCGGATTACGTTTCTCGCGGTATGCTACCGGACAAATTCACCCAGAACAAAAATTGGCGGTGCGGTTCGCCCTGGCTTATAAATGACGATCAATGGCACCGAAGTTCTACGCTAGACATCCCATCTGAATAAATACTGGAGCGTAGAAAATAGGTAGTGGTACTGCAAAATATTCCGGACCCGGACCCATTATTCGAACGATATTCATCATACTGGCGCCTTGTTCGCGTTACCGCATATGCACTACATTTTGTCCACCACTGTCGTTCGAAAAATAACCACAAATCGCAATTGTTCCTATCCACAAAAGAATTAGCTAAGGAAGCGTTAGCAAAAGCAGTACAGCAGAAGGAGTTCACGCAAGAGTTGAAAGATATGAAAGGTATGGAGGCAGTATCACGTCAGTCATCACTAAAACTGCTTCGGCCATTTCTAGATGAAAAGGGAATAATTCGTCTCTGGGGTGTATTCATTCCGACGAGAGCTACCATACCAAGCATCCCATAGCCTTACCTAGCAAACACCCATTACCTCGCCTCATCGCAGTGCATTTTCACAACCTGAATTTTCACTCTTGTCCCCGCATGACATTATCTGCAATACGTCAAGAATTTTGGCCTGTTATGGGAATGGATCTAGCTAAGGCCGTTTATCGCAACTGCCACAACTGCTTCCGCCACCACCCTGTACCTATAACCCAACCTCAAGGGCGACTGCGTAAAGCCCGTGTAGTCCCCAGTCGCCCTTTTGCTACCACTGGTGTGGATTATTGCGGCCCAGTATATCTTCAACCAACCCACCGGCGTGCCGCCTCGCGATTGCTTATTCATAGCTGTATTTGTTTGTTTCGCAACAAAAGTAGTCCATCATCTTGTGTGCGATCTATCGACGGATGCCTTCATCGCAGCACTACGCCGCTTCATCGCCCGACGAGGGATACCAGCAGAAATTCATTCCGACAACGGCACGAATTTCCAGGGTGCAAAAACCAAAATCAACGAACTCTACAACACCTTCAGTAACCAGCGAAACCAGCAAAGCATCGTTGATGAATGCAGCCTTCGAGGAATAGCTTGGCATTTCATCCCTCCAAAAGCACCGAATTTCGGAGGACTATGGGAAGCAGCTATAAAAACGATCGGCAGCGTTCAATTGTTCTTTGAAGATTTCGCTACTGTTCTCACAACAAATCGAGGACAATATGAACACTCGTCCACTTACTCCTCTTTCTGAGGACCCAACCGAACTAGATGTTCTAACTCCTGGTCACTTTCTCATCGGTTCATCGCATAGCTGCTTGCCTGATCCATATTACACTAACATTCCAGTAAACCGGTTACGCCACTACCAACAGTTGTAGAATCTGGTGCAAAATCACTGGAATAGATAGAAAAAGGAGTGTCTCACTGAACTAAACAATCAAAAGAAAACAACCGCATCACCCGTCGAAATTTGTGTTGGTCAAATCGTTCTGCTCTTTAATGAAAACAAACCGTTAATATCTTGGCCGCTTGGCAGCATAG
Organism: Topomyia yanbarensis; assembly: GCF_030247195.1. NCBI lineage: Eukaryota > Metazoa > Arthropoda > Insecta > Diptera > Culicidae > Topomyia > Topomyia yanbarensis. The sequence goes on from NC_080672.1 coordinate 179,439,964, forward strand.
AAAAAAATTCGCCTGGAAAGGATAACGTCGTCCGTCTAGTGACCATCAGGACCAAAACCGGAATATACACACGTCCAGCATCAAAAAATATGGCCCCTGCCGTTCAATCGAGAGATCTGCCTCACCACAAAGTGAACCATAATATTGGAGATATCTTGGAGTATCACTAAATGTATTTCGAACATTATAAATTTGAAAACACAAATTTAGGTGGCCGGCAATGTTTACGATTAGTGCGCAGATAGACGAGATAACTGTTACACACAAAAATCCTCACCAAACAGTTAGGTAGGCCATATATATGATGTTAGCCCGATGCATGAGGCCAAGAGCCAGAAATCTGAAGGTGAAAACTTTACCTACACACACACTATCGCCTCCACTTACTAGTTCTGTTGTTAATCCGTCAGTCTCTTATCTTCATTGCACTAGGTCGGTCACCGGTATACCATCCTATAGGATTAAAATTTGTAATTAATTTAAGTTGGATAGCTAAAAAGTGCAATAGATTAATGAAGAGTGAAATATAAACTGAGTTTTAGTGAAGTTAAAAAAGCGTGTTTTCTTACTTCGAACAATTGGTCGTCGGCTACACACCTAGAAAAAATCGTGTAAATTTACGTCTCCTGACCCTGACATATGCGAGCATCAAAAATGACTTAGTTTTACGTTTGATTTTGATTTTACACGACGTTGAATTTCGTAAATCACGTAATTTTACTGCAGATATAGCGTTGGTTATAGATGGCAGTAAGTGTAATGTTATGTCAGTGCGCATGTAAAATAAATGTTTCGTGTAAAATTAAACGGAACACGGTTATGTTTCGTCATTTCGTGAATTACGGGTTGTTAAATTGTGGCATATTTGCAATTACATCAGCGATAAAATTCATATTTTTTGTGTATAGTTGTACCTGGAGATTCCACAGATCCGGCCGCAGGGCAATTTCGGTGAAACACGGTGGTAAAGTCACAACAGGTGTCTTCAGACGCTAGGGCATTGCAATTTTTTTAATTCTCAAAGCCCTCCCCTCTCATATTCTGACAAATGTCAAAGTAAGCTCAGATGCCAAATTTCACATCATTTGGACAGTTCTAGACTACCGCCCATTTCGCATGAAATTTTTGAAATTGGAAAAATATATTAAATGCTAATGTAAAAATGTAAAAAATCTCAGAAATCGAACGGAACCTTTTTGACCTTTGTCCGAATACGAGAAGTTGGGGTTATAGGGCCTTTTGTCATTCATATTAAATTTTATCATTTTCTCGTGCATATATCTCTATTATTCTTTTATTTCTGCGATGCATCGGAGGTCGGATATGGTGCATGCATCTATGCTCGGTCGACCGGCAAGGAAGGACAAATCAAGGTGGAGTTGATTGCATCGAGATCTCGCGTTGCCCCATTGAAACGGCTGTCGTTACCACGTCTGGAGCTGTGTGCTGCACTTTTGGGGGTTAAACTTTACTCTAATGTTTCCGTTGCGTTGAGAATGCTTGCTGGTTCTGGTCTGACTCGATGGTGACTTTGCCTTGGATACGAGCCCCACCCAACACTTGGTATACGTTCGTCGGCAACCGCACATCGGAGATACAACTACTCACGGACACAGCTGGAATTATGTTAAGGGATCTGAACACCCGGCGGATTACGTTTCTCGCGGTATGCTACCGGACAAATTCACCCAGAACAAAAATTGGCGGTGCGGTTCGCCCTGGCTTATAAATGACGATCAATGGCACCGAAGTTCTACGCTAGACATCCCATCTGAATAAATACTGGAGCGTAGAAAATAGGTAGTGGTACTGCAAAATATTCCGGACCCGGACCCATTATTCGAACGATATTCATCATACTGGCGCCTTGTTCGCGTTACCGCATATGCACTACATTTTGTCCACCACTGTCGTTCGAAAAATAACCACAAATCGCAATTGTTCCTATCCACAAAAGAATTAACCGAAGCTAAGGAAGCGTTAGCAAAAGCAGTACAGCAGAAGGAGTTCACGCAAGAGTTGAAAGATATGAAAAGTATGGAGGCAGTATCACGTCAGTCATCACTAAAACTGCTTCGGCCATTTCTAGATGAAAAGGGAATAATTCGTCTCTGGGGTCGTATTCAACATTCCGACGAGAGCTACCATACCAAGCATCCCATAGCCTTACCTAGCAAACACCCATTACCTCGCCTCATCGCAGTGCATTTTCACAACCTGAATTTTCACTCTTGTCCCCGCATGACATTATCTGCAATACGTCAAGAATTTTGGCCTGTTATGGGAATGGATCTAGCTAAGGCCGTTTATCGCAACTGCCACAACTGCTTCCGCCACCACCCTGTACCTATAACCCAACCTCAAGGGCGACTGCGTAAAGCCCGTATAGTCCCCAATCGCCCTTTTGCTACCACTGGTGTGGATTATTGCGGCCCAGTATATCTTCAACCAACCCACCGGCGTGCCGCCTCGCGATTGCTTATTCATAGCTGTATTTGTTTGTTTCGCAACAAAAGTAGTCCATCATCTTGTGTGCGATCTATCGACGGATGCCTTCATCGCAGCACTACGCCGCTTCATCGCTCGACGAGGGATACCAGCGGAAATTCATTCCGACAACGGCACGAATTTCCAGGGTGCAAAAACCAAAATCAACGAACTCTACAACACCTTCAGTAACCAGCGAAACCAGCAAAGCATCGTTGATGAATGCAGCCTTCGAGGAATAGCTTGGCATTTCATCCCTCCAAAAGCACCGAATTTCGGAGGACTATGGGAAGCAGCTATAAAAACGATCGGCAGCGTTCAATTGTTCTTTGAAGATTTCGCTACTGTTCTCACAACAAATCGAGGACAATATGAACACTCGTCCACTTACTCCTCTTTCTGAGGACCCAACCGAACTAGATGTTCTAACTCCTGGTCACTTTCTCATCGGTTCATCGCATAGCTGCTTGCCTGATCTATATTACACTAACATTCCAGTAAACCGGTTACGCCACTACCAACAGTTGTAGGATCTGGTGCAAAATCACTGGAATAGATAGAAAAAGGAGTGTCTCACTGAACTAAACAATCAAAAGAAAACAACCGCATCACCCGTCGAAATTTGTGTTGGTCAAATCGTTCTGCTCTTTAATGAAAACAAACCGTTAATATCTTGGCCGCTTGGCAGCATAGAAAAAAATTCGCCTGGAAAGGATAACGTCGTCCGTCTAGTGACCATCAGGACCAAAACCGGAATATACACACGTCCAGCATCAAAAATATGGCCCCTGCCGTTCAATCGAGAGATCTGCCTCACCACAAAGTGAACCATAATATTGGAGATATCTTGGAGTATCACTAAATGTATTTCGAACATTATAAATTTGAAAACACAAATTTAGGTGGCCGCAATGTTTACGATTAGTGCACAGATAGACGAGATAACTGTTACACACAAAAATCCTCACCAAACAGTTAGGTAGGCCATATATATGATGTTAGCCCGATGCATGAGGCCAAGAGCCAGAAATCTAAAGGTGAAAACTTTACCTACACACACACACTATCGCCTCCACTTACTAGTTCTGTTGTTAATCCGTCAGTCTCTTATCTTCATTGCACTAGGTCGGTCACCGGTATACCATCCTATAGGATTGAAATTTGTAATTAATTTAAGTTGGATAGCTAAAAAGTGAAATAGATTAATGAAGAGTGAAATATAAACTGAGTTTTAGTGAAGTTAAAAAAGCGTGTTTTCTTACTTCGAACAATTGGTCGTCGGCTACACACCTAGAAAAAAATCGTGTAAATTTACGTCTCCTGACCCTGACATATGCGAGCATCAAAAATGACTTAGTTTTACGTTTGATTTTGATTTTACACGACGTTGAATTTCGTAAATCACGTAATTTTACTGCAGATATAGCGTTGGTTATAGATGGCAGTAAGTGTAATGTTATGTCAGTGCGCATGTAAAATAAATGTTTCATGTAAAATTAAACGGAACACGGTTATGTTTCGTCATTTCGTGAATTACGGGTTGTTAAATTGTGTCATATTTGCAATTACATCAGCGATAAAATTCATATTTTTTGTGTATAGTTATACCTGGAGATTCCACAGATCCGGCCACAGGGCAATTTCGGTGAAACACGGTGGTAAAGTCACAACAGGTGTCTTCAGACGCTAGGGCATTGCAATTTTTTTAATTCTCAAAGCCCTCCCCTCTCATATTGTGACAAATGTCAAAGTAAGCTCAGATGCCAAATTTTACATCATTTGGACAGTTCTAGACTCCCGCCCATTTCGCATGAAATTTTTGAAATTGGAAAAATATATTAAATGCTATAGCTTTTGAAGTAGCAATTAGAAAATTACAATTTATACCTTTTTTCAAGGGAAATAACCTTAGTATACGAATGGAGATATTCCTGTTTCTATAAAAATACGAGAAAGTGGGACACTGGGTAATTTTGGCCCCAAAATCCCCTATTTTTAATATTTTTTCTACTCCGTGATGCAAATCATACATATTTAGGAGTTCTTCTAATGTAAAAAATCTCAGAAATCGAACGGAACCTTTTTGACCTTTGTCCGAATACGAGAAGTTGGGGTTATAGGGCCTTTTGTCATTCATATTAAATTTTATCATTTTCTCGTGCATATATCTCTATTATTCTTTAATCACTTTCCCGTATTTTCCAAGAAACAGGAATATCCCCATTCAAATAATAAGATTATTTCTTTTGAAAAGAGGTATAAACTGTAATTTTCTAATTGTTACTTCAAAAGTCATAGCATTTAATAAATTTTTCCTCCTTATTTTCCTATAGTAGCAAATTTCAAGCGAAGTGGGCGGGAGTCTAGAATTGTCCAAATGATGTGAAATTTGGCATCTGAGCCTTTGACATTTGTCACAATATGAGAGAGGGGGCTTTTGAGATTAAAAAAAATTGCGATGCCCTATTGTACACCTATAAATCGGTTATCACCTTGTAACGAGGTTACAATGATACCTTTCCACCTTACCAATAGATACAACCCCTGATCCTAAACCGGCTATAAAACCCAATAGACGTTAAGCTGTCAAATGCCCACCGGATAGAGCTACCCGAACTTGGCCGTACTGATTAATGACTTGCCCGTTCGTAACAGCCTGGATTGTTCAGGTACCATTACTAGGGACTGAGCGCTTAAGACAACCAACGATCGAGGTGTACAGATGTAGTAGAGGCTATTAAAACAAATATGAACGTGAAGTAAGACAGTCGTGAAAAATAAAAGTTGATAGCGAGGTGCAAGTGCGGATTTTTACGAAATTGTACACAAAGACAGAAGACGCGCACAAATCCAAAACGTGAACATTGTACAATAGAACAAAATATTCCCCTTTAAACGAAGGTGTTTCCCCAGGACCAAACCTGGCACCACCACCCCGCGGAACGCAGTCGACCCTGCTCATGTCGACGAATAGTACAGTGCACCGGTACCGCACGATAATTCTGGTGAATTTCAGATCTGCACCCCTGCCAATGTCACCGTCTGGTATTCGGCGAATCAACGACCGAATCGATCAAGTCGACCACGTATTTCCCGTCCCTGCCGGTTAGCCGGAACCGCCGTATGCACCGCAACTAGTAACGTCACCTACAAGTCGACACACAACTATCACATGTGCCGACAAGTGCCGTACGTGTCAGCCGACACGTAAGTTCACCAATCGACAGCGTGGACAGCAAGAGTTCGGATAAGGATGTAAGGAAGAACAACAATAAATCTAAGATGTGAATTAGTCTTAACTTTTATGCTACGATTCCTGTTAATGAGACAAAGGTTGATTGGTTCAGTTGTTGTACACACTCGTTCCTTGGTCGGTTTCGCGATTTAGTCCCCTGTAGGTTAACGGTGGAACGCCCTAGGGATACCACCCTAGCCGATAATTGTTCTTTTCCCTGTTTATATTTGTTGGTCGAAGTTAGTTTTGTTAGGTTCACCAGCTTTGGCCACTCTGCTTTGTCAGATGTTTGACAGACTCGTCCTGAGGTCTTCTAGCCGGACCGGGATTTTCAGTAAAATGTGCTTTCACCGCAGCTTCTTTGATGTTGCCTGGCGCTTAAGTGAAGGTTGTAATATCAAACTATTCCTTAAATTCCTGCCCTTTACAACCTGCACATTTCTTAATGGGATACTACCATTTCTAGAACCCTTTTTTTATTCAACATTTTAAAAATAATTTTAACATTTTCAACCTTGTGTAACGGTTAAGTTGGAGTAACTAAATTAAGTATACTATTTATTTACATGTTTCTACGAGCAATAAATATCAATGTGAGGTTCATTAAAAGCAGTTTTTGGTTATTTCTCCCAACAATGAATTAATATAACTTTTGTTTGTTCTTGAAAAATTCATTTTGAAAAAGCATCAATTCGTTGAAATTTTCGTTTTTATCCCAATATTGACATCACTACAAATCAATGCGTTCACGAAAATTACTGCCTGAAACTTTAAAGAATAAATTGAAGTAACTAATACTTAGATACATATAGCTCGTTTAAATATATAGATAAATAGACTGTTGATGCGTGAACTTAATTTAAAAGAACTACCCTAAAACTAAACCTAAATTTTAATTAATCTAAACCTAACTGCATTAAGTCTAAAGCTTTAAATTATAAACCAAATTTAATCCAAACAACTTAAATGCAAAAAAACTACCACCAAAAACCCAAACCAAAATTGTGAACCACCCTACAATTTCACTATGTTAACCGATCAGCATAATGAACGATCACAGAGCGAGAGCCACCAAACAGTGATCGCACAACACAACCAAACGATCGTGATGTACGAGTAGGTAGAACCGTCAGCTGTGGAAGACGGAATGTGTGAAAATCAGCTGACAAAGGCAGTTGACAATAACACGTTGAACAAACCAGTGCGTACCACGACTAGTAGTCCATCGCCACGAGTGAAATTAATTTGATCGTATTGGCATTGTGCAATCGCCGATAAACCTCGAAATGTGATATTAACGACTAAGAAAAGGTGTAATTGAACACTGTGGAATAACCCCTAAGTGCAGTGAAAAACCGATGCTAGCTTACTAGCGAAGAAAAAGGCCTAGTGCAGTGTGAACAAACAATTGACGGCGAAGCAAATTACCCAGCGTCTGCTGGAAGCAAGCGATACGCTGTGTGTGTGATAAAAAGCGCATAAAGTTTCCTTGCTCACCGACCATCATTCTGGGCCGTCCTATGAAAGGAAGAAAACCCTTCGAACCCGGAACCGGAAATTTTCTGATAAGTCGTCCCAACATTGGTCCTTCGAACCGGATCGGAGGAAACCATTACAAATTGCTGCTGACGCGACGCTACGGCAAAGACACTACCCGTCCCGGCCCCCCGATGGTGCCTACCGTTAGTGCCATTTTGGACGTTATCGCTGCCGTTCATTGCGAACTTTTGTAATCGCAGCTGATTTGCGCCAACTCAGAACAGTATTTTTTTTTAATTTTCTGTTTACGAAAAAAATTGCATGCTTTTGATAAGGTGGTGGTGAGTGTTCAATTCGCGTCGATTGGTACGCTCGCGACGGGAAGAATAAATTCGATCGATTTGCATGCCATTCTCGGTCGTTCCGCGAAAAAGTGGCATATAGCTCCGGGAAAGATTTTTTCGTTCGAATTGTGCCATTTTCGATTCCGTGTTGTGTAGGAACGGTACCTGCGCCGGGGAGGAGTCCAAATTTTCGATTTGTACCGTTTTCCCGTTTCCGATATTTAAAGTGGTGGTAGTGAAAATCAGTGAAGTGGTACAATAATGGCGACCAAGACAGAAAAGAAGCTGCCGGAATACGTGATCCAGCGGAAAGGGATCCTTGTAGTGCAGAAGGTAGTGGAAAAGTTTGCGGAGGATTTCGATTGTGATCGGGATGCCTGCCAAATTCCAATTCGCCTCGATTCGCTGGACCGGATTTACAAGGAGTTCTTGGAGGTACAAGGACAGATCGAGTTGTACGATAAGCCAGAGATGTTGTATATCCACCTGGACGAGAGAATGGATTTTGAGACGCGTTATTGTACGGTAAAGGGATTTCTTCTGACCAATCCTGCTGCGGACCCCAACCCAACCTTGCTGAACAGCACAATGGTGGCACCTGCTCCTGTTCCGTCCTCGTTCCATCTACGCTTACCCAAGATCGATCTTCCCAAGTTTAACTCGCATTCCGTGACACGTATACATCGATGATCCACTGCAATACAGATATTCCGACGGTCGCGAAGCTGCAATACCTACTGCAGTCGCTGAAGGGAGAAGCCCGGAAACCATTCGAGTCTGTAGACATTGAAGCAGACAACTACGCATCGACTTGGGAAGCATTGCTAACGCGGTACGCCAACAAGCGGTTCCTGAAGCGTCAGCTCTTCCGAGCTCTGTACGACCTCCCACCGATCAAGCGCGAGATCCCCCCAGAAATCCAAGGATTGGCTGACGATTTCCACCGGCATGTGCTTTGGCAAAGTTAGGCGAGCCCCGTTACGTGCTTGGAGTAGAAACCCAGCAATAACGACGACGTTACCTATGATATGCTGATCGAGTTCCTCTACCAGCGTTCCCGAATGCTGACGTCTGTCGTAACTAACCTGCAATATCAGTCCCAACAACTGGTTATAGCCAAGGTGGACGGTCCGATTCCAACCCCGAAGCCGTTCAAGGTGGCGTACAAGGCAGCTACCGTTGAACCGAACTACAGTGCTCCCTCGTTTCTCGCTTGTCCAGAGAAGCATTTCCTCTTGCAATGCCCTGCATTTTCCGAGGTGTCCGTCCGCCAACGCCGTGAGCTGGTTTACCAAAAGCGCTTATGCTGGAATTGCTCCGTACTGGACACCAAGCCAGGAACTGTATCTCCAAGTTCTCTTGCCGTTACTGTCACGAAAAACACCACTCTCTGCTGCACGAGTCAGAACCACTGAAGAGGTTATCGACTCCTGTTACCGAGGAAAGTCAGCCGATTCCCTCGACGTCCGCCATAGCTGACCCTTCCAGCTCTGTGAAGCCGAACAGCCAAGTAAGCTTATCGGTTCAAGCTGAGCACAGTACAGTTTTACTGGAAACTGTTTCCCTCTTCGTCGTAGATCAGAATGGCAAGAAGATCCCCGCCCGCGCACTTCTAGATTCCGGATCCATGTGCAACTTCATCACCAAGAAGCTTGCAAATTCCCTGAACCTTCATCGCACCAAGGTGGATATCGCATTAGCTAGTATAGGTGAATCCACCAAGTAGATTAAGTGACAATTGACTGCTATTCCACATCCCATCCGACATTGACATGGTTGTCGGTGGTGAAGCGTGCCATGAGCTGCATCCTGACAGCAAGCGTTCCCTGGGAGAGGGATTACCGTTGCTAATAAAGACGGTGTTCGGATGGACTGTTTCCGGGAAGATATCCATCAATCACCCCACCATTCCCCGCGTCTGCCATCTAACCACTGTCGATCGAAGCTTAGAACAAGCGTTGCAAAAGTTCTGGGAGCTAGAAGCTGTGGAACCGTGTTCTGTGTAAACCGTAGAAGAAAAACAGTGTGAAGAACTTTACGCTACTACCACCACTCGCGATTCGTCCGGTCGTTATCTCGTTCGTTTGCCACTCACCCGTGATCCGCTGGCCAACCTCGGCGAATCCAGAGCCATCGCCGAGCGTCGCTTCCTGAGCCTTGAGAAGCGACTAGAGCGTGATCCACTCACCAAGGATGCATACTGCAAGTTCATGGACGAATACGCACGAATGGCACACATGAAGAAACTCGTCGATCCAGTGACGATGTGAATCCGCACTGCTACCTCCCGCACCATCCTGTGTTCAAAGAATCCAGCACAACCACGAAGGGTCGAGTTGTTTTCGACGCGTCGTGTAAAACATCGTCAGGATTTTCCGTCAAGGATAAGCAGCTCGTTGGACCTGTCGTCTAGGAGGACCTGTTGTCTATCGTCATGAGGTTCCGCACACTCCCGATCGCCATTGTAGCCGTTATCGAGAAAATGTACCGACAGATTCAGCTGCATCCCGTAGACCGACCGCTTCAACGCATTCTCTGGCATTCCAACCGCGACGATCCACTCATAGCGTACGAGCTCCAAATTCGCGCCATTCCTGGCAACTCGCACCCTTCTACAAGTTGCACAGCACGAAGGCGACAAGTACTCTGTCTCCGTAGATGCTGTGAAGCAGGATTTTTGCGTCGATGACTTTTTATCGGGAGCTGACGATGTCCAATCCGCAATCCGTCTTTGCCAAGAAATTTCCGCCATGCTTTCGTCAGCTGGCCTTCCGTTAAAGAAGTGGGCATCCAATTTTCCCGAAGTCGTTGCGCAAGTCTCGCAAGAAGATCTCGCTCTACTGCTACTGCATGATCTCCAGGACGAACAATCCGTATCCACCCTAGGACTCGTGTGGGAGCCTAAGTCCGATATGATGCGCTTCAAGGTCCAGTTGCCTCTACCAGCACCCGTTCTGACCAAAAGGAAGGTCATGTCCTACATTGCCCAGATCTTCGACCCACTAGGACTAGTTGGCCCGACAATCACCGTAGCGAAGCTGTTCATGCAGCGTCTGTGGCATTGAGGACCGACGCAGGAGATTCCTACTGGTGGGATCATCCGCTACCTCCACATCTCCAAGGCGAATAGGTGGAGTTCCATGGTACGCTAGACGCAATCTCCACAATCCGCATTACCAGATTCGTGTCGCAGATCAAGACCGAAACCATTCAGCTCCACTTTTTCTCCGATGCCTCAGAGAAGGCATATGGTGCATGCTGCTACGTCCGGTATGAATCCGCTGCAGGAATTCGTGATCAGCTGCTAGCGTCAAAATCCAAGGGTTAGCCACCTGCCAATCGATTGCGCGCCTAGAGTTGCGTGCCGCCGTGTTGTCAGCTAGCCTATATGAGAATTGATACATTGAGTCCCTTAAGACATCGTGCGAAGTGTTCTTCTGGGTTGATTCGACGATAGTCCTCTATTGGCTTCAATCGTGTCCATCGCGCTGGAAAACGTTCGTGGAAAACCGAGTGTCCACAATTCAATCCACTACCGGATCTTGCTCCTGGCAGCACGGTCCCGGAGTATCCAACCATGCAGAGCTTATATCCCAAAGTGTCAGTCCGGCCGATATCGTGAACCTCGAGTTTTGGTGGATAGGACCGCAATGACTATCGGTTTCGCCACACCACTGGCCACGCACTGTGCTACCAGCGTGCGATTTATCCACAATGCCAGAGAGTAAAGGCAACGTTGCCATGATGTCGGTAGCGGTTGTCGAAACATCTTTCTCCCCTCGACTTTTCAGTCGCTACTCCACCTTTACAAAGCTACGACGTTCCATCGCGTATTGGATGCGATGTATCCGCTCAATAAGAGCTGCCGTCCAGAAGGCCAAACCAGAGCCGTTTATATATAATTAATAAATTTATTTAGGCCCAAATGCGGTAGCTCGACGAGGCCGATTGTTTGTTTTTATAATAAAAAAAAAACAACTATATTAACCAATGTGAAAGCTAGCAGAAATCATAACATTAAAGGGCAAGCCGGGCCTCTCAGGCCCGTTTAAATTCAAGCTCCTTTTTGTCTTTCTCGTCTAGAAAGGTTATGCAATCGGTCGGAATTTCGACTTTTTAAACGAGACCCGCAGGGCCAAATCTTTTATACCATTCGACTCAGTTCGTCGATACCGTAAAATGTCTGTTTGTGTGTGTATGTGTATATGTATGTATTTTTTTTACAATGGAGAAGACCTTTATGTTCTAACCCAGTACACAAGCTATTGGTAGGTGTCCAAGGTACCGCACGGGGTGTACTGGGGGCGTGTCGTGCTCGAATGGTGACGCTGCCATTAATACCGACTAAACTCCATTGGGCTCCGTCATCGTTCCTCCCAGGAACTCCCTCTCGGTATTACTTCTGGGGGGATGGCTGTACTTAATGTACTCATTCACTCTCACTCACGCGTTCATACGTCCTGTATGAGGCTTACTTGGGTGCTCTCTCTATCGCACCTTGATTCACTTTCAAACACTCCACATGAGGCTGACTTTTGTGCTCACCTTTTTCGTTCCTTGCGAGGCTGACTTGTGTGCTCACCTTACTCATTCCTTGCTAGGCTTACTTTTGTGCTCGCCTCACCCATACCATGTGAGGCTGACTTGGGTGCTCACCCTATCACCTGGTTCACTCTCGATCGTGCCACTCTATTATACCACTGTCACTCCCCCTGGCATCCCATGTGGGACATTTTTCTTAGGCCCCACTTCTGACATACCATGCGAGGCTGACTTGTGTGCTCACCTTTTTCATTCCTTGCTAGGCTTACTTTTGTGCTAGCCTCTACCATACCATGTGAGGCTGACTGTTGTGCTCACCCTTAACATGCCGTGTGAGACTGACTTGGGTGCTCACCCTTTCACTCCTCTGCCACGCCATGAGGCATCGATAGCTAAGTCCCAACATACTACGCTACGACCCTCCCGTCTTGGCATGAGGCAGTACACTTATACGCCTATACACTCACTCTTCTGTCTTGCTTCGGGGTGGCTGGGTTCCCGATCAGAAAGAAATAACAAAATTATTACATACTGTGTTACTTTGTTATGATAACAAGTTGTGTAATAACTCTGGTCTCGTTAGTTGGTAAAATAACAGAAAACATAACAGAAATTCTTCTAGTATATATCAAAAATGTGACAACCTGTGATAGGCTTCTATCAGAATTATAACAAAATTTGTTAGGCTCTCCCACGGCCAATATAGCTTATATTACCTATTGTATAGTATCAACAAATTTAGCGTGCAGGTCTAAAAATAGAATAGAATAGAAAAATATAGTATACATTAAGACGTTTTCGTTTGGCAGCAAAAAGCTTTATGTAGCAAAAGCTTTTTATAGTTTGGTCAAATGATTGCATACATGCTGGCTTATGGTTATTACGAATATATGACAACGCTGATGGTTATTTGTGGATTATAGCGATTTGAACCTGGGTATTCTGAGTTTTATGTGGATGTTTCCTGCATGAACCAACGACGTTGCTTTCGACTGATGTTTAATGTTAGCATAATATTCCTCGCATCCGTCAAGGGCAAAACGATTATAGATGCATCTTGTTTCCAGAACGCACACATTGAACTTTGCCAAAGCCTATGGACTGTTTGTTTTCCTTGTGTCATACGCTTTGTTTTCATGCAGTTTTACTCACTACTACAGCTGCCTATATTACGATAGACTGAATAGCTTTATAGTATCTTTGCAGATTAGGAAAGTGGGGCTATTTTTAGATTCTGAATAGTGCACTTCGGTGCTTCTCTTGTACGCTAACATGTTTTACACGATTTCTAGTAATAATGTCGATGCGATATGGCAACATTGAGCGGATAATTTACGTACATTATGTAACGGAGAATACGACGAATGTTATTTATAATTCCGAATAGATTCCAAGAAACAAATACCATAGTTTTGAGGTTTGATTTTTGAAATTTCAAGAGGTTTTGTTATTAGCACTTTTAATATGTGGAAGATTAAGCAAACCAGTACAATTATCTCAACCTAATAAATTCCTAGAAATATAAATCTTTTACGGTAGCGCAATCTATCAACTGCGAATATTATAACAGATAATCAGAAAATTCGAGATATTGTTGAGAATTCTTCGGTGTGGCGAATGGTAGAGTATTTTATGTTTTTCTAAAATGCATTTTCCATTCCAAATTTCATTATTTTTAAGGGGAATTAAATATTTTCAAGTTTTTAGCTATTTCAAGCATTATTTAAAACACATTTAAATTGTAACAGCGAACAATAATACCAGCTGGGATATGTATATAATCAGAGATTTCCAAGCCATTTTGAAATAATTATAGCTTTATGCAGCATACTCACAAATATTAATCTTTCAACAATTTGAACAGGTCGCCTTATTTTGTTTTAACTTTCTACAAAATGAATCAAGTATCTTGATTATTACGAAAATTTGTTAGCTCGATGATTTTTAAGAGGAACCAAAACCATCGAATACAGCGGAAACATTAGAACATTGCGCATTCACAGCAATTGTCAGTTCAACCGAAAAATGTCAAACTTATCTTACGTGGAATGAAAAGATACAACAATCAAGCAAAGTCGAACATTTTTATGCGAAGTTTAAATAAAAAAAATGAAATGCTTTGGTAGTTCGAAGAACGCACAAACTGGCCAATTTTAATTGTTTATGAAAACCCGCATAAATTGGAGAAATCGGACTGAACAACCTCGAAGATCCTCAAAATACATAACGATATTGTAGAAATCAGTATACATCAGAAAGTTTTTAAGCTCTGAAAATTCGTTTTTGCAATATACACAATCGGTTAAAAGAAAATTAATTATATAACCATTTGACTAAGCCATAATAAATAGTTTAAAAATGCTTTTTTATTTCAATTCGCGTTTTATTATTTCATCTGAAGCGTTTTATTATTTCAGATCTTTTTCAAAATAACTTTTATATGAAAATTATAATCTTTAGAATATCTTGTTGATAACTTTACGATTCCAAATTTTTTTGAATGAAGGCGTTGAAATCATTAGCCCCATATTCGAAATTGTGTGTCAGACGAGTGTCTCAGAAAATAAATAATCTCTTAATCAAAATGCAACCAAGTACGTCAAACACCTTACTGACAGGTTTTCCGACCACTTACATCTAAAACCTCGAAAATTTGCTTTAAAAAGTTTAATAACGATGCATGAAAAGAGACTTCAGCGTATTAGTAAATTGACGGTCTTTTGTGTAATGTAACAATCATTCACAGTTGATTGTTTGATTTGTTTATTGGTACTTTAACCATATGGTCATTTGCTCGCTTTACAGTTTACCGTTAGCGATCAAAGATAATTGTGAAAGAACATATGTATAACTTATTATAACATCATCGTTATATGCGTACATTAATATCGTATTAGCAGTTCAATGATATCACCAGAAGATATAATCTTGATATATGTTTGCTCGCCTTGCTGATTGGGATATCACAAAGATAACACAGTGAGTAATAAATATCAACATGAGATATAAATTTGATAGCTTTCTGTTATGTCGTTCTGATCGGGTTTACCCCTTACGCGGTTGTCAGTCGCTGCGCCAAACCTGCCTCAGCATGAACATACCATTCACGCCCTTTTTTGCGCTTGGCCTTTTTCGCTCCAACTAACCAATAACTAGTTAGCCGTGCCCGTCGTCTGTTGCTCGGTTCGCCAGATTACCTGTAGCCTGTAGCAATCTGGGTGGTAGCAGCCGAAACTGCGTTCCACTTCTCCACCGATTGACACATCCGCTGAATAAGGGTATCAAAGGTTGTGTCCCAGCCACAGACGCCACAGTGGCACGACTTAGAACAAAAGGTGGACTAAAGTCCAAACTTTACCGTATCGGCTCAAATAGGACGTTTTTATGTAATTTTGGTGCGCTGAATTCGTTTTTGATATTAAAACATTTTAAAAATAAACATTTACCATTCATTAGGGTGTCCCAAAAATTTTTTTTTTTCGAAATCGTTCTTAAAATTTGTGTATGTTAATTTTCGCGTGCTAAATCGTTTTTTATATGAACACTTGTAAAAAAATTCATTATACATTAGGGTGGCTCAAAAATAATTATTTTATTGTGAAGGTTCAAAATTTTTTTAAAGAAATTTTTGTGCGCTATTTTGGTTATGAAAATAGAAATTAACTTAACTACTTATTAGAGTGGCTCAAAAGTAAATATATTGTCTTTTGTAATGATTTTTTTCAATAGTAAATTTGAAATTTATTTTCCACATTGAAACGAATTAATTGTCATCTCATTATGGGGTTTTAGAAATGACTGTTTTGTTTTTAAGGATCAAATAAGATGTGTTAGACTAATTTTGGGACGTTTAATTCATTATTGGATTACTTGACATGAAAACTACATTTTCATTCATTTCCAAAACAAACATTTTGAGCGTCTTAGTGGAATGTTGATTTACATTCACTAATCAACAAGATTTTTTTTCACAGGTGTGTTTTAAGTTACTTAGATTGCTTATTTCATATCTTAAATAAAAAATCCAAACCCCTTTTTTCGCGTAAAAATTAAAAATGGTCTTATTTTACATGGATAATATCGCATACCCTTAAGCTATATCAGTGCTATGCAAACTCGGATCAAAATAGTCTCACCAAATGACTAGAACTCAACTGTGTTCACTCAATTTGACAGTTATTGCATAAGTTAGCAAAAAAAGTTCCAAAAACATTTTGACATATTTCAGATGGGTGAGAATATTTACTGATTTTTAAACATTCTTAATACCTTTACCACCTAAAAACCAAACTTCCCAATCGGTTTCTTATTCTTGATCACTAGTAAAACCCTTGTAGATCATGCTCTCAATGCTATTTGAAAGTTGTGTATGTATTGTCATTATTCAGCTATAAAGTGATTATTCAAATTCAATATCACTAATAACCATGCGTCTCCATTGACAGTTTTTTTAAATTTTGACTGCTTATCGCAAGTTTTCGCAAAACTAGCATAGACTTATTTTAAAGAGAAAATTAAAAGCTTTCGAATGAGTATAGTGTGATCGCGGGCATTCACGGGCGTCGTTGTTGTTATCGCATTAGAAATTCGAATTCAATAAAAAATCATGACAAACAGTTATCTAAACACTAACTAAACCAACTAGTGACTAATTTTTGGCGATTTTACGATGTAATTTTATCACACGGATAATTTTGGTGAAGTAATGCAATGCATAAAATCAACCGTTTCTTTGAAAAATGAAAATAATCGTATGTAGTTCCTATGGTCAAATAATGCAAAAAACACTTGAGTTATGACCTTCAAAAAGCTGTCAAAATCCATTTTACGTTCAAATCACCTAAAATCTCGCGAAAATGTCTCTGATGGCTCAGCTGATACGAGAAAAATACTGGTGGGAATATAGCAAAACCTTCATATACGGACTTAAGTCCGGGCTCGTCCCACTGTGAGACGTTAAGCATTGCTCTTCTTTCGACGTCGAACCGATGACATACGAACAGTATGTGTTCGGCAGTTTCGTCTACACCTGGGCAGTCCGGGCAGGCTGAGACCTCCGCGTGCCCGAACCTGTGGAGATACTGTCGGAAACAGCCATGGCCTGACAGGAATTGTGTCAGGTGGAAGTGAACTTCCCAATGGGGTCTTCCCACCCAGCTCGATATGCTAGGTATCAGCCGGTGGGTCCACCTACCTTTCGAGGAGTTGTCCCACTCACGCTGCCATTTGGTGACCGAGGTCACCCTGGTGCGCTCGCGGGCTCCTCTATTTCCACGTAGCTCGAAACACTCCTCATCTTCCCGAATGACCAGCCCGATTGGAATCATGCTCGCTATCACGCCGGATGCATCGTGTGATACCGTGCGGTAGGCAGATATCACTCTGAGGCACATCACGCGGTAGGTGCTCTCCAGTTTCTGTAGGTAACTAGTTACCCTCAGTGCTCTTGACCATGACGGGCCGCCGTACCTGAGGATAGATACGGCAACGCCTGCCAGTAACCTACGTCTACTGGCACACACCTTTGAGCTGTTGGACATCATCCTCGATAGAGCCGCAACAGCAGTCGACGCTCTCTTGCATGTATAGTCGACATGACTGCCGAAGGTCAGCTTGTCGTCTATAATGACTCCGAGAGACTTCAGATTTCGCTGTGAAGTGATCGCGACTTCTCCCACATGGATAACTGCATGTTGTGCCGACTTGCGGTTGTTGACGCGGTTCTGGAAGTAACTTTCCAGGATCTGGTACAGACCCACCGGTAGGCTAAGCCGGTGTAACGAGAGCGCGATGGCATCCCAGCTTGCGCTGTTGAATGCGTTCTTCACGTCAAGTGTCACTAACGCACAGTATCCAATGCCTCGCCTTTTTCGTTGGATCGCTATCTCGGCAGTCTTTATCACTGAGTTGATAGCGTCCACTGTGAACTTACCCTTCCGAAAGCCAAACTGGTTGCGTGACACGCCGTCCGTACCTTCCGCGTACGGGGTTAGCCTGTTGAGGATAATCCTTTCAAACCGTTTGCCAGTCGTGTCGATCAGACAGATTGGTCTGTACGCCAATGGGTCGCCTGGCGGCTTCCCGGGCTTCGGCAACAGCACCAATTTCTGCCTTTTCCATCTATCGGGGAAACGGCACTCGTCAAGGCACCTCTGCATAGCTAGACTGAACATGTTCGGGTTCGCTATGATCGATGCCTTGAGAGCGCTGTTTGGAACTCCATCCGGCCCTGGAGCTTTGTTCATTGCAAGGGATTTAGCCACTACGAGTAGTTCTTCATTCGTCACCGGTGCCACCGTTTCGGCCGTGCCCGCACTGTCTCGTAGTGCAGGTGGCCAGGGGCTTGTGGCTCGAGACGGGAAGAGTACTTCGATAATCGTCGCCAACCGGTCCGGATACCGTTCTGGGGGTGAAGAGCCCCCTTTGGTCTTGGCCATCACAATCCTGTAGGCGTCACCCCACGGATTCGCGTTGGCACTCTCACACAGGTTGTCGAAACACGCTCTCTTGCTGCTTTTAATGGCCTTGTTAAGGGCCAATTTCGCAGCTCGAAACACTTTACGGCGGTTCTTTCTTGTATCCTCGGTGCGAGGTCTTTGCATCCTACGTCTAGCTCTGAGGCAGGCTGATCGTAGAGCTGCAATCTCGGCACTCCACCAGTATACCGGGCATCTGCCGTTTCTTGGCAGGGTTTTTCTCGACATAGAACAGCTACCAGCGCATCTCCGCTTAGGCTTAGACAGCTTCGCTGTCGAAGTGATTGGACTTCCACCCGCGTACCTGACAGGGATCTCCCCCCCCCCCCCGGATGCTGCACACCATAGTTGATCCTAAAGTGGATTGCTAAATGATCGCTATGGGTGTAGCCTTCGTCTACCCTCCATTCCATGCTTGGAACCAGACTCGGGCTGGCCAATGTTGCGTCAATCCACGCCTCCACCCTGTTTCTACGGAATGTACTAGCGGAGCCATTATTAGCTAGCACAGTATCGAGTTTCGCAAGCGCCTCCATTAGCGCTTGACCCCTGCTATTTGTACAGCGGCTGCCCCACTCCACTGCCCAAGCGTTAAAGTCTCCCGCTATGACTACCGGTTTCCGGCCCACTAGGTCTGACGAGAGCCTGCCGATCATCTGGTTGAACTGTTCTATGGGCCACCTTGGTGGGGCGTAGCAGCTGCAATAGAACACACCATTGATCTTGGCAATCGCAAAACCCTCTGCAGAGGAGTGTATTACCTCTTGAACCGGGAACCGTTCCGTTGTACAGATTGCCACCATTCCAGACCCGTCCGACACCCAATTGCCGTTGCCGGCAGGGATGTTGTACGGGTCTGATAAGAGGGCGACATCTGTCCTCGCCTCCGAGACCGACTGCCACAGCAGCTGTTGGGCTGCTGCACAATGGTTAAGATTTAGCTGTGTGACGTTCACGGCTTCTTATTTACCTCACCGAAGGGACACGAAGGTCCGCCCATAGCATGTTTATGGGCTTGCTTCTTAGCGGTGCAGATAAGGCACTTGTGCGCCTTAGTGCAACCCCGCTCCTTATGCCCCTCCTCGCCGCAGCGACGACATAGTTTGCTCCTGTCTATGCCCTTGAACTCGTAAGATTTGTGGCCGGACTCAAGGCACCGATATCACCTATCTACAGAAGGCGGCTGGGGTATGCTAATTGGGCATACCGACCAGCCGATCTTCAGCTTACTTTTCTCGGTTACCTTTTTGGCATCCGCCTTCAGTAGCCTGAGGTAGGCTACTTGGGTGCCAGAGAGTCCCCCTCTAAAACGCACAGAGGCCGGCTCGATTGTTACGTCGCATTGCTCCTTGACGGCTGCGACGACATCTGCGGTCGTGAACTTGTCCAGATGCTTGCACTGGAGAGTCATTTCCGCCCCTAGCGACCTGACCTGGGCGCCTTCACCAAGGACCTCTTGGGCCAAGGCCTTGTACACCGCACTGGATTGTGCGCCTCGCTTCAGCACCAGAAGCATTTCTCCTGTGTTGGTGCGTCTCACGCTACGCACATCTTGCCCAAGGGCCGAAAGGCTTTCGGTCGCCTTCATCGACTTCAGGACATCGGCGTATTTGTCCTTGTCGGTTTTTAACCACCAGGCCTCGCCTCTGTCCTTGGCCTTCTTCGCAGGCCGCGATGCCTCCGGTGTCGGTTCCGACTTCTTCTTGGTGACCAGCGTCCAGGGGTTTACGCCCCCCTGCCCCGGTTGCGCCGGGTTGCTGGTACCACCGCTCTGCCCAGCGAGGTCACTCTCGCCCTCGCTTGCCTTGACCAAACGGCGTTTGGCCTTAACGGTTGCACGCCGTGTGGTGTTGGTTTTTGCACCCTCGCCTGGCGACTTCCTAGGGCGCTTCGCGTTCGACGCCGTCTTGCGACTGCCCTTGCCTTTACCCTTCGAGGGGAACTAGGCCGCCGCATCGAGCGACATGGCTGCTCCATAGAAGGTGAAGCCCCCTGTCTGGGTACCTATGTCGACCTTCTCTCTTCCCTCCCTCTTGGAGGCCACTGTCTGGGTTTCTCTGTCGGACTTCTCCCGATATTCCACCCTCTTGGCGTAAGTCTGCTGTTCCTGTCTTGCGACACGAACAGCTTTCCAGAGCACCAGGAGGCGCTGCTTCAGCTCCTTGCTTATATTTTGCTTTGCGCTAGTGAACTCGATTATTGAATCGAGCTGCTCCACCACTTTGCGCATCGCGGATAGTGGCCCGTCCAGTGCGTTGGTAGGGCTATTTCCTACCACTACTGGGGGTCACTGGTGCTATCAGATGCAGCACTCGTCGCTCCACTACTCTCCCCACGGGGGAGAGACCTCGCCAAACCACCTCTAGCAAAGGGGTTTGGTACCTCCGTTTGTTTATTTGTTTTGTTTTTGTTTATCTCCATGTTAATACCCACGAGTTGCGCGAGAATAAATGTCCGCCACGCCAGAGCTCCGCAGTAACGTGGTAAGGGACGCTTACTGTGGGGGTTGCGTTAACGATCGAGCATCTTTTTCACCCCCTCGACCACTCATCCCTCGGCACGGGTCGCTTCACGCCTTGGAATTGGGGTTATGACCTATCTTGCTTTACGTGGTGACCGCGGCCCAGATCATCACAACCATCCTCCTTTACCAGGGCTTTGGACCTGTAGTTCTGGTTCTCAATAGTTCCAGGTACGTATATTATTACAGACATGCTACTATTGAGATCCGTCATTCGCTAGCGGAGTATGTATGTATGGATGTATGTATGTGCCAAACAATCTCGATATTTCTCAGAGATTGCTGGACCGATGTGCACAAGTTTAGTCTCAAATGAAAGATACAACCTTCCTATCCAGCTATTGATTTTTTAATTGATCCGACTTTCGGTTTTGAAGTTACGGGTTGAACAGTACGATCACGCAGCAAATTCCCATATAAACTGGTACCACTGATTTCCAAATGATGCAATACATATTAAAATGTGTGCAACATTACTTGGCATTGCATGTCTAGATCATTAATGACCCATCGGAGTCGCTTCGACCACATTGGCCAGCTATGACGGTTCTTGATGCCCCCGGGAAACTTACCAAATTCCTAAGATTAAATTAAGTTTGTAAAAATCGGCAAATAATTCGCTGAGAAATAGGTATGCCATTATACCTATTTCTCAGCGAATTCTTCACCGATTTTTACAAACTTGGTTTCAAATGAAAGGTATAGCGTTCCCATTCGCTGCTGTTGAATTTCTAATTGATCTGATGTTCGGTTCCGGAGATACAGGATAATGAGTACGAACACGCAACAAATCCCGATTTCAGCGTTTGATTTCGACCAATAAATGTTTCTGGGTTGGTATAAATTTCTAGTGATGCATAACCGGAGTACATATTCAGATTCTTCTTTCCAGTTTGCATCAGATTCGTCGTCGGAAGCAATATCATTCGCATCTTCTTCCTCGCTTTGCAAATCAGCTTCGGCATCGTCTGCTGTTGAATTTGCTCGAATTTCTTCCATTATTTCAGCTTCCTTGAGGCGATTGAAAACATGGGCAGATCGTCTTGCAGCCATTTCAATTTTTGTTGCTTCTAGATCCTACAATTTGAATAATTACGACAACTATAACATCAAGAATAGACAACAAAAATCGACAATAACGACAAACTTAGGTTATGTTGGATCCAAATAATTGTCAAGTAGACCACAGTGGGTGAAATGAAAGTATTTAACCAAAAAAATATGACACACGTGATTATCGTATGCTATTTTTCTTTTAAAAAAAGTAAAAAGATAAAATCAACCAAAACTTGAAAAAAATCCCTGCTAATATGGAGATGAACTCATCAAAATGTTTTTTTCAGATAAATAATAATGTATAAAACTCGTGGTGTTCCTAGTAAATATTGCATGCACACCGGGCCTGCCTGGCCCGGCTTGCCTTTTTGTTCATGTAAAAAATTCAAACATTGCTGACCATCACTCCATAGAAGAAAATTTCACAATAGACCTTTCTCGTGCTCGTCCGACCTAACCCCCTTTTTTCTTATTTTTATTCAAAAGACTACACATTTTTAAGAATATTTCCGTTGAAATGAGACTTTTTAGAGCTATCGTGATTTTTTAATGATTTTTTTAAATTTGAAAAATGCAAGAATGTTGTTTTTCACCTTTGCAAGAATAGTGGGACTCAAAATGTGTGTTTGGGCAACACTGTTTTGTATATTTTTGCTTGAGTTCCTGGCAACGCGGCAAATGAAGTGGTGAGTCGCGGTACAAAGTTCATTGGTTATGTAAACAAACTAAACTGAACCTCACGGTGGAAAACATTGCATGATGATGTTTAACCTCACTTTTTTGACAGTTCAGAGAGATTGTTTACATGGTCTTGGAATTTTTGTTGATTCGATCATAGTATGAGAAGCTTGGTTTGGTTCGCTGCCAAATGTTAACACTTTCCAAACAAGGTCGCTCAGCTGTAATTTTTTATTTGATGTCGGCACTAGGGGCAGATCACTCTAAGAATAGGTTTGTTCCAGTACACGGAAGTCACTCCGGTGTAAACAGAAGCAAAAAATCTTTGCTCCTTTTTACTCCGGTTTGCTACCAGAAGAAGAAAAAAGAGAAGAAGAGAGTACAGGAACGATTTTCTCCGGAGTACTTCCAGTTTCTCCTGGTACTGGAACAGACCTAATGTATAACAAATTTGCATCAAATTAGAAAAAATGCATTTAATTTTCATTTTTGCATCAGCTTGGCACTCCCTCGCAGAAAAGTTTGTTTAACAAACGTCCGATGCTGATCCACTTTGTTCGACGTTTTGTTAAATGTAGGGCTAGTTTTTCTGTAGGGTTTTGACGTCTTACACGCAACGCAAACCACATTGCAGGCAACGCAAAAACATTGCACGCAACGCAAAATACATTATGAATTTCTATTTTGATGGAAATAAATGCATTTAATTTCGCTGATTTTTAAAAATGCATCACAAGTGATCTGCCCCTAGTGTCGGCATCATACATTGTTCCGTTAAATTTAACATTTTTACTTTTCTTGTACATGATTCATTGAAGAAGTAAGGAATTTCTAGCCAAACATTTGAAAAAGGCCTACTGCCCAATGCAAACATATCGAATTTTCATGTTCTCTATTAAAATCCTGGGACAGAACATGTGGATAGATGTTTTCTTTTTCTTTTTTTCGGTTCATTTTATCTTATGTCTTGCATAGCCACTCTTTCTTCCTCACATATTTTAAATGGACTGGCTACATTTGACAGTTCCCCCTGACTGCATTTGACGGTTCCCTTTGGCTGCATTTGACAGCTCCCCCTGGCTGCAATTGACATTAGGTTTTTTCGTATTCACACGTCCCGTCCCAGTTGAAAACTATCTATCTGGCCATGTACATTAGACCTCTCCACATTTTGAAAAAGTTTTGAAATATATATGGGTCAGTCCAGATTTTGTTCTACGTGAGAATTTAAGAAGTTTCGCCAAAAATGACTCAATTTGGACATGATTTAGAGGTGTCTCCAATCAAAAATCGAGTTTTTGCTATGTTTCCATAGTAAGATCACTTACACTCTGATTTAATAGGCCCTACATGCCAACATATCATCACATGTTGTTCCTTAGACATATCTTAACATGTTTTAACAGGTGAACATAGCTCTAATCGCAACAGAAAATTTGTCAACTGGATTTTTATATAGAAAGGTATATCAAAATCAAGAAAAATTAGTAGTATTTTTTCTTGGTTCTGAAATTCTTTTCAATATAAAAATTCAGATAACAATTTTTCTTTTGCGATTAGAGCTATGTTCACCTGTTAAAACCTATTAAGATATGTCTAAGGAACAACATTTGATGATATGTGGGCATGTAGGGCCTATTAAATCAGAGTGTAAGTGATCCAGAGGCAAGCCATACTGGAACGCAGCGAAATTCCTCACAATGAATTGATCTCGTTAGATGAAATTCCAGAAAGTACAATTTTCATAGCATAATTTAATCGACCGAAATTGTAGTCCCCAGTCGAGAGAGAGACTGATAGAGTAGCAGCAGTTGGGAATTTTCTTTCAAAAGCTAGGAGCGGTTTCGCGTATCCTGTGCTAAGTAGAGAGCGTTAAGACAGATTTCCGAAGCATGTCAAGTGCTATCAGATGAGAAAAAGCGTCGCATCTATGACCAGTACGACAAGGACGGTCTGCTGATCAGCGGTTCCGTCCGGTACCACCATAACACATGGCACCGACGACACACACACACACACACACACATATATATATATATATATATATATATATATATATATATATATATATATATATATATATATATATATATATATATATATATATATATATATATATATATATATATATATATATATATATATATATATATATATATATATATATATATATATATATATATATATATATATATATATATATATATATATATATATATATATATATATATATATATATATATATATATATATATATATATATATATATATATATATATATATATTCACAACATACTAATTACTTATCCTTCCGAAAAAGTAAATAAATTGACTATGCAATTTATCATTCGCTTCCTAGTTATTTCCTGCCACTTTGAACAAGACAGCAGTTGCAGATAGCTTTATTGCGGCGCCAAAATGATTGCAACTCGGGATATAATATAAATTTACATATAATTTCTCCTCCCTGATATTCTTCCAGAATGTATAATGCTCTGCATTCTTACCACTCCTATCAAATCCTTCTTACTCCTTATCGTCAGTGCCGAGCACTTATTTTGCATTTGCCGGTTAAATCAATGATAATGCGATAATCGACGAAACTTTTGCTGTAATGGAACTTGAACACGAATAATAAATAATTGTTCCATTCAAAAGCGATAACCTTATTGTCCTCATGTTTGCAGCTATCATACACTGGTAGGCATTCTGACCAATGGAAACGTTCGTCGGTATGGGCATTGAACGATCAAAATCATTTCAACAACTTATCATCGACCGAATTCGTTACCTATAAAGTTTAGGTAAACTTCACCACCTAAAAATTTGTAATCAATCGGATCATCTTGTTAGGACTTAACCCACGAGCAAACAATCAAAAGTGTACAAATCCTTATCCATCATCCAGAAAGCAATCGTTTTATAGCCCAATGCTTGATCTTGCGATTCAGCATATGTCACCGGGTTTTACATCTAGCGCCGATTGGTCATTGTATGAACCAGGTTCCCATTGTTCCAATCCTCATCCCTCTTGATTTGATATTCTTTCAAAGAGCATCGAAAGTATTCAAGTAATGTAAATTTCAAAAGTCCATGTAAACAAGTCTTAGATAAACAAGCACACTGAACTGTCAGAAAAGTGAGGTTATACATTTTCATACAATGCTCTATGTTTTTGACAGGTATATGAATGAATCATTCAGCATCAGTGATGCCAGGTCTATTTAAACAATAGCCTGCAGTAAAAATATAAAAGTTTGCTGATTGCTACAAAAATCTTCAATAAATTTGACATAGAAATGTAGTATGTATATATTTTAAATGATCAAAAATGTTGAAGGCTGGTGTATAAATTGGCTGGCATAGGCTTTGTTCTGCTAAATATTTGTAATTTGCAAAAGATCTGCAGTGAAAATGCAAAATCTGCAGATTTACTTATATATATGCAGATCTGGCATCCTTTTAGTATTCCCCACAGGAAATTCATCCAAATGGTGTAAAAATACGAGGAAACAAGGCAAGATAGGTATTCAGAATATGGGGTTAAATGAGCAACTTGCACTATTTTTGATTTTTTCAATAGTTAGAGGTACCAAATCATCGCGGCAATAGGCAGTAACGAATTGGAGATAAAAAAGGAAGCATCCTATCATATTTTTTTTTGACGAGAAAGGTCTATTCTTTATTTTTGTTATAGATTTCAAAGCTACTTATCAAAATTTCCATGCCCAAGCTTATACTGCATGCATTTTTTTTGTAACTAAAAAATTATAACGTGACAGGCCTCTGAGACCCGCGTGCCTTTTTGAGGGTTAAATTTTGGCTTTCGTTCAGGCGCAGCTTGCTGCTGCGTGTTGAGATCCTTTTTCTAGGGGGCGAAATATTGCCAGTGTTGTCCACTGCAAGTTGAGGTTCGTTTCGTTTGTCTTCTTTCGCGTTATCGTTCACGTCCATGTCCTCATCCGTACTACTTTCCTGCTGCTCGCGATCGTATGTTCTAGTTTGTGTCTTACTCTTAAGGGTCGTTATAATATTTCGTATTTTTCGGCATTCGTTTCGTTCTTGTTATTGCTGGTTGTTGGTGTTTGATCCGGAGATGTTGGTTGTGCAGCTGTTAGTGGTTTAGCGTAAGATGGTTGTGTGCTGATTTCAGTTGGATTTGTTGCGTTTTCCTTAACAGTTTCTGCGCAAGGTTTTCCGGGGTGCAGCGTCTTCGTCTAGAACTGGCACGTAGGAATTTACCCTGGGTACGTGACTAGTGATGTCTGATGAATGGGAACATCGTCACTTCCTAACACTGTGACGGTTATGTATAAGGGAATTGGCTTGGTCACACGCATTCTCACCACACGAACACCGTTAGGGATGTCCGGAAAAAAATTCCGCCATTTATCGTGTGTAACGAAGTCTACTTCTCATAACAGTTTTTGCAACCGACCGAGACGGTTGTGCCTCCAGGTGGAAGGATTTGTTCTCAAGAGAGTGACGGAGTGCGAGACGCTGTATGCGTTATTGTGGGAGAGAGAGAGAGAGACCAGTTTGTTAAGTGTGAGTCGACAGTTGATACGTCGGAGGCGTGGTCAACGGCATCCTCGACAAGTGGTGTTTTGACAGCAAACCGCGGGTAGACGAATTTGCCTACCGCGGTGGCAGAGATCGACAGTGATCGTGCCTGTACACACAGAAAAAAATATAGTGTATTGGTGTCGTCGGGCAATTCTAATCGACGAGAGGGAAGCGTCACAGGTAGACCCATTTGCTCTATTTGTCTACCGCAGAAGTGGTACGACGAATAAGGAAAACAAGTGGCACTGAAAAGTGCCGCATCGACAGTGGGATTTTCGCAGCAAGCCACAGGTAGCCACATTTGTCTACCGAGGTGGTGGAAACGGAGAGAGCGCGCTTGTGGTGGTGATACCGACGAGCAGCTTAATCGGAGAGAGTTTTGAAGTGTTGCAGGTAGGACTATTTCTCTACTGAAGAAGCAACGCGACGAAGAAGAACAGCAGGTGTCACATTGTCAAACAACGGGCACCGAGTTTACAACGTAACACATGAGGTGTGTTCTACAGGTATAACAGGTATATTTTTCATTCCTTTTTGTGATAGTTTTTCTTGCTAGGTAAAATGGATGAAGAGATGGGAGAACGAGTAACAGACCCTCCCCCTAAGCCTTATGCTGAAAATGTAAATCCGACTAGAATTAAAATTTACCCAGAGTCGTCAACGGGACCATGGATTGTATTTATTAGGCGTAAAGTAAAGGCGCTAAATATTATTCAAATTTCTAAAGATTTGACTTCGCGATTCTCGGATGTAAAAGAGATCGTCAAAGTCAATAAAGATAAAATACGCATTGTCGTTGGTAGTTTCAAACAAGCCAATGCAATTGCTTCTTGCGAGCTTTTTACGCGTGAGTATAGAGCGTATATTCCTTCAAAGGAAATTGAAATTGATGGGGTCATCACAGAATCGAGTTTGACTGTTGATGACTTAGTTAAGCATGGGGTTGGTCGTTTCAAAGACACCATACTTAAAGACGTAAAAATACTTGAATGCAAGCAACTGCATTCAGTATCACACGAAGGAGATAAAAAAGTTTATCGACTGTCTGACTCATTTCGAGTGACTTTCGCTGGGTCTGCGCTGCCCAACTATGTCATTATCGATAAGATTCGTCTCCCTGTTCGCCTTTTTATCCCTCGTGTAATGAATTGCCTTAATTGCAAACAGCTTGGCCACACAGCCACTTACTGTTCCAATAAGGCACGGTGTGGCAAATGTGGGGGTTCTCATCAAGAGGATACATGTAATGAAAATTCAGAAAAATGTTTAATGTGCGGAGAAAACTCACATGAGGTCCCTGCATGCCCCATTTATAAATTGCGTGAGGATAAAATTAAACGATCCTTGAAGGAGAGGTCTAAGCGCTCCTATGCAGAAATGTTGAAAAATGCTACCCCTAAACCCATCTTCTTAGAAAACACTTACACATCTCTATTTTCGGAACAGTCTGACTCTGACGGAGCGTGCGAAGGTACATCATTTGTTTTACCCGGAAATTCCAGAAAAAGAAAACAGTCTTCTTTTCCCAAGCTGCCAAGCAAGGGCCTTAAAATTTCTCCACCAATAGATAAACTGCGCCCAAAACCGAAAAATTCCGATTCAAAACCGAAATCAATTCCGCCCGGTTTTGGGAACGTACAATCCAAACAGAACACCATTACTGGAAATAATAAAATTTCGACTTCCTCTGAGCCTCAGCCGGGGGTAGGATTATTGAAATTTTCTGAAATTGTTGATTGGATTTTTAAAGCATTCAATATTTCTGAACCACTAAAGAGTATACTTTCAGCTTTCCTCCCAACAATTAGAACATTTTTAGAGCAGCTGATTGCTCAATGGCCCATCCTTGCAGCGATTGTATCTTTCAATGGGTAATTCACCTCCTCCAATGAAAGATTCCATCACTGTTTTACAGTGGAATTGCAGAAGTATCATACCTAAAATTGATTCCTTAAAAATTTTACTGCATAATTTAAAATGCGATGCTTTTGCTCTATGTGAAACATGGCTTACCTCAAACATTAATTTCAACTTAAATGATTTCAACATTATTCGCCTAGACCGAGACACCCCGTATGGAGGAGTGCTTCTAGGAATTAAAAAGTGCTATTCTTTCTATAGAATTAACATCCCCTTGTTTGCGGGCATTGAGGCTGTAGCTGTCCAAACGAACATTAAAGGCAAAGACATGTCTATCGCTTCTATATATATACCTCCCAAAGTTCAAATTGGACAACGTCAAATTTTTGAGGTAGTGGAATCCATGGCTGCTCCGCGTCTGATACTGGGAGACTTCAACTCGCACGGAGTATTGTGGGGTTCCCTCTACAATGATAATCGATCCTCTTTGATTTACAATGTTTGTGACGAATTTAATATGACAGTTTTAAATACTGGCGAAACAACACGCATCCCCAGACCTCCTGCACGTCCAAGTGCATTAGATCTATCTCTGTGCTCGACATCACTTCGGTTAGACTGCACGTGGAAGGTTGTACCTGATCCTCACGGTAGCGATCATTTGCCAATCGTTGTTTCAATTAACAGTGAATTAGGCCTTACGAATTCAATCAATGTTCCTTATGACTTAACACGAAATATTGATTGGAAAACATACGAAACATTAATTTCCACTTCTCTTGCTTCGACAGAAGAGCTACCCCCTACCGAAGAATATGAATTCCTAGCGGGTTTAATTATTGAAGCAGCAGAACAAGCCCAAACGAAATGCAATCCTGGAATGACAATAAATAGACGGCCCCCTAATCCTTGGTGGGACAAAGAGTGCTCTGATGCATATGAAGCTAAACAAGTTGCCTACAAAGAAATTATGAAACAGAAAGGGGGTATACGTGAGAACTTTGAAAATTATTTCATTTTGCAAAACAAATTTGACAGTATACGTCGTGCCAAAAAATCTAGTTATTGGAGACACTTCGTTAATGGCTTGTCAAGAGAAACATCAATGAGTACTCTTTGGAACACAGCCAGAAGAATGAGGAATCGAAACGTGACTAATGAAAGCGAAGATTTTTCGAATCGTTGGATATTTAATTTTGCCAAGAAAATTTGTCCCGATTCTGCTCCTGCGCAGAAAATCACTCGCGATGCTCCCACAAGTAACGATTTCATAGATTCGCCTTTGACAATGATGGAATTCTCAATTGCACTCCTCTCATGCAACAATAATGCTCCGGGACTAGACAGAATTAAATTCAACTTGGTGAAGAATCTGCCTGACCTAGCAAAAAGACGCTTGTTGAATTTATTCAATAAGCTTCTTGAGCAGAACATTGTCCCGCACGACTGGAGACAAGTGAGAGTTATCGCTATTCCAAAACCGGGAAAACCAGCCTCCGATCATAACTCGTATCGACCGATTGCAATGTTATCCTGCATCAGGAAATTGTTGGAAAAAATTATCCTACGACGTCTCGACAATTGGGTTGAGGCGAACGGCTTGCTATCAGATACCCAGTTTGGTTTTCGGAGGGGAAAGGGAACGAATGATTGTCTGGCGCTACTTTCGTCAGAAATCCAACTAGCTTATGCAAAAAAAGAACAAATGGCGTCTGTGTTCTTAGACATAAAAGGAGCATTCGACTCTGTTTCCATTGATGTTCTCTCAGAGAAACTACATCAATGTGGTCTTTCACCAATATTAAATAATTATTTATACAACTTATTGTCAGAAAAGCACATGCATTTTTCATATGGCGATTTGGCAACATTCAGAATAAGTTACATGGGCCTCCCACAAGGTTCTTGTTTAAGCCCCCTTCTCTACAATTTTTACGTGAATGATATTGATAATTGTATTGTCAGCCCATGCACTCTAAGACAACTTGCAGATGATGGCGTGGTTTCTGTTACAGGACCAAAAGCCTTAAATTTACAACAACCACTGCAAGATAGTTTGGATAATTTATCAAGTTGGGCTTTGAATTTAGGCATCGATTTCTCTACGGAGAAAACAGAGTTGGTTGTTTTTTCAAGGAAGCGTGATCCAGCTCAGCTTCAGCTTCAGTTGGTTGGTAGAACGATAGCCCAAGTCCTGACTTTTAAATACCTTGGAATTTGGTTCGATTCTAAAGGCACATGGGGAGGCCACATTAGGTATCTAATAACGAAATGCCAACAAAGGATAAATTTTCTGCGAACAATAACTGGATCATGGTGGGGTTCTCATCCAAGTGACATGATAAGATTGTATCAAACAACAATACTTTCAGTAATGGAATATGGGTGCATCTGTTTCCGTTCAGCTGCGAACACTCACATTATTAAACTGGAACGGATACAGTATCGCTGTTTACGAATTGCCTTAGGTTGCATGCAGTCGACCCATACGATGAGTCTTGAAGTACTAGCGGGAGTTCTTCCTTTAAAAGACCGATTCTGGGATCTTTCTTCTCGTTTACTTATTCGATGTGAGGTTATGAACCCACTGGTAATTGAAAATTTTGAAAGACTTGTCGAGCTTCAACCCCAAACCAGATTCATGACAGTGTATTTCAATCACATGTCACAAGAAATAACGCCTGCTAGGTATGTTCCCACATACGTCAATATACTAGATATTCCTGAATCCACTTTATTCTTCGACACGTCCATGCAAGCAGAGATTCGTGGAATTCCGGATCATCTACGCTCGCGGGAGATCCCTAAAATATTCACAAGTAAATATCAACACATAGACTGCCTTAAAATGTTTTACACTGATGGGTCACGAATCAGTGAGGCCACTGGTTTCGGTATTTTCAACAATAATTTTTCAATTTCTCTCAAACTTGCAGAACCCGCCTCTGTTTATATAGCGGAACTAGCAGCAGTTCACTATAGTTTGCAAATAATTAATACTTTACCCCCGAACCATTACTTTATCCTCACTGATAGTCTCAGCACAATTGCAGCTCTACGCTCAAAGAGGATTGATAATCACGATCCATTCTTTTTGGGGAAGATACGAGAATCTCTGAGTAACCTGACAAGAAAATGTTATAAATTTACCCTAGTGTGGCTCCCCGCCCATTGCTCTATTGCGGGCAATGAGAAAGCTGATAATTTAGCCAAGATTGGTGCACTAGATGGTGAAATATATGAAAGACCCATCGCTTACAATGAATTTTATAGCGCTTCTCGACAGAGGACACTTGCTAGTTGGCAAACATCTTGGGACAATGGAGATATGGGACGATGGCTACACTCAATTACCCCTAAAGTATCAACGAAGGCATGGTTCAAAGGATTGGATGTAAGTCGGGACTTCATCCGTGTGATGTCTAGGCTCATGTCCAATCATTATACTTTAGATGCGCATCTCCGTCGTATTGGGCTCGCTGAGGGTAATCATTGTGCTTGTGGAGAAGGTTACCATGACATTGAGCATGTTGTTTGGTCCTGCACTGAATATCGTGAAGCCAGATCACAATTAGTAGATTCTTTACAAGTCCGAGGAAGACCAATCCATGTTCCTGTTAGAGACATCCTGGCGTATCGCGATCCTCTATACATGGAACTTATCTATCATTTTCTAAAAACAGCGTCTGTCAAAATTTAATTAAATTCATCTCCTCATACTCTCATCCAAGGCTAATCATTCACCAATTAAAGGAACCTAGAATATTTAGTTTTTAAATTTAGACAATAACAGAAAAAAAAGTAAATAAATACACCCGAAAATACTAGATCAGTATGAAATACAACAATGTAAGGAAAAAAGCAAACAATAAAGTGATTTCAGTGTTAGTTTTAGACAAAGTACTAGTATAGTTAAAATTAGTCTTAAGGATTTTTGTAACGTGCTATGTAAAAAAAGAAACTGGCGTAAAAAGCTATTGCAAATGCCGTGTCAAATAAACGTATGAAAAAAAAAAAAAAAGTCTACTTCTCCGTATTTTTGCAAGCATTTTTTAATCACGCTGTCAGGGGTACGCGTAGCCAAATCATGGACACGAACTTCTACAGCGCCGTTCTTGATGTATACGGGAATGCTATATTTAACATTGCTGCATTGCCGGCTGTGTGCTGCATGTTGTTTCGCGAGGCGAATGACTCAGCTTGGTTAATGTTCTTGAACGAAACCAGCACGCAATGTTTGATATGATGCATTTGTAGGGTTTTCACTTCAGCCAGATTGAGTTCCATCTGCACTTTTAATAACTGTTCCACTTTCCGAATGGCTGGTCTTACGGGGCATTTCGAAAAATCAACATCAACACAGTTCGACCGCAGCTGGATTGATTTTTACTGGGCAACGACACTCATCACTAAATCGCACAGTAGGTATAGGCTATTGTTATATGCTTGTGTGATAGGCACCGATTGATTTTTAGGTAGAATTGACTGTTTTACTTGCGCGGGTTGATTTTTTGCTTCTGCTCAGGGCGAGATGTGAAGACAAACTGACCAGATCCGTTTTAGTCTCTCTTCACATCTGATCTACGCGAGGCTCATCTAGCATTGTGCCGTATTGTCCAACTTGAGATGTTCTTCAAGGAGCTGTCCAAAATATCCCAACCTAATCTTCCAGCATCGTTGAAGTGGCTGAAACCGGTGATGTACAAAGACGGCATTATTCGAGTCGGTGGGAGACTCAAGCACGCCGAAGTTTCGGAAGAAGTGAAGCACCCGATGATGCTGCTTGTGAAGCACCCGCTATCCGTGTTGTCAGAGTACTACCACTACAATCTGCTGTACGCAGGACCACAGCTGACGTTAACCACGATGCGCCAGAAGTTCTGGGTGATTGGAGGACGCGACCTAGTTCGCCGTACGTACCATCAGTGCCACACGTGTTTTCGTAGCAAGCCCCGTTTGATCCAACAAACCGTAGCAGACTTTCCGTCCTCGCGAGTTTCGTCAACCAGACCGTTTTCAGTATGCGGTGTAGACTGTTATGGGCCTGTCTACATTAAATCACCGATACGAAACCGTGCACCGACGAAGGCATACATCGCGATCTTCGTGTGTTATTCCACCCGCGCTGTCCACATCGAACTGGTCTCGGAGCTATCCACGCCAGCCTTTCTGGCAGCCCTTCGCCGTTTCGTCGCCCGCAGAGGAAGAATGAGGGAGATCCATAGCGACAACGGCACCGCATTCAAGGGAGCGTCCAACGAGCTCAACCGAATCCACCAGATGCTAAAGTTAGATCAGGGTGGACGAAAGCAGATCCTCGATTGGTGTTCCGAGAATGAGATCACGTGACGATTCATTCCACCTCGCGCTCCGCTCTTCGGCGGTCTGTGGGAGGTAGCCGTCAAGTCAGCTAAGCACCATCTGCTGCGTGAAATCGGCAGTGTGAATGTCGGTTACGAGGACATAACCATTCTCACCCAGATCGAGATGTGTCTAAACTCCAGACCTCTCACCGCCATACCGTCCGATCTGTCAGACCTGGAAGCTCTGACCCCAGGTCATTTCCTGGCAGGAACCAGCCTACAAGCCGTTCTAGAAACGTCGCTTTGCGATGTACCCGACCATCGACTATCGCATTGGCAGCTCACCCAGAAGCGTGTCCAAAGGATTTGGGCAAGGTGGTATCCCGAGTACCTTCAGCAGCTGCAGCCAAGAACCACGAAGCAGTCCCCCAATGTCACCATTGAACACGGACGAGTTGTGGTGATCAAGGACGAATGTTTGCCGCCAACTCAATGGCCACTCGGAAAAATCATCCAGGTACACCCGAACAAGGATGGAATCGTTCGCGCCAACCGGAATCGGAATCGCCACATCCGATTCAGTTGTCCGTCCAGTCGTGAAACTGGCCCTGCTTCCGACACCGTAAGCGCAGTCCACACCGTCTGATCCCAGTTCGGACGAAGAATAGAAGAAGTAGTAGAAGAAGGAAATGAATTTGAAGTATTCGTGCTACATCAAGGTGGCCGGAATGTTGATGCGTGAACTTAAATTAAAAGAACTACCTAGAACTAAACCTAAATTTTAATTAATCTAAACCTAAATGAATTAAATCTAAAGCTTTAAATTATAAACCAAATTTAATCCAAACAACTTAAATGCAAAAAACTACCAAACCCAACCAAACCAAAATGATGAACCACCCTACGATTCCACTATGTTAACCGATCAGCATAATGAGCGATCGCAGAGCGAGAGCGCACCAACCAGTGATCACACAACACAACCAAACGATCGTGATATACGGGTAGGTAGAATCGTCAGCTGTGGAAGACGGAATGTGTGAAAATCAGCTGACAAAGGCAGTTGACAATAACACGTTGAACAAACCAGTGCGCACCCTGGCTAGTAGGCCGTCGCCACGAGTGAAATTA
This sequence comes from Topomyia yanbarensis, assembly GCF_030247195.1. Classification (NCBI taxonomy): domain Eukaryota; kingdom Metazoa; phylum Arthropoda; class Insecta; order Diptera; family Culicidae; genus Topomyia; species Topomyia yanbarensis. Next base: position 179,475,642 of record NC_080672.1, read on the forward strand.
ATTTGATCGTATTGGCATTGTGAAATCGCCGATAAACCCCGAAAAATGATATTAACGACTAAGAAAAGGTGTAATTGAACACTGTGGAATAACCCCTAAGTGCAGTGAAAAACCGATGCTAGCTTACTAGCGAAGAAAAATGCCTAGTGCAGTGTGAACAAACAATTGACGACGAAGCAAATTACCCAGCGTCTGCTGGAAGCACGCGATCAGCTGTGTGTGTGATAAAAAGCAGACTCATAATCCTATATGTCACTGTGTTAGGTCCGTTAGTTTGTGGATATACCTTAGAACCTTTACGGAACGCAAATGATCATTTAATGACATTCCGAGGTGAAAAAAATACAATTTAGGTACGTATCCTCCGCTATCGAGTGCGGTATCTCACCCCCAATTTTGATGCGGCATCTATCCCAATTGTAGGGGAGAGATGCCGCACGACGACAATTTCCTCTGATATTATAGATGACCGGGTTCATGATCAGAATTCAATCGAAAAGGTCCCAGTTATTCAACCGATACATGATTTACCAAAAAAAAATCGATCAGTTTAAAAAAACGAAATATTAATGAGATACTGAAAAATTTTCGGCACTCCGTGATGCAACTGGACGCACATAATCATTAATAAAATTTTCGTGAGTTCATAATAAGAATTATTTTGCACCTCCGGTGTTGTAATTCTTCGAAAGATAAACTCACGATTTCATATTATCATATAAAAGCGACCCTATATACGAGATATAGAGTGCGGCATATCTCCCGAAATTACCCTTCATCCAACTGGGACAGCAAGAATTCTGAATATTTGACATTCCTGATAAGGTGTTTAAATAGAACAAAAATATGAATTATCCGAGATGGCTACCCTGAGGACTAGAACCCTGTGGACTCCGACTATCCTGAGAACCAAACCCTGTGCTAGAAAATGATATCAAAATTTAATGGTTTGAATTAGAGGCAAATTTTTTTTCTGCCAACGTTCAACAAGAACAAGAAACATGAAACGAGTTTTAGTGTGAAACATTCCTTCAACCAATAAATCTAATCAATGCTTTTGAATCATTAATCGGAACATAAAAAATCAAAAGTACAGCAGGAAAGTGATCAACTAAAATGGCGAATGTGAACTATTTCATTCGCTTGAACAAACTTAATCTGATTGATTTCAAATATGCAATGGACTAAAACTAAAAACATTTAAAGTAAAATTATGGACTTTATTAATCAATGAAATTAAGCGCATGTCCTTTAAAGTACATAATATTTTATATTTACAAATTATTTTTTGCAGGTTCGCAATGCCGCTGCCTCCCAAAAAGTTTTCTGCATAAAATGTCAACACTTGTTTCTGAAAACGAATCTACAGGACCACAAAAATCACAAAACGCAGAACAACCTTACTGAAGAAGTCTTACGAGAACCTACGCGCTTTCTTGCACCGTTGAGTGTAGATGGATCTGAAGCGCAATATTTTTTCGCTGACAGTACGCTACATTGTATAAATGGCATTTTCAAGCAGCTAAAAATAACAAAAGTTGTCTGCTTAGGAGCACCAAGGCTACACGAATATTTACTGACAAGAACAAATATCGATTCATTGTTACTTGATATTGACAACCGATTCGCCTGGTTTTATGACAAAACTTGTTTTTTGCAATACAATATGTTCAACAACTACTTTTTCGATGGTATGTCGGCGCAGAATATATTCATCCATTTTTTGTCAAATGCGAGGTAAGTTTTGTATTAGATACCTATGTAGAAATACAATGATATTCAGTTGCATAAATAACATAGAAGAAAAGCTCGCAAACGTTCTTTTATATTGCGTTGCTACTGTTGTTTTGCTACAGAAGATTTCGAATTGCTTGCGAACTGTTTTCGTTTTTATCTGGCGCTACACCGGTGTAGTGCCAAAAGATATAAACTGATTACTCCTAAGTTTGAATGAGTGTAGCACCGACTACACCGGTGTAGTTCACTGTCAAAAACCATAATGCCATTAGCTTCGGTGATGTTATATAGAACTTGTGGTGTTGTAGAGAAGATGTATACCCCGTCGATTGGCAATAATTCAACTGGTATTTGTACAGGACACCTTAATACATCCACAAGCTAAACCAATTTAATCGGCATTTGGTAGGGAGTTGTGAACTATCGCAAAAAGGGAGAAAATGAAATATTCATCTAATTTTTTTGTGCAAGAAAAGGCAGTTGATATGATTAAAAAACTTTTTATGTAATTTTTAGTCGCTAATTACACAAGCATGAAGAACATAAGTTGATGCAACATTTGTCAATAGAAAATGTGTCGTCATAACAATAGAAACATTTGAAAGTAGTTACTAAAGTTTTATCATTTAAAGCTTAACGGGTATGTTTAGTGTTCACAACTCTCCGTGGTTCACAGCCCCCATGGTTCACAACTCCGCACCGTCCCCTACTAACAACTTTAACCGCGTTTTTTTCGAAACTACTTTTTTGAGCTGGTCGGAAATGTAATTCGAACAAATGATTTTTGATCGTTTTGAAATTTTCGCAGCATATTCCAAATTGATTTCTCTAGCGACTTACGTAGTATTTTATTTTTTAAATAAACAATTTGTGTCGATTTTCATAATATTTCGGCGTTTTTTCACCCAAAAGTACGCCAAATTTCGCGAAAAATCAAAATATTGAGAAAATACTACGTTCGTTGCTTGCTATTGTCATAAGGAATCAGAATCAGGTGGGTCAAAAATTACGGTAGATAGATTTCCGACCATGAACCCCTTCCAAAAAAACGCCTATGGGGGAAAATGCTGCACAGCCACATCTTGTGATGGAATTATTTAAAAAAACATTTTTTGAGATTCATTACTTCATTCATGTTATAATCCCCATTTATCAAGATCTCGATTCATCATTTTATTGCGTCAAGAAAAAAATCCGAATTATTCCTTTTTCCGATTATAAAGGTTTCAACCATAAGGTCATTCGCTTCTTCGGGTTAGAAAAATCTCTTACGAGAGATAGATTTCCGACCGTGAACCCCTTCCAAAAAAAAAAAAAAACGCCCATGGGGGAAAATGCTGCACAGCCACATCTTGTGATGAAATTGTTTATAAAACATTTTTTGAGATTCATTACTTCATTCATGTTATAATCCCCATTTATCAAGATCTCGATTCATCATTTTATTGCGTCAAGAAAAAATTCCGAAGTATTCCTTTTCCGATTATAGAGGTTTCAACCTTAAGGTTATTCGCCTCTTCGGGTTAGAAAAGTCTCTTATGAAAAATTTCCAACCCTATGTGCGGGGTCGGGACTCGAACCCAGGTGAGCTGCGTACAAAGCAATCGATTCACCAATTACGCTATGCCCGCCCCCGAGAAGTATTCCTATTTGTTTGTGCTATACAGTGGTGTAACCCCTTAAACGGCTGGCTGGCACTCCCCATGGGGAGTTCCCATGGGGAATCCCCATGGTTAACAACTCCCACCGTACACTACTATATTAACAAACACTTATATTTACTATACACAACAAAAATTGCTGAGCGTTGTGGTTTTCACTAGTTCCACATTTTTTGACACAGAGTGTTCCCAATAAATATACAGTAATATTACAGAGAATAGACGTATAAGCAGAAATAAACTATTCTGAAAAACCTGTGTAAACATTTAAATGAAAATACGTTGAAAATCACCATCGTATGCAGATTCGCATACTTGAATCATCATTGTATCTTCATTGTATAGCGTTTGCAGGCCGATCGTATTGCTAGCTAGTGGCAAGTTGCTACTCTTGGTGGCATTTCAAAACGACAGTTTTTTTACACACATTGAAAACGTTACTTCTATGGCAGTTCTCACTGATATTACTTCAGATGCCAATAAATTTTACCGAACCGCGGCGGCGGCGTAGGTAGAGGGGAAGGGGGGTTTGGGGTTAAACCATCACCACACCCCCCCCCCCCCCCCGCCCCTCACAAAACCAAAATTAATTGAATAGAAAAAAATATTGCTGGTGACCAGAGTAATTTAAAAAAAATGTAAATAATCATTTTGAAAGTTTATTATTTGATCATTACATTGAGAACTTCATATTTTAAACACCATGGGAACTTTTGGTAAAATGTGAAAATGGGATCTTGTAACCGATCTTTTAGTGAAAATCATATACGACAAATCATGACAATATCAAATAAAATACCCGCATGAAAACATCCACATAAAAACTGATGAAAAATAGCGTTTTCCGTTGACCTCCAGTAGAAGTTCAGGTTCAGTTTTTATGAGCACTTGATTTTCTTTTATACTATCAATTATTTAAATAGCTACTAAGTAGGATTGGGTATGAAGAAAATTAAAGAATTGTCAAAAATTTGCGATGTCCATTTGAGTACTGAATTAAATAGCGTAATTTAATTTCGTATAGAAGGACTCGTTCTTAAGTTATGAACTTTAATAGCGAAGAAAAGTAAAATTCTCGTTTTTACGGCCAATATCACATAGCTTTGAAGGATTAGTATTTTCGAAGGATTTTGCAACGTGTAAGTGTGGGTTCACACACTCGACCCAACTAGCTCAATTATATTTTCTCTCAGGGTCAGCAACCGTATCAGGGAGGACTCTAACAACCCGAAACTTACCCTTTTTCAAGGTGAAATTAGCAAGAGACAACTACGCAAGGAGTACTGGCTCTAAATGGAAAGAAACAGAATTAACATAACATTTCTTTATTTTCCGAGTCCAGAATATCGGTACCGCACTGTCTGTTGATCGATGGGGCCCATTGATGAATGTTGGGGAGAGAGAGGAGAGAATCGTACCTTCTTGCTTAGTCGATGTGACGGTTTAACCGCCGTAAGATGTCGCAGTTCGGCTAGCGTGCCGCTTGGAGATCTGTCGTTCCGTCAGTTAGAGGTTCCCACCACTTAGGAGATGCGCGTCGATTCACCACAGTGAGGGGTATGACGTCGTATTCTTGCTGAAGGTGGTAGTGAGGGATTCGGGGTACTTCAGTTCGTTCCAAAGCATCAACGACTGATTCCAAACCGTGCCTGTTGCTGAACTTTGTGCCCAGGCGGGGCCGACGGTGTGTTCTGTTGGGTGGCGTTATTGGATACAGATTTGCGCGTGTCCTACACTAACTTTTCCGATCCCGTGGGTTCTCGAAGAAAATGGACACTACTGCTATTTCCACTAACTGGATATGATTCACGGCACAAGTTACTTTTTCGCCGCCGTACTATATCTCGTTTTCGAGTAGGGCTCACTTTTTTCTGTTCGCTATCTCTGATGATCTATCATCAACTAACTTTTCCTTATCTACCTTCGTATCAATCTCCTCTCCCTTTCCTGCCCTCACCTCTCTATTTATCTATGCCTCTCCCGCTCTTAACGATGACAAAATGCACTCGTTTTTTTATTCAATTCGTTTATTTGATAAGACACGTTGCGTTAGCATATTGATTTTTTTAAATGAAACTAATGCGATTTTATAGCTATCTTATATATCTACACAAGGGGATAATATGATTTTCGCAAGATTAGGGGGGTCATTTAATTTTTATGGCAATATGGTTTGACATTTTTATCAGTGAGGTTATTGGAGCAAATAATGTTTAACTAAGGGGGACAATTTTTTACAACTATCTTAAAAGTAGGAATAACTAGAGAGCATGATTGAATTTTGTAAATATTCGTAATTAGAGTTATTTTTGTGGGTAGTAGAGTTGGGCATTTTCAGCGAGATTATATAATATAATAGTTAAAACTAGAAGATACAGGAAGAGATAAATGCTTCGTGAAGATATTGGGGGGGGAGGTGTTACTTCTGGGTATAAGAGTCAGGAGAGGGAGGGTAGACAAAGATGGCAGGGAGAGAAAATTATTTCAGTTTCAGGCATCGGGAGATCAACGGATGGATTACAAACTCGGGTGGCCTTCATTAGGAGGGATCATGTACTGGGACACCGTGTGGTCCTCCTCAAGATGGCAGGGTTTTTCCAGACGATTTCGTAGTACGGCTCAGATGTGGATCGGCTACATTTCGAGTTAAGCGTGTTATGTTCGTGCTGTAGGTCCCGTGTTTGTTGGCTCGTTCGATACAGATGCTTTGATACAGGTGGAAGAGGGTTCTGAAAATGATAAGGAAAATAAGAAGGGGCGGTTAGACTTGCATATTGATGGTTTTCACAAAGGTGTATATAAGGGACGTATAGAGGACATCGCGGCTTGCCAGCACATCTCGAACCGGGACGTTGGTTGGTCTTCCTCGGGCCCGCAGGGTATCCATTAGCCGAGACCTGGCGGGACTGTACTCGGTGCACGCCCAGATAATGTGCTCGATGTCGTGATAGCCGTCGCCACAAGCGCAGATACCACTATCCACGAGCCCAATACGCCGGAGATGTGCATCCAGCGTGTAATGGTTTGCCATGAAACGGGACATCACATGAATGAAGTCACGACCCACATCCATCCCCTTGAACGAAGGTTTCGTCGATACCTTAGGGATTATCGAACGTAGCCACCTTCCTAGCTCCCCACTGCTCCACGAAGTTTGCCAACTTTCGAGGGTTCTCTGATGAGTAATACTGAAAAATTCGCTGAAGCAAATTGGTCTTTCGTAAACGTCACCTTCTAAGACCTTAGCTAAGGAGTCCGCCTTCTCATTGCCCGGAATGGAGCAATGCGAAGGGACCCATACCAAGGTAATCTGGAAAGAGTTATCAGATAAAGCACTCAGTAGCTCCCGTATTTTCCCCAAAAAATACGAGGAGTGCTTTCCATGTTTCATCGAGCGAATAGCGTCAATGGAACTGAGGCTAGCCGAAACGATGAAGTAATGGCCTGCGGGTAATGTTTCAATGACTCCAAGGGTATACTGAATGGCAGCTAGTTCTGCGGCGTAAACTGAAGCAGGGTCTCAGAGTTTGTAGGAGGCGGTGAACTTTTGATTGAAAATACCGAAGCCAGTGGACCCTTCGAGGTTTGATCCGTCAGTATAAAACATCTTAGAACAGTCGACCGCTCGGAATTTATTATAAAAAATGTTTGGAACCACTTGTGGGCGTATGTGGTCCGGAATTCCACTAATCTCGTCTTTCATGGATGTGTCGAAGAAAACAGTAGATTCAGAAGTATTTATGAAATGCACACGGTTGGGATTGTAAGAAGAAGGGTTAATATTCTGCGCCATGTAGTCAAAGTACAGGGACATGAAACGGGTCTGAGAATTGAGCTCAACAAGCCTTTCGAAATTTTCGATCACCACCGGGTTCAAGATATCGCATCGAATGAGCAATCGATATGAGAGTTCCCAAAATCGATTTTTCAACGGGAGAACGCCCGACAGCACTTCGAGACTCATCGTATGGGTCGACTACATGCGCCCTAAGGCGATACGCATACAACGATACTTAATTCTTTCCAGTTTGATGAAATGTATGTTCGCGGCGGAGCGAAAGCAGAAGCATCCGTATTCCATTACCGACAGTATCGTTGTTTGATACAACCTAATTAGGTTTCCTGGGTGGGTACCCCACCATGTTCCGGTTATTGTACGAAGAAGGTTGATTCTTTGCTGGCATTTCTGTTTCAGATACCGAACATGGCATCCCAAAGTACCTTTCGAGTCAACTTTAGTAAAAAGTTGTTTAAAGTCGCTGAAAGACCATGCTGGTGCAGCTTCTCTGAAAGAACGTTGATCGAAACTGAATCAACAGCCCCCTTGATATCTAGGAACACTGATGCCATCTGCTCTTTGCTAGCATTGGCCATTTGAATTTCGGTTGAGAGCAACGCAAGACAATCGTTCGTCTCTTTGCCTTTGCGAAAGCCAAATTGTGTATCTGACAGTAAGCCATTTGCTTCGACCCAATTGCCGAGGTGGAATGAGGATCACTTTCTCGAACAACTTCCGAAAACAGGATAGCATTGCGATCGGACGGTACGAATTGTGGTCGGAGGCTGGTTTTCCTGGTTTTTGGATGGCGATGACCTTCACTTGTCTCCAATCGAGTGGGACAATGTTAGCCTCAAGAAGCTTATTAAATAAGATCAACAAGCGTCTCTTGGCAGAGTCTGGCAGATTCTTCAACAAGTTGAATTTGATTCTGTCTGGCCCTGGAGCTTTATTGTTACACGACAAGAGAGCAAATGAGAACTCTACCATCGAAAAAGGTGTTTCGTTCGCGCTATCGTGAGGAGACGCGGCGCGGTAAATCTTCTGTGCCGGGGCGGAATCCGGACAAACCTTCTTTGCGAAATCGAATATCAAATGGTTTGAATATTCTGCACTCTCGTTAGTACTGTTTCGGTTTCGCAAACGCTGGGCCGTGCCCCAAAGAGTGCTCATCGATGTCGATCGATCCGCCAACGAACCGGCGCCAGTAACTACGTTTCTTGGCTTTCATCAAACTCTTCATTCACATTCTAACGTCGCATATTGTCGATAGCTAGTGGGTAACCCGTCGTCCCGGAAGGTCTTTTACGCGGCGGCCTTCTCCGCTTACACGTCTGAGCACTGTCCAACCACGGATTAGGAGAGCGTTTTTGTATGTTCGCGCCGGGTACTGGCTTTGTCTGAGCTTGATTCGCGCTGTCGAGAATTAAGCCAGCCAAAAAGCTGTACTCTTCCTCCGGAGGAAGTTCTTGGGTAGATTCGATGTTGTCGGATATCGCGGCAGCATAGCTCTTCCAATCGATATTTCGTGTGAGGTCATACGAAATATTGATTGATTTCAATGGCCTTGAACCGTTATTTCAACAACGCAAAAAATAGATGAAGCAAAAAGGCAACACAAACTTACTAGCTGTTGAAAGAAGTTATTGTTGAATAAGGCGAATGCTAGTACTGTTGTTCGCAATAGTTTAAAATGCACACCGATATATCATTTGCCGTCCTTATCAAATACGAATAACACGCTCATGTCAATCCCCACATGATCATTTATCATTTTTGCCGAATGAAAAGCATAAGTTATTCACTGCTATGAATAACTTTACCACACTGATATGTGTTTCGGAATTATTAAACCTTTTAGGAATATTACTATAAGTAAAAACTTGGTTAGTGTACCCATATCACCATGCGTACCAAGTAAGAAACAAGCACTCCAAATAGGCAGTACAAATGGCCTGTGTTAAGCCAAACAGCACCAAGCGCCATTTTAGAGACACATGCTCTAAAATCGCTATCGCATCCAACATAGTACCAGCCACATCTTATTATTTTTGGGAGCACAAATATCAAACGAAATCAAATAAGTGGTCTTTAACTTGGCACGTTAATGATAAGTTATCAAAAATGCATTTTAACATTAAAAATACCAGAAAAAATTATCAGCTAGGTCTGGCTTAACGCAGGCCAAATATCAAACGAATGCTTTCGCCTGAATTTTAAATCAACGTGTCATTCGTTTTCGAGCTCTCCATCGAGACAGAGGTTTTTTTTCTAGTCCGTAGTGCTGTGTGAGGCGATAAAGAATAGTGTTAATCCGCATTCAAGGTTATTTTGCCAGTTCGGTTCGGTCCTCAGTCTTTTGTTCGCGTGTGAGGATTAAACAATAGCCAGCTGCATAAGCTGGATCGGTTCGTCGTTAGACACCAGTTTAAAGCTAAGTGGTTTTTGTCTTTTGTAATACATTTATTGCTTTCTTCCGTCTGCGCGGGCGCTGACCCCGTGCGTTGACGTTTTCTATGGTTCCCTCTCCGGACGGTCAAATGGAAGTTGAATCGGGTTCAACTTCTAAGGCTCCCCCCCGGCCTAAATGCTATCCAGAACTCTCAACTGGTCCATTTGAGAGTCCAACTCTCAATTTGGTCTTCTTTCGGCCCAAGACTAAATCACTGAATCTTCTTCAGATTTCTAGAGACCTGACGGAACGGTTCTCGGCTGTGACCGAAATGTCAATGGTCCGCTCAGACAAGATAAGGGTGTTGCTAGCCAACTCAAAGCAGGCAAACGATATTGCTTGCTGTGAGCACTTTACGCGGGATTATAACGTGTATATTCCAGCTGTAAAAGTACAATCCGAAGGCGTCGTAACCGATGAGAGTTTGACGTGCGAGGATCTGCTGAAGTACGGGGTTGGCCGTTTCAGAGACCGCTTACTTCAGCCAGTCAAAATACTTGAGTGCAAACGTTTGCACTCAGTAGTAGTTGCGGGGGATGGTTCAAAAACGTACCCCCAATCAAACTTTTATCGGGTGACCTTCGCTGGTACCGCTTTGCCAAATTTCGTCCTCTTGCACAAGGTTCGTCTGCCTGTGCGTCTGTTTGTGCCGCGGGTCATGAATTGCACAAAGCGTAAACAACTGGGTCACACAGCCACCCATTGTAGCAATTAGGCCCGCTGTGGAAAATGCGGGGAGAATCATCTAGATGATTCGTGCAGTAGGCAATCTGAAAAGTGTCCTTACTGTGCGGAGAGTCTGCATGATATCTCGGCATGTCCCGCGTACAAACTACGCGGGGATAAACTGAAACGTTCCCTTGCGGGACGATCCAAACATTCTTTCGCAGAAATGTTAAAGAATGCTACGCCACCATCCTCAGCAAACATCTATACTCACTTGCCTCCTGACGAGGGCGAGGCTGGTAACCCACAAGAGGGAACATCTACTAGGGTGCCTAGAATTTATAGGAAGAGGAGGAACATTTCCTCTCGTAAAGTTCCTTGTAAAGGCCAGAAGGTGTCCCTTGACGGGGCTCCGAAAGTGACATCTATTGGAAGTGTTGCAACCAAACCGAAGCAATTAGCTCCTGGTCTCGGAGGATTAAGCTCAGAGAAGGAGTTCCCAGCACTTCCAGGAACATCAAAAATCCCAAGTGTACCTTTGTTTCAGTTCGAGAGTAATCACAGCACTGGAATTATAAAACTCTCGGACATAGTGGACTGGATAATAAAAACTTTCAATATTACTGATCCTATTAAAAGTGTTATATTAGCTTTTCTCCCTACAGTGAGAACATTTTTGAAGCAGTTGACTGCTAAATGGCCCCTCCTCTCAGCGATTGTATCCTTCGATGGCTAACTCATCGAACGAGGTCACGGATTTGATCACTGTTCTACAGTGGAATTGCAGAAGTATCATCCCGAAAATCGATTCCTTCAAAATTTTAATAAATAATTTGAGTTGCGATGCATTTGCATTATGTGAAACTTGGTTAACTTCCGACGTAGATCTCAACTTCCACGACTTTAATATTATTCGCCTGAATCGAGACACCCCCTATGGAGGAGTGCTTTTGGGGATCAAAAAGTGCTTATCCTTCTACAGAATTAACCTTCCCTCGATAACAGGTATTGAAGTTGTCGCTTGTCAAGTGACAACCAAAGGCAAAAACCTTTGCATAGCTTCCATATATATATTCCCCCCAACACCGCGGTTGGGCACCGACGGCTACAAGACATCTTAGAATCCCTGCCAGCACCGCGACTAGTTTTAGGAGACTTTAACTCTCACGGTACAGCATGGGGTTGCCTCTATGATGATAACCGGTCTTCCTTAATTCAGGATCTTTGCGATAACTTCAATTTGACAATTTTAAACACGAGTGAAATGACACGGATTCCTGCTCCTCCAGCGCGCCCGAGCGCCTTAGACTTGTCCCTTTGCTCAACATCGCTGCGGTTAAATTGCACGTGGAAGGTAATTCCTGATCCCCACGGCAGCGACCATCTGCCGATTGTAGTCTCAATCAATAACGGTTCAAATCAATCAATATTTCGTATGACCTCACACGAAATATCGATTGGAAGAGCTATGCTGCCGCGATATCCGACAACATCGAATCTACCCAAGAACTTCCTCCGGAGGAAGAGTACAGCTTTTTGGCTGGCTTGATTCTCGACAGCGCGAATCAAGCTCAGACTAAGCCAGTACCCGGCGCGAACATACAAAAACGTTCTCCCAATCCGTGGTGGGACAAAGAGTGCTCAGACGTGTAAGCGGAGAAGGCCGCCGCGTATAAGACCTTCCGGGACGACGGGTTACCCGCTAGCTATCGACAATATGCGACGTTAGAAACGCGAATGAAGAGTTTGATGAAAGCCAAGAAACGTAGTTACTGGCGCCGGTTCGTTGGCGGATCGATCGACATCGATGAGCACTCTTTGGGGCACGGCCCGGCGTTTGCGAAACCGAAACAGTACTAACGAGAGTGCAGAATATTCAAACCGTTGGATATTCGATTTCGCAAAGAAGGTTTGTCCGGATTCCGCCCCGGCACAGAAGATTTACCGCGCCGCGTCTCCTCACGATAGCGCGAACGAAACACCTTTTTCGATGGTGGAGTTCTCACTTGCTCTCTTGTCGTGTAACAATAAAGCTCCGGGGCCAGACAGAATCAAATTCAACTTGTTGAAGAATTTGCCTGATTCTGCCAAGAGACGCTTGTTGAACTTATTTAATAAGTTTCTCGAGGCTAACATTGTCCCACTCGATTGGAGACAAGTGAAGGTCATCGCCATCCAAAAACCAGGAAAACCAGCCTCCGACCACAATTCGTACCGTCCGATCGCAATGCTATCCTGTATCCGGAAGTTGTTCGAGAAAATGATCCTATCCCGCCTCGACAATTGGGTCGAAGCAAAGGGCTTACTGTCAGATACACAATTTGGCTTTCGCAAAGGCAAAGGGACGAACGATTGTCTTGCGTTGCTCTCAACTGAAATTCAAATGGCCAATGCTAGCAAAGAGCAGATGGCATCAGTGTTCCTAGATATCAAGGGGGCTTTTGATTCAGTTTCGATCAACATTCTTTCAGAGAAGCTGCACCAGCATGGTCTTTCAGCGACTTTAAACAACTTTTTACTAAACTTCTTGTCGGAAAAGCACATGCATTTTTCGCATGGTGACTTATCGACATCACGATTTAGCTACATGGGCCTTCCCCAGGGCTCATGTCTAAGCCCCCTGTTATACAATTTCTACGTCAACGACATTGATGAATGTCTTGACAATTCCTGCACGTTAAGGCAACTTGCAGACGATGGCGTGGTGTCTGTTACGGGACCCAAAGCTGTCGATCTACAAGGACCATTACAGAATACCATGGACCAGGCATGTCCAAACACGCCACGGCACCGCATGCTGCATTTTACCACCGCAACCGAGTGTATTGAAATGAGCACCCCAAACCAGTGCTCGATGCGAAGCACCGATACACGATAAACGAAGCACCTGTGTCGGTGGCGGTGTTAAATTTTCGATCCGGTGCTTGGATGCTTCGGAAAACACTCGGGCCGGGTGCTTTAAAATTTCTGAAGCACCGGAGCCGAGCGCTTTCAACTTCGGATAACACCTCGGAAACTCTTTGACTTTGCACCCGTATCAAAGCAAGAATGTTTAAGCCCGCTAGCATATGCACAAAAAGAAAGAAAAAAAAAATTAAAGGGTTGTGTACAGGACACGACCACGGTGACATTAAAAATGTAGCTTTTTTCAAGAGCGTGCAAATGAATTTTATCTATCACACATATCGACTCACCTTCTTGTTCACTCGCCTGTTTTCATATGTTACAATTTGCTATATACCCTCCCCATCAAAACATAATTTATTGAAGGTCTTTTAACGGTAATCTATTAATTAATCAAGTATCTCACTAGGTGATTGGCATTATTTTGCTGATCCATCTAGTAAAAATAGGCTGGTCTGTCCAGAAAATATATTCAAAAGAAAAGTTCCATATTGAGAGCTGTGATGAGGAAGCCCACGCCCGCCAACGGAAATATACAGATTCTCCATGAAATATGAAATTTCATTTTCCATTTAAATTTTCAATTATGTACTAATGAACTTAAGTAAACAATCTTAAGTTTAAGTATTTCTTGATCGATTAGTGGTGGAAAAAATGAAATTATTTGCTAAATTACATTGTTATGCAACGTTCGCACTACCAGTTAAAACGGGTTTTTATGCTATCTTGGTGACATTTTTCTTGTTGCTAATTATTAAAACGTGTTTTAACTCTGTAGTGTAAACATTGTATTATCAAACCAATTCTGCAGCGTTTTATCACAGAGAACAGAAATCCATGATCGAACAAAAATATTTAAAAAACGTGTGTAAACATTTGAATTAATATACTAAAAACACTAGCGCCGCCACACCAACCTATCCCAACTATCCGTCAAATCGATTCCGGAACCGGTTCGAAATCCTGGATGGATTCAGCATGGAATCTAGCTCAAAAAAACAACCGATTCCGACTCTATCGGTTGACGCATTTGAGCTGGAATTCATGCTGGAAGTCCGAATCGGTTCCGGACTAGTTTGACTGGGTAGAGGAATAACCGCTGTCAATTCTGTCGCACTCAGTCACAAAAAAACATGACGACAGTAGCGCACCTGGTTTAGATATCCAAACTACCTTCGAAACCGTTAGAGATTTTACACAAGTTGAATGCTGAAGATGGACGTCTGTTCTCTGTGGTTTTATGTTATATAGGTGTTTTATGTGGTAATAGGACTGACATAATTATATCTTCAGTACAGCGATTTGTTTCATAATTTAAAACAGATTTATTTTCAAATTTAAATTGGTATACCCAACCGTTCTATTTGTTGTATACTTTAAAACGCAATTAGAATTGTGTTTTAAATACATAGGGTAGGACAGATATTCTGACTGGATAAACTGGGAAAACAATTTTAAGTCCAGTACACTTAAGACATGGCTTGAATTTTAATCGAAATAGAACACCCGCTTCAACTGCTGCTGGGACGGTAAGCTCTGTTTTAAAATTTTCTGTTGTGTGCAGTACGAAACAAAAGTGTTTGAAATTAGAAAACAAAAAGTTCTGCTGGGAATGTGATTGTTTCCGATGCAATTACATTCAGATTTTTCACGCAGGGGATACAGGCCGTGTAAATGAAAACCGCGTAAATTTAAAAAAAAACGCGTTTATGAAAACCGCGTAAATTTCAAAATCCGCGTAAAGAAACCTGAGTGTACTCTCCTATATAAAATACTACGCTGCTGAACAGTGCAATAACTACAGAAGCACGTTGTCAGCTACCTTACTGATTAAAAACATATAACCGAAATATGAAACATGAAAACCAAGAGGCTCTTTACCCTACGCAGCTACAAAGCGCCGTAAACATGTATTAACAAGTTACAACGCACACGCATGCATAAAAATAAATCTTTTTTTTTCAAACGCAACACTCTTAAGCAGCACACACCGTATTGAATTAAATCCAAACCACCCCGCCCACCCACTTTGCAAATCATTCTGTGACACCGTGCTGGTACCCGAAAAATCCGCACACGGCCACCGCTGCCGAAAATGCATAGCGTCTATCGCTTATTGTAGTGCCCAGACGCTGCAGCCATGATCTTACCCGTTCGACATAAGAACAAAAACTGATTCAAACGGGTACGCGTCACCTCTATTTATAAACTAACAGTATATGGTTTAGTCACTTAGGCACAGACTAACAGACATAACACTCGAAAATAATTCTTCGCCCCCTTTAACGGTCATTTTAAATATATTTGTAGTTGGAACTGTGGCCGCTTTTGAAATTATGGCGCCACTAACATATGAAAAAGCATATGGGGGATAGACCACTAGCGAAAAATTGTTCCCAAGCCTGAGGGGTAACCCACCAACAAATGAGTATTTGGGACTGTGAATAAAAGGTGGAGCTAGCGTACTGGGAAAATTGTCGGATCGATATATTTTAAGGAAATTCCCTCATAGTGTTATGTCTGTTAGTCTGTGACTTAGGTGCGAGTGTGTGCAAATGCCAACGTTACCGAAAATCGATATCGCTTATTGCATCGCCCGGAGACGATGTTGCTCGTATGGGATAAGAGCAACAACTGATTTAAACGGACATGCGTTGCTTCTATTTATGACTTTTCGTGTTTCATTGAGCAACTAAGCTGCCCTCTCTTGACGGCTGTGTCTGAGAAATCTGCCTCACGAATGGTAATTTTCCAGTTTTTCGTGAACTTTTTAATTTTACCAATTTCCAAAAGTCTACTTTTATTGGGGAGGTATTAAATTATTATCAATATTTAAGTTAGGTGTTTCTGAATCGGATGGTGTATGAATGATTAAAATCCATCTAGTAATATCGGAGTTATAAGCGTGCAAACCTTACATAGTTTCGTTACATGGGAGATAGTTTAGATTTTAGAATGACCCCTAGCCCCAGATAGTGGAGTAAGACATTTTTAATGTCAAAAGATTTTTCGGTGCGACGGAATAAAAGAGAACAGCAAATATACTTCTATTATCACGGCAGTTTGATTTTTAGTTAGATATGTAATTATAAAATATCCAAACTCGATGGAAGTATAGATCGCGGATGGTGGATTTTTTTTAATTTGCGTCTTGGAAATACTAGTCAACGAAAATTCTATTTCTTTATCTGCTTGCAAATGTATATCTAATTGAAAGCAAAAGATATGAACTTTGCCATCGATAAACATCTTTTTATTTTTTATGATCCCAATCTATACGGATAACGCACATATGGTGCTTAGCTCAATTTGAATCTATTCCTATTGCCGCCATTTGGGGCACATGTTTCGAATTTTCGATCAATCAATCACAATCACAGTCACATATTCTTTCCAAGCACCCCGTCCTGGTAAGTTAAAAGGGAGGGAGGCTTCGCTTTACTCTAATGGAACTGAATTGATCATATCATTTGTAGCAAGTTACCTACTGCAGAGAACTTCAATTTTCAAAATTACTTGAAACACGTTATCGTATGTAAAGGCGTTAGGGCACAATCAAGGTGCGCCCATACGATTTATTTCCGCTTTATACGTCATTACCAGTGCCATTACAAAACTTTTAACACAGCACAATGCATAGAAATGAATTTTGGCCGGACTTCATGTCTTTTCTGGCACATCCAACGGCGTGCGTGTGTTGACGTGCCGTTTGGTTCGCTGTACTATAGACTTATAGAGCATTAATCTAGAAAAAATCTACGTTATCATAAATATCGCTAGCTAGTGTCCTAGTCCTTATCAGTTCTTCGATAGTTATACTATATAAGCTATATTCATTATTCCGCATGTAAACTCAATAAAACAAAAACAAATTTAGTTGACAAGATGGTAAGTGATCAACCAAACCACATTCTGAAGTGATGCAGTTTGAAATCTGAAGACTAGATTTTTGTCTTGCTATATTCTGCATTTTTAATAATTGAACCGATACCTTGTCCTTTTTATATCTATTCTGCTTTAAGGTATAAAAAAGCCAGCTTCAAATGGGTTTTTACAATTTGATCGGCAAAATTTAATTTCTGCATGCATTTTAGATACATAAAATTTTATTTGACTGTCTACTAAAGAGATTTAAATTCTTGCACAGCATAGTGGGTGTGTAGACTTACCAGTCATAGAGAGTATAACTGTACTGGAAACAGTGATCGATGTAAGGATATGCGATGATTTTTGCTGATACGGTCGGGCATCTATCATCGACATAACTTTTTATAGTCCGTCGGAGATGGCAAACATGAGTTGAAAAGTTTGTGAAAACTAAAAGCATACTGACCACCAGACTATCCAGTACAATATTGGTCAATGAAGTTATGCTTTGTGTAAGCACTACGCACAGGAAGAGACTCCTCTCACTTAAACGTCGAGAAGTTAGCTAAAGCATGTAACACCACAACACCAACGAAAAGCTCATTTTAGTAGTTGAAAAATTAAATGACTTACACCAGAAAATCGAATAACAGACCAATGATTTCCCGGATAATGCAACCTGTAATGCATTAAATACACCTTAAGTTTGTTTGAGAATTCATGCACAAATAGCTATACAAAACTGAAATATATCATGAACCCGTTAATAATATATTATATAAATGAAAAGCAACTGAAAAGACAAATCACACCTTGGAATTTTACAAATTGAATAGAGCCAAATTGATACATTTACATTTAACATATTTTATTTTAGATTCGATTACCCGGGGTAAGATTTTTTAAATCCCCGGATATTCGAATCTGATCTGTTTATTATTTGGAATAAATTTCCCTTTTTCCACAGCAAAACAAAAAAAAATTATGTGTGCATACTTTGCATCTATAAGATGTTAACAACGTTCTTAAGAAATGATACTTGAAATTGGCTTGGTTCGTCAATAGACCATCGGTATAATTTGTGTTGGGTTTGTGTAAGTCATAGAAATTTAAACGCGTATGTAAATTATATGTTCCCACGCGAGTTGACTTTATTCGCTTGCGTATTATAATATGATAAGTTGTCTCTTTTTACTTTTACTGTAAATTTTGACAAATGAACAGTATATTTGATTGAATTGATTAGAATGACAAAATAGGATTATTTGTATTGAACAAAAACCAAGATCTAAAAATTGCAATACAAACTAGTTGGACCCACTACCATTTGCCCGAAAGGTAGACTGAAAATATTGGTCCTAAAGTTTTTGTTTAATTCATACACGGCAGTCATTTGATGGTAGCTGAAGCTGCAACTTTAGAAATTTTACTAAAATACTACAATTTCATGTTTGATTTTACCTATGCGGAAACTAAAGAGAATTTCCACAGATTTTAAATATTGATCTTTCTACCTAGAGTTAAAAACTAAAATGTTTTCTCAATCAGTAACATATTCACTTTCCAGACTGATTTCTGGAAACATAATTTCTTTTTGAAGTTATGACTAAAGCTGAATACTTTACAGGATACTTAACGACCTTGACTTATACTACTTTTTCAGAAATCATATTTTTATTAATTTTATAATGACGGGACATTATTTTGAGCATTTCGAGACAAATGAAAAATACAACCGTCAAACTGGGAACTTGCAACACTTCTGACTTCCTCTGTTAATATAAATTTAGCAACGGTAATAATAATTTTAACAATTTGGAGTCAAAAGTCTTAAAATTATGCAAAACATATGAAAGGTGTTGACCGAATAAAAATATTTAAAATCAACATTTTTTCTATCACGCATTCCTATTTGCTTTTCAATTCAATTTAGGCGCATATGTATTTCCATACCTGAATAAAAATTTTCAAACTGAGCTATTTAGTACTAAGTAGCGGAAAACTTTGACACTTTATTCTTTCAATGATACTTTTAGTAATACAAATGTGGAGGTTACAATCCAATCGCTATTAATCGTTAAATAGTTAGTCTCAATATTAATTTTTTTTAGTTTTTAGAAGAGAATTTTCTCTTATTTTTAAAGAATACAAATGACCGGACGATATTTAAATTTCGAAGTGCAGAAGAATCTTTTTAATTTTGATATTGAATAAAGGTCAGTTATGGTCTTCAAACGTAATACTCGGACTGAGGTTGTTTGATGTAAGAGTTGGCTAAGATGTACAATTCGACTTCAGTACCAACGCCAATTTAAATCCATTCATTCATTTATTTATAATTCCTACATGCATACTTACTTAATCATTCCTTACTGTATAATGCATTACAGATTCTTCATAAAGTACCAAGCTCGTTCATGCATATGAACGCACAAATTGCTTTGAGCCACTTACCAAGCGACAGCAATAGCGCGGCGATAATCGCTACCGAAATATAAGCTGCCGTGTTTTACGAATTTAAAAACACTCGGTACGGTGCCTGCCGATGTCAGAAACACCTCGGTTGCGGTGCCTGCCGATGTGAGATGCACCTCGGTTACGGTGCCTACCGAAGTCAGAAACACTCGGGTCGGTGCTTTGCCGAAGCAACGAGCACGGTGGTTAAATATCATGCGCTGGCACCGACACCGGTGCCTTGGTATCGGCGACCGGTGTCTACTGTTGAGCACCGGTACGGCGTGCCAATTTCAATCCTCTTGGTGGCGTGTTTATTGGTAGAAGTGCCCACCGTGCAGCACCGTTCGGTGCTTTTGCCATGCCTGCCTTGGACAATTTGTCTGCTTGGGCTATTAAGCTGGGTATCGAATTCTCCACGGAAAAAACTGAGCAAGTTGTATTTTCAAGGAAGCGTGAACCAGCACAACTACAGCTTCTATTAATGGGTCAAACTATCGCTCAGGTCTTCACAGTAAAATATCTAGGGGTCTGGTTCGACTCGAAAGGTACTTGGGGATGCCATATTCGGTATCTGAAACAGAAATGCCAGCAAAGGATCAACTTTCTTCGTACAATAACCGGAACATGGTGGGGTGCCCACCCAGGAGACCTAATTAGGTTGTATCAAACAACGATACTGTCGGTAATGGAATACGGATGCTTCTGCTTTCGCTCCGCCGCGAACATACATTTCATCAAACTCGAAAGAATTCAGTATCGTTGTTTGCGTATCGCCTTAGCGTGCATGCAGTCGACCCATACGATGAGTCTCGAAGTGCTGTCTGGCGTTCTCCCGTTGAAAAATCGATTTTGGGAACTCTCATATAGATTGCTCATTCGATGCGATATCTTGAACCCGGTCGTGATTGAAAATTTCGAAAGGCTTGTTGAGCTCAATTCTCAGACCCGTTTCATGTTCCTGTACTTTGACTACATGGCGCAGAATAATAACCCTTCTTCTTACAATCCCAACCGTGGGCATTTCATAAATACTTCTGAATCTACTGTTTTCTTCGACACATCCATGAAAGACGAGATCTGTGGAATTCCGGACCACATACGCCCACAAACATTTTTTATAATAAATTCCGAGAAGCCGACTGTTCTAAGATGTTTTATACTGACTGATCAAACCTCGAAGGGTCCACTGGCTTCGGTATTTTCAATCAAAAGTTCACCGCCTCCTACAAACTCAGTGACCCTGCTTCAGTTTACGTCGCAGAACTAGCTGCCATTCAGTATACCCTTGGAGTCATTGAAACATTACCCGCAGGCCATTACTTCATCGTTTCGGATAGCCTCAGTTCCATTGACGCTATTCGCTCGATGAGACATGGAAAGCACTCCTCGTATTTTTTGGGGAAAATACGGGAGCTACTGAGTGCTTTATCTGACAACTCTTTCCAGATTAGCTTGGTATGGGTCCCTTCTCATTGCTCCATTCCGGGCAATGAGAAGGCAGACTCCTTAGCTAAGGTGGGTGCCTTAGAAGGTGACGTTTACGAAAGACCAATTTGCTTCAGCGAATTTTTCAGTATTACTCATCAGAGAACCCTCGAAAGTTGGCAAACTTCGTGAGGCAGTGGGGAGGTGGGAAGGTGGCAACATTCGATAATCCCTAAGGTATCGACGAAACCTTGGTTCAAGGGGATGGATGTGGGTCGTGACTTCATTCATGTGATGTCCCGTTTCATGGCAAACCATTACACGCTGGATGCACATCTCCGGCGTATTGGGCTCGTGGATAGTGGTATCTGCGCTTGTGGCGACGGCTATCACGACATCGAGCACATTGTCTGGGCGTGCACCGAGTACAGTCCCGCCAGGTCTCGGCTAATGGATACCCTGCGGGCCCGAGGAAGACCAACCAACGTCCCGGTTCGAGATGTGCTGGCAAGCCGCGATGTCCTCTATATGTTCCTTATATACACCTTTGTGAAAACCATCAATATACAAGTCAAACTGCCCCTTCTTATTTTCCTCATCATTCTCAGAACCCTCTTCCATCTGTATTAAAGCATCTGTATTGAATGAGCCAACAAACACGGGACCTACGGCACGAAAATAACACGCTTAACTCGAAATGTAGCCGATCCACATCTGAGCCGTACTACGAAATCGTCTGGAAAAACCCTGCCATCTTGAGGAGGACCACCCGGCGTCCCAGTACATGATTCCCCTGATGAAGGCCACCCGAGTTTGTGATCCATCCGTTGATCTCACGATGCCTGAAACTGAAATAATTTTCTCTCCCTGCCATCTTTGTCTACCCTCCCTCCCTGACTCTTATACCCAGAAGTAACACCCCTACCCCCCAATATCATCACGAAGTATTTAGCTCTTCTTGTCTCTTCTAGTTTTAACTATTATATTATATAATCTCGTTGAAAATTCCCAACTCTACTACCCACAAAAATAACTATAATTACGAATCTTTACAAAATTCAATCATGCCCTCTAGTTATTCCTACTTTTAAGATAGTCGTAAAAAATTGTCCCCCTTAGTTAAACATTATTTGCTCCAATAACCTCACTGATAAAAATGTCAAACCATATTGCCATAAAAATTAAATGACCCCCCTAATCTTTCGAAAATAATATTATCCCCTTGTGTAGATATATAAGATAGCTATAAAATCGCATTAGTTTCATTTTAAAAAAATCAATATGTAATCCTCTAGTTTTAAGCAATTTAAAATGTAAAACAAAACAAAATTGGCACCTTTAAGCTAACGCAACGTGCCTTATCAAATAAACGATTTGAATAAAAAAAATCAACGTGTCATGCCACCTTGTATTCATGGGACTACGAACGAAAGGGAGCGCTGATCGCTACATCAACGCAGTTCATTCTATTGTGAGAACGTAATCCAATGATAGCTTTAAGGTCTATCCGCACTAGACCGATCCGATCCGATCCGACCCGACTTTTTCATCTTCGGATTCGCTCGGTTTGTTGATGTGATAGTGTTGGTAGGATGTCGGGCATCCGACGCAAAAAAGAATCGTTGCCAACGATATTCCTTGAAAAGACTCTCCGACTTTTTTCTGCTTCTCCACCGACTCGAACACAGAGAGAGAGAGAGAACGCGCGAGGGAACCAAAGCAGGTAAAATGATTCCTCTGCTGGTGTGGGACTGCATGTCGTCCACCCAGAAGGGAAAAATATTTCGTCAATCACTTTTGCTTCTACCCATGCTTGAACGGCTTGAACAGAGGCGCGTCTGAGAGAATCAAAGCGAACAGATTGGTTTGCCAATCTCCTGGACGGCCCACGCGGATAGCTGTTTTTTCTTCCAATTTTGCTTTCATGTTATTTTTCTGTTTTCGAGCGGGTCCCGGTTGTATAGCGGGCCGTACACGTTCAATACTTTTATCAATACTAAACAGTATTGATTAAAGTATTGTACGTGCAATGTGGTTGACGTATTGAAGTAATATAGTCAATACTGGTATTGACAAAAATATTGAACGTGTAAAGCGGCCCTTACACGTTCAATATTTTTGTCAATACCAGTATTGACGATATTGTTGCAATATTTCAGTCCCGTTTGAAATCCACATCGTCAATACAACTTTTTTCCTTTACACGTACAATACTTTTGTCAATACTCTCTAGTATTGACAAAAATATTGAACGTGTAAGGGCCGCTTATGTTGTAGACAGGTAGGAATGTTTTCGATTTGTTGGTAAATTGGGGCCCGTACACGAGGCGTTAGTAATGTCATTACTGGCTAGTAATGTCACTTTTATTGAACGACTAATGATGGAATACTTAATAATGACACTTTTTATGAACTGACAGCGTTTTGGGTTACAACCTGACTCCGTTTCGGCGTCAAGCAAAAACGACATTAGTAGCATTTCTCCAGTGGATACAGAACAGTGTTCTGTATCTACTATTTTTCCACATGCATGAAATATCGAGACAGAAAAAATTAGCAACAACAAAACGTTTTATTGCATGTCAAACTTGAAGAATCATTGCTTAGAACTAAATATGGGTTTCCTGGAAATAGTTATTAGATTGACTTGAATTCATCTACTTATATCTTCAACACTTATAGAACGGATAACGTAATACAATCAAATAAATCATTACTAATTCTTTCAAAACATGTAGTGTACTGTTACTAGGTACATAAAAATAAATCATAAGATACGGTATTAGAAGGAATTTGTAATTATATAAATGACATTAACAAGGAAGTTAAATGGGGCTTGTACACAGAATTATCACATAATTAAAAATTGTGGTTAATTTTGATCTAGATCAAGACTAATCGTTCATAGCTGATTAGTATTTAACCGGGAAACATGAGAACAATCTCTAGACAACGGGGGACGCTTTCAACCAGCTTACAATATCGCTCGATTTAAATTAACAGCTCTCTAACTTCAAACCATGATCACTCAGATTTTTGTTAGTTAGTTAGTTAGTAAGACTTCTCAGAAGCTCGTGGGACATGCCATACCTAAAGCTTGAAGAGGTTTTTTTGATATTCGTCACTTTTCTAATTCTGTAAGTTTTTCTCGTTGAAATTAACTGTTAATTCCATGAAATGCACTTGGCATTTTTTACGTTTGATAGAATTTCATAAAATTTACAGACGCCCCCTGATGTTTAAAATATTTTCCATAAATTCATAGAATGTTCGTGGAATTTCGTGAACTTTCCAGAGATTCTTCAGATATTACTTAATATCGTAGGATTTTCTTGAAGTTCAGTACAGCTTGACTAATTCACCGCAGTGCACCGATAGCTAGGGGCAGATCACTCTAAGAATGTATAACATATTTGCATCAAATTAGAAAAAATGCATTTAATTTCCATTTTTGAATCAGCTTGCACTCCCTCGCAGAAAAGTTTGTTTAACAAACGTCCTACGCTGATCCACTTTGTTCGACGTTTTGTTAAATGTAGGGCTAGTTTTTCTGTAGGGTTTTGACGTCTTACACGCAACGCAAACCACATTGCAGGCAACACAAAAACATTGCACGCAACGCAAAATACATGATGAATTTCTATTTTGATGGAAATAAATGCATTTAATTTCGCTGATTTTTAAAAATGCATCACAAGTGATCTGCCCCTAGACCGATAGCCATTAACAAAATCTACTGAAACTGTTATAATATTTCTAAATGTTCAGTTCGTAGAATTTCCCGAGGTTGGTAAAATACGTGTGAAAATAGTGAACATTCTGCTTTCTATAGAAATTGTTAGTATAGAAAGTCTAAAGTATTTCCTAAATTCCATACGACCCTCGAAGATCGTCTTTAAAGTTCACTGAGATACTCTTAAGGTTGACAAAACCAAACTATAACTGCTCTGAGTGTCGTAATCTTAATAATTGCAAGGAGATCCTTAATAATAATCTTAAGGATTAAGGATCTCCTTGCAATCTCCCGAAATATGGAACACTTTCCTGAAACTGGTACGGCGTCCCTAAAGCTTGCAAAAATTTTTTATGCTTGCTAGATTTCCACGATGAATTTGACTTACTAAAAGTTTGAAATACTTTACTGGACATAACTACTCTGTGTAGCACACAACTTCTCTGAAGTAAGCACAAACCCATTGAACTTTCCCAAATTTGTCCTATTTTGTTGAAATTTACAAACAAAAAAAATGCAGGTTTTCGGGGTGAAAAACCACGCTCTTGGGAATTTTTTTAGAACTTTGCGTAAAACAAATTTATCAAAATTTTTGTACATTATAGTGTATCATTTCAATAACATGCAGTAATACTTCTATGAAAAAATATCGACAAACGAATCGGTGACGAAGCTTGGAAGAAATCTTTTAAGTAATTTTGGAATGGCTAGTAACACCGCAAATCATGTTTTTATAAAAAATCTAAAAAAGAATGAAAACAACCACATTGACACATTTCTGGCGGGATGTGGCGCCACCCTAAAAACCTTATCTCCATTATTGCAAATAAAAGCAAAGGCGGAAATTTTCGCCATTGTTAATAAAAACGAATTGATGAACATAATGGTCCAAAACTCCGAAAGAAACGAAGATGGGTCACTGGATTGCGATGACGGCATAGACGACAGCGACGGCAGTATCAACAACAGAACCATTATGAACAGCAACATCAACAGTAACATCAACAACAGTAACATCGACAACAGCAACATCATCAACAGCAACAACAACACCAATTTTGAATCGATTTCGGAATGCTTTGTTTGTAAAATTCTATGGTCATGAAAGGAAAACAGTTTGAGTCATTTAGCAAATAAGATAAATAAAGGCGATTTTAAAGTGTATATGATTTTATTCAATAATTTCATTATAAAAATGCAAGACTTATCAATTATTTATAGACGCGATTTGCCACGGAACAGATCCAACATCGGAATTGAAATAATTCTTAAAATTTTCTCGAATTTGGAAGGCAGCTTGTGACGCATTTCCACCTTGATGAGGTAGCTGTTGGAGATCTTGTTGATTTGGGCGTGATGGTCCTTCGCCACCTTGTATATCTTGCACGCCGTCGTACTTTCGGATGAAATTGTGTAGCACGCATGTCGCAAGTACAATATAGTCAGCATATTTAGGATCTGCTTGTATTCGTCGATTATAAATTCGGAATTTTTGAGTCAGAATACCAAAAGCATTTTCTGACGTTCTCCTGGCACGACTCAATCGATAATTAAAAATTCGTTTTTCAACACTTAACCCTTGTCCTGGATATGGTCTCAGGAGATAAGTCTTTAGCGGGAACGCCTCATCACCAACAATCACATAAGGTGCAACATTGTTTGTTCCAGGCAGCGCAGAATCCGAAGGTACAGAGAGACTTCTACTTTCCAGAGATTTCCCAAGATTGGAATTGGCAAAAATTCCTCCATCACTATTGCGTCCTTGAGCACCAACATCGACTGCCAAAAAGTTATAGTTAGCGTCGACAAGAGCAAGCAATACGATGGAAAATGTCTTCTTGTAATTAAAATACACAGATCCACTGTTTCCAGGCGATTGAATGTTGATGTGTTTTCCATCTAGAGCACCTATGCAATTTGGAAAGTTCCATTGATCATAAAACTGTCTTGCTGTGTCTTTCCATATTTGTTCTGTTGGCTGTGGTATGACTTCTTTTAGCAATTTATCCACTATTATCTTACAAGATTCGTTGACGATATCATGAACTGTACTATGTCCTAGGCGATAACTGAACGATATTGTTTTCAAAGAATCTCCTGTTGTGAGATACCTATGTAAAAAAATATAATAATTAATAGATAATACAAAAGAGAATGACGCATATTTAGCGAAACATACCTTAAACACACAGCTAATCTTTCACGAGGTGCAATAGCCAGGCGGAATTTGGTATCTTCTTTTTTCAAATAAACCTCAAGTTTATCTAACAAAGCATCGAAGCAACTCTTTGACATTTTAAAATATTCATGAAATTTAACTGGGTCTGCCACTAATTCTTTATAAAGTGTAGCAAATTCGCCTTCTGTGCTACGTTTTGTCCAAGCTTCGTGGACCCACTTTTTTTTCTTTGGGGCGGAAGCTTCTTCGGCTTCTTCTTCTTCAAGTGCAATTGCCATTGCCAATAGCTCTTCTTCTGTAAAATTTTCCATTAAATACACAGTTAATTTAGTTAATATGACTTCGCTTTTCTCCGTACTATTTTTTTTCTTGTTTTTATGAGTTGTTTATTCACTTCCCGAGATATTTTGGAACTACAATTCCTCGTATGTGACTAAACTTATTTGCAATGGCATTGAACATAAATACTTTAATCTAGGTATAAAAAAGTTTGTTTTGTACTTGCAGGTACATCACGTAGACAATATGCATTTTGTAGGTATTTATTGGCCTTACGATAGGCAATAAAGGATTGGTATTGTTTTGTACTTGTCCCATTTCTAGGTAAACATTCATGCATTTTACAGGACGCCAATTCAAAGATAAGACAAGTCGCTACTAGGTAGATACAGGAGCAAGTTTACATGGTTTTGGATTTTTTAGTGACATGATATTGCTGTTTTCTTAACCCGTGCGAAAACAAACTAAAATCCAGCGTTAAAAGGTAAAATGTACTTCCCCTTACAATAAAAGTACAGTCGTGATTCACTGGTTGGTTACTTTACTTAATGTCAATGTCCGCAGGAAAATCTAGCAAAATCATAAGAAAAACAAAATATGCTAGATATGATTGGTATGCCGAGATATGCATTTACTCTTGAATTGATGAGAATACTTTTCCTTTGGAAGGACAATATTAATAATGGGAGGTGGGACTATTTCTATGGATGTTGAAACAACGAGAACTGAACTATAGTCTCTTCGAATACACTGACTTTAAGTCAAGATATTTGCCCAAAACGTTACTGTGCCAGATTACTTCAAGTTTAATTTTGGGTGGTTCAACAATTTTAACCCTCCGGCACTCGCGCCAATAGCTTCCCGAATGTGCTGAAAGAAGATTTCGTTAGAGTTTCTAAAAGTGTTGTATCAAATACAACGGCTCGAGTGCCGGAGGGTTAAGAAACGTTACTGGCTACGTAAAGTGAAGCTGTGTTGATCTATCCATTCCATTTGACCCAATGCGTTGAACAAAGATGGCACACGCTTCATATGGTTATTGTGATAATAGAAACATAGCAAGAATAGGTTCATTACTCTACCACGATTTATTTTTTTAACTTACTTTAACTTTTTATTACTGTCTGAATCTAATTTTTCGTTTTGTTTTGAATATATCACGCTTCAAATATATCACACTAAAATACAGAACAACCGTGATATAATCGAAACATTACTGTACTGTGTTGATGCCCGAACCAAGATCTCTAAAAAAATTACCTAGTAATTTAAACTAAGTGTGATGCTTCAAAATGTTTGCTACAATTCTCAACAAACATATGATTACGGCGTGAAAACCAACGTTCAAATTGCTTTTTGTATGGAAATTCCAGACAAGCCGTTACTTGCTGAACAGAGATCACAGTAGAAAACTTTTCTCTTTTGTTTACTACCACATCTGTGATTGACGAGTAACTATTTGTCCGGAATTTCCATTGAAAATGAATTTTGACATTTGGCTTTGTACGCCCTAATCATAATAAAAACTCACAAAACATTAATATTTTTTCGTTCTCTACAGAGATTTACTCCTTAAGTAATGACGATACATTATTAAATATACTTTAATACTTTAAATACCGTGACTCAGTTTCGCTTCCAGCAAAAATGATATATTCGTCAACAAATCGAGAACATTCTTCCTACCGATGTACAACATACAGCCGGGACCCGCGAATAACATAAATATCCAACGTTGTGGTGTTCATAAACAAATTTGAACATCCAGCTCGAAAAAAAACCTGAAAGTAAAATCGGAAGAAATCCTAGCTATCCGCGAGGGCCATCCCAATTGACTCTATGTAGCATGTCGGGCGTCCGACGCAAAAAAGAATCGTTGCCAACGATATTCCTTGAAAAGACTCTCCGACTTTTTTCTGCTTCTCCACCGACTCGAACACAGAGAGAGAGAGAACGCGCGAGGGAACCAAAGCAGGTAAAATGATTCCTCTGCTGGTGTGGGACTGCATGTCGTCCACCCAGAAGGGAAAAATATTTCGTCAATCACTTTTGCTTCTACCCATGCTTGAACGGCTTGAACAGAGGCGCGTCTGAGAGAATCAAAGCGGACATATTGGTTCTCTAGCAGAGAATTTCTCGCAATAGGTTGAGGTAGAAGAATGATTCCACTTTCAGTGTTGAATGAACTCGTTGAGACGAAAGTATACAACTAGTGAGTGCATTTTGGTCATAATGGATGACGAACTATTAATTGAAGAAGTGAAAAAGCACCCAGAGCTTTATAATCTGACCAACAAACATTATATGAATTCAAAGCGAAAAAATGAAATTTGGCAAGAAATTGGAAGCATTTTAAATGCGGATGGTAAGTCGGGTAACGTAAGATATGAGTGTTAGGATAACCAACGTGATTTAGAGCACTTTGTATTTTGGACTCTTGTCATACATTCGTACATTTTTCAAATTCCTTTGGTTTTATGAAGACAATTACACCGCTAGATTTGCTTTCTTAATAGCTGTTTGTTTAGCAAGTTAGATTAACAAAAATATGAAAATATGGCAGATCAAATGAGGGTTTTGTTCCCATTTTTTGTCAAATTGAATTGCAAATCAATGGAAATTAATATATCGCAATGTTTGTTCAGTTTTCTTTATTGTAGAATGAAATGTATAACACGATCGTTCTTATAGAGCATTTTCGTAACAATGTAGTCGTTAAGTAAGCGATACTAACTATAAACATAGTTTCTTTAATATATTCGACACATTCAGTGCATCCAAAATATATTTTTGACACTATAAATTCGCGCGGAATAACTCAAAACGAGAAAATTTGCATAAGAAACAGACGAATACATATTTTTTTGCGTAAACGTTACTTCATCTAGGGGCCTAAAATTGGTTGGTCACCTATATTCAATTTTGAATAGTACTTTTAAACTAAAAACAATTCAATATTTTATGCCAATCCGATATAAAATAAAGATAGATACAATTTTTGGCTAAGCAAATAATATTTGTGACAACCGCATTATTTTGCAATTAACTCTGAAGCAATGCATGTTTTCATTGAACAATTTTGCGCGACTGCCGGATTGTCAAAAATTTAGAAAATCACACATTTGAAAAATTTACAAATTGAAAATTTGAATATTTCTTGAGAAAATTTAGAATACGGCGTAAGTAACAATGTGAGATTCTCTTTGGGGTATTTCTCTTCTGTTAGTTACTCGGTCGCTTCAATATTTACTACTCTAATCTTTGCTTAATATTCTAGCAAAAACCGCCGACTTTCGATATGTACTATAAATTAGGGTAAAGTGTTATAGTGACGTCGTAATAATCGAAAGAGAAAATAAACAAAGAGAGGCTCTCAATGTTACATTCTAAATTTTCTCCAGATTTAAAAATTTTGGAGCTTCAACATTTTTAAAATAAAATTTTAAAATATTGTTATTTTAAATGTTCAATATTTAAATATTTAAACATTCAAAATTTTAAAATTCAAGATTAAAATGTAAAAATTCAAATATTCGAAAATTTATTAATTTAAAAATTTAAGTATGCAAAAATGTAAAAATTTTAGTACTCTGAGATTTTAAAATTTAACTATATTAAAATCAAAAAATTCATGAATTTGAAAATTTATGGATGTAAAAATTTTAAGATGTAAGAATTTTGTGACACAAAAATTTTGAAATTTAAGCATTAAAGAGGGGGGGGTGAGGGATTCAGCGTGAAATGATCAAAACTTTTGTACATTATACTGTATCATTTCAATAACATTCTGTAATGTTTCTATGAAAAAATATCGACAAGCGGTGACAAAACTTTTTGTAGAATGTCTCTGGAAAAAAACAAGATTTGCTGTGTTACCTGCCATTCAAAAACTACTTAATCGATTTATTTCAAACTTTGCATACACATTCTATGTATAAAATGCCAAACCCCTACGAAGAGTTTTCGAGATATTTTTTCAATTAGGGGGTTCTTACTCAACATTATTTCAAATGAGTAAAAAACTAAATAAATAAAAGTAAATCTAAAAACTATAAAAAAATTTAAAACATTGAAAAATTTGCAAATTTAAGGATTTAGAAATTTCAAAGTTTAGCTTTAAGTGTTCGTATGAAATAATTCAAATTTACAGGTTATATATTTTACATTGCTTGGTTGTCTCCTATTCTTAGTTGTTTCAAATGCTGTTGTATATGTAGTGAAATATTTCTCAGGAAACTCAAAACTTGATTTGCCCTTCTCATCATCGCATAATACTTCTCTAA
Source organism: Topomyia yanbarensis (assembly GCF_030247195.1). Taxonomy (NCBI): domain Eukaryota; kingdom Metazoa; phylum Arthropoda; class Insecta; order Diptera; family Culicidae; genus Topomyia; species Topomyia yanbarensis. The sequence continues at coordinate 179,507,063 of NC_080672.1, forward strand.
TATTGGTGGGTATATCGGCGGCTCTTCTCACGTCTAGTGCTGAACAGCCTTGGATAATTCGTTTTATTGATATTATAGCATTGCACCAACTGCATTTCGGTGCTTCCTTTTTTCCAGGAGATAGCTGTGGGTCAGTTGTGAATGAATTCTTTTGAAATATTAAAATTTTGAAGGTTTTAAATTTGAATATATACAAATCTAAAATCTTATAAAAGTATCTAGGGATTTAAAAATACATTAAAATTTTAAAATTCAGGAATCTTAAATTTTTAAATTTAAAAATCTAATCACCTAAAGATTTAAAAATGGAAGAATAAAAAAATAAAAAGTGATAATTTAACAATAATTTGTTTTTTGAATTTCCTAAGTAAAAAAAATTAAAATTTTTAAGGATTCGGAATTTATTCGTTTAAAAATCTAAGAATTTAAAAATTTTAAAAACAAAATTTTTAAAAATTGAAATTCACGAAACTGAAAAAAATGAAATACTTTAATATCACTTAATTTAAAAATCCAGCTGTTTGATATTGTAGATATTCAAAAAGAGATGCAATACATATGTAATTACTTAAAACATTTATGATTTGAGCATGTAAAACCCATTATTGCCCAACCTACTATATATAGTAGGTGTTAAGAATAACTCCTGTAACTCAATTAATAACGTAGAACAGGCATTATCAATGAGTTAATAATGTTCCTATACTCTTGCAGAATACGCTAAAAAAGTTAGAGTCGTTGAACCGGTGCTTATGTTTTGTTTTTATTCATTTTTACCTTAAGGGGTTACATATTTTTGTCAGGATGAAAAAAAATCGAATTTTTGCAAATTAAATATTCTAAAATTACATACGCTGAGGAAATTTTTATGAAAATTTCATTAAGATTGGAATACTACAACTGAGGAATTCCACGAAGATCCGTCCGAAAATCTTTAAAATCGTGACCGACCATCTTAGATTCCAATGAAACTTTACACGTTTCACCGTCATGCAAGACTAAATATTTTCCACAGGTAATAAGATTATTTTGACTCAAGAGCAACTTTTCAAAAGGGCGTAAACGTTTCTACGTGTATGAATTTCAAAATTTTTTTGTTCGATTACTGTATTTTATACAGCAAAATTATCTGAGAACGAGTTACAGGGAATGAATACTTCTGTCTGAAAAAAATATACACTGAAAAAAATGTGCCATTTTTCAAAAAAACAAAAATTTATGATAAAAATTTAAATTGCGAAAAAACCCATTTTTTAAATTTTTTATATTTTGTTACCAAAAACCTAAACAGAAAAGAAACACTTTGAATGTAATTGCATGATGGAGAAAAAATCGGTAAAAAAGTTTTCCTAACAATAACTTCGAACATGTTTTTAAATTTTATACTAATAGACATACAAAATTGTAATTCTATTACAGAATATAATTCTAAGCACCATTTAAAATCAAAAATCTTCCAAAATACGACAGTTTTCGAGATATTTGAAATTTTGCTACTTCAAAAACAATTAATTCGTGTAATTATGCTCTTTTTAAAAGTTATTCGCGTTACCCCATCAAAAAATGTCAAAAATTTAATGTTTATCGTTTTAAAGACGTAAAAGTAACTTTTTTAGTGTATTTGGATCCTGGAGAAGCTTTCAATAAAAAAGTTTTCCTAACAACAACTTTTGACATTTTTTATAATTCTTACTATTTGCAGTCAAAAATACAATTTTCTTTTTGAATATGATTCTAAACGCCATTTTAAATCGAAATGCTCTTAACAAAAATTTTCTAAAATGTAGTAGTTCTCGAGATATTTTAACTTTTGTTTTAACAACACAATTATTTTGTTTTATTACGACCTTTTCATAAGTTAATCGCGTTTCTCCATCAACAATAATAGGTTTTTCAAAAGGCCCGTAAACTTTCCTGCAACTTTCTCTTTGACATCAAGGCGATATTGTGAAACATTTTAAACTTACATGAAAACAACCAACATATGATTCAGCTATATAGTTCAATCAACAGACCCTATGGTTGAAATATATTTTGGTTGCGGTTCCCATATGTATTCTTCACTCCTACCATTCTCTTTGACAGCTTTTTACATATGTCAATCGACCCAACTAGCGAATCATCTACGTATTTAAAAATTAATGAATTTATTGATTTTAAAATTTTTGAACGAAACGTGAAATTTTGAAATCTAAAAATTTAAAGATATTACAAGTTAAAAATTTAAGCACCTAAAAATTCAAAAATGTAAATATTTTAAAAAAAATCATGATAGAAAAATTCACAAATTTGAGAATTCAGAAATTTAAAAATTGAAGAAATTCAAAATTAAATGATTTAAAAAATTGAAAATTCAATGATTTTTAAATTTAAGCAATTTAAACAATACACAATTAATAATTCAGATATTTAAAAATTAAACTTTTATGAATTTAAATATTTGACGATTTAAGAATCAAAAAATTTGAAAACTTTAAATATTTAGAAACCTGATAATCTCAACATTTTGAAATTTTATACTTTAACATTTTAACGACATTCAATTAACTAGAGATTAGGGTAGGGAAAGTTATGAAAATTTAGAGTCATAGTACTCAAGTGAGAGCAAGGATGCGAAGTATAGAGATCCGAAAACTAGAAGTGGAAGGGTTATTAGAACAGGCCCAATACCTTACGGGCTTAACTTTTGCCTTCAGCTGATGGGCTTAACAAGCCTACGAATCACTCAAGTCCACCAGCATATCTCTCGGTAAAGACAGACTTGTCGCTCTTTAACGTGAGAACCGACTAACTTAACTCTAACAATTTCAAAAATAGAAAAAAATAGGTTTAGAATTTAGAGGTTTAAACATATTAAAACTCTTGAATTTAAAAATTTGAAATGTACATTAAAATTCGAGAATTTCAAAAAATTTAAAACATGAAATATTAAAAATGAATCTATTTAAAGATTTGGATGCCCAAAATTTTTAAACCGCATTTAAAAAAAATTGAAATGTTAGAATATAAAAATTTGAAAATGCAAAAAAATAACGTTTTAGAACTTGAAAAAGAACTTCAAAAGTTTTTGAGTCCTGCAATTTTCACTTTTTCCATCTAATCCTAATTTCAGGAACTACGTGTAAAACGAGATGGAACAATATCCGCGATGTTTTTAGACGATCGTCAAAAAATGAAGCAACCCGAAGCGGTCAAGGGGCCAAATGCATAAAGCGGTACAAATATAGTCGCCAACTCGAGTTCCTAAAACCGTCCTTAGAGGAGAGGAACACTATATGTAGCGTCAATCCAGAACCCACCCTAGTTGAGCTTGAATCGACAGGGTCGGGTTCCATTAAGGATGCGTTGCCAGCAAAGACAGACCCGCCGAAACGAAGAAAACGCGATGCACAGTTTTCGGAGAGACATAGAACCACAGTTTCCAAACCATCAGAAATTCTGATGGACTATATAGTGAACAAAAAAGAAGCGCATCATATAGATGCATTCTTGGCGGGATGTGCTGTTTCGCTAAAAGCTCTTAATCCACTTCTTCAAGCTAAAGCAAAGGCGGAGATATTTGCAGTAGTGAATAAATACGAACTAATAAATATTGAAGAAATGGATAACAAAAGAAATGTTGAAGATTCTCTAGAGCATAACAGTAGCCACCTAAACAATGATCTGGAACCCTTGGACAGCACAACAACAATTCATAGCACCAATAGTCACATCCACACCAACATGAACAGGGAAGATAACAATAACACCAACATCGCACTGGACAACATCAACATTTTCAGCCATAGCGACAACAACAATAGCACTAACAGAAACTACTCCAGCATTTCCAGCGACAGCACAACAACAATTCTTTGCACCAACAGTAACATCAACACCAACATTAACAGAGAAGATAACAATAACACCAACATCCACCTGGACAACATCACTTCTAGCCACAGCAACAACAACAATAGCACTCATAGAAACTACTCCAGCATATCCAGCGACAGCACAACAACAATACATAGCACCAATAGAGACATCAACACCAACATCAACAGAGAAGATAGCAACAACACCAACATCCTCGTACACAACATCAACATATCCAGTCACAGAAACAACAACAATAGCACTAACTACTCCGACATTTCCAGCGACAGCACAACAACAATTCATAGCATCAACAGTGACATAAACAACATCGACAACAACAACAACAGCAACATCAACAGCGTTAACAATGGAGCCGATCACATGAACACCAACAGCCAGAACAACTACGAGAATGACATCATTAATTGTAACACCAACGGCAGCAACATCAACAATAGTAACATCAACAGTACCACCAACAACATCAGTACGGACTGGTTTCCGTACACTAACGAACAAGTTACTAATTTTAATTACGATCATTTGATCTACGGTAGTTCTTTGAGCACGTTCTTTTCAACGTTTACAACCAGCCCATAAATCATTTTTTTGGAAAAAAACTATATTTGTCTTTTATTCACATGGGACCCATTTTCAGCTCTCAATAACTTTATTGTTAGGCTCCCCAGAGATCATAGCAGTTTGATCATTATACATGAATTTCTTAATAGTTCAAGCTTACACTTGAATGATTGAATTTTTGAATTTAAATGTTCAATTTTTTAAATTATTGAATCTTCGGGTTTTCTAATTTTTAGGTCGTTAAATTTCAAAATTTTTAAATATTCAAATCTTAAAATTTAAAACTTAAAATTTCTAAATTTTCAAATCTGACATTTGCAAATTCTAAATATTTAATTTTTTAATTCTTTGAATTTTTAATATTTTGAATCCCTAAATTTCTATATCTTTAAATTTTTAAATCTTTGAATTTTTAAATCTGCATATTTTAAAATTTTTGGATTCTTCAATTTTTAAATTCCTAGGCTTTTAAAGTTTTAAATCTTGAATTTTAATATATTTAACTCTTTGAACTGTTAATTTTTTAAATTGTTAGATCCCTGCACTTTTGAATTTTTATTTCCCAAATTTAAACAATTTAAATAATTAAATTTGGAAGTTCATGAATTCAGTAATATTAAAAATTCCAAATTTCAAAATTTTTAATCGCTTGAGTTTTTAAATATTAGAATTTTTATTACTTTAAATATTAAAATTTTTATTTTTTCCATTTTTATTAACGACTAAGAATGAGTCAATTTTTATGAAACTATGCTGTCGAAGCCGACAAGTGAGTAAGTTACTTTACGCTTGTCCGGACATGCCGCAGACTCATGTGATTCGCATTTAAGGGGGTCTTCTACTGTCATGGTTTCAAAAAATCGATTTTTTGTTCATTGATTAATTTCAAGCTATATGTATCTGAGAATACGCCACAGAAAGGATTAAGAGAAAATCATATTCCTTGGTATATTTCTGGAAACCAGAAGGCACCCATTTTCGGCTGTTTCTGAGATACTAAGCGCGACGCACCACGATGGCGCTTGTCTATGGAAAAATCATTGTTTAAAGAATTCACCGGTCCATTCTTGACGGGTTATGTATATGTGAGCATCGGTAAATGGTTTCTTGTTTTTTTGGGACGAGATAATCGTATGGAAGATAATCGTATGGTTTCAGCGTGAAAAAAATCATTTTTTTGCGGTTTTTTTAGAATTTTGCGTAAAGCAAATTTATCAAAACTTTAGTATATTATAGTGTATCATTTCAATAACATGCTTTAATTTTTCTATGCAAAAATATCGACAAATGACTTGGTGATGAAGCTTATTGTAGAACGTCTCTAGAAAAACATGATTTGCGTTGTTACCAGCCATTCCAAAATTACTTAAACGATTTCTTTCAAGCTTCGTCACCGATTCGTTTGTCGATATTTTTTCATATAAAAATTACTGCATGTTATTGAAATGATGCACTATAATGCACAAAAATTTTGATAAATTTGTTTTACGCAAAGTTCTAAAAAATTTCCCAAAAAAGTGGTTTTTTTTCACGCTGAAACCTTTACCCCTTAAACGCGTTTTCTTGAAAGTAGCGTTTTGAAGCGGTCAAGTAAGACTTTTCATAGAAGTACTGGTCCGATTTCAATAGTTGTTTCTCCAATTATTTAGAAAACATACCGCTATGTTTACTCGAGAGGGATTTGCAATATGTCAATTTGTTCCATTTTTACGGCCCCTAATAGGCCAAAAAACGTAAATATTGGAAATTCTCACAAATCGCTACATTACTTTTACAAATTATAAAATAAAAGAAATCCCTCTCGTCTCAACATAGCCAACGTGACTATGATTAAAAAAAATTTAAGTGTTCTGATTACAGATTACCCAATTTGCCACAACTTTACTCAAGCGGGACCCATGCAGTTTTAACATCAATGTCATCAATGAAGTTTCAAGGTCAATGAAGTTTCAAGGTCGCGAGAGATTTTTCTTTTCGTCTTCAAAAGTTAAATTGTAAAGTTAAAACATGTATCTTCAAAATAAAGAAAAAAGTTTCTAAATTCATTGAGTAGATGCTTTACAATTTATTCCCAAAAAGTGCTCAATTTTAGGCCTCGCGAGTAGAAGACCTCCTTAATGCCAAAATCTCCTGACTCCTGCGTCTAGAAGACAAAAGATTAAATCGCCGGGAAACTCATGATCCTATTCCGCGCTTTTCTAAATTTTCTTATTCTCAAATTTTTAAACTTTTAAATTTTTAGATTTTTAATTGAAATTTATTTAAATTTAAATTGGTTTTAATTGACACGGATCAAGTTTGCAATGACATGATATAGGTATACCTCGTACCCTCGATAGCACGTACATTTTGCCTCGATAGTACGTACAATTACCATCAAACATTTTTTTCGTTTGATTTTGTAAACTTCAACAAAATAGGTAAAATTTTGTGAAAGTTCTATGGGTTTCTGCATACTTTAGAGAAGTTGTATACTACATAGAGTAGTTCTGTCAAGTCTAGTAAAGTATTCCGAATTTTTACTAAGTCATAAATTCATCGTGGAAATCTAGCAAGTATGAAAAATTCTGCAAGCTTTAGGGACACCCTACCAGTTTCAGGAAAGTGTTTTATATTTCGGGAGATTGCAAGGAGATCCTTAATACTTAAGATTATTATTAAGGATCTCCTTGCAATTATTAAGATTACGACACTCAGAGCAGTTATAGTTTGGTTTTGTCAACCTTAAGAGTATCTCAATGAACTTTAAAGACGATCTTCGAGGGTCGTATGGAATTTAGGAAATACTTTAGAGACTTTCTATACTAACAATTTCTACAGAAAGCAGAGTGTTCACTATTTTCACACGTATTTTACCAACCTCGGGAAATTCTACGAACTGAACATTTAGAAATATAACAGGTTTCAGTAGATTTTGTTAACGGCTATCGGTGCACCGCGGTGAATCAGTCAAGCTGTACTGAACTTCAAGAAAATCCTACGATATTAAGTAATATCTGAAGAATCTCTGGAAAGTTCACGAAATTCCACGAACATTCTATGAATTTATGGAAAATATTTTAAACATCAGGGGGCGTCTGTAAATTTTATGAAATTCTATCAAACGTAAAAAATGCCAAGTGCATTTCATGGAATTAACAGTTAATTTCAACGAGAAAAACTTACAGAATTAGAAAAGTGACGAATATCAAAAAAACCTCTTCAAGCTTTAGGTATGGCATGTCCCACGAGCTTCTGAGAAGTCTTACTAACTAACTAACTAACAAAAATCTGAGTGATCATGGTTTGAAGTTAGAGAGCTGTTAATTTAAATCGAGCGATATTGTAAGCTGGTTGAAAGCGTCCCCCGTTGTCTAGAGATTGTTCTCATGTTTCCCGGTTAAATACTAATCAGCTATGAACGATTAGTCTTGATCTAGATCAAAATTAACCACAATTTTTAATTATGTGATAATTCTGTGTACAAGCCCCATTTAACTTCCTTGTTAATGTCATTTATATAATTACAAATTCCTTCTAATACCGTATCTTATGATTTATTTTTATGTACCTAGTAACAGTACACTACATGTTTTGAAAGAATTAGTAATGATTTATTTGATTGTATTACGTTATCCGTTCTATAAGTGTTGAAGATATAAGTAGATGAATTCAAGTCAATCTAATAACTATTTCCAGGAAACCCATATTTAGTTCTAAGCAATGATTCTTCAAGTTTGACATGCAATAAAACGTTTTGTTGTTGCTAATTTTTTCTGTCTCGATATTTCATGCATGTGGAAAAATAGTAGATACAGAACACTGTTCTGTATCCACTGGAGAAATGCTACTAATGTCGTTTTTGCTTGACGCCGAAACGGAGTCAGGTTGTAACCCAAAACGCTGTCAGTTCATAAAAAGTGTCATTATTAAGTATTCCATCATTAGTCGTTCAATAAAAGTGACATTACTAGCCAGTAATGACATTACTAACGCCTCGTGTACGGGCCCCAATTTACCAACAAATCGAAAACATTCCTACCTGTCTACAACATAAGCGGCCCTTACACGTTCAATATTTTTGTCAATACTAGAGAGTATTGACAAAAGTATTGTACGTGTAAAGGAAAAAAGTTGTATTGACGATGTGGATTTCAAACGGGACTGAAATATTGCAACAATATCGTCAATACTGGTATTGACAAAAATATTGAACGTGTAAGGGCCGCTTTACACGTTCAATATTTTTGTCAATACCAGTATTGACTATATTACTTCAATACGTCAACCACATTGCACGTACAATACTTTAATCAATACTGTTTAGTATTGATAAAAGTATTGAACGTGTACGGCCCGCTATACAACCGGGACCCGCTCGAAAACAGAAAAATAACATGAAAGCAAAATTGGAAGAAAAAACAGCTATCCGCGTGGGCCGTCCAGGAGATTGGCAAACCAATCTGTTCGCTTTGATTCTCTCAGACGCGCCTCTGTTCAAGCCGTTCAAGCATGGGTAGAAGCAAAAGTGATTGACGAAATATTTTTCCCTTCTGGGTGGACGACATGCAGTCCCACACCAGCAGAGGAATCATTTTACCTGCTTTGGTTCCCTCGCGCGTTCTCTCTCTCTCTCTCTGTGTTCGAGTCGGTGGAGAAGCAGAAAAAAGTCGGAGAGTCTTTTCAAGGAATATCGTTGGCAACGATTCTTTTTTGCGTCGGATGCCCGACATCCTACCAACACTATCACATCAACAAACCGAGCGAATCCGAAGATGAAAAAGTCGGGTCGGATCGGATCGGATCGGTCTAGTGCGGATAGACCTTTAAACGGGCGATTTGTATCTAAGTATTAGTTATTTCGGTTTATTCTTTAAAATTTCAGGCGCTAATTTTAGTGAAAGCATTGATTTGTAGTGATGTCAATCTTGGGATAACAATAAAAATTTCAACCAATTGATGCTTTTTCAAAATTAATCTTTCAAGAACAAACCTAAGTTGTATAAATTCATTGTTGGGAAAAACAACCAGAATCAGCTTTTAAGGAATCCCTACCAACACATAGATATATATCGCTCGTACAAACATATACATGAATAGCACCCTTAATAAAATTACTCCAACTTAACCATTACACAAGGTTGGAAAAGAAAAATATTTTTGAAATGTTGATTAAAAAAATGTTTCTAGAAATGGTATTACCCCCTTAAGAAAAATGAAGGTACTGGCCGATTTATAGGTGTAATAAAACTTCATGAAACTCAGCTGAAGATCCCTTATCACAAAAACATCAACGATAGCTAAAAATACTTTTGTATACCATTTTTCAGTTTGTGACCATGGTGCGGCGTCTCACCCGCACATGCGGCATCTCTCCCTTTTTTTTAAATGTTCATGGAAATTTGATTTTTACATTTCTTACAAAAGAAATGTATAGGATTCGCTCAAACTTTGAAAACTTTTTCCGAGGCCCGGAGGGCCGAGTTTCATATACCAATCGACTCAGCTCGACAAATTGAGACAATGTCTGTATGTGTGTGTGTATGTATGTATGTACAAAATGTCATGTGATTATCTCAGCAATTGCCAAGCCGATCTTAATGAAACTAGTTTCAAATGAAAGGCCTAACGTTGCCATTTGACACTATTATTTTTGATTTTCGATATGTTGTTTACTTTCTGAGATATGGGCGATTCTGTCAAAAAACAGCAGGTTTTTTGCAAATAACTTTCGAACAATACAATATTTTCCCACAAACTGCACATAAATAGAATTCTTGTAAAAATCCCTTTCTAACAAGCTATAGATTGTCAAAATCTGTGCACGAGCGGCGGAGATATTAAATATTTTGTATTTTTAGTCCTCGATTACCAATTTCCATTACCTAAAAATGAGATTGTTTCATACAGAGTATTGCTTTACTGGTGTTTTAGGGGCCGACGACAATGATAACCGATTTTGTATATCGGGGTATGAAAACACATCTACGTGTTTCAAGGAATTCGATGTTGAGAATATTTTGTGAATTAGCTTTATAATAAATTAACTATTTCTCAAAAATCAATATATAAGTTCACTTCAAAGACAAAATAATGTTGGATGGTATATCCATACACAGATCAAAAAGTAATTCACCTAGTAGTGAGATAAAAGATTTCTCATATAATTATACTCGTGGTGTCACCGAAAGCAACTGTATGTTTGAAGCCCAAAAATCTAGCGAAAATTGAGCTCTTTTGCAAGATTTAGGTTATACTGGTTATGGCGCAAAAATTACTACTTACATTATTTATAATAAGAATGTAAGAAATCAATATATGTATCATAATAATATACCTATAAAAATAATGTCACTGCATTAACCATCATTTGCCATTCCTCACACGCCCCCCCCCCATCTGTCTCTCTTCTATCGCGTCTATCTAGCTATTTCTGTATCCATTTCTAAGTTGTGTGATAAGATCTTCTGCCAATCTGAAATAATTATTAATTGTAATTGCGAAGGTTTGAGAAAACAAAACTATTTTTTGTCTGCTGCTACATCAACTCAACTTTAATTCAATTGTTTTCAAAGCCTTCGAGATGGTCGACGAATTCATGTATTTGGGCTCACTGGTAACCGACGACAATGTTAACAGCAGAGAAATTCAGAGACGGATCTTAGCGGGAAATCGTGCCTACTTTGGACTCCGGAGGACGCTCCGGTCGAACAAAATTCGCCGCCGAACGAAGTTGATTATCTTCAAAACACTGATTAGATCGGTGGTCCTCTACGGCCACGAGACCTGGACTATGCTCGTGGAGGACCAACGCGCCCTTGGAGTTTTCGAACGAAAGGTGTTGCGTACCATCTATGGTGGCGTGCAGATGGAAGACGGAACGTGGCGCAGGCGAATGAACCATGAGTTGTATCAACTGCACATTCGTTGTATTGGTACGAACTTTCATGAAAAATAACGGATCAAAGACCAAAAATATCCACAAATTAGATCCAGGAAAAGAAGTCTCCCAAAGTACCCACTCTCGATGGGGGATGCAACTACAATGTGTCTTCTAACTTATCGTCGTTCATAATATCTTCATATACTGAGTAGTTTGAACCATTTCCTTTTCACAGTATTTGTTTGTATAGGACTTATTTATCCATATTTCCTGCACGAGAATTCCGAACGAAACAATATGCAAGCTATAAGGATGAACGGAAAGAGACTGCATTGCAATCAACTGAATGCACGGCTTTTATGCTATCGACATAGCCTAGACATTTCACACTATTTACTTCAATGCAAATTTGAAAAAAAATTGAAATATCTACCTGTCTCATTCACGAATCGCATTCTCCCTGTCGTTCTCTGTTCAAGAGGCTTGAAAGCACATGTGACCTTGTCTCACTTTACTATTTTCAATTGCGCGTAATACTGGACCAGTAAATTCTATTCTGTACATAAATCTTTTTTTCGGGAATATGTGACCAAAAAGTAAACTTCGAATTCCAAAGCAAATTGAACGTTCCAGGTTCCTGATAACTAATTAAGGTCCAACAATAAAGTAGAAACACCAGATAATCTTAAAACGACGCCGTCAAGTAAAGAAGCATGAAAACAAAAAGAATAAAACAAAAAAAAAAGCTTCCAGACCTAGAAAGTCCATTGCATATTTATTAGCCTTTTCTCAGAAGATGGGATTTTCAAAAACATTTCAAAACATTCTGATGCAATGGTTCTCAAATTCGTACAATCCAGTTTATTCATTTTCTTTATTCATGTTTTTAGGTTCAAATATATGACCATTTCTTTTTAATTAATTATTTCATTCAGCATCTTTTTATTCGTTTTGTTCATCTGCATTCATTTTACTTATTTTATTCGTTTCATTCTTTGGAATCACTCTGATCAGTCTATTCTTTTTGTGCATTTTACTCATATCTTATAACTTATTTTATTCATTGTTTCCATTGTATGCATTTTATTAATTTTTTCCAGTTTATTCATTTTGTTCAGTTTCTTCATTTTAATAATCTGACTACTTTTTCAGTTTTAATCATTTCATCCAAATAATTTATTTGATTCAATTTATTTCTTTATATTAATTTATAACCTTTTACCATTGTTTAATTTTTCATTTTAATCAATGCATTTTATTCTGCTCAATTTCTTTTTATTCATTTTATCACTTCAGTTCATTTTGTTTATTTGATTCGTTTGTTTTATTTACTGGATTCACTGGATTGGTATTCACTGGATGAATTAAAACAATTTGATTCATTAAATTCATTTGATTCATGTGATTCATTTGATTCATGTGATTCATTTGATTCATATGATTCATTTGATTTATTTGATTCATTGAATTCGTGTGATTCATTTGATTTTTTTGATTCATTTGATTCATTTGATTCATTCGATTCATTTGATTCATTCGATTCATTTGATTCATTTGATTCATTTGATTCATTTGATTCATTTGATTCATTTTATTCATTTTATTCATATCTTTAATTTTATTCATTTCATGTTCAGTCATTCGTTTTATTTCATTCAATTTGTTAGTATGAGTCTATTAATCTCAATCTTATAACTATTTCTAAATATAATCTTAATTTTTATTTGATAACCTAATCTAATTTGATTCGTGTATTTGATAATTTTGATTTACATTAAATTTTCTACTCATTTTATGAATTTAAAAACCTATTATTTCATTTTTGCTTTACTTTTTTATTTCGGTCGTTTTGTTGATTTCTATAATTTATTCAGTTTATTCGAGATTTTATTCGTGCAAGACTAGAAACTGTTTTCATCCCACATCTAGTTGGGTGCCTAGTTCTCGAGAGTTCTGCAAACTAATCTAATAGTGAAATGTGTAAGAAATGTCTCATCTCACTGCTAGGTGGATTAAATCGTTTTTTTCATGAAAAAAACCATTTCACAGTATTTTAGAAACTTGTCGCAATAGATAAAAATGATTTCATCAAATATTGAATGGGTTATTTTGATTGATAGATTTTAAGAAATGTGCGGCATCTCTCCCCAAATTACCCTATAACGCGTCGTATGAAGTACGACGGCTTTTGCCTTGTTTTCGGATTGTTCACTGTCTACTATGATGTCGATGGCTTCTCGAAGAGCATCAAACTGTAAGTGTATGTAAACGGTTGCAAATCAATCTGTAAGTTTATGTAAACGGTTTCTGCTTTCGTGCTCTCGTCAAATGTTTAGTTTTTGCTCAGTAATCGGACGATTTTTTTGTTTCTAACTGTTGTAAAAAGTGAAAAACTCATTAACGTTAACGTTTTACTATCGTATTAAGCCCGAATAATTGGAAACAAGTTAGAATTTCCATAACTAAATTTGTATCATCACATCGATTGCTTCTTTTGTTCTGCTGAGTGCTGACAACACAAATCTACTATTGGATGTGCGGATTCAACATTATGTGAAGGATTCTGTGATCGTATTGTGTTGTACCACAAGCAATGCACTGGAGTATCAGATGATGAGTTTATGGCATGCAGTAACTCAAACGTAGTGTGGATGTGCGATAGATGTCGTGATCTGATGGAAACGAAACTGCATTAACTCAATTGATTCTCTTCAAGAACTGCGAGAAAAAGAACGTGGAAATGAGATTAATGTACTGAAGGCCAGTATTACTCAACTAACTGAATCACTGAACAGCTATAGTGTTTTGGCCAAATCGGACCTTTCTCCAGAGCTTGTTAAAACTGAAGATGAAGTAATGGATCCGTTATCGTCTACGTGGGCAAATCAATCTTCTAGTACTCGAGAACAATCAGAAAGTAGATTTAAACTGTTTCTTTCAAACATCGCCAACGACGTCACCGAAAAAGTAGTTTGATCTCGTGACCTGCTGCTTGAGACTAAGAAGTGCTCCAACTGTCCGACGACTTGTTTCGGCATGGCAAGATACGTCACTAGGATACATTTCGTTCAAAGTAGAGTTAGATGCGAGTGTTAAACTACGGGCTCTTTCTGCTAGAACGTGGCCACCAGGAATACGATGTCGTGAATTTCGTGACCGTGCATCTGTTGTTCCATGGGCACCAATGGCACATTCTTCACATTTGTAGCGTTAGTTAGTTTTCCCGTTGCGTGTCAGTACTGCAAATTCTATTGTTGAAAAGTGTATTGTACATGTTGATTTGTCATAATTGTTGTACAATGTTCAATGTTGTGTTAATAATTAGTTATAAGGAAATTTCAATAAGACTACAAAGTCAGTTGGAAAATAAATAAATAAACAAAATAAATAAACTTTCCGCTTTTCAACATCATTTTTGTTTCTTTGTGTGTGGCGCCTTCTATCATAGTTTGGATGGCTGTTTTGCGCGACATTCTTGTGGCTGCCTCACCAGGAATTTGCTCCTTAATATAGGTATTGGTCAGTTTATTAGTAAGTATTTCAATGTTCTTTGCGAAATTCTATAGGTCCTCCCGTTTTTCGGTTTCAGAGTCTTTAGATTCGCTAAGGCTGTATCAGAGTTACTTTTATCTCCACAGTTGGCTTGTATTTCTTTGAATTATTTCGTTATATTCCGTTGGGGTAGTAGTAAATAGGTCCCTTGCTGTCCCACTGAGTCTTGTCAAAATTAGTTAAATAGTTGCCGCTTTCTGTTCAGCTGACACTATGGTTTGGACAAAGGTTATCGAGTCTATGAAAGACTTGGTGTCTTCCGGGCGCCCGTCATGATATCAGAGTAGCCAGCTCCGAGGCGATTTTGGCGGTAAATGCCATTTTTTGGCTTTGTTTATTTTTCTTCGGACAACTCCAAATGATTAATTTGGAAAGAATTTTTAATTTCAGAGACGTCTATTGTTTGGTCTCTTGTCAATTTTTTTCTCGGTTTCAGTAGCTTCTGATTCACTACTGTAACCCTTATCAGCTACAATGGAATTGTGTAGAATATTTGAATCATTTTAGTATAATTTTGTATTCCCTTTCGTATTCTTTGATGGTTTGTGCTTTTTTGTAATATATTTTGCAGTGTTCTGGGGCGTGTTTTGCTTTTGTAAAGGTTTCTGTATTCCTTTTTCAGGTTTTGATCGATTTCTCTGAGCCTTTCCATGCAAAAGAACTAAGATTTAATAGGCATACCCAAAAATCTCGGTAAGAGGTATTTATATTATGAAAAGTCGTATCAGTTTTATAGTCGAAGATGATGCAACTTGATGTGCATTCCATCTTAAGTCAGTGAAGCTATCGATTGTCTAACTTTTTTATACGCTCGCTTCTCTATTCAGCGATTGTATAACTTGTAAAGTGTTATTAAGGTTGGACAGAGAATGCGCAAAATTCGCAAACGAAAAAAGCAGTTTTTTTCAACACCGTATGTCAGACATACGGTGTGGAAAAAACTGCTTTTTTCGTTTACGAATTTTACCCTTTCTCTGTCCAATCTTAAATGCACAGTGGAAATTACCAAGATTCACCATAATTTAAATTGGCGATCGTTGTGTAACTCTTCGTGCTGTTCTAATTGGTTTATTATGTTTACTTGAGGGTCTCCACACGTAGTGGTAGTCTTAGAATTTTTATTGCTCATTGGGCGTCTTGTTCGTTATGTAATGATTGTTTATGTGACGGTTGTTCATATGTATATATTGGTTGATTTCAATCAAATAATGATTGTTCGTAATTATAGTTTGCCTAATTGTTTTTAGTTTGGTAATTATTGCCTAATACAGTACCGTAAAATATTTTTGGTGGTTCCATTTCTCGGGTCGTCCGCTCTGATATTTGGGTTGCCTAGCATTAGTGTTTGTATTTCGTTGGTGAATCTTGCCGCTTGTAGTCGATATTTCTGCGTGCACATTACTTATGCCTCCGCTGTAAGTTCAAGTTATTTTGAACGTTCTGTTGCAATTGTATGCTCTTCGGTTGTTTGCACCGGTTACGATTATGTTGGGTAAGCTAACACTTTTTCACTTTTGTCGTTTGTAGATTAGTTAGTAGTTAGTTAGTTAGGCTTCGATAACAGTTTTTGTTCATATTGTCTTTGCAAATTGGTTGGTTTTCACTGAACTGCTAGTTTTCACTTTTGTTGTTGCAGATTGGTTAGGTTTCAATAACAGGTTTTGTTGGTGATACAAGACGAGAATCTTTTGAAATGATTCAAACCTTGCCGACGATTTGTTTCTACTGAGTACACACCTACGAGCATTCCCCTTTCGCAGCTCATACCGAATGAGCACGCTTTGTATCAAGGCCAGAGATGCCAGGTGATATTTTGAAAAATCTGTGTGCGGCCCGTTTAAAAATTTGTGACTATCTGTGTTACGGAAAACGTACAAACTTGGCTGAAAACAAGATGTGGTGAACATTTTTTTTTTGTTTTTACTACGTGAGGCAAAAATTAAGCGCAAGGTAAAAAATTGAGAAATCTATTCTAATCTGTGCATTGTAGAAGAAAGCTGTGGAAATCTGTTCATTAAAACAGAAAACTGTGGAAATCTGTGCAGGTTTTTGAAATCTGTTCAGCATATTGAAAATCTGTGAACCACAGATAAATCTGTGCACCTGGCGTCCCGGATCAAGGCGATCCCTTTTATTAACTTTTCGGTGCAGATGAAAGGCCATCCTTTTGTGCGATAAATGAAAATATTTTCATAATTCGTTTTGGTGTAGCTTTAGCTTAGTGAAAGAGTTGCCACATTCACTAATTTTCTTGGGAGGATTTGCAAAAACCTTCGGGTTTGTAGATTAATTTGAAAAATATTTTCATATGATTCACTGGTAAAAATACAGAATTAACCAGCGCAAACTTAATACTAGTTAATAAAAGAAACTTTCTAATTAAATTCTTTTTCCATTATGCATTCGTCTTAATAAGGACGGTTTGTAGATAACTATGGTGATACAAGACGATAATCTTTTGAAACGATTCAAACCTTGCCGACGATTTGTATCTACTGAGTACACACATACGAACATTCCCCTTTCGCAGCTCATACCGAATGAGCACGCTTTGTATCAAGGCCAGGGATGTCAGGTGATATTTTAAAAAATCTGTGCGAGGCCCGTTTAAAAATATGTGTCTATCTGTGTTACGGAAAACGTACAAACTTGACTGAAAACAAGATGTGATGAAAATTTGTTTGCAAAATTTGTTTTGAGGCAAAAATTACGCGCAAGGTAAAAAATTGAGAAATCTGTGCCAATCTGTGCAGTTTTTGAAATCTGTTCAGCATATTAAAAATCTGTGCAATACAGATAAATCTATGCACCTGGTATCCCTGATCAAGGCGATCCCTTTTATTAACTTTTCGGTGCAGATGGAAGGCCATCCTTTTGTGCGATAAATGAAAATATTTTCATCATTCGTTTTAGTGTAGCTTACGCTTAGTGACAGAGTTGCCACATTCACTGATTTTCTTGAAGGATTTGCAAAAACCTTCGGGTTTGTAAATTAATTTGAAAAATATTTTCTTATATGATAATTATTTTTAATTATACAAATTAATAAAAGGAACTTCCTAATAAAATTCTTTTTCCATTATATATTCATCCTAAGGACGGTTTGCATATAACTATGAAACAAATCCATCTACAATTAACAACTCTAACGGAAAATAAGCACCATTAATTCTTTACAAGTATTTTGTTAGTCCTGAAAAGGACTGTTGGCAACACTGGAGACGCGTGAATTTACTTACCTTCTTCGGTCAGCTTTCTTGGCAGGTTTGGCGGCCTTCTTTGGCTTTGGGGCCTTCGGCTTGTTCGCTGTAGCCTTCGATTGCTTGGTGGCATTTTTAGTGGCAGTTGCTACCGCCTTTTGAGTGACTGCGTTGCTTAGCCTTTGGCTTTTTGGCCTTCTCACCGCCGCCATCTCCACCAACGTTTTTCTTCTTCTCTCCAATGGTAGCCGATTTAATTGGTCGTCCGATTCAGCTTCTCAGGACCTAACACCTAGCATGCGCGTCCGTTATGCACTACGTCTTACACATTTGGTTTTGAGAAAAGCTGCGACACACCTATTTATAGGTTTTATCATTAATGTTGATTCTCATTTAAAGTAGTTTTTGAACTATTTAAACAAATTTTATATAGCAAACAACGTATTGGTAGCAAGCGTTGAACGTTTTCCTTCCGATTTATGAAACTAGAATAGCAATCTGTTTAGTAGAAAGAATGTTATTAAGGTTAAAATTCTCGCTCGTTCTCGTGCCGTGCATGAGCCTTTCCTTTCCGTCCGGCTTCTAATGGCATAACCAAAACGAATATGCCGGCTTTCCCCCACCAACTGCTCTCGTCAAGCAATCCAATACGAATAATCATAGGAACAAACCTGTAGTGGACCTATATATAAACTTTTCATTATTTTATTGTTCGGTTGGTGCACCATATTGACGGCTCTGTGTGGGATGGGAAAATTTTCACTTTTCCGAGTCGTTTTCGAAAGATTTTTCAAAACGCTATTTTTCCGTTGATAATGAATGTCCTACATATTCCAAAATTTAATACAACATTGGTACAAATATTTTCGACAAAATGCCGAAGAAATTGATTAAATCCATTCAGTACAACAAAAGATATAAGCGTTCAAAGCCTTACATCATTTTTCTTCCGAAATTTTGAAAAGGGGCCCCTATATTTAACAGGAAGTCGTTAGTCACGACCAGGCATTGCATTTATCGCTCATATGAGTAAGTGCTACTGCGACAATAAAAACTTACATTTTCACACGAAAAGTTATTGGCACTCACACAACTTCTCCGGATAAATACAACGTGTTATTTCTCCGGATGAATAAAACAACCGGAGAATGAGTGAATGAGTTTATCACGGTATCCTTTTTTCGCTCGATGCTTTGCTGTCGTTATTCCAAAACACGAAAAAACAAGTCTATCATACTCCTTTGCCGCTTTTCTTTGTAATTAAGTGTATTTTTTGAAGTTTTTATTGATTTCCACGAAATTAAAATTTTATCACCTTCTCCGGTGAGAAGGAAAAAGTCAAATAAATTTTATCCGGAAAATCATTCTCACGGTATTTGTGGAGACGGAAAATTTTGCGACTCATCTTATCTCGGAAAAGTTGGACATCGGATAAGCTTCTTCTCGCGTGAGTGAGAGAGAATTACAATGCCTGATCACGACAAAATTTTCAGAAATTGATGGCAAACAACTTTCGTGCTATTGCTAAGATCATTTTGTCTACCAAGACATACCTCCTGATCTTATTCCTTTTTTACTAACACACTTTCTTTTCTGTGATGCTCGTGGAGATGCAGTCTCGGTCTTTTTAACTAACGTTCCTCTACTTTCTCGGTCGAACAACGTTGATCGTGGCCTACGTCGTTATCAATGTCGTATATACAGGTCTGGTAAAGATGGCACTTTGGTATTCGTAAGATGAATCGTACATGAGTGGTGTGAGTGATCACAGTATAAATCGACTTGCTTTCGTCATAGCGGTCGTTCCGCTCCCATTGAATCGTGTGACCGCTATGACGTCGACCCGTTGTGCTTCTGGATTGTTTACATATTTTTGGTTGCCAACACTAGCAAACCGTGTGTTCTACCACACCTATATATACCTCATTGCGTCGTTATAGGGGAATTGAAACGTCATTTGGCTGTCAAAGAAAAATCAGGTAACTCCTCATACCAACGAGAATCGCATTTGATTTATACTCTACGCGCACACAATAGTCGGAATGAGAAAAGCTGTATCACGAAGGAAGAGATGGTTGAATATGAAAGTTTCGAGCGAGAGAAGAGCGTGTAGGTTGAAATATCGCGGAAAAAACACTTACCGAAATATGTATAATTTACATATATTTTTTTGGATCTACCTAATCATAACCATAAGAAACCGATAATAGATACTTCTAAAATGTTTCTCAAACTGAATTGCTACCGTTTACAGTCAATAACCATTCATAAATAACATATCGAAAAATGTAAATAGGCAACTCCAGTGAAGATGATAAATTTTCGTCACCATGCGCTCTCTTCATCGTTGAATGACAAATGAGTTGCGAAATATGTTTCAAGACCAAATATGTTGAAAATGTTCTAAATCCCGTGCTGAAAAATGTTAATAAAATGCATGACGCTTGTTTATATTTTTCTGATTTTTCTTCAACTTTTGTAGAGTGCACCTCAGTATTCCATTGACCATTTTATGAAAATATTGAGTGAAACATGCTCAGTGAGAATGATTCGCTCTTCTATAAGATATTATTTTTGGTTCATTGTGCATTTCCACTTTATTCGGTCAATTACGAAGGGAAACTACGGGCAATCTACCTAAGCTATGCTAAGCATTGATTAGAAAAAAATGATATACGGAACAAGACAGTCGTATTGGGAAATTAACAATTAGAAAAGTGTGATAGAATTACAAAGCTACTGCCGTTATACGCATAATTGTCCCATGTATATAGGGCATCCCATAGAACATGAGACAATTAACGGCAGTCTAGGAGTAATTATAAATTGACAATGACATTCATTGATCATTATAACACTATAATTAAAGGGTTATATACAAAGTTGGAAAAAAATCGAAAAAAATTATTGAATATTCTGAAAGTACATACTTTTGAAAATATCTCTTCGAAATTTCACCCAGATCGGAGCACTAGATTTCTAACTACAGCCGTTCGCAGCGCACTAGATTTCTGACTACAGCTGTTCTTCCGCGTATGAAGTTAACACAAAACTTTAAACGCAATTATCTCGGAACTAAGTTGTTTAAAAAGTACCGTTGCGGTGAGCGTAATATCACAAAAAATATTCATCCGATTT
Source organism: Topomyia yanbarensis (assembly GCF_030247195.1). Classification (NCBI taxonomy): domain Eukaryota; kingdom Metazoa; phylum Arthropoda; class Insecta; order Diptera; family Culicidae; genus Topomyia; species Topomyia yanbarensis. The sequence goes on from NC_080672.1 coordinate 179,528,258, forward strand.
TCATATTTTTTTAATTGTTTGTATTTACATTCTCGTGTACTTGAACGGTTCCTTTTTCCAAAATTTTTGTATTCTTTGCCATGAATTTGTGTTTAAAATTTTGAGCACAACAAAACTCAATTTTTTGGTGAACATGTTTTTTTTTGCAGGAAATTTTTTTATTGGGAAACTGATCCGTTCAAGTACACCACAATACATTTCTTCAATAATCTTTTTACTCTTTTGATTTCAGTTGAGCGGTTTGGCTTGGAGTGCGTTCACCACAAACCTCTGCCAAAAAAACTCGCTACGGAGGATGAGCCATAACTCCGCCAACCTTTTTAGTTTTTTAATTCAACTTGTTTTTTTTCGAACTTCGATAGTACTACCAATGAGCTGTCTTTTGCTTTTTGAAAACAAAAATTGCATAAAACGCTTTTAAAAAATCACGAACTTAGCTCACTTTTTCGCCATCTTTGTATATAACCCCTTTGAGCGAGTAAGGGCGCTATAACCCTGGCTCATTAGCCAGGGCAGAGCTAAATACTTCTGCCCCATCCCAGGAGCCTAGGACCAAAGGAGTGACATTAACACTCTTAGCAAAGTCACTCCCAACGATTTATCAAACCCCCACCAAATTGGAACGGTTGTGTACGGTTGTCCACGTTTCTTCCTTATTCAAGGTTCCAAATAATCAGTTTATAAATTATTCATTGAATGAATAATTTTATTGCCGTATAATTTTGAATCATCTTTATGTTGTACGCTGCACAGTTGGCCTGGCCGCTTTAATGCTTGTGCAATATTCAATGTGTGCCACAAACATTAATAATGACAAGAAAAATTGTGGCTGTGTATGCGTGTAGACTAGACTAGACATCTTTATATATAACCCCTTAACAAAGCAACACACTATTTTTTTAAAACGTACAGCTATAATTTTCACGATTCATTTATAATAAAAACACTATATGTAGCCTATGTGCGTTCAACACTGGAATATTGTAGAATAGTTTGGTCGCCATTTTCAACAACTTATGCAAACCGAATAGAATCAGCACAAAAATAGTTTCTATTGTTTGCACTTCGTAAGCTACACACCAAAAAAATCTCAATTTTATCGTTGACGTAATTGCAAACATGACACAATTCAACAAACCGTAATTTACGAAATGACGGAACATTACCGTGTTCCGTTTAATTTTACATGAAACATATACTTTACATGCGCAATAACATAAAATTACACTTCCTATCATTCAGAACAAACGCTGTATGTGGAGTAAAATTACATGATTTACGAAATTAAACGTCATGTAAAATTAAAATCAAACGTAAAACTAAGTCATTTTTGATGCTCGTATATGCCAGGGTCAGGAGACGTAAATTTACACTGTTTTTTCTAGGTGTGTAGGTTGGACAGGACTACATTTACCATCTTATGAAACATGCTAATCGACATTCAAACATTGATAGATCGTTGTGAATTCTCTGATACTTCATTTGATAACGACATCGTATCATATCGTATTGATACTATCAAACTATTATCAAAACTAAATTTTTATGCTCCTTCTCGAGAACTACGAAACCACAGCTTCCTTTCTACAATTCACCATCGTACCAATTATGCCAACTTCGGCCCTTTAAACCAAATGATGAATATTTACAACAAACATTGCGAAACCATTGACTTTAATATGCCGAAAACATAACTTAACAGCAGTTTAAAGTAAATCGAAATTTTTGACTAGTGTTAAGCTACATTAATAATTACTGTAACAAACCGGTCTACATCTGATTGAAGATTTGAAATAAATAAATAAATAAATAAATATTGTTTTAAATCGTTCTGATTTTTTCTAGTGAATTGTTGAAAAATGCTTGTTACCGTTACTACAATGATAATCAAGGGGTAATCAAGCTTTATGTTCATCGCCTAAGCTGTTCGAGTTGATAATAGTTGATTTCATGTCACGAAAATAGTTGATTTCATGTCACGCAACCGTTCAACACACTCCTAGTTTGCTATACTTTCTACATCATCCAAGAGATGGCGAAAGGACATTAAACGGATGCAATTTACGCCGATCTGTCCGCTGCATTTTATAAAATTAATCACGCAATCGCCATAGCGAAACTCAAGCGTCTCGGTTTCCACGGAATGTTCCTCGACTGGCTAAACTTGTATCTTGTTTGTCGCGAAATGTCAGTGAAAATAGGAGATAGTATCTCTGAAACAATTACCGTTACCTCTGGTGTACCACGAGGAAGTCACCTTGGACCTCTCCTATTTCTAATTTACATTAATGACGTCAATCTCTCTTTGAAATGCTTAAAGCTTTCATACGCCGATGATTTTAAATTATACCTAAGAATTTGTAATCTGAATGATTCCCAGTTTCTGCAACAGCAGCTCGATACCTTCGCCGATTGGTGTCAATTGAACAAAGTGGTGCTGAACGCATCAAAGTGCTCTACTATCATTTTCACTCGTAAACGCAATCCTATCATATATCATTATTCGCTGCTAGGATCTAGCTTAAAACGGGAGACCTGCATCAAAGATCTCGGGGTCATGCTTGATAGTAGACTGTCGTTCTGTGATCACATATCATACATCGTGTCCAATGCATCCAAACAGCTCGGCTTTATATTCCGGATGACTAAATCATTCAAAAACATCCATTGCTTGAAGGCGTTGTAGGGTGATGAGTCCATTTTCGCTATGTTTCTATTATCACCCTACCCATTTGAGGCCGTTGGTTAGAGCAGTGGCTGCCATCTTTGTTCAACGCATTGAGTCAAATGATAGCGCAACAATAGGGGCACTCGATTCGAGTTTTCGTTGCGCTCAAACACGAGAATTACACTGTTTTCAGCGCATTTGTATTATTATATTGGTTCTTAACAACGAAGCAAAGTTGTTGATGTCAATTTTTACGCATTCCATTAATTGTAGGCCGAGAAATTAATGAATTAGTGAGGCACCCTGCTTAGTATAGTGAAAATAGGCACTTAACCCTATGTCGCCCTTGTTCGCTCGTTACTGGAATATTCGGCAGTCGTTTGGTCGCCTTTTTACCACAATGGAGTGCAGCGCATTGAGGTAGTACAACGTAAATTTGTTCGGTTTGCTCTGCGTCAGTTGCCTTGGAGAAATCCAGTAAATCTCCCGAGTTATGAGCACCGTTGCAACCTGATTGCTTTGAAACACTCATCGATCGGCGCAACATCTCAAAAGTAATGTTCATAACCGACTTACTTTTGGACAATATAGACTGTCCCAGCCTCCTTAGCCAACTCAACATTAACATTAGACGCAGGACGCTCTGTGCCTACTCTTTTCTCATTACACCCATTGCTAGAACAAATTATGGGTTCAACGAACCGATGGCAAGCATGTGCAAAATATGCAACCAATGTTACACGTCCTTTGACGTTAACTTGTCCCTTGTTTCCCTTAGACGTCTATACAGTGTTATTTTAAAACATGACTCGTAGTTTAATATATAGTTCGTAACGCTTATTGTTATTATAATATTAGATAAGATGTGTTATTTTAGGATGTAATTTATATAGCTATAAGTAATTATGTATGTATCATTTGGATTATATTATATCTGTTGGTACGAAAAGACGAGGAACCCGCCCATTTGAGAAAGAGTGCTTATGTTTTCTCATCTCAAGAGGGTTTTTCCCTGCTCCAATAAATAAATGAATAAATAAATTCGATGATTTTTTACATTACGCCTTTTTTCTTTTACTTCTAGGTCAAAGGATCGCATATGTATCTTTACCGATCCTCCATTTGGCTGCCGCACGGAGCTTCTGGCACAAACAATTCGAAAAACTAATCAACTATACAACAAAATTAATTCGACCACTCAAAATATCCTGCCTACATTCTGGGTCTTTCCGTACTTTATGGAAAACTACATCCGGAAAGAAATTCCGTCTATGGAGATGGTAGATTATAAAATCAACTATACCAACCATAAAACCTACAATAACAGTATGAAGGGTTTAAAGCATGGTTCACCTGTTCGTTTTTTCACAAATGTTGCATTGGATTTATTCAGCTTGCCAACAAGTGAGGGTTACCGGTTTTGTTCGAAGTGTAATAAATGGGTTCACAATTTAAACCTACACTGCAAAATTTGCAACAATTGTGTTTCGAAGAGTGGTGCAACTTACCGACATTGTGTAAGATGTAATTGGTGTGTTAAGGCAAGTTACAAACACTGTGACAAATGTGGAAGGTGTACTCAAGCACGAGGACATAACTGTAAATTGTACCGTATGCAAGTTAGCTGTCGTATTTGCTTAGTTAAAGGGCATGTAGAAAAAATGTGCAGCATTTGGAAAAATAAAAAAAAGTGTAAGTGTAATATTTCCGGTTGTGTAATTTGCGGGGCAAAATCTCACATAGTAAGTAATTGTCCTGAACGCAAAATGCTTCTAAAGGAAGAATATTTCCTTGGTAGCTACCAGAACATAATAAATGCTACGTGTTGAAGTTACCGATCGATCGCAAAATGTTTAAATCTTAATTATCATACTGAAATTGTCCCTTGCTGTTTTATTAACTAATAAAACCTGTTTTAATCCACTTAGCGGTGCAATTGTGCCTTTCTCAATCATGAACACGAAAATGTTTGCGTTGTTTATATTCATTAAAAGCTTTCAAATGCGTATGTTTTATATTTTATTATTATACATACAATGACAAATATACAAGAAAAGAAATCATTATTCGAGTTCTAAAATGTTGTAAAAGAAAAAAAACAGCCACGGTAATATTGAACTGAAAAACCGATTTAATCCACCTAGCAGTGAGATGAGACATTTCTTACACATTTCACTATTAGATTAGTTTGCAGAATTCACGAGAAGTAGGCACCCAACTAGATGTGGGATGAAAACAGTTTCTAGTCTTGCACGAATAAAATCTCGAATAAACTGAATAAATTATAGAAATCAACAAAACGACCGAAATAAAAAAGTAAAGCAAAAATGAAATAATAGGTTTTTAAATTCATAAAATGAGTAGAAAATTTAATGTAAATCAAAATTATCAAATACGCGAATCAAATTAGGTTAGGTTATTAAATAAAAATTAAAATTATATTTAGAAATAGTTATAAGATTCAGATTAATTGACTCATACTAACAAATTGAATGAAATAAAACGAATGACTGAACATGAAATGAATAAAATTAAAGATATGAATAAAATGGATAAAATGAATCAAATGAATCAAATGAATCAAATGAATCAAACGAATCAAATGAATCAAATGAATCAAATGAATCAAATGAATCAAATGAATCAAATGAATCAAATGAATCAAATGAATCAAATGAATCAAATGAATCAAATGAATCAAATGAATCAAATGAATCAAATGAATCAAATGAATCAAATGAATCAAATGAATCAAATGAATCAAATGAATCAAATGAATCAAATGAATCAAATGAATCAAATGAATCAAATGAATCAAATGAATCAAATTAATCAAATTAATCAAATGAATCAAATGAATCAAATGAATCAAATGAATCAAATGAATCAAATGAATCAAATGAATCAAATGAATCAAATGAATCAAATGAATCAAATGAATCAAATGAATCAATTGAATCAAATGAATCAAATGAATCAAATGAATCAAATGAATCAAATGAATCAAATGAATCAAATGAATCAAATGAATCAAATGAATCAAATGAATCAAATGAATCAAATGAATCAAATGAATCAAATGAATCAAATGAATCAAATGAATCAAATGAATCAAATGAATCAAATGAATCAAATGAATCAAATGAATCAAATGAATCAAATGAATCAAATGAATCAAATGAATCAAATGAATCAAATGAATCAAATGAATCAAATGAATCAAATGAATCAAATGAATCAAATGAATCAAATGAATCAAATGAATCAAATGAATCAAATGAATCAAATGAATCAAATGAATCAAATGAATCAAATGAATCAAATGAATCAAATGAATCAAATGAATCAAATGAATCAAATGAATCAAATGAATCAAATGAATCAAATGAATCATATGAATCAAATGAATCAAATGAATCATATGAATCAAATGAATCAAATGAATCAAATTAATCAAATTAATCAAATTAATCAAATTAATCAAATTAATCAAATTAATCAAATGAATCAAATGAATCAAATGAATCAAATGAATCAAATGAATCAAATGAATCAAATGAATCAAATGAATCAAATGAATCAAATGAATCAAATGAATCAAATGAATCAAATGAATCAAATGAATCAAATGAATCAAATGAATCAAATGAATCAAATGAATCAAATGAATCCAATGAATCCAATGAATCCAATGAATCCAATGAATCCAATGAATCCAATGAATCCAATGAATCAAATGAATCATATGAATCAAATGAATCACATGAATCAAATGAATTTAATGAATCAAATTGATTTAATTCATCCAGTGAATACAATGAATCATATTAATGTAATGGATCAAATGAATAAAAAGAATGGATGAACAAAATGAATAAAGTAAAAAAAAAAGAAATGCATAAATAAAACAAACGAATCAAATAAACAAAATGAACTGAAGTGATAAAATGAATAAAAAGAAGAAAGTGAGCAGAATAAAATGCATTGATTAAAATGAAAAATTAAACAATGGTAAAAGGTTATAAATTAATATAAAGAAATAAATTGAATCAAATAAATTATTTGGATGAAATGATTAAAACTGAAAAAGTAGTCAGATTATTAAAATGAAGAAACTGAACAAAATGAATAAACTGGAAAAAATTTATAATATGGATACAATGAAAACAATGAATAAAATAAGTTAAATGAATGATATGACCAAAATGCACAAAAAGAATACACTGATCAGAGTGATTCCAAAGAATGAAACGAATAAAATAAGTAAAATGAATGCAGATGAACAAAACGAATAAAAAGATGCTGAATGAAATAATTAATTAAAAAGAAATGGTCATATATTTGAAGCTAAAAACATTTTTGAATAAAGAAAATGAATAAACCGGATTGTACGAATTTGAGAACCATTGCATCAGAATGTTTTGAAATGTTTTTGAAAATCCCATCTTCTGAGAAAAGGCTAATAAATATGCAATGGACTTTCTAGGGCTGGAAGCTTTTTTTGGTTCTATTCTTTTTGTTTTCATGCTTCTTTACTTGACGGCGTCGTTTTAAGATTATCTGGTGTTTCTACTTTATTGTTGGACCTTAATTAGTTATCAGGAACCTGGAACGTTCAATTTGCTTTGGAATTCGAAGATTACTTTTTGTTCACATATTCCCGAAAAAAAGATTTATGTACAGAATAGAATTTACTGGTCCAGTATTACGCGCTATTGAAAATAGTAAAGTGAGACAAGGTCACATGTGCTTTCAAGCCTGTCGAACAGAAAACGACAGGGAGAATGCGATTCGTGAATGAGACAGGTAGATATTTCAATTTTTTTTCAAATTTGCATTGAAGTAAATAGTGTGAAATGTCTAGGCTATGTCGATAGCATAAAACCCGTGCATTCAGTTGATTGCAATGCAGTCTCTTTCCGTTCATCCTTATAGCTTGCATATTGTTTCGTTCGGAATTCTCGTGCAGGAAATATGGATAAATAAGTCCTATACAAACAAATACTGTGAAAAGGAAATGGTTCAAACTACTCAGTATATGAAGATATTATGAACGACGATAAGTTAGAAGACACATTGTAGTTGCATCCCCCATCGAGAGTGGGTACTTTGGGAGACTTCTTTTCCTGGATCTAATTTGTGGATATTTTTGGTCTTTGATCCGTTATTTTTCATGAAAGTTCGTACCAATACAACGAATGTGCAGTTGATACAACTCATGGTTCATTCGCCTGCGCCACGTTCCGTCTTCCATCTGCACGCCACCATAGATGGTACGCAACACCTTTCGTTCGAAAACTCCAAGGGCGCGTTGGTCCTCCACGAGCATAGTCCAGGTCTCGTGGCCGTAGAGGACCACCGATCTAATCAGCGTCTTGTAGATAATCAACTTCGTGCGGCGGCGAATTTTGTTGGACCGGAGCGTCCTCCGGAGTCCAAAGTAGGCACGATTTCCCGTTAAGATCCGTCTCTGAATTTCTCTGCTGTTATCATTGTCGTCGGTTACCAGTGAGCCCAAATACATGAATTCGTCGACTATCTCGATTTCGTCACCGTCAATCCGAACTCGGGTGGGAGGTTCACATTGTCGTCTCTAGAACCTCTTCCTCTCATGTATTTTGTCTTCGAAACGTTGATGGCAAGTCCAATCCTGCTGGCTTCAGCTTTCAGTCTTTGAGCATATGTTTCATTCAAAATTCAATAGAGATACGAATAGTTTAAATATCGCACGTGGAATGTCTCTTTTGGAAATTTTCATCGTCAAACTTTCATATTACCCAGTTAAGCCAAATATTTTTCTGATATTGCCATGAATTTCCTTAATTATAGTGTAGATACAGACTTTGAATACAATTGAATTGAAGTTGAGTTGATGTAGCAGGAGACAAACCTTCGCAATTACAATTAATAAATATTTCAGATTGGCAGAAGATCTTATCACACAACTTAGAAATGGATACAGAAATAGCTAGATAGACGCGATAGAAGAGAGACAGAGAGAGACAGATGGGGGGGGGCGTGTGAGGAACGGCAAATGATGGTTAATGCAGTGACATTTTTATAGGTATATTATTATGATACGTATATTGATTTCTTACATTCTTATTATAAATAATGTAAGTAGTAATTTTTGCACCATAACCAGTATAACCTAAATCTTGCAAAAGAGCTCAATTTTCGCAAGATTTTTGGGCTTCAAACATACAGTTGCTTTCGGTGACACCACGAGTATAATTATATGAGAAATCTTTTATCTCACTACTAGGTGAATTACTTTTTGATCTATGTATGGATATACCATCCAACATTATTTTGTCTTTGAAGTGAACTTATATATTGATTTTTGAGAAATAGTTAATTTATTATAAAGGTAATTCACAAAATATTCTCAACATCGAATTCCTTGAATCACGTAGATGTGTTTTCATACCCCGATAAACCCCCTAAAACACCAGTAAAGCAATACTCTGTATGAAACAATCTCATTTTTAGGTAATGGAAATTGGTAAGCGAGGACTAAAAATACAAAATATTTAATATCTCCACCGCTCGCGCACGGATTTTGACAATCTATAGCTTGTTAGAAAGGGATTTTTACAAGAATTCTATTTATGTGCAGTTTGTGGGAAAATATTGTATTGTTCGAAAGTTATTTACAAAAAACCTGCTGTTTTTTGACAAAATCGCCCATATCTCAGAAAGTAAACAACATATCGAAAATCAAAAATAATAGTGTCAAATGGCAACGTTAGGCCTTTCATTTGAAACTAGTTTCATTAAGATCGGTTCAGCCATTACTGAGATAATTACATGACATTTTGTACATCCATACATACACACATACAGACATTGTCTCAATTTGTCGAGCTGAATCGATTGGTATATGAGACTCGGCCCTCCGGGCTTCGGAAAAAGTTTTCAAAGTTTGAGCGAATCCTATACATTTCTTTTGTAAGAAATGTAAAAAGGTGCGAAATCGGCAAAGTCCCAAAAATCGATCCTTTAAAAAAAAAATTTCGTGATAACATAAAATCTCGACGTTTCATGCATTTTAAAAATGTTTGGCATCAAAAATACGGATTCGATTTCTGAAATTTCATGGGGTCCCCCATTTGAAAAAAAAAATTGTGTTCCGGCTTATATGGGAATTTCATATGTGACGGGACGGTTCAGTCTATATTTCCGGAACCATATAAGCGATCCGTGCGAAATTTTTCAGACATCTGTGGGGGTAATATAGCTATCATTTGGGACTAAGTTTGTGAAAATCGGCCCAACCATTTCCGAGAAACTGATATGAGTTTGCTAGTTTTGAAAGATGGTCGCTTTTCCCGGGCACTTCCGGAACCGTCTATGGTGGTCAATGTAGTCAACGAAAGTTTGTTTGGCCGTTGGTGACCTAGAACTGCAAATTTAAGTTGTTTGAGAGACATTTTAGCGAAATTTTAACCTTTTTTGCTTTCATCGGAGTATCGGTTTGAATCACAATTTGCTATGTGATCGCACGCCACAACCCGTAACTCCGGAACCGGAAGTCGGTTGGGGATAAAATTTAATAGCCATTTACGGGGACGCAACATCTTTCATTTGAGACTATGTTTGGTTGATTCGGTCTAGCCATCTCCGAGAAACCGATGTGACTGTTATTCTGAATTTGGATACTTCCACCGGGGCTTCCGGATCCGTCGATGGTGGCCAGTGTAGCCAAAGAGACTTTGAATGACTGTTGGTGACCTAGATCTACAAATTCAACAGTTGTGTTTACATTCGTTAGAATCGCGATTTGCTGCGTGATCGTACGTATCACCCTGTAATTCAGGAACCAGAACTCGGGAACATTATACCTTTCATTTGAATCTTAGTTTGTAAAAATCGGTTCAGCCATCTCCGAGTAACCGATGTGGACATTTTATTAACAAATCCGCACATACACACAAATACATACATACATACATACATACATACATACATACATACATACATACATACATACATACATACATACATACATACATACATACATACATACATACATACATACATACATACATACATACATACATACATACATACACACATACATACATACAAACATACATACATACATACACACATACATACATACACACAGATATTTTGCGATCTCGGCGAACTGAGTCGAATGTTATATGAGACTCGGCCCTCCGGGCCTCGGTTAGAAAGTCAGTTTTTGGAGCAATCCCAAATAACCACATGCATTATATTGAAGCATTATTTTAACATCGATAATGTTCATTTGCTCTAAAACTACTTTCTTAAAACAGTGCTGCTATAACACAACATCCCAAATGTTTCAAGACATTGCCTCTTATGAGCAATGTAACAGGCATTATACATACCTTTAGAGCAACGGTTTAGTGTTTGATCGCATTGCATTTACAAATGCTTTGACGCTCTACTGCGCTACACTTGAAAAGTATATAATGCTTGAACTAAAAGTTATGAAACATTAAAATAATTTGACGTTTATGAAGAAAATGTTCTAATCAAAAAATATCAACCTGAAACAACATGGAGAGTAGTGTGGCAAACGGGCAATTTTCTACGAAAGGGGCAAAAATATCGGAGCACTGCACCGCCTATAGCTTTTGACCAATCCTATTTCCGTTGAGGAATACATGAAATTAAACAACACGAGTATGCATTCCTATAATTTGCAACTCAGATGAAGCATATCATAGAGAAACCACTAAATGCTCATAATTTCATCTGCACAATTTGATGTCAATATTAACTCTGTTTCGGAATCTCTACTAAAAACTGATTTCTGCTTCGTTTGTTGATGTTTATATTTCGCGATCCGAGAGCCACACGATAAATACTAATCTACTAAAAAAATGACAAATGTTTGCACCTCTCCTTCTATACCGACGTGTCATTGCATTAACAAAGGCTATATAATGTAAAACGTTATTCATATATTGCAAATATCATTCCGTCGGCAACTATCCTCCACAGATAAGAGTGCTAACGGCCTACCTCGTATGAAGCTGATGTCAGATGATCATGGTCCCATAAAATTAATTTAAAAAATCTGAAGGAATTGGAATTTTGTGGTGATGTTAATGTTGTATCTGACTAATAAGAAGAAGTGGAAAATGGGGAAAACGTTCATTTTTCCATTTTAATTATTTTCATTTTGGCATTATCACCCTTATTCTTGTTTACGACGAATGCGAGATTCGTTCGAAAGTGGTGTGTATTCTCGTTTACGACGGCAAAATCAAATGGGCTTACCATTCGTTCGAATCGCTTTCGAACGAATCTCGCATTCGTCGTAAACAAGAATAAGGGTGTATATCAGCTTTTTGTTGTGTTATATAACCTCTATCTTTCAAAACGAAACAAACATTATTGCAGCATCTAGTAATGTTTTTAACAGACTAAAGCTTTATAAGAGCGTTACTAATGTAAAATAAATGCTTTCTTTGACAGCTCTTACATCAGTCGCTTAATCGCCCTTTTCCACTTTATGAAATCATTGGTGTTGCATTTTATCGCATTCTGCGAACGACTCATTTAAGACCGTTAACTTTACATCATTTGAAGCGTCGTGGTTACTTGGGATTGCATAACCTTTCTATACGAGAAAGGCAAAAGAATAATATTTAATTAGCTTAATCAGCATGAGTTCAATGTTATCTTCATGTGATTATATTTTGAAATGTTGGTGGAATGGGTTTGAAAGTGGAGGGAATGGGGGGTTAGTAGAGTAGGAGTGGAGGATGCGTCAGAAACCCTTCATCTTATTTCGGTATACGGGGTGGACGAAGGAAATGCGGGCGTGAGGGTGGTCCAAGGGAAGGGGAGTGATGAAGGAAGGAGGTGTAAGGGCAAGGCGGCGGGGGGGGGGGCGGTGCGGCGACGGAATACTCAACTGCATATTTTGCCTTCCATTTGAGACTTGGTTTGAGAAAATCGGTTCAGTCATCACCGAAGAACCGATGTGACTTTAATTGTAGAATATGCCCGGAATTCCGGAATCGTCGATAGTGGACAATATATTCAAAGAATGTTTGATTGGCAATCAGTGATCTAGATCTGCGATTAGAAGTAATTTGGTGACCATTTCAATAGTTTTTAGCCTCTGAGGTACTACGATTGTACCGATTTATATGGGAAATTCCAGTGTATCCTTACTAACACCCCCGTAACTCCGGAAGCAAGAGTCAGAACAGAATGAAATTCAGCAGCAGTCAATGGTATTACTGTATCATTTGAAATCAAGTTTGTAAAAATCGGTAGAGAATTCGTTGGGGAATGGGTGTGATATTAGCTTAGGAACTTGGCGGGTTCCCCGGGGGCGTCATGAACCGTCATAGGTGGCTAATGTGGTCAAAGCTGCTTTGATTGATCATTAGTGCTCCAGACCCGCAAACTAGAGTAATGTTACATCAATTTTAATATGTTTTACATCATTTGAACATCATGGTGGTACCAGTTTATATGGGAATTTGCTGTGTGACCGCACTCTTCAACCCGTAACTCCGGAATCGGAAGTCGGATCAACTAAAAATTAAATAGCAGCTTATGGGAGCGTTATACCTTTCAGATGAAACTAAGCTTGCGAAAATCGGTTCAGTGATCTCTGAGAAAATTGTGTGAGTTTAAATGACACACACACACATACACACACACACATACACAAACACACACACATACATACACACACAGACATTTGCCGATCTCGACGAACTGAATCGAATGGTGTATGACACTCGGCCCTCCGGGCCTCGGTTAAAAAGTCGATTTTTACAGCGATTGCATAGCCTTTCTTTAAATGAGAAAGGCAAAAAAACAAAAATAAACAGTCTGAGGTGCCAAAGCCCTTTGCTAGAGGTGGTTTGGCGAGGTCTCCCCCCCGTGGGGAGAGTAGTGGAGCGATGAGTGCTGCATCTGAAAGCACTAGTGACCCCCCAGCAGCGGTAGGAAATAGCCCTACCAACGCACCGGACGGGCCACTATCTGCGATGCGCAAAGTGGTGGAGCAGCTCGATTCAATAATCGAGTACACTAGCGCAAAGCAAAACATAAGCAAGGAGTTAAAACAGAGTCTCCTGGAACTCCGAAAAACTGTTCGTGTCGCAAGACAGAAACAGCAGGCTTATGCCAAGAAGGTGGAATGTCGGGAGAAGTCCGACAGAGAAACCCAGACAGTGGCCTCCAAGAGGGAGGGAAAAGAGAAGGGGGCGAGAGTGACCTCGCTGAGCAGAGCGTTGGTACCAGCAACCCGGCGCGACCGGGGCAGGGGGGCCCAAACCTCTGGACGCTGGTCACCAAGAAGAAGCCGGCACCGACACCGGAAGTACCGCGGCCCGCGAAGAAGACCAAGGACAGAGGCGAGGCCTTGTGGTTAAAAACCGACAAGGACAAATACGCCGATGTCCTAAAGTCGATGAAGGCGGCCGAAAGCCTTTCGGCCCTTGGGCAAGATGTGCGTAGCGTGAGACGCACCAACACGGGAGAAATGCTTCTGGTGCTGAAGCGAGGCGCACAATCTAGTGCGGTATACAAGGCCTTGGCCCAAGGGGTCCTTGGCGAAGGCGCCCAAGTCAGGTCGCTAGGGGCGGAAATGCCTCTCCAGTGCAAGCATCTGGACGAGTTCACGACCGCAGAAGATGTCGTCGCAGCCGTTAAGGAACAATGCGACATCACAATCGAGCGGGTCTCTGTGCGATTTAGAGATGGACCCTCTGGCACCCAAGTAGCCTACCTCAGGCTACTGAAGGCGGATGCCAAAAAGGTAACCGAGAAAGGGAAGCTAAATCTTAACCATTGTGCAGCAGCCCAACAGCTGCTGTGGCAGTCGGTCTCGGAGTCGAAGACAGATGTCGCCCTCTTATCAGACCCGTACCGCATCCCTGCCGGCAACGGCAATTGGGTGTCGGACGGGTCTGGAATGGTGGCAATCTGTACAACGGGACGGTTCCCGGTTCAAGAGGTAATACACTCCTCCGCCGAGGGTGTGGCGATTGCCAAGATCAATGGTGTGTTCTATTGCAGCTGCTACGCTCCACCAAGGTGGCCAATAGAACAGTTCAACCAGATGATCGACAGGCTCTCGTCGGACCTAGTGGGCCAGAAACCGGTAGTCATAGCGGGAGACTTTAACGCTTGGGCAGTGGAGTGGGGCAGCCGCTGTACAAATAGCAGGGGTCAAGCGCTAATGGAGGCGCTTGCGAAACTCGATACTGTGCTAGCTAATAATGGCTCCGCTAGTACATTCCGTAGAAACGGAGTGGAGGCGTGGATTGACCTAACATTTGCCAGCCCGAGTCTGGCTCCAGGCATGGAATGGAGGGTAGACGAAGGCTACACCCATAGCGATCATTTAGCAATCCGCTTTAGGATCAACTATGGTGTGCACCATCCGAGGGCGGGAGATCCCTGTCAGGTACGCGGGTGGAAGTCCAATCACTTCGACAGCGAAGCTTTCACCGCGGCCCTGGGACTGGAGGCCAACACCGACAGTCTAAGTGGGGATGCGCTGGTAGCTGTTCTATCACGCGCGTGCGACGCCACTATGCCGAGAAAAACCCTGCCAAGGAACGGTAGATGCCCGGTATACTGGTGAAGTGCCGAGATTGCAGCTCTACGATCAGCCTGCCTCAGAGCTAGACGTAGGATGCAAAGACCTCGCACTGAGGATGCAAGAGAGAACCGCCGTGAAGTGTTTCGAGCTGCGAAATTGGCCCTTAACAAGGCCATTAAAAGCAGCAAGAGAGCGTGTTTCGACAACCTGTGTGAGAGTGCCAACTCGAATCCGTGGGGTGACGCCTACAGGATTGTGATGGCCAAGACCAAAGGGGGCTCCTCACCCCCAGAACGGTCTCCGGACCGGTTGGCAACGATTATCGAAGTACTCTTCCCGTCTCGAGCCACAAGCCCCTGGCCACCAGAACTACGAGACAGTGCGGGCACGGCCGAAATGGTGGCTCCAGTGACGAATGAAGAACTACTCGCAGTGGCTAAATCCCTAGCAATGAACAAAGCTCCAGGGCCGGATGGAGTTCCAAACAGCGCTCTCAAGACAGCGATCATAGCGAACCCGAACATGTTCAGGCTAGCTATGCAGAGATGCCTTGACGAGTGCCGTTTCCCCGATAGATGGCAGAAATTGGTGCTGTTGCCGAAGCCCGGGAAGCCGCCAGGCGACCCATCGGCGTACAGACCAATTTGTCTGATCGACACGACTGGCAAACTGCTTGAGAGGATCATCCTCAACAGGCTAACCCCGTACGCGGAAGGTACGGACGGTCTGTCAAACAACCAGTTTGGCTTTCGGAAGGGTAAGCCCACAGTGGACGCTCTCAACTCAGTGATAAAGACTGCCGAGATAGCGATCCAACGGAAAAGGCGAGGTATTCGATACTGCGCGTTAGTGACACTTGACGTGAAGAACGCATTCAACAGCGCAAGCTGGGATGCCATCGCGCTCTCGTTACACCGGCTTAGCCTACCGGTGGGTCTGTACCGGATCCTGGAAAGTTACTTCCAAAACCGCGTACTGCTATACGAGACCGATGCCGGTCAGAAAAGGGCTCCGATTACCGCCGGAGTCCCGCAGGGCTCGATCCTAGGCCCGGTGCTATGGAACCTCATGTATGACGGGGTTCTGAGACTGATGTTCCCTCCTGGGGTCAAGATCGTCGGCATTGCCGACGACGTAACCTAGGAGGTCTACGGGAAGTCAATTCCTGAGGTAGAACTAATCGCAGAACACGCGATCAGCACGGTGGTGGAATGGATGAGCGCGAGAGACCTGGAGCTCGCTCATCATAATACGGAGGTAGTTATCGTCAACAACCGCAAGTCGGCACAACATGCAGTTATCCATGTGGGAGAAGTCGCGATCACTTCACAGCGAAGTCTGAAGTCTCTCGGAGTCATTATAGACGACAAGCTGACCTTCGGCAGCCATGTCGACTATACATGCAAGAGAGCGTCGACTGCTGTTGCGGCTCTATCGAGAATGATGTCCAACAGCTCAAAGGTGTGTGCCAGTAGACGTAGGTTACTGGCAGGCGTTTCCGTATCTATCCTCAGGTACGGCGGCCCGTTATGGTCAAGAGCACTGAGGGTAACCAGTTACCTACAGAAACTGGAGAGCACCTACCGCGTGATGTGCCTCAGAGTGATATCTGCCTACCGCACGGTATCACACGATGCAGCGTGATAGCGAGCATGATGCCAGTCGGGCTGGTCATTCGGGAAGATGAGGAGTGCTTCGAGCTACGTGGAAATAGGGGAGCCCGCGAGCGCACCAGGGTGACCTCGGTCGCCAGATGGCAGCGTGAGTGGGACAACTCCTCGAAAGGTAGGTGGACCCACCGGCTGATACCTAGCATATCGAGCTGGGTGGGAAGACCCCATGGGGAAGTTCACTTCCACCTGACACAATTCCTGTCAGGCCATGGCTGTTTCCGACAGTACCTCCACAGGTTCGGGCACGCGGAGGTCCCAGTCTGCCCGGACTGCCCAGGTGTAGACGAAACTGCCGAACACATACTGTTCGTATGTCATCGGTTCGACGTCGAAAGAAGAGCAATGCTTGACGTCTGTGGCTGGGACACAACCCCTGATACCCTTATTCAGCGGATGTGTCAATCGGTGGAGAAGTGGAACGCAGTCGCGGCTGCTACCATCCAGATTGCCAGTAGGCTACAGGTAATCTGGCGAACCGAGCAACAGACGACGGGCACGGCTAACTAGTGATTGGTTAGTTGGAGCGAAAAAGGCCAAGCGCAAAAAAGGGAGTGAATGGTATGTTCATGCTGAGGCAGGCTTGGCGCAGCGACTGGCAACCGCGTAAGGGGTAAACCCAGCCACCCCGAAGCAAGACAGAAGAGTGAGTGTATAGGCGTATAAGTGTACTGCCTCATGCCAAGACGGGAGGGTCGTAGCGTAGTATGTTGGGACTTAGCTATCGATGCCTCATGGCGTGGCAGAGGAGTGAAAGGGTGAGCATCCAAGTCAGTCTCACACGGCATGTTAAGGGTGAGCACAAAAGTCAGCCTCAAAAATGTCCCACATGGGATGCCAGGGGGAGTGACAGTGGTATAATAGAGTGGCACGATTGAGAGTGAACCAGGTGATAGGGTGAGCACCCAAGTCAGCCTCACATGGTATGGGTAAGGCGAGCACAAAAGTAAGCCTAGCAAGGAATGAGTAAGGTGAGCACACAAGTCAGCCTCGCAAGGAACGAAAAAGGTGAGCACAAAAGTCAACCTCATGTGGGAGTGTTTGAGAGTGAATCAAAGTGCGATTGAGAGAGCACCCAAGTAAGCCTCATACAGGACGTATGAACGCGTGAGTGAGAGTGAATGAGTACATTTAGTACAGCCATCCCCCCAGAAGTAATACCGAGAGGTAGTTCCTGGGAGGAATGATGGCGGAGCCCAATGGAGTTTAGTCGGTATTAATGGCAGCGTCACCATTCGAGCCCGACACGCCCCCAGTGCACCCCGTGTGGTAGATTGGACCCTACCAATAGCACGTGTACTGGGCTAGGACGTAAAGGTCTTCTCCATTGTAAAAAAACGCATACATACACACAGACATTTGCCGAACTCGACGAACTGAATCGAATGGTATATGTCACTCGGCCCTCCGGGCCTCCGTTAAGAAGTCGGTTTTCAGAGCAATTGCAATACCTTTCTATTGAGAAAAGCAAAAAACATGTTTTAATCCATCTATTGGTACAATCGTGCCTTTGTCATTTCTTAAAGCTATAACTCCATGGTTGGTTATGATCAACATAATTGTGAAAATGTATAATACATTCTTAATACACTTCGCACGACGCCAACTTGATGAGCTACCTGTCGACGGTGAAACACTTGAAATAACTGTCATTGGTTTTCGAACTCTCAGTCGACACACAAGCAGAGCCGTCTTAAGACCACTTGGGGCCCCTGGGCACAACTGAGCTGAGTGGCCCCTATAATTGAACAAGTATAAACTGCTGTAGAGTAGGATGATCTAAAAATAATCCTCAGCATCAGGGAATCATCTTTGCCACCTTGAGATTTATTTTTAAAATTTAAACCATTCAACCATGTGAAAGTATTAAAAATAATGTAGGAATCAAAATATATGGAGAAATAATTTTAGGTTTCCATAATTATTGATGGCATTGTAAATGTCCAGGTATCATCGAAACACGGTAGATGATTTTGATAGATTTTAAAAAGATATTAGAATTTCTGACCAATCTGACCGAAAACGGCAAAGGGCGTAACATACTATGTGCGGTTGTGGGAGTTCGAACTCAGGTGAGCTGCGTACTGTGTAATGGACTAGCTGCGCTATTTCCTCCCCATATGATATAATCTGACCTTCATTATTCTAAGACGATGTTTGCCCCGTTAACAATGAGGAATGATGGAGTAAGTCGGGTTGAACGTCAGCACTACAATGTCGACGATTCATTCAATATTAGTCCTTACACTATGACAATCTAGGATAAATATTTAGCAATATGCCAATAAAATCCAACTTGTTAATAGATGACTAGTAACTGATTTAGAAAAGTCACATTGATTCGTACAATGTTGTTCCCAATTTCTCACTGTTCCTGATATGATGCAGCTGGATAAAGTCAATTGCCAGCTTTATAATAAAAGCCACATTTTTTCAATCATAATTCAACTACAATATTGCAGCCATTGACATCTATCGATATTATGTCGAATTCAATTGCGCGATCCGAGGTTCATTCATTAGATATTCGCATTTTTCGCTGCTGGTTCTGAGAGGCGAAGATAGCAAACAAGTATATTATAAGTGACATTAATATTTACTTTTTTACATTTTAACGACATTCAATTAGCTAGAGATTACTGGGTAGGGAAAGTTATGAAAATTAGAGTCATAGTACTCGGTTGTCACGGTAAAGATGCGCACGTCTATCTATACCAGGACACACGCTAGTGAACTCGGGTGATTCGTAGTTATGCTGCCTAAGCTCGACCCTCATTAGCAGAAGGCAAAGATTAAACCCGTACGATATTAAGCCTGTTCTAATGACCCTGCCACTTCTAGTTTTCCGATCTGTTTACTTCACATCCTTGCTCTCACTTGAGTACTATGGCTCTAATTTTCATAACGTTTCCTACCCAGTAATCTCTAGCTAATTGAATGTCGTTAAAATGAAAAAAAAAGAATATGTGACTAATATAGTCGAAATAAAAAAGGAAAAAAAATAATATTTACATATTTAACGAATTAGTATCTCAAATACGGCGTCGGTAGTTAAGTGGCCTCTCTGGTGTCGGTGATAAGCACTCAGTGCAGAAAGAGACCAAAGGAAAAATAATAATAACAATTAGCCTTTTCACTTTTGAAAGTACAAATGTTCAATACCTTCTTTTTTACGTAAACAAATAAACATAGAAAAACATTGAAACTACTCGAACCTATTAATATGAGCAGCACAATTCATTTCAATAACTCGCTACCACAACTTTTAGGAGTTCATTTATAATCAGCCACAAACAGAAATGTAACCATCTACCAATGAAGCTCATCAAAGACGAAAAGCATATGTTATATCACTTAGACTGAAATATTATACAAAATGTAAACCCAAAAAAAATGAATAAAAAAAATTGTTAAAAAAATTCATTTCAATACCAGTCTTGAAAAACAGTCGAATAAGAAACACATCGAATGCACGCTGCTAGGGTTGGGAGTACCGGTTTTACCGTTACCGAAAACCGGTAAAACCGTCCAAATATTAAATACCGAAATACCGGTTTTACAAGAATGAAAAACCGGTATTTTCAATATTTTTTTAGCGAAAACTATTTAAATAATTTTTCATTGTTTTTTTTATAATAGAGCTTTCGAAATACTTTAAAAATATTTTCACCTACTAATGTTAGAAGTAAGATCGCCTGTTTTGGGACACTTCAATGTTTTTGTATAAGCAGTGGAATGCAGCTCGATTCATCTTCAGCACATAGCTGTATTAGTGAATCAGTTTCCTTCCTTCGATCATTCTTTCTAATAGTAATAATGCTATTACGCGCGCGAATGTTAATTGCATAACAATCTGCATCATATTCAATCGTTTGTAGAGAGAGAAATCAACTCATATTTGTCGTTTCATTGGTTATAATAATACGACGAATATTATTTATATTTCGAAATCTTCAATTACACAGCTATTAGCATATTCAGCAGTCACATATCGCTTGAATCAACTAAACAACACTCACGACAATCAGTTGTCTGGAGTTGAAGTTGCATTTTTAACAATCTAAGAATCTGTTATAAATTCTCGGTGGCTAGCTGCCCAGAGCAATGAATACATGATAACACTTCTCCAAGTTGCATTGACTTGTGCAATTATTTACCTCCCCCCCTCACTGACAATATTCATGCCCGTGGCAAACGTGGAGATGCAGAGGTACACGGTCTCCATAACAAAATTTGTTACGCTAACATTTCGTTCCTTCCCAGATGGCTGTAAGGACGCGGCAGACATCGCCATTGGCATTATACCGTACAGAACTCTCGATTGATGATGGTTAGCTACTCCCAGGTTCCATTCGCAATTTTTTTGTGAAATTTTTCTTGTTCTGTTCAATTAAGGACTAGCAATTACGAGTTGTACGGTCATCCTGCTCATGCTCAATTGGAAAAGGAAGCACATAACCGCTAGTTTTCAAGACGAGGTGGAATTGAAACTTAAGCGGTTTCATATACGAAGTAGCACTGTTAAAATGGGTATTTTGAATACTGGTGACGAAATAGACAGATTAACATGACCTATTACAAATCTAAAACGTTTTTGATGCGCTGGAGCTCAAACATTTTTTGAACATTATTTTCAGTATATGTTAAGGCATTTGTATAAGGAGAAAACAGCAATTTTAGGTCTGTTTTCGAAGTAATGGTTTGTCGAATCTCTTTAGTCTCTTTTTGTCTACTGCATTTAGCTAACCTGCTGTGCTTTTTGGTACAATAAGCGAGTTAGACAACATGACGACATGCACACTTTTCATGCTGCGATCATCAGTGGTTCTCAAGTAACGTCTGTTGAGCGATTACTTTGTTAATAAAGTATGAATTGGCATCAAAGCAAGTTAAATGCGACTGCTTTGTAAATTCAATTTAATTTCGATTTTTTCTTTGTGATTACCGGTTTTTAGCGGTTTTACCGGTTTTTTTCATTTTCAATACCGAAAATACCGGTTTCTCAAAATGCCTCGGTTTTCCCAACCCTACACGCTGCCGTGTGTCACAAATCCTCGACTATCTTCGAGATACCTTCCATTTAAGCCAGTATAT
This sequence comes from Topomyia yanbarensis, assembly GCF_030247195.1. Classification (NCBI taxonomy): domain Eukaryota; kingdom Metazoa; phylum Arthropoda; class Insecta; order Diptera; family Culicidae; genus Topomyia; species Topomyia yanbarensis. The sequence continues at coordinate 179,550,261 of NC_080672.1, forward strand.
TCTGATTCCTGATTCTGACGGCCTGAAATATTTTTGATAAGGTAGAGTGTTGTACAAAAATAACCTAATTGGTGCTGTACCAGGCTACGATGGCATAGTGGAAAATGCCTAATCTGCCCGCGAAATTATATTGAGACTTAAAAAAGTCCAGGAGCCATTTTAAGAGGTTTTCATGTAAATTTGTCCATTCACAATCCCTGATGTGACGAAGAAATGAAAATTTGCCACATGCGCGGATCGCTTGCCAAAGAACGATTGTGTACCGAATTTCGACACATTCTTCTACTTTCTGTACAGCTTTCGTGTGCAAATTTTGCCACCTTGTTGGTTGCCGCTCCTGGTTGGTGCCTTTCAAACTTTCTATACGTGTTGTAGAAAACATTTCATTGTTTTTGCTCAAAATGAATTGAAACTATGTTGGGTTGATGTTTGTATTAGTCAAATACCATCCCGGTCATGCAGTGCCTCGTTTCCTGTCGCTAATCACTCCGCTTGATTGTCTGACGTTCTGAAAACGTCACAATGTAGCTAATACGAGCTACTGATCCATTATTATCCACACGCTATAGAGGTATAAACAATTGAGTGCTACTATTTTTTGGAACCTAACCTTCAGAATGATTCTATATTCATCCTAAGGTGGGGGCCCCCAAAAGCCCGGGCCCCTGGCTCTGGCCCAGTGTGCCCATGCGTAAAAATGGTACTGCACACAAGTGCTTTTTTATATATTATTTTCTATTTGATTATATTGTTTTGTTTGCATTACATTTCCAATTTGGAATATTGGGTGTTCAGCCACAAGTGGTGACTTTTCATCCCTATTGTTTACATAATTCAGTTAATTAGTAATATGTTATAATATGCTTTCGCATTTAAGTATTTTTTTTAGTAGGATGTTTTAAACCTACTTGTCTTCTGAATAAGGAGCTAAACAAATCTTATAAACTAACTTATAAACTAAAAAGGGAGCTAATCGATGCAATTGAAGTTTGCAACGATTTTTGTCGGAAATTGCTTTTAATACTGTTCGTCATAATTTCTAATGTTTCTATGTTTCTATGTTTGCGAGTCTGTGCAACTCATTTGTGCTAAACCAGGGAGGACGCTTTAAAATCATTTTCAGAATTTTATTCTGAAACCTTTGAAGCGTTTTCTTCCTAGTAGCACAACTTGCCCAGATTGGCACTGCATATAGCATTGCCGGTCTAAATATTTGTTTATAAATTAATAGTTTGTTCTTTAGGCAGAGCCTAGAATTCCTATTTATAAGAGCCTATAAACATTTTATATATTTGTTGCATTTTGTTTGGATTCCTTCAATGTGATCCTTAAAAGTGAGTTTTATATCGTAAATCAAACCCAAGTATTTAACTTTATCTGACCACGTCAAAGTCAAACCATTAAATTTAATAATATGGTTATTATTTGGTTTAAGAGAAGAAGCTCTTGGTGTTTGTTGTTGATTATGATTGATCCAATTCGGGTGTTAGCATAGTGTCTGTTGTTGATTATGATTGATCCCTCACCGGTGCGAACCCAGTCTCGAGGTATCTATCATCGTACGAACTACGGCATTGGCCCGAACCCAATGCCGTTCTTAGATATGTGATATTTGGTTTATCAAATGAAACACATTCTCTTCGAGTGTCCAGAAGGGAACTGACTTAATTTTATTTCACATTTACTTACAGAGTTGTTTTAAACCTCGAGCTGGTTCCGTCGATTCGCTGATTCAAGCGCTTTTAGCCGCTTGCCGTTTCGTCGCCATCTCCATATGATGATGACGACGATGATGATTATGAAGAATGCACCATCCAGAGAATACGATGCGACGTCGTGTGCGCTGATTGTATTTTGTATGATCACGTCGTCTCTGAACGGCCACATCGTGTTGAGTTGCGTACTTCGTTGAAATTGGAGAACTGTTGCAGAGCGATGGCGGCGCGCATACTTTTTATGGCCCTGCAATGCGGTGGTACCCGTTTATGCTGAGAACGGGCATTTCGATTGTTTTGAAAACGCTACGATTAAGCGCTTTTCGTTTGTTTGCTGCAACATTGTCGTAGGGTGGGGCTTTACTTTGTGTCACACCATTTTCTCCCCCCTTTGGAGCGGAGCCGCCCGCTCCAAATCGTATCATTTCGGTTGGAAGGTGAGAGGTCACAGTCTAAACTTTGAGAGTTTTCATTCGTGTTAAGAGTTTCATTTTCGTTGATGGAGGGTTCTATAATTCGCTGGCTAACATTCCAGCGTCTGGTTCGTAAGGTTGTGTATTACTTCAAAGTCGAGCTACGCTTACAAAACTCAGCCGTAATGACGCCAGTGATGCCTACTTGGTCGGTTTGTTTGAGGATACAAAATAGTGCGCCAAGTACGTAACTTTCTCACAAAAGAAATCAAACTGGCTCACAGTGTCCGCTGGGAGTGGGCGTAAACTACAATAAAAGCAACGGTTCTTTTCACGACCAATCAATTGTGTTCTAGTGAGAGTTAAACTGAAACTTTCATTTTAAGATGTGTACCAAATTTTCAACAAGCAACATAATACGTTGTGTGGAAAGAAGTAGCTTGCATACGGAACAAAAATTTAAATTATCCTCTCGCTCTCAGTATAACCAAAACGAATGTGCGTGTTCCCATCTCTCTAGTGACCAGTGTTGCTTCAATTGCATGTGTTTAAGAGAAACGTTGAAGTCGCATGCTTCTATTCGAGCTTTTTGGCAGCCTCCGTGAACTAACTGCATTAAATGATTTTTTTGTGCAGCTCCGTGCTAGTAGCAAACAAAATGGCCCTAGCAGCGTCTGATTCGTGATATTGTGCAGGATTTCAAAGTCGAGCTAAGCTTATAAAGTTCAGCCGTAATGGTACCCGAAGAAGCCAGTCTTGTAGTTTTGTTCGAGGCTACAAAACAGTTCGCCAGGCACGTAACTATCATGCCAAATATATCCAACGATCCAGCGCATCACCATCAACACCAACGCTGAAACCAAAGGTTCTTTTCAGAACCACCATTATTACTATAGAGAATTATTTGAAAATTTCCCATTCAAACGTGATTCTGTTGAATATTATTAGATTTAAATTAACGTCTCGAATTGAAGTCACAACGCTCCGGTTATGTCGCAGACATTACCCACCCATCTTTTTTTTATTGTGACCATGACTAACGATTTAATATAAACACTTCATTTCAATATTTCGGAAGGAACAGAAGGTCGAGTTTGGAAAGTTTTTAACTTCATTGTACTTAACCAAATAACACAATGTTCGCACAAATGATTCAGCAATATGACCAGGAATCTTCTATTAGATTTGTAAGTATGTATAATTTACATGAATAAAGAAAAATTGATTTTCAGGAATCAATTATTATCTGTTCTGCCATTGGCCAGTACTATGCGACTTCCTCATGCTAATAATTAATTTCATCGTTAGCCATCTCCCTCACCAAGGCCAACAACGCCAACAAAAACAGTCCTTTTCAGGACCACCATCATTTTTGTAAAGAATAATTTGAAATATTCCTCGCCCAAATCACCTTTTGTCCGAAAATTCCAATGAGTATCAACATATTTGAAGAACGTGTTCCTTATGTATTCTACATTTCTCCGGTTATGTCGCAGACATTACCCACCCATCTTTTGTTTTAGCACCACAATTTCTTGAGCCCTTTGGCTTCCTCTCGTTCCGTTTCGCTCTACTTTCCCGATGAGCCATTCAGCTCCCGCCTTCACTTGTTCGCGAACTACTCAGTCTAGTCCCCAACAATGGATCTAGCCTGTTCTCCTGCAACCGAGCGGTAGATTTCTCCTGATACCGATGTTTGTTTTTGTGAGCCATTTAGCTCTCCGCGTCGTCCCGATCTACTCGATCTAGTCCCCAGCGGTGGATCTAGCCTGCTCAACGGGCTATACAGTAGGTGTTGAGGTCTATCCGGCGATTCCGGGTGGAGCGAATAATAACTTCCGGTTTATCAGCGCCCCAACGACCCACTGCTAGCTCTGCGACGCGGTCTACTCGGTCTATTCCCGACGGTGGATCTAGCCTACTCACGAGCTACCCGGGGTGTCGAGATCGGTTCGGCGATTCCGGTGAAGCACCAGGTATACCCCTACGAGCTTTTTCGAACCTAGGGCATTCGAAGACACGTGTTCCGGTGTCTACTGCACAGTCGCACACTCCGGGCAAAGGGGTGACGAAGCATGTCCAAACCGATGCAAGTACTTCCGGAAGCACCCGTGCCCGGACAAAAACTGCGTCAAATGGAAGGCCGACACATTTGGGATGAGTCCACCTTCCTTTCTCCGAGTTGTACTACTCCTGTTGCCATTTAGTCAACGAGTCCGCTCGGACCAGTCTCCTAGCGTTACGTGCATTTCTCCGCTGATAGCGTTCCACGTCCTCCGCCAGATGGGGATCATCCCGGCGATAACGCATACTGCCTCCGACGATATTGTTCTGTACGCACTCGCGACTCGTGCGGCCATCAGCCGGAATGTCTTGTTTAGCTTTTCACGGTTCCGCTTGGTTTTCAGCGCAGCATTCCAGGCAGGAACCCCATATCGGAGTATCGATGACGAAACAGTAGATAGCAGACGTCTCGTGCTGCTTCTCGGGCCGCCGACGTTTGGCATGATTCTCGCTATTGCGTTCATTGCCTTCGCCGACTTTTCACATGCGTAATCAACGTGGTTGTTGAAGCTGAACCGGTCGTCGATTATAACTCCCAATTGCTTCCATGCACGTTTCGATGCAATCACGTGCCCTCCGACGTCGATCTGCATCCGTTGAACCGTTTTACAGTTACTGACCAACAACACCTCCGTCTTGTGGTGAGCTATTTGCAGCTTGACCCCGTTCGTCCAGCTCTCGATTGCGTCTATTGTCTTCGTCACCGACACCTCCAATTCATCAAGCGTCTCACCCATCACCGTTAGTGACACGTCGTCTGCGAAACCCACGATTTTCACTTTCCTAGGCAGCTGCAGCGTTAAGACCCCACAGTACATCCCGTTCCAAAGAGTTGGACCGAGAATGGAGCCCTGAGGAACGCCCGCTGTGACACGCAATGACTTCTGCCCTTCGCTCGTCTCGTACAGCAGCACTCTGCTCTGAAAGTAGCTCTTCAGGATCTGGAAAAGATAGTCGGGAACCCTCATTCTATGCAGCGCTGCAGTGATGGCTTCCCAGCTTGCACTCTCGAGCATTGTCCGAATTGCATCCACTGTCGATGCTCCTTTGCGGAAACCGAACTGCATCTTGGACAGTCCGCGCTCACCTTCCGTGAATTTCGTCAACCTGTTAAGAATGATCCTTTCCAAGAGTTTTCCGAGTGTATCCAGCAGGCATATGGGCTGGTACGAGGCCGGATCGCCAGGTGGCTTCCCTGGCTTTGGCAGCAACACCAGCTTCTGGGCCTTCCACATTTAGGGAAAGTTGCCTTCATTTAGGCACTTCTGCAGCACTATCCTGAACATGTCCGGATATGCCAGGAGCGCAGCCACGTTTGGTATTCCGGATCAGGGACTTTCTTTGATTTTAGGCGCTTCGTTTGCTTCTGCTAGCTTGTCGTCAGTCACTTGCTGATCCGTGTTTGTTCCTTCTTCCTCGACGTACGGTGTCGGTGGCCATATAGTTGGATCGTACTTCGGGAAAAGACCCTCGACGATTATCTTCAGCTTGCTCGGACACATTTCGGCTGGCGTCGTCGGACCCTTCATTTTCGCCATCACGACTCGGTATGCGTCACCCCAGGGATTGGCGTCTACTTCTCGGCATAGCTTCTTGTGGCACTCTGACTTGCTATGTCTGATCTCTCGTTTTAAAGCGGGTCTAGCTTCCCGAAACGCTGTCTTACGTTCTTCTCTATCTGGTTCCGACCTTGCTCGTTGAGTCCGCCTTCTGGCTCTGAGACAAGCAGCGCGTAACGTACTAAGCGTCTCGTTCCACCAGTAAGCTCGACGCCGTTTGTTGCATGGTTCCAGTTTTCGCGGCATTGTGGCGTCACAAGCCGCCACAATCCTTCTTGTTATGTCAGCCGCATCTACGTCATCGGTCCCGCCGTTCGGCCGTAGTGCCTCAACAAAGAGGTCTTTGTTGAAGGCTTTCGTCTTCCACTTTCGTTCGTCGGTCATCCTTCTCTGTACTGCCGCGGGGTTCCGTTGACCGATACGGTAGCGAATCGCCTGGTGGTCACTATGCGTATACGTTTCGCATACTCTCCAATCCATGTTCGCCATCAATGAGGGACTACAGAATGTGACGTTGATGATAGACTCCCTCCCGTCTCTCCGAAATGTGCTAACAGAACCTTCATTGCACAATCGTACGTCTAACTTCGCTAGAGCTTCCTGCAGGATACACCCTCTTGTGTTGGTTACTCTACTGCCCCATTCCACAGCCCAGGCGTTGAAGTCACCACCAATGACTACCGGCTTCCGATCGATGAACTGCTCGGTTAACTGCTCCAGCATTAGGCTGAACTGCTCTACTGTGCACCATGGAGGAGCGTAGCAGCTACATACGAAGATGCCGTTGATTTTGGCTATCACGAAACCCTCATATGAAAATTCTACCACTTCTTGGATGGGGAATCTACCCATTACTTGTATCAAAGTGGTTCCTGATCTATCCGCCACCCAGTTACCGTTATTCGCACATAGTTTTTGTCGTAGACTGCCACAACAGTTGCTGTGCGGTATCGCAGTGATTCAGGTTTATCTGGGTCATCTCCATCACCGTTGGTCTGCAATCGCCTTCTTGTAGGCTGGGCATTTAAAGCCACCCGTCTGATGGTCGTTTCGTTCCGCTGGGGTGCAAAGCAAACACTTCGGCCTCTGCGTGCAGTCTCTCGCAAGATGGTCCGTCTCTCCGCATTTCCAGCACATCCCGGATCTGTCCGGGCCTTTGCAAGCCCCTGCTCAAGGTCCAAAGCCTGAACATTTGAAGCATTTCTCCGCTTGTTTATTTACTCGTGGGGCGGCTCTCAGTAGACATCTCGACCATCCAACTGTTACTTTACCTACCTCCAGTGCCTTGTCTGCAGCGGTTACCGGTAAACGAATCATCACTGTCTGCGTTCCTCCGTATCCCTTCCTTAACCGGATCGTCATGTGCACCTCGCCCAGTTTGCACTGCTGCTTCATTGCACCTCTCAGCTCGTCTTCCGTTATTTCATCAAGGTCCTTGCACAAAATTACCATCTCCGGGCTTAAGGCTTTAACTTCTGCCTTTCCCCCCTTTGATTTAATAATAGTCTCCTGCAAGGCAGAGCTCCTGCAAGGCAGAGCTACTATTCTTCTTCAGCTCGAGGAGCATCTCATTTTTTTGGGTACGCCTGACTCTTAACACGTTTTCCCCCAAATCTTTCAGCTCCGGGTCCTCTCTGGCCTTTTCGAGCAGTGCTGCGTACGTAGTCTCGTCATTTGCTTTGACGAGCACGGCTTCTCCCTTAGGCGCCATCTGACGAGCCGAGGGTTCTGATTTCCTCTTCTGCTCCCCTTTTCGCTCCTCCTTCTTTTTTTGCTGTTTCCCGTGTTTCTCCTTCCGACCTACAATGGTACTCCAGCTTTCACCCTATAAGGTGGCGTCCTTTCCTTCGGCAGCAACAGCGGAGTTATGGGAACTGACGTGTTCTCAACTCCAATCTGCCTCTCCTTACCCTGTTTCGGAGGGGCTAGGAGGAGCCGACGCCAATGCTCGCTCAGCTGCATCCGCCCTCTGCGTTGCCGTATCATACTCTTTCACGGTAAACAGTAGCGCCTTCCGCATTTTGATGACAATCTCCTTAATGTCTTTATGGACATTGTTTCTCGTGTCCACGAACTTGTGGGGTTCCTCCACCAAGTACTTCGCTGCCACTACTTTTGGCGTTTGTGGGGTGTAGCTCATTCCACTCTGCTCTGGCTGTTTTTGCTGCTGCTGTTGCTGTTGCTTCGGCTTCCCCTCCTCCTGCTCTTGCTGAATGACTTCAGCTACTGTTGGTGGTGGTGACCTCACCAACCCACTTCTGGCAAACGGATTCACCGTGCCTTCTCCGTTTATATTAGTTTCTTGTTTTTTCTCCATTTTATTGGGTCTGAACTCCGGGCCGCTATCTCCACTCGCTGCACATAGTCGCCACTCGCGATCCCATGATTATCTATGCTGCCAAAAAGCAGCAGTGAGGTCATGCAAGAGTTGACACTATCCTTCATGGGGAGTAGTGTTCAGAGCCGGATCGGCGTAAATCGGGAATGCTCCAACCGAACCTAGTACCACCATCCAAATGATGACGAGTTTCGAACCTGCCAGGGTTTTGTTGGAACGGAGGCAGTCATGCTGTTAGCCCACTCACCATTTCAAGTCGGTCATCCTTCGTTACTCAAGGAGTAGAACAGCACGCCTGTTAGCCCAAAGTCGCCATCCTATTCGTGATCCGTGCCCTGTCCGTTGACGTTCGCCATGGCCAGTATGCCATAATCAGGATGCTACTGGCGTCGATCCTGATGTGCCGGTTGGCACTCCGGTTGGGCTAGAGTGCTTTTATTGCTAAGATCTTAGATTATTGTGATCTTAGGATCTTAGCAGAAGCGGCACAGCCTCGCTTCGTCGGAGCTGCTTTCGGAGTTATGGCTTTTTAGAGGTTTAGAAGAGCCCAATCCTAGCCCCACCATATCCTAGTAAAACTCCCCAACTCGCAGTAGAGCCGTGGGAGGGGGGGGGGGGGGTTCGTTAAGCCCCTAGACTCCTGTCCTTCCTGTCCCTGCTGCCCCCGAATATATGTGTGTAAATGTGTGCATGAGTGTTTTTTTTTCAATGGAGAAGACGTTTACGTCCTAACCCAGTACACGTGCTATTGGTAGGTGTCCAAGCTACCACACGGGGTGTACTGGGGGCGTGTCGGGCTCGAATGGTGACGCTGCCATTAATACCGACTAAACTCCATTGGGCTCCGCCATCGTACCCCCAGGAACTACCTCTCGGTATTACTTCTGGGGTGTGTGTGCATGAGTGTGTATTTATACATGTGTACATGCGTATTTTCATATGTATGTATGCAGGCATGCATACATGTGTGCATATATGTGCATACACTGGATATTTGAAAGTAGATCGTGATCGGTGGTCCGGCGAAACTTTATCTTAGAGGTAGGAGCAGGCCGCGGTGGCGTTGACTCGATATGAGGAAAGACTAAGTTGTGGCTTTATTTGAAAGTGCATATTAAGAATACTCTTGACTTGTGTTCCTACTACCCAATTCTCAAACGAATATTGATATCAGACTAATTTGCAGTAGTTTAGGGAAAAACTAAATCACTCTCGATGGCAGGCTAACCAGAGTGTAAATACAAGAAAAATCATAACTAAATATCTTTTTGCTACTCGGAGATTAACCATCCAACCGCATAATACATTCATTTTGTGGTTGCATTGCCTGCTTGTGGCGAATCCTAGACCTGTACCTGTCCTTCAATCCAATTCCGTAATACCTATGGAAGCGTCGCTGAGTCGGGGTCCTTCCTTAAGTAGGTATTACATCAACATTTCCTACCCTATGCTAAGTATCGGTGAAGATGGTCGTGGCCGGCAATAACGATTCTCATGCTATTGGTTTACTGAACTCATACGAGATAAAGTTCATTCCCGATCATTTATCTCACAAGCAAGATGAGTTGAGCTACCTATAGGCAACTTGATAATCGTTAGTAATCAATCTACGAATAGCACCGTGCTTCGCAACGCAACGCAACGCAAAACTTTGTCAAGCACTTGCGTCTTGTTGCTACACGCTACTGGTCAGAGTGTAGGAGGGGGTTTGGGTGACGCGTAGATCACAAACTTGTTCAGTTGTATTCTTTCGATGCGTCGAGTACATAATACGTGTAACATCTTAATGCTGCGAGAGCTCACACCAAAAATTATATTCTGATTTGTTTTCTTATATTTTTCTTTATTAAAAAGCAAGTAGAAAGATTTTTATATTGAAAATTGTAACGGTCGAAAAAAATATCTATTCAAATTGACCTAATTCAAAGATTATCATCTCATTATTGAAAAGTGAAAAAAAAACAACATATTTTATTATGCTTTAAACACCTTAAGGAGAAGAATTGGGAAAACACCAAAATTTCTCAAAGACTGGTTTTACCAAAAAAAAATTCGCCCTAGTGAGAAATTTTGGTGCATACCAAATTTTCCTCCTTAGGGTGAAATATAGCATAGTGCTTTCGCATAGGCCTGCTAAGCCAAGACAAGTTTCGGCTTCACTGTGTCTTATCGGCATACACAGAAAATCGTGAGATTCTCTATATCAGTTTTGCCAGTAATTAGTTTTCCCTTCCCAGTTCTAACTCGTACAAGTTAAGTGGCTTCCCGCATATCGAAGCAGTAGTTTAGAGTCGGTATTCCCGAATTAAGGTAAGGGGCCATGCATAAATGACGTAGCATTTTGGGGGATAGGGAGGGTATACCAAATTTGTGACGAAGTGTGACGAGGGGGAGGGTAGGGTCAGAAGTTGTGCGACGTAGCATTACGTTTAAAACCCATTGTTTAGAGAAAACAATTTAATGTTACTCCATTCCCAAGAGAAATGAATTTAAATTCAACTTTTGATGCGGTTTTTCATTAGGTAAATTTTACGATTCGCGGAATTACAAGTTCGCAAAAATACGAAAAGATTTTGTATGCGGATTTAACTTGCTACATTAGTTAGCTAATGTTGCTAACTAGTAGACTTAGTTTGGAAGCTGAATTAAATTTTCAGTTCGGATTCAACCAAACAAAATTTAGTAATTTAGACGAACGTATGGTTCTTAGAATCATTGGCAGCTGCACGATTGTGAACTGAGAGAACTTGCCTTCATGCTCTCCTCAACATTTAAAATTCAAAATAAAATTATCAACACTATATTTGTCATGAAATGGGCTTAATTTGCATGCAATTTGCTGTTATAATGAAAATGTTGATAAAAGTCGTCAAACATTTTGAAAGGACATGTATTTAAAATAATTGAAAAACATATGTAATTTGTTTTCATCACCCGGGCGCTTTGCATGGGACGAGGGGTAGGGGGTATGTAAATGCTACGTTATTTACGAGGGGGAGGTTAGAATTTTGTGACCAAATGCTACGAGGGGGGAGGGAGGGGTAAAAAATCGCCGAAAAAAGCTACGTCATTTGTGTACGGCCCCTAAGGTGCAAATGGTGGCCAGTGCAGTGCATGCCCTAATTCCAACTTGTCCTTGGATGCGTGTTTTTCGTGCAGGTTTGAAGCTGCAGGATCCTGTCACACCGATCATCATCCGTCATCAACCGCTTCTGACCCCGCCATCTAGCTACAAAGTTCCCGGTGAACCATCCAGAAGAGCGACGACCGTCAAATTCGCGCTAGCTAGGGAGCAGCGTCGTTGCCAGTATACGTCCAGTTGGTGGGCACCGACTATCGATCAACCCACGTGGGAAACATGTAATGCAGTGACCTCCATCAGGTCAGACTCTGCCAGCAAACGACCGGGCAAATCGTTTGTGGCAACCGGATCAGCATCTCCAGCGGACTGGATCTTCGAGCGAACCACCTAAAGCATGGTAGTGTGAGTACTCATTTCCTTTTTTTGACATGCGCATGATCGCATGATTTGTTTAAACCCGCAAATGCCGGTTCAGTGAGCTAAGTGACAGCGTTTTCGTGACAAGCTCAAAAAGCCCGGGTTCGAAACCCGATTATCAGTTTTTTTTGTTCGGCGGTTTAATTTAACCCACCCCGTGAAAATCGTAGGTCAGCGATGAAATCGCTGTATTACACGCAAACACGTATATGCACGCACCGTAAGTTGAGCCACTCATTTTTGGATGAACACCACGTTAGGTAGTTAGATTTTTGATATGCCCTGGGAAGGGAGAGAGACAGGATAGGCAGTGACCATGTTGGTTAGCGCGCTGCGAGGAAATTAGCTAGCAAGTTGGAAGGCCTGGGTTCGAGACCCGAAATGCGAAATAAATATTTTTTGTAAGCGAATTATGAGTTGAAGTGATTAAACAGTTTTTTTTGCAGTAAACTATTTTTTTTATATTTTCTGGTGTAGGTAGTTTCACGATTTCGATCGTTTCCGTTTTTTAGCGAGCAGAGTTGACTCCTTTTTCCTTCGACTCCACCTTTCCTAAATCGGCCACAATTGGAGACCTTGTGTTTGAGTAGATCTTTGCCCCTGATGATAAAAAGCGTTAGAGCTAATCAATTATACCGGTCTGAGTCCTTCTTTGTATACTGTTGTTGATTTCTAGCGAATGTTTTCAGACTGGTAATCAAGGTACCTGAGTCCAGTTGGATCATTCTGGAGCCCGAACTCAGAGACAAATAGTACCCGCCCGTAGGAGGGGTGTCAATAGCTGGGCAAACCGAACAAGGCGAATGGTCTCCTTCGGGAGTGGCGCTGAAGCCATCCGCTAAATATTGATTTAGGCTCCGGCTTCAACTGTCTCGGGTTACATCGTAGAGAAATGGGTCGAAAAATAATTATAAATAATAATAATTAATAACAATAAATGAAGAAAACCATAGCTTTTTGAATATTACATTAACATTGTTGGCTGAACTTAAACTTTTGACTGGTAGTGTACCTTTTCACTATCTGGTATAAGTGGATTAAACCATCGTAGATGTGATCTACCCAACACATGCTCTCCTTTAAAGAGACGCTTCTATTCTTCAGAATAGCATTGATGTTGCACTAAACTATTAAGTGTATACTCAGCAATCTTGAGCTCATTCGTAGTGTGCCAACTAGTGATTCTTTCTTCCCATTGTCGCTGGAGATTTTTACGATATCGCATCAGATACGCTGTTACTCTGATCATTCGTGAATGTGGACCTGGAACCTGAGACAGTACTCATGAATGAACGAGATTGGCGCCGAAGTGGATGCAGCGGTAATTGGTGGCTTGCGTCGCTCGAGATATGTGTTGGACAATTCCCCGTCGACCAATCTTTGCTGTGGCGATTTTTTCAGTGAAGCTATTTGCCAATGACGTTCCACCTACGTATACTGTTAAGTAACTCTAGTGCTGAACATCCACCCGATAAAATGTCTGCAGGCTTTTCATGTCCCGAGATGTGTATCCAAGTGCAATTCTGCGTAGCGTGCTGAATTTTAGACACTCTATTGTTAACGAACGTCGTCCACGTTGATGGTGTCACTTGAAGCCAACTGATGACAATTGTTGAATCGGTCCAAAAATAGATGTGTAAAGCGGTGAGATTATTTTTCCATACATACAGAGAGAAGGGCTCCACATAGTTCTATGCTCGGAATAGATTTCTTATTAAGCGGGGCTCCCTTCGACCGCGACGTGAAAAGAGTAACCTTAATTGATATTTCCATTAAGGCCAACCGATAGATTAAATACGCATCCGAGAACATATGCAATTCTACCTTTGTTGCATTTTGTATAAGCACGACGCGATCTATCCGAATTTGAGTGGCGAAAGCTCTGAGTGTTAAATAACCTACTGAGTGTGGTTTTAGCTCTCGATTCCATTTCCATATCTGCATGAACGTTTTTACTGTCACAACAAAAGGCCCAACTAAACCAAGTGGGCAAAAATTTGAGCAATAAGGTTAATCGTTTCGTTAGCCTTGTGGTAAGCGCTAAAGGGAGCTTGATATTTTAGACAGTCACTTTTCGATTCCCAATACAATCCGAGAGTTTTGAGTGTTGGACTCGATCGAAATCAAGCTGCTCTGGAATAGCACGATTATTAATTTTTATACATTCCATCAATTTTATATTTTTTTGCCTGTTCATGCATTTTATTCAGTTTCTTTTTTAATGTTATTGATTTGATCCAATTTACTAATTTGAATCAATTTCATTTATTCTATTATTTTTTTAACTTTTTTATATTGTCTAGTTTTTCATTAAATGAGCTAAACTAATTTGATTTATTTAATCTCTTGATTTGATTTATATATTGATCATTCCAATAAATTTATAAATTTGATTACCTTATCATTTTTTGATTTAAAACCCTTTAAATTTCGAATTTTTAAAATATTATTAAACTTATTTGAGGTTTTATTCGTGTTGAATACGAATCTGTGTTCATCCCTCCTCTAGTTGCGTGTCTACTTCGCACGAGTTCTGCAAACTAATAATAATTGTAAGAAATGTCTCATCTCACTGTTAGGTGGATTATGTCGGTTTTCCGCTATGAATCAGTTATTGTTTATTATTTATTGTTGAGAGGAAAAAACCCGCAAGAGTGGATTTTCAAAAGCTCCTTCTCTCGTAGGCACAAAACCTCTATCTTTTAGGTAACAACAGTTAACAAACAAAACAAACGATACAATGACTAATACTAAACACTGCTTAAAATAAACACTTCTTACATAGGTAAAGTATTAACATTAGCATAAAAATTTTGCTGACACTATTAGGTTTGGGAAAGGGCGCGAGAAAAGAATTTTTTTAAAGAAGTGCGAGACAAATTGAAGTCAAAGACAACATTGATTGAACACTCTACACATGCTCATATCGGCTCGAACCTTCGTTCGAATCGGTCACAAATCTTGATAACTCCTGGTTTACCTAGAGTTTTTCAACAGCAACAGTCTTTCTCAAGACTACCTATATTTTTTCGACAATTAGTCTTTCTCAAGACTACCTACTTTTTCTACTCAATCAGTCTTTTTCAAGACTAAAACATTTTTCAAGAACAATTCAGCCTAAAGAAAACTTTAATTCTTCCAACATGCCTGGGTCCTCCCAGAAAGGCCGTATGCCAAAAATTAAAGCTAAACGGAAAAAGGTATCTTCTCAACCCGAAAATTCAATTGACTACAGCAACTCATTCGAGGTTTTATCCGAATGTGAAGCTGATGCAATTTCTAAATTTCCCCGCAATGCGCATACTACCAATGAGAAAAAACCCTATCACCTCCGCCTATAACAGTGATGATCTCCGACTTCAAAGCCTTTCGAACTGAGCTTTCGACGTTCCTTCCGGACGTGAAAGTCTCTTTTCAGATTGGCCGAAGAGGAGAATGTCGAGTTACAGCGGAAGAATTGATTGGCCACAAACGACTACTCCAGTATCTTACGGAGAAGTTATATAAATTTTATTCATATGATTTAAAGACAGCTAGACCATTCAAGGCTGTCTTGAAAGGTCAAAGTTTGGATGAAATATCCAACGAATTAAAAAATTTACTTGGCTTTTCTCCTTCACAAGTTATTCTTATGAAGAGAAAGGCTACCGGCGATAACACACCAGTACGCTCTGGAATTATCCAGGAGCTTTATTTAATTCATTTTAACCATAATGAGGTTAATAATTTGAAAGTATTTGAAAAAGCACGTTTTATGTTCCACGTGAGAGTAAAGTGGGAACATTATAGACGACATGGGAGCAGAATTCAAAATCTGACCCAGTGTCGTAGATGCCAAGGCTTTGGGCACGGCACAAAAAATTGTCATTTGGATTCCAAATGTATGATCTGTGGTGATAAATTGCACTCGAAAGATACTTGTCCGATGAAAAAAAAACCACAAAAAGTTTCAAATGCGCTAATTGTAGCGAAAATCATAAATCGAATTTCTGGGGTTGTCCTGTTCGAGAAAAAATTATAAATTCTCGTTCTAGACAACAAAAACAACAAATAAAATATATACCTACTTCTTCTGGTACACTTCAAGAAAACACGTCCAAACGTGTTAATCCGATTCAAAATAGATTAACAACTTCTTCTATCTCCGTCTCACTATTTTATAATGGTGTGTCATCCTATGCTTCAGTGGCAGGTAACAAGGCCAAAATAACGGCTACCATTACCACACCCACAAACTCGTTTGCACTTAACGCTTCCTTTAGTCCAATGGATCTAGGTAGCGTAACGGAAGAAAAATTAAAATACCTGCAGGACTCTATGATACCTATGATGATTGCCATGTTAAATTCTACCTCCATGTTTGAAGCTTTTCAAGCGGGATGGGAATTTGCTAACAAAATTGTAGTGAAAATAAAGTTTAACAATGACTTTAAATAATCATTTAAATTTATTAAATTAGAATGCTCGTTCATTAGAAACGTGCATATAGCCGTTGTTACCTAAACTTTTTTAAAACCAAATATTAAATTGAAGAGTAACTCTAATTTTGTTATTCACCGATTTGATCGAATTGTTGGATTCGGCGGAGGAATCGCAATAGCGGTTAATCGCGGGATCAAACATTCTGTTACGCCGTCTCTTGACACCAAGGTGATCGTGAGTTTGGGTATCGAAGGTGAAACTGATCTTGGTATCATTTTTATTGCTGCAGCCTCTTTGCCTTTTCAGTGCACTGGCGAGCAAATCAATTTCTTGAAAGGAGACTTACAAAAACTTACAAGAAATCGGTCGAAATTCTTCATAATCGGTGATTTTAACGCCAAACACCGAGCCTGGAATAATGCTCAAAGCAATTCTAACGGTAAACTACTTTTTAATGATTGCTCTGCTGGTTATTATTCAATTTTGTTCCCGAATGGTCCTACGTGCTATTCTTCTGTAAGTGTGGTAACGCGTCTACTCTCGCCTGTAGCTCACAAGGAATGCCCAGACCGTTTTAGTTTACCTAACTGCCGAATGCACTCTTGTTTGTGAGTGTGAAGTAACATCGTTCAACGAAGGGCGCAAGGTTAATTGTATACAGGTAGGTGTCAATATACTACAACCCCCTCTTTGGATAAAGAAACTTACTTAACTTATAACAACTTTATTCATTGAAATAATATTGATCGGTTTACTAATGTGGGACATAGTCACGATACTTTATTGGTGGTTGTCTCGCACGCTTGTCTAGTCCAGACGATGTTTCCACAGGATTATCGATTGGATTAGGATTCACATCAGCCAATGACCCTGAGAGCAGTTCTTGACCGGGCGGTGAGTTACAATGGTCTTTTATCTTCTTAAGATGGGCTGAGCTCCTTCTGTACTGCTTGCCAGTTTCCTTTGACTGGATTAGTGTATCCGTGCCTGCCTTACGACAGACTATGAACTCTTCATTGCTGAAATCCGTGGCTAACTTATTTGGTTTTCTCATTCTTTTGGCCAGTACCTGGTCACCCTCCTCAATAGAGCTATCCTTCGCACCACGTTTTTGTCTGCGTACAGTTTACCTTTTTCCTTTACTAACGCGTCCCTATCTCTCACTTCTGCATTTTCTTGAAAGGATGAAACAGTGGGTAATTTGCTTTTAATACGTCGACCAAACATGATTTCTCCTGGAGATTTGCCTGTAGTTGGATGTTTTGTAGAGTGATATGTTAGTAGGTACAAATAAAGCTCCTGTCGCCAGTCTCGTCCGAGTTCTTGAGCTATGCGAAGTCGTTTCATAATCGAACGATTCTGCTGTTCAACTTCGCCGTTGGATTGAGGCCAATTTCCCTAGTATTCATAAGTTTAACACCGTTCGCTTCGCAAAACTCGTTTAACTCCGTGCACACTGCACTAAGCTGAGGGGCATCGTCAGCTTTCATGATCAATGGAATTCCGTAACGGCTGAACATTATTGAAAGCTCTCTGATAACATCGTTCGAAGTCGTCGTTTCCATTTCGCATACCTCCATAAATCGGCTGTAACAATCAATTACTACCAGGAGGTATTGTCCTTCTGGTAAGGGACCCAGAAAATCTAGCGCTATTGTGTGCCAAGGGGAATTGGTAATTCACTACGCAACAACGGCTCCGGAGGTTCTGGAGCACCGACTAACATCCTCTGCAATTCTTCACATACTGTTCTACCTGTGCATCCATCTTAGGCCACCAAACAAGGGACCTCAGATGGTTTTTCATCATGGTGATTCCAGGATGGCCTTCGTGAGCGGTTGCCAGGACTTTATTTCTGAGAGAAAATGGAACAACTATTCGATCTCCTCGTAGGAGAACTCCTTCCAGCTCGCACAACTCGTTTGCGATAACTCGGTATGTAATTGGCAAATTTTGAATCTCTCCACTAGCCAGTAGTTCTAAAACTTCCTGAACTTCTAAGTCTGCTTTGCTACCTTTCTCAACATCACGCCAGCTTAATGCAGAAGAATTGGCTGTATTCGTAGCTACCTCGGTGTCGCGTCTTGTACTGGTAACCGAGATAGAGCATCAGCCACATTGTTTTTACATGACATAAATATAATCTTGTAATCAAATGCCTGCAGACGCAACTCCCACCTCTCTATGCGCGAGCATGGCTTGGACCGCTTTGAGAAAAGAAAACTCAATGCTTTACAATCTGTGAAAATGTCAAACGATTTTCCGAGGAGGTAATACTGAAAACGTTCGACGCCCCAGACTATTGCCAGGGCTTCTTTCTCTGTCTGGCAATAGCGTCGCTCCGTATCGGTTAATGCTTTGGAAGCAAAACTAATTACACGATGTATAGCAGCTTCATCGAATTGAATTAAAATGTCACCTAGTCCATGCGGACTAGCATCTGTAATAACAGCTGTACGGTCCTCAACTCGGTAGAATCCCAGATTTTCAATATTTCCCATAGCATCCTTTATGGCTTTAAAAGAGTCTGATTGTTCGTGCGTCCATTCAAATTTAGTCTCCTTGTGTAGTAACCTACGCAATGGTTCATCAAGCGTAGCTAACATTGGTACAAACTTATTAGGATAGTTCGCAAGTCCAAGGAAACTACGAACTTCTGCTTCACATTGTGGTTCTCGAAATGATTGGGCTATTTTAATTTTATTTATTGCAGGTTTAATCCCGTCTTGAGAAATTCTATGTCCTAAGAAGTCCAGCTCAGTAACTCGCAGTTGGCATTTCTCCCAATTTAATTGAATGTCCTGAATTTTAAATCGATTTAAAAACTAACAGAAAAGAAGACAGAAAATGACAAAAATCACAATTAGGGAAATATTTTACCCATAAATAAATAACCAAATTAACCAATCGCAAATAAAGATTTTTTTCAACAGCAGATTACATCATTACCTGTTCCAGTCGCTTATCATGTTCTTGTACATTTTTGCCTTCCACTAGCACGTCGTCGAGGTACCAGACCGTCCCCTCGCATCCGGATAGTGTTTCGTCCATCGCTTTTTGAAACAGCTCCGGAGCGGTTACTAAACCAAACGGCAAACGTTTGAAACGGTACAAACCACGTTGAGTGATAAAAGTTGTCGCATCTCTAGAATCCACATCAAGCTCTATTTGATGGAATGCTTCCTTGATGTCGAGCTTGCTCCACAATTGTCCACGTCCCAGCTTTGCCAAGTACTCTACAACTGACGGCATTGGATGGTGTTCTCTTAATACTGCTTCATTAACTCTTCGCAAATCAAGGCAGAGTCTGAGCTCTCCATTTAACTTCCCTACTACGACCAATGGTGATACCCAGGATGTTGGTCCCGTTTTTGCCTCGATTATATCCCGCTTTAACATTTCGTCCAACTTCCTGTCAAGTGCTTCTTCCAAAGGGACCGGAATTGGTTGATATACTGGTACTACTTCCGGATCCATCAGAATCTTCGCTTTAATGCCATTCATCTTCGAAAACGGGCTTACATCGACATTATTTATGTTCAAACCGACTTTCAATACGCCCAACTGCTTGGCTGTCTTATCGCCCAGCAAACATCGTTGTCCTCCATGCACAACAAAGAACTCCCCTCGAATGCGTTGATCACCTACTGCAATATCAGCGACGAATGATCCTAAAATCACAAGTGGGTCAACACTTCCATATGCGCGCAAAATTCGAGAGCTTCCCTTTGTTGAAGAAATCACCACTCAATGGAGACTCCTCCAATCTCAACCGTTAGAATGTTCGATTCATTTCCCGAGTAGAACGCACAGTACACCTTCGTTTCGTTCTTTTCTAATTCCACTTTCGGTTTTTCTGGATTCGGTGTTTCCTCCACCACTCTGATGAGTTTTTGCGTATCTCTTTGTGTTGTTCGCTTCGCTTTCCGACACAGCTTCTCAAAATGTCCGTAGCTTTTACAGTTCCGGCATTGTTTTCCACGGGCAGGGCAAATAGGTGACACAGCAAAATGTCCTAGACGACCACAGTTAAAGCATGACTTCTCTGTTAATTTTGTACTTCCCGCTGTACATTTTCCTCTGAACCGTCCAAGTTGTTCAATTTTAAAAACTTTTTCCGGGGGTTTATCGGTCGCTATCTCTTCTATTTGCTGATCAACACTTTCTTGCGCGATTCCTAAGTCTTCGATTTCCGGACAGGATAAATCCATTAGCAAAACTCTGCGTCGAACCTCGTTAGAGGAACAACCCTCAACCATCGCGTCGATCATATAAATATCACTCAAAATATTGCTCACTTCAGCGTCGTACTTCTCGAACCCGCACTGGGAGACCTGCTGTTTCAATCGAATAACGAAATCCGCGTAGCGTTCGCATGACTTTTGCTTCATCGAACGGAGCTTTCATCTTTCCGATGTGCTCTGATGACGAGGTAGGAAAAATTCGTCCAGCTTCTCTAATAGTCTTTAATTAATAATCTTTTAAATTTTTAAATACCACCTGCAATGCCGGACCTCCCAAGTGTAGAAGTTTGGCTCGCTTTGCATACTGATCGGTAATGTCGTAAGCGGCAAAATAACATTCCAGCGCTTCCTTCCATATCTTCCACTCCTTTGCAAGCTTACCAGTTTCGATCTGGTTGCACCGGAATACTGGGACTGGTCGTGAGTCTTGCATCTGAAAAACCAGATATAAACAAACATATTCATTTCCTGTTGATCAACTAAAAAAACTGTGCTTGTATTGCCCAAATGACCAATTGTTCTCTATTGTGTATATAACCAACACCAGAAATGAACTACCACTTGCGCACGAACAGAGATGCCAGGTACTTTTTTCAAATGTCTGCAATAATAATTTTAAAAGTCTGGGAAGAACAAAAAATGTCAGGAGAGCTAGTGTAACCAAAAGCCTTTATATTCAAAAATCTGTAAATATCTGCAACAAAACTGAAAAATCTGCAAATATCTGCAACCAAACTAAAAAATCTGCAAATATCTGCGTCATCGAAAAAATCTGCAGCTTAAATTAAAAGTCTGCGAATTTGCAGACTTGTCTGCAAATCTGGCATCTCTGCGCACGAATTTAATCTACCATTTTTCTTTAAAAAAAACTTATCTTCATAACCTTAATTACCCTATCCTCTCTTATTCAAGAGAACTAAGATGTTTTTCTTTGTCAATTTATTTTCCGGTTCACTTCTCCATATAATTTTATGTACCCGGAGGATTCAACAAATTCTCGTTTTTCCTAAGACTTTGTCCTCGCCGCAAATATTCTTGCGACTTGCTGCTAGCCTCTAGAAGGCGCAATGCACTGTTGTTGCCAAAAAGCTCCCGTCGTAGAATCTATCTCACTTCAGCACATTGTAGCCTCTTGCGTCGGTATATTTTACCGAGGGAAGCAATGTCAAATTAACTGACTCATCATGTGTTCGAGCGAGAAATATGCTACGTGGTGCTGTTAGCGACATGCGACCTCTATGGTCTCTTTTAGCTACACCTGGGGGATTCAACAAATCTCCGTCTTTTCAGGGGAACTTTCTGCTTTCTGCCTGCGTCAGCTACTTCCGGGGAAACCCACCCAGTTTCCGCCACGAATAATCTACCTTCACCGATGTCAGGTATTACCGGGGAAACCCACCTAGTTTCCGCCACGAATAATGTACATTCACCTGGAGGACTCAACTAATCCTCGCAATTATGCTTCTACTCCAAACATTCCCATTTGCCTACTCTCAATCCAAACCGACGCTATCCGTATTATGGATTCCATAACCTCGCTTTTTCTTTCCATATACAGCCCATCATTGAGCACAAAATTGGTTTTGTTTTCCGCACATTTCTTACTTTTTTCTTATTTTTTCACGTTCAGAGTTCCGAATCCAATATTCCCGTCGCCAGGTTGTGGTAACGCGTCTACTCTCGCCTGTAGCTCACAAGGAATGCCCAGACCGTTTTAGTTTACCTAACTGTTTGTGAGTGTGAAGTAACATCGTTCAACGAAGGGCGCAAGGTTAATTGTATACAGGTAGGTGTCAATATACTACAGTAAGGAATCCATCAACAATTGATTTGGTTTTGACAGATCAAAGTCACCTTTGTAGCGAATTGATTACATATGCTGACTTTGATTCTGATCATCTTCCAGTAACTTTTTCACTTTCTCAAGAAGCTGTTTCCAATCCCATTAGCTCAGTGTTCAATTTTCACAAAGCAAATTGGGAAAGGTACAAAATTTATATTGAGAATAATTTTAATCGTGACCTTGATTTACAAAATAAAGATGACATTGATACGGCATTACAAAGTTTAAGTATATCTATAGTTGATGCTAGAAATTTATCAGTACCAACAACACAGAAAAAATTTAATACTCCTATTATTGACGACGATCTTCAACTTGTAATTCGCTTGAAGAATGTTCGAAGACGTCAATATCAACGTTCTCGTGATCCTGCTATGGAATGTATCTATCAGGATCTATAAAAAGAAATTAAGCATAGATTCACACTCTTAGGAAATGAAAATTTCGCGAAAGAGGTTGAACAAATCAAGCCAAATTCTAAACCTTTCTGGAAACTTTCTAAGGTTCTTAAGAAACCTCAGAAACCAATTCCAGCCTTGAAGGAAGGTGACCACATACTTCTTACAAACGAAGAAAAAGCTCAAAAACTTGCTCAGCAGTTTGAAAGCGTCCATAATTTTAATCTCAACGTTGTGAGTCCTATTGAAACCGAAGTCTTATAAAAATATGAAAACGTTTCAAATCAAGTATTGTCTCTAGACGATATTGTTGAAAGAAACTATGATGAGATCAAATCCATCATGAAAAAGTTAAAAAATATGAAAGCTCCAGGTTATGATGGAATTTTCAACATTCTTCTTAAAAACCTTCCCAAAATCACCATGAGATACTTGGTCAAAATATTCAACAAATGTTTTGAATTAGCATACTTCCCTGAAAGATGGAAAAATGCCAAGATTATTCCTATTTTGAAGCCAGATAAAATCCCAGCAGAAGCATCTAGCTATCGACCAATTAGTTTACTCTCTTCTATTAGTAAATTATTTGAAAAAATCATCCTAACTAGAATGATGTCACATATCAATGAGAATTCTATTTTTCTTCCTGAGCAGTTTGGATTTCGTATTGGACATTCAACTACTCATCAACTTGTGAGAATAACTAACATGATAAAGGCAAATATCTCAGAGGGCTATTCCACTGGAGTTGCTCTTCTAGACATCAAAAAAGCTTTCGACAGTGTTTGGCACAAAGGATTAATTGCCAAAATGTGGGATTTCAATTTTCCAATTTACATAATAAAGATAATTAAAAATTATCTTACTAA
Organism: Topomyia yanbarensis; assembly: GCF_030247195.1. Taxonomy (NCBI): domain Eukaryota; kingdom Metazoa; phylum Arthropoda; class Insecta; order Diptera; family Culicidae; genus Topomyia; species Topomyia yanbarensis. Next base: position 179,573,625 of record NC_080672.1, read on the forward strand.
CCGTACCCTACAAGTTTCTTATCAGAATTGTAAATCTAATAAGCTACCCGTTAAAGCAGGCGTCCCTCAACAATCAAGCGTCGCGCCAATACTATACAATATTTTCACCTCTGATCTTCCAAATCTACCTACAGGCTGTAAAAAGTCACTTTTCTGTGATGATACTAGCATCTCAGCCACTGGGAGAAGTCTTCGAATTATCTGCAGTCGACTGCAACGAAACTTGAATATTTTCAATGATTACCTGAAAAAATGGAAAAATTTCCACTAATGCGGCAAAAACACAATTGATTGTGTTTCCGCATAAGCCAAGAGCTTCTTCTCTTAAACCAAATAATAACCATATTATTAAATTTAATGGTTTGAATTTAACGTGGTCAGATAAAGTTAAATACTTAGGTTTGATTTACGATAAAAACTGACTTTTAAGGATCACATTGAAGGAATCCAAACAAAATGCAACAAATATAGAAAATGTTTATACCCTCTTATAAATAGGAATTCTAGGCTCTGCCTAAAGAACAAACTATTAATTTATAAACAAATATTTAGACCGGCAATGCTATATGCAGTGCCAATCTGGGCAAGTTGTTGTACTACTAGGAAGAAAACGCTTCAAAAGATTCAGAATAAAATTCTGAAAATGATTTTGAAGCGTCCTCCCTGGTTTAGCACAAATGAGTTGCATAGACTCGCAAACATAGAAACATTAGAAATTATGACGAACAGTATTATAAGCAACTTCCGACAAAAATCGTTGCAATCTTCAATTGCAACGATTAGCTCTCTTTATAGTTTATAAGTTAGTTTATAAGATTTGTTTAGCTCCTTATTCACAAGACAAGTAGGTTTTAAACATCCTACTGAAAAAAAAATACTTAACTGCGGATGCATATTATATCTTAATAATAATTAACCGAATCATGTAAACAATAGGGATGAAAAGTCACCACTTGTGGCTGAACACCCAATATTCCAAATTGGAAATGTAATGCAAACAAAACAATATAATCAAATAGAAAATAATATACAAAAAAAACTCTACACATGCTACTGACGGGATCATTTTTTGTCATAATTAGTACGAGACACGGGAAGACGGACAAAAGAGTAGGAACGAAGATTTCGGAAGCGAATATCAATGTTGAGAAGACGGAGTAAATCAGGGCAGTCGATGCGAGACAATAACAGATCAGAGACAAAAGATGCACAAAGACAGTGTTTCAAGAACAACGAGGTCGCAACGATCTTCGCATCTAGGGAGATTGTAGGGATCACTCCAAGGCAGGTGGCGTAGCGCAAAACGCACAAATTTACGCTGAATGCACTCGATGCGTTGAATACTGTTCTTGTAGAAAGAAGCCCAAACAACTGCGGCGTTTTCTGTGTGGAACGAACGAGCGAGCAGTACAACGTTTTTAAGCACTGTGCGTTAGTGAAATGCTTAGTAACCCAAAAACAAAATCCTAGATTACGCGAAGTCTTAGACGAGATAAAAGCAATGTGATCCGTAAATGTAAGCTTTGACTCCAAAAGAACCCCCTAAATCTTTCACTGTAGTTTCTCTTTTTAATTTGTTTTGCAAGATAGTGTAGTCGAATGTTACGACGGAGCGTTTTCGTGCAAACGTAATCACAGAACACTTCGAGGCATTCAAAACCATCATGTTAGTCATGCACCAATTAGCGGAAATGCCTAACTGAGATTGCAAAAACAATGCATCAGAGTAACTTTTAACTATGTGGAATAACTTATAATCATCGACATAAGACACCTTGAAGCACTTAATCAATGAATTAAAATCATTTATGTATAGAAGGAAGATATAAGGACCTATATGACTGCCTTGAGGTACGCCGGACGTTACGTCGAAGGACGAAGATAAATGATTCCCGATTTTAACAGACATTTTACGGCCTGACAAGTAAGATCGGATCCATTCCAAAAAAACTGCTGCAGAAACCCAGATGTTCCAGTTTAGCAATCGTAATTTGATTTTATTTATTTAATGTTTCGTCTCTGGCAAATAGCGCCATAGAGACTACTTTTATACGTTACATAGCCGGTATAGCAATTATCGTTACATAGCCGGTATAGCAATTATCACAATAACACAAAATACAGTTTACACAATTTACATATAAAGCAAAAACTTATTGCGTAGGCTACCATGGAGCGATTTTCTCAAAAACTCACGAAAGCAGGGCACGTTGATGGAGATAATGCAGCATGTTTGAAATACTCGTCTACTCCAACTTTAAACGATACAAAAGGCAGTGATTCCTCGGTTTTCCACCCTGGTACAAGTTTCAGCACAACAACGGCATGAGTTTCAAGCGAGTCTCAAACCATTTCGGCTATTTCTCGTTCGGTAACTGTAATTTTTGGGGGAATATTAAAAATGGTCAAACGTGGTTTTGTGTTGCATTTTACTAGACCTGTCACATATACTAGTTCAATTGATAAGTTCAATCAATGTTTGTTTTTTTTTTGTTGCAGCGTGTTATATATCCAGCTATGTCAATCCCGACATGAAAATGTATAGGATAATACATAATAAATGGAAATTAGTCCTAATATGATGTAAAAAATCAGTTGAGAAATAGCGCTTGCTATAAACATTCAGTTTAATTATTATTACATTAAGTCACGTTATGTTTCATGTCGAGCGTATATGTCCCTTGATTTATTAATTAATACCAATCAAATGCAAATAAACATAAAAGGTAAAGCATGGTCGATTTTACCTATTAGTATTCTGTTGGACATTGATCACAGATATGGCTAATCATATAACAGTTTATTTGGAACGTTTTTTGGATCATTGTTCTATTCATGGGCTACGGTATCTGGGTAGTCGCTGCGAAGTACCGGGAAAGTACGTGAATTTCTAAGAGATTTAATAATATTTCACACGTGATTCTACTCAGGCTATTCTGGCTGTGTATGATAATATGCTCAGTCGCATCAATGTCATACATATTGTTGTACACGCTCGAAGCTTATGATGATACCGTGAACATCGATGTCGACACATCTTACCTTCAATGGAACAACACATTTCCTGCAGTTTCAATTTGCTACACAAAAGGACGAAGTTGGAGTAAGTAGTACCTTCATTTGATACTCACCCTTTGTAATTGATAATGGTGGTCCTACCTTCCCGATCAGAAACACATAACAGAAATCTTTCAAAACTATATCTCGCATTGTTTCTTGTTATAAATTTCTGTTATTTTAACTACTAACGAGACCTAATTTATAACACAATATGTTACAAAAATTGTGTTCTGTTATAATCTTGTTATTTCATTCTGATCGGGTTATAGCCCATAAATGTATGAGCTGAAAGTTTTATCTAGAAGAAACCACGATATATTACAATATCAGTAAATAATAAAAACGAAATAGTTAAAATAGCTTTTCCTAAAAAACATTAAAGGTTCGTACATTTCGCAAACAACCAGACAATTTTCAAACAGAGAAGATGCTTCATGGAATCGAGAATTGCACCTAATGTTCTCCTTTTCCGATAATATTCACTAAGACTCCTACAGCATGATCAAGATATCGACACTTCTACCGGCAACGATAGAAAATAACGAGCTTAGTGGCAGTACCGAACCAAATCTGAAGAAAGAAAATTTTAATAAATTGATAACAAATAAAAGGAAGGCAAAAGAAATATGGGTGGGTGATGTCAAATATTCTAGCCTGTTAGAACGAATGCAGCAGGGGAAGATGGGGTAAAACGCACCCCATAAGGAAAAATGATCATAACTCAGCTATAGAACATCAATTGGGAGAATTTAATTAATGATATCGTTTAGCCAACATTTTCCTCTGGAATAGCAATCATAACGCTGTGCAAAATATTCAAAAACGTGAAAATGATTCAATTCTTCAAAATCATTAAAAATACCTTTTAAAAAATAAGCGGGGCAAAATGCACCTGTGCGGGGGTAAAAGGCACCACAACAACGGGGCATAATGCACTAAACAAAGGGGCAGAATGCACCGCAAAAACGGAACATAATGCTCAGCGAATAAGCAAGTTGTTCTGTTTTCTGATGGGATTTCACAAAAGTGTGCCATTAATTAGCCTTAGGTTATGCAATTAGTAGGTTTTCAGAACGATTTTTCTGGTTTCTAGTAAAAAACCAGCAAAATCAAAGAAGAGGGCATTTTGCCCCCGATTGAGCAGCGCTATAAATTTAGCAAAAAGTTAATTGTGCCATTGCAAAACTTTTTTTATAAATTATGTCTAAGCCCAATTTTTTTTCCTGTGGGGGGGGGGGGGGGGGGGGGTGTTTCCAACAAAATATAAAAATTTATTTTTATTACAACAAAAAAAATCATTTCATATTTTTCTTCGATCGTTCTCGTGGACGATTCCGCAAGGTGATTTCGGATAGCGGGGTTGAGCTTTTTGTTTTACCGTAAAACGGGGTTATATTTGATCACCGGGGTAACTTTCAAATAAGGCTTTTTTCAGTGATGTTGGATAAGGTGATTCCCTCTAACAAACTCATCGAATCAAAAACTAAACCATATTATAAACATGTTCAGCATCTATCGGTAACGATTATTACGTTATTTATTGTACCTTTTATCAACCGTCCCGTTGTACAGATTGCCGCCATCCCAGACCCGTCCGACACCCAATTGCCGTTGTCGGCAGGGATGTTGTACGGGTCGGATAGGAGGGCGACATCTGTCCTCGACTCCGAGACCGACTGCCACAACAGCTGTTGGACAGCTACACAATGGTTAAAATTTAGCTGTGTGACGCTCACGGCTTCCTCTTAATGTCCTCATCGAAGGAACACGAAGGTCCGCTCATAGCATGGGCTTGCTTCTTAGCGGTGCAGACAAGGCATTTATGCGCCTTAGTGCAGCCCCGCTCTTTATGACCCTCCTCGCCGCAGCGACGACATAATTTGCTCCTGTCTATTCCCTTGTATTCGCACCTATCCACTGAAGGCGGCTGGGGTATGCTAACTGGACATACTGACCAGCCGATCTTCAGTTTTCCTTTCTCGGTAACCTTTTTAGCTTCCGCATTCAGTAGCCTGAGGTAGACTACTTGCGTGCCAGAGGGTCCCGCTCTCAAGCGCACAGAGGTCCGCTCGATTACTGCGTTACATTGTTCTGTGACGGCAGTGATGACAGTGCCGTACTCGTCCAGTTGCGTACACTGCAGAGTCATTTCCGCCCTAAAGATCTCACCTGGGCGCCTTTACCAAGGACCTCTTAGGCCAAGGTCTTGTACGCCACACTAGGTTGTGCACCTCGTTTCAGCACCAAGAGCATTTCGCCGGTCTTGGTGCATCTCACGCTGCGCACGTCCTGCCCGAGGGCCGAGAAGCTTTTGGCGGCCCGCATTGACTTAAGGATGTCAGCATATTTGTCCTCGTCGGTCTTTACCAACAAGGCCTCGCCTTTGTCCTTGGCCTTCTTTGCGGGTCGAGGTGCGTTCGACGTCGGCTTCCTCCTACCACAGAGAACAGACATCCATGATCGAACAAAAATATTTAAAAAACGTGTGTATACATTTAATTTAATATACGATAAATACTAGCGCCGCTACACCAACCTATCCCAACTATCCGTCAAGTCCATTCCGGAACCGGTCCGAAATCCTGAATGGATTCAGTATGGAATCTTGCTCAAAGAAAACAACCGATTCCGACTCTATCGGTTGATACATTTGAGCTGGAATTCATGCCGGAAGTCCAAACCGGTTCCGGACTAGTTTGACTGGGTAGAGAAATAACTACTGTCAATTCTTTCGAACTCAGCCACAAAAAACATGACAACAGTAGCGCACCTGATTTAGCATCTACCTTCGAAACCATTAGAGATTTTACACAAGTTGAATGCTGAAGATGGATGTCTGTTCTCTGTGCTCCTACTGATAAACTTCCAGGGGTTTCCGCCCCCTGTCCTGGTTGTGAGCCTTTTTTCTGCCCGGCGGGGTCATTTGCATCGCCCAAACGGCATTTAGCCGTCACGGTTACACGCCGTTTGGCGTTGCTTTTTGCACCCTCGTATGGTGACTTCCTAGGTCGTTTCAAGTTCGGCGCCGTCTTGCGCTTGCCCCTGACCTTCGAGGAGAACTCAGCCGCCGGCTGCTCCATAGAAGGGAAGGGGAAGACCCTGTCTGGGTACATCTGTCGGCCATCTCACTTTCCTCCACCCTCTTGAAGGCCCTTGTCTGGGTTCCTCTGTCGGCCTTCTCTCTTTCCTCTACCTTCTTGACGTATGCTTGTCGTATCTTGTCTTGCGACTTGAACAGCTTTGCGGAGCACCAGCAGGTTGTGTTTCAGATCCTTGCTGATGTTTTGTTTCGCATTTGCGAACTCGATGATGCTATCGAGTTGCTTCACAACTTTAAGCATCGCGGGTAGTGGCCCGTCCAACGCGTTGGTAGGGCTATTTCCTACCACCGCTGGGGAATCACTGGTGCTGTCGGATGCAGCCCCCGTCGCTCCACCACCACCCCCCCCATCCCCACTGGGGGGAGACTTCGCCAAACCACCTTTGGTAAAGGGGTTCGGTACCTTCGTTTTTTGGTTTTTATTTTTGTTCACTTCATTCCTATTGTTCCCACGAGTTGCACGAGAAAGAAAGGTCCGCCATGCCAGAGCACCGCAGTAACGTGGTAAGGGATGCTTACAGTGGGGGTTGCCCAGCTACCCCACAGGCTCCGTTAACGATCGAGCATCTTTTTCACCCACTCGACCACTCATCCCTCGGCACGGGTCGCTTCAAGCCTTGGACTTCGGGTTATGACCTTTGTTGCTTTACGTGATGACCGCGGCCTAGATCATTACAACCATCCTCCTTCACCAGGGCTGTGGACTTGTAGATCTGGTTCTCAATAGTTCCATGTTCGTAGGTTATTACGGATATGTTACTATTGAGATCCGTCATTCGCTAGCGGAGTTTGATTTATGGTATAAATCAATCTTGTTGTTATGATGCATTATGAGGTTGATTAACTGTAGCAGATCTTAGTATGATCCCTATCTGGTTCCACATGGTATCTTCCTGGGCATTTGCTCGGGAATATCTACATTGATCTTCTATTACAAGCCACAAATAAACATTTATATTCAAATAAACAATAAAAAGCATATTGACCAGTTGGAATGTATATGCAAATCTCAATATATTTATATATCTAACATTCGAATTTATTGTTTTTTATTTTCTAGATTCCTTCGCAAAATTTTTGGATGCCTATTGGGCTCAATCCAACATTTCGAAACCTAAAAAGTAAGTTCCAATATCTCGTATTTCCAATATAAGGTTTACAGAAGAACTGGACAAAGAAAAAGCTATAATAAACACAAATAATCCCAAAGACGTTTAATCGTAACCATACCAAATACAAATGTAGATTTAAAACAGAACATTCAACAACAATTTTACAATCACCTTCAATCTTGTTTTCGGCCGCATCCAACATTCGTACAAACAAAAGAGATGATAAATAGGTACTAGCGGGAACAAAGCGCTACTGTCCCCATGTATTCACGGACTGAAACATGGGGTCTCGCTCTAGCATATTAAATCCCATTCTTTTGCCATGTGTGTAGCCGGAGCAATATGTGTCAAACTAATGGGCCTAGCCGCAATAAAGCTTCCGAACCAGACACAAGTAATAGAACACTTTTGGCCTATGATAGATAGTCACCGTTTCGGGTCACCATCTTTAAATCATATGTTGTAAACCGGTGGATGTGCATATCGAGCTCCGTGACCAATAGTGCACCCAGATGACTTTTATTGCGAAAAATCCCCATATTTCCGACCAGAAAAATTCGTGCAAAATTCCCAAACCTCCCATCGTTGGCAATCAGCGAATTCGACAAAAACGCGTAAATTAGAGTAAGTTCACAATGTCAATGTCCCCCCTTTTTGTACCTTTCTGTTTTCCTTTTACTCACTATGACATGAATAAATTTTCCAGTTTTTCCTTGAAAAAGGCCATCAAAAACGGCCGAAACGTCGGGTAATCTATAAATATAACGTTTGCTTAAGTATAATAGACTGAGAAAGCCGTAAATATCAGTGAATGGGCCTAGCATACGTTAGAGCGAGATAATAAATCATCAGTATTAACAGCAGCATGCGACCTCTAGTACACGCAGAAAAAAGTATTGTAGATATAACAATATTCTGGTTCAAGCTCAATAATAATTATTATTGTCTCAGGGCTAATAATATTCAATAATTGCCTCAATATTGTTATTTCTACAATAAATTATGGTTTTGACGTTTCTAGATTTAAATCACATAATCGGTTGAATCAACAATAAAATTGTTGAAACGATTGACACTGTGTTATTGATCCAATGATGAGAACACGATTAGTTCAACAATATTCTGTTGTTGAAGTAACAGATAATATAGTTAACAGTAACTATTGAAATGTTTTGTTTCTTTTAAATAAAAACATAAAACAATTTTAATAGTTTAATTTTTATTTATAATAACAAGCTCCAAAATCTTACAGGTTCCTTTGCCAGACAATTTTCGCCATATCAAGGTTGCTCTGGAAGTTAGAAAGATAATGTTACTTTCAATATATTTATTTTTTTAAATATTGGCTCTTACTCAGAGTATAATTTGCGTCAGTACTTTACATTTGGTAGAAATACACACAAAAAATACACAATACACGCTGATTTGCTACTAACATAAAATAAACTTGGGTTGAAGTAAAAATAATATTGTTAGTTTAACAATAAAGCAATGTATACTTAACAATCAATGAGTTCTGAATCAATAATAGAGTGACAATTTAAATCAAAACTGTATTTTGTTAGTTTAAGCGTTTGAAATTTCGCTGCGTGCAGTTATAATCTCTTTTATATGAACGCATACTTTTGAATGTGCTCGAAAATGCCATTCTTCTTTAGGTTCGTTTTTGCGTACGAATCCTTTCGTGTGCGAAAATTGTTGCCACATCAGCAAATATTATCGATCCAATTCTACCCTCTAAGAAAAACGCCCAACGACAATCCTTCGTTTATCCAATTTGTTGAGCGATGGTCCAACGAACGTCAAATTAATCGTTCAATGAACACCCAACCACCCACTTTTTGTTAAAAGAATCTAAATATGTTAGTAAAAATTTCAACATATTTTCTTGTTAAATGTAATGATAAGATTTTTTATATATTCGTTATAATTTTTTATTTCAATGTCGTTTTCTACTTTGTTTTGACAACTTTGGAGTGAGCAATACCCACACAACTTTTCCAGTGAACGGCGATTCGATGACGAGTAGCAACAGGAAAACTTCTGCATGCCGGAATGTATTTTCCGAGACTATCAATTATGCTGTTTTCGGTTTTAGAATCGAGTCGCCCTAGGTTCGCTCTAATGTTTACAGTTTCCATACAAAAGTGACAGCTCCGAGCGAACCTAGAGCAACTCTGATTTAAAAACGAAATCAGCATTAGCTTTACTCTACTTTGGATCGTTACATTTAACTGTGTGTTTGAAAATATCAACTTAAAGAAAGCAATTTTTTCACCCGTGGTTCTTCAATAATAACTTGGAACTTTCTTTCAGTTCATACTTTTGGTCAACCTTCGGGTTTTCAGGTGGCCAATGTTATGACAATTACACGCAGCGAAATTTCAAACGCTTAAACTAACAAAATACAGTTTTGATTTAAATTGTCACTCTATTATTGATTCAGAACTCATTGATTGTTAAGTATACATTGCTTTATTGTTAAACTAACAATATTATTTTTACTTCAACCCAAGTTTATTTTATGTTAGTAGCAAATCAGCGTGTATTGTGTATTTTGTGTGTGTATTTCTACCAAATGTAAAGTACTGACGCAAATTATACTCTGAGTAAGAGCCAATATTTAAAAAAATAAATATATTGAAAGTAACATTATCTTTCTAACTTCCAGAGCAACCTTGATATGGCGAAAATTGTCTGGCAAAGGAACCTGTAAGATTTTGGAGCTTGTTATTATAAATAAAAATTAAACTATTAAAATTGTTTTATGTTTTTATTTAAAAGAAACAAAACATTTCAATAGTTACTGTTAACTATATTATCTGTTACTTCAACAACAGAATATTGTTGAACTAATCGTGTTCTCATCATTGGATCAATAACACAGTGTCAATCGTTTCAACAATTTTATTGTTGATTCAACCGATTATGTGATTTAAATCTAGAAACGTCAAAACCATAATTTATTGTAGAAATAACAATATTGTGGATTGAGGCAATTATTGAATATTATTAGCCCTGAGACAATAATAATTATTATTGAGCTTGAACCAGAATATTGTTATATCTACAATACTTTTTTCTGCGTGTAGGAGAAATCTGTAACGCTGATATTTAAACACATATTCCCGAGTTGGTTGGAAGGAAAATAACTCCCGTAACTCGCATGTCTATATCTGTCGACCAGACCGTAATCGATAAAACATTATGAGCCAAAAAAAAAACAAGATTACCTTATTGGACCACAAGTGGAGACAATTTCAGTGCGTCGTGTTCTGACAGGGTTATGAGCTTGACAATATGGAATATGAAACTTTGACGCCGCAGAAAAAGATCATATCTGTATTCGGAGCGTAATTGAAAGTGGTCAAAATCCATCATGTCGAAATTGTCTAGGTTGCGATTTGGAATTGGGTGATCAGTCTATTGATGTTTGCAGAACACGTTTCGGTGTTCTCTTCAATGTTGTGCATTTTATATCTAGATTAATATAGTCGAAACGTTGGAGAGAACATCAAAGTCTGTTCTGAAAATACCGCATTTCAACTAAAATTGTATTTATGTCGCAAATAAATGTTTTTTTAATAAATTGGATTATTACGTCAAACGCCAAAATTTATCTCAATAAATCTGATTTTTACTTTTAATCTTTTCTTCAGTTGAAACAATGTCAATCTTTTATTAAAACAATAGACGTATTGGGTTGAACTAAACATACGAAAAAGTTGGTTCAATCAAAATTTTTATTGAAACAATAATTCTGACTGTTTCATACTATTGATATTGTTTGTTGTAATGATAGAAATCGAAGCTCAATGCAATGGTACATAGTTTAATATTTTAAAAAATTTTTAGCTTCAATAAAAGATTTTTTTATATATTATTTTCTATTTGATTATGTTGTTTTGTTTGCATTACATTTCTAATTTAGTATATTGGGTATTCAGCCACAAGTGATGACTTTTCATCCCTATTGTTTACATGATTCAGTTAATTACTATTAAGATATAATATGCTTTCGCAGTTAAGTATTTTTATTTTTCAGTAGGATGTTTAAAACCTACTTGGCTTGTGGATAAGGAGCTAAACAAATCTTATAAACTAACTTATAAACTATAAAGAGAGCTAATCGTTGCAATTGAAGATTGCCACGATTTTTGTCGGAAGTTGCTTATAATACTGTTCGTCATAATTTCTAATGTTTCTATGTTTGCGAGTCTGTGCAACTCATTTGTGCGAAACCAGGGAGGACGCTTCAAAATCATTTTCAGATTTTTATTCTGAATCCTTTGAAGCGTTTTCTTCCTAGTAGCACAACAACTTGCCCAGATTGGCACTGCATATAGCATTGCCGGTCTAAATATTTGTTTTGTTGCGACTTGATACGAACTACTACGACTGACTGACACTTTTCACTACGGTTTACGGTACACTTCAACACGAGCATTTGGGTCGTTTTCTGCGGTCTCCAGGAGAATTTCACTGTGCGGGCGGACTGTCTACCCTACCGTTGGTCTCTGGGCAAATTCGCAAAACTAAACAAGCGGACTAAATAAACCACAAGGACATCACATATGAAACAGCTTAATTCGACAAGACCTTACATTTACTGGAACAAAAAAATACTTGCGCACAGCACATTCACTTTACTTCGTTGCGGCCGGGACGAACGTTGCACAGAGGAGCAACTGGGGTCGAATCCTGGCCAAAACTATTTATTGCGGCTATTGCTGTTATTTTGCCTTAATATGAACTAAAAATAGACAATAACTAGTTTTTGGGAGAATTTGGCTTCTATCCACCTACCAGTGCAGGGGTCAATTTTCTATATCATTCCGAATACTAGTATTTTTGCGGTGATCCTTGTGAATACATTTGTTTTTCCCGTTGCATGAACAGTTGGTCAGTGGAAAAGCCAGAAGAAAAGGGATGCCTGTGCACATATTCATAGAGATACATTTTGCCAAACATAGTATTTGGCTCTACAGGCCCTACGGCGTACCTGAAATTAGTATAAATATCAATATTTTCAAATCGCTTGGAATTTGTAGATCGGACAAGATCGGAAGAGATTTAATGTTTTTTAGATAGCCAGAATCTTGTTTTGTAATGTTGTTTCAGCAACATTGCTGGATCGTGCCGTATAATGTAACTTTTTTACATTCAAATTTGGAATAAAATGTTTAAAAAGGTGTTTTAAAGTTGGTCCAATATACAGCAACACTGTTTTTTTAGTTATTTTTAAGCTTAGGTTATACAAATAGTTGTGTTCAACTACGTTTGTTATAATATTGTCTTATTTAACACAGTCATCATCATATGAAAGCGATTTTTCTGGATACATAACAAAAAATGATTAAAAACCCTTAAAATATCACTATTTTGCATCCATGCAAAAATTCTTTAGCAATTTATGACATTCTCTTTATTTTGCCACATTATGCAGTATGCTTTTTGGTATGTAAAAAAATATAACTAATTTAAAAATCGAAAAAAAAAAAAAATATTTTGGTTATTGGCCAAGAATTTGTTCTAGTTACTCCTCTGTGCGTTGGTCGACATACAGCTTCGATGGGTTTCCAGGACGGCGGTGGCGAACACGAACAGGAGCAGCTGATATCGTATTCAGACCGGGTACATCCGTCGGTCAAGATCCAGTTGCTGGCGGCAACTCGGCCGTGTAACGGTGGCCTGCGTTTCGGGAAAGGTCCGGGAGTGGTACACTTCACATAAACTTTTGCGCGCGACTTTGCACAATCGAGCGGGGTTTACGGTTAGTTCCTGGCCACATACACAACTTTGGCCTCAGTCCATATACTGCCTAATTTGCAATGGCATCATTCGACCAGGATTAGCACTCGCGTCACTTCACTTCTGCACAGGACTTTGCTAGAATCTGAGCACTACACTAGGGCCCCGCTCGACTGAAAATAAACGTTCGTGCAGTTCCCAGTATGGCAAAGGGACAACGCTGCCGTGGGTCTTCACTCCTTGGACCTGATTTTAGTAATTGATCTCGTTTTTGACGCGGGAAGCCCTTTTTATTCTCCTCCTTGCCCCGGAAACCATCCCCACTCTCGGTCGATGACCTCATGTAGTGTACAGCGTAGCAGGAGAAAACAGTGTTTACAAACATGTATGGGTTGGTGCCCCGATAAAAAGTTTATTTGAATTTTTAGATCGGATTGGTTGCATGCAAAACCTTTACATTGTATAATTTTACTTTTCACAAACAATGTAAATAAATTATATGACACATAATATTAATAATATAGCACAATTGAGTAAATAAATAGCGTAAATAAATCAATATGGAATAAATAAATAAATAACACGTAAATAAATAAAGAATTATTTCAACAGGGAAATAAATAAATGACAAGCAAATAAATAAATAAATAAATAAATAAATAAATAAATAACAAGCAAATAAATAAATAAATAAATAAATACTGACGGGCACCAACCGAAGACTACTAAACATGATATAAACATCCTTCAAACATGTAAACACGGAAGCTATGACGTTTATTTCACATTTAGACATTTACTGACAATATTTACAAATATAACAGAATTTCTAGGGGCCTATATTAAGCTGGCCCAGTGACCACGGATTTATTGTGACCAACGAAACACAGGTCACAATCTTCCCGTAGTCGGATAAAAAAACGATGCGTTTTTTTTAAATCCGGTACTGCCGACGTTGAATGCGAATACTTTTTCTCCAATGTCAGTTTTAACTCGTAAAATGATTTTTCTAAAGGACAGAGGATCTCTTTCCTACGAGTTACGCGACTTTAGAGGAGTGCGCCTGTCCACTCTCTGTCACGGACAATATGCAGGAATAAATGTCAAAATCGGAAAGAATAGTGCCTTCAATCAAACATTAAATAGCGGTAAGCTTGAATCTAGTTGGTACCGCCACACGGTACTATCTTTGATTTTAGGCCTGAGTTTAGTGCGGCCTAAGACGTTAGTACCTGTCATTGCAGAAATGGCTGCACCCTGAAGCCAAATGAAAACAGTGTAAAAGGCCGTCTTGTTCCTCTTGCATACATCTCAATAATTTGAATCAACTTTTCAAACTTTATGTGCTATATTATGGCCCATGTTGCACACAAACCATATGAGGGCAAGTAAGCAAGTTTTATCCCGTACGAAAAACAGGTGTAATCGAATTTTAAATGCATTTTTTTAAATATTCCTTATCGTCCTATATCTAGAAGGTGCTACACGCTCATTTCAAAACGCCACATCGAAGAGTTATATTGCAGGTTAGCAGAAGTCGAATCATATTGAAACAAACTGTCGAACGAAATTTTATAATTGGATTCAGAAATGAAAATTGTTTTCGTTCGTTAGTTTACCTATGGCTATCAAAATGAGTGAAGTTTAATTTGCTCACAATTTTTTAGTTATTTTTACATGAGGAAAAGAATATATAATCACAATTTGTTCCCTTTTCTAGTTGTATCTTCTCACAAAGAACACCATAAGCAAGAGGAAGTTTATTTATATTTTTACTGCTTTTGAAAGAGTTCAAAACTAAGATTGAATAAAAAATTGTAAATGATGCCATGTTATATAGCCTAAGTAACACTTTTAAATATGACGGCAAACAAACTGTTACAAATATTCTCATTTTGATCGTTATTTAAATGTTATCGGAGCTTGCTTGTATTGTTTCTTAATTTATAATTTTCTAGCATATCTTGAACTATTTGCATTTCCGCTGTAGTACAAATTTTAGTTTAATTCTTTATGATAGAACAGATATGCACAGGGTATGAAAGAGCTGTGAAAACTGAGACTAGACAGATGACTTGGCAAAATGACGCAAAAAGTTGAATACGGAAAAATCGCTTAAATCGTATCGGAACTTAAGGGGGGTTGTGTAAGTTATTATCGGTAAAAAATTGGATGCTTTAATTTTTTTTCGATGCAAAGATTCTTTGTCTTTTCAGTCAAGCGCCACATCGAAATCTTGTTTTGCGGTGTACACCATAATTCAAAATCTACTGGACAAACGTTGAGACATTTGCAGTTATTTTTCACAGCACTTCACAAGTAATTAAGGGAGCTTTTATTTTTTGGTCGATTTTCGATTTTTTCGTAGTACTTTGAAGTCAAAGTCCGATTATTGCTAAAACAACGATTAACTTGTTATTGTAAAATAATAATATTTAGCAGTTTGCAAAAAGCTCTTGTAGCCTGGGCAATGATGTGAAGAAGAAGAATTGTCGAAAATTCAGAACGATTGGTCCAAGAAATTTTGTCTGCATCCAGTATCTGGTTCAATTTGTAAATTTATAATTGTCAATTCATTATCAGACAGATGACAGACTATTGGAAGTAACAAATTATAATTATAATTTTTATTAATTAAAATTACTGGACTGTTGGTATATCAGGCATTATTGGATAATCGTGCTGATAAGTTGAATTACTTCATTTTCAGCAAAGTAGGTCTGCCAAATTCTATATGCATGGTTAGTAGACTAGTTGGGTAGGATGGTATAATAAGCCCCACCAGGCTAAAATTTCAGATTTCCATTCCATAGACGACATAATTATCTGAAGCAAATAAATAATTTTTATTGCATTTTGCATGTGTTGCAGAACAGCAACTGATACAAACTTTTCAAAAGATGTAAGCTTCCACTCTTTTTCTATAAGCATTTGATTTAATTTGGAACAGTCAGATTTGGCTGAACTGACAAACTACTAAGTGTAATGTTAGAGAAGCTCTTCAAGCCCTTGGAGTGGCTAGCGCCTAACAATACAACTCTATAACGGTCTCGATAGTATGTACCATTATTAGCAAAATAACGTTTTAGTCAATAGACCTTTCTCGTCCGACCTAACCCCCTTTTTTCTTATTTTTATTCAAAAGACTACACATTTTTAAGAATATTTCCACTGAAATGAGACTTTTTAGAGCTATCGTGATTTTTTAATGATTTTTTTAAATTTGAAAAATGCAAGAATGTTGAGTATTTTTTTCACCTTTGCAAGAATGGTGGGATTCAAAATATGTGTTTGGGCAGCACTGTTTTGTATATTTTTGCTTGAGTTCCTGGCAACGCGGCAAATGAAGTGGTGAGTCGCGATACAAAGTTCATTGGTTATGTAAACAAACTAAAGTGAACCTCTCGGTGGAGAACGTTGCATGGTAATGTTTAACCTCACTTTTTTGACAGTTCAAAGAGATTGTTTACATGATCTTGGAATTTTTGTTGATTCGATCATAGTATGAGAAACTTGGTTTGGTTCGCTGCCAAATGTTAACACTTTCCCAACAAGGTCGCTCAGCTGTATTTTTTAATTGATGTCGGCATCATACATTGTTCCGTTAAATTTAACATTTTTACTTTTCTTGTATATGATTCATTGAAGAAGCAAGGAATTTCTAGCCAAACATTTGAAAAAGGCCTACTGCCAAATGCAAACAAATCGAATTTTGATGTTCTCTATTAAAATCCTGGGACAGAACCTGTGGATAGATGTTTTCTTTTTCTTTTTTCTGTTCATTTTATCTCTTGTCTTGCATAGCCACTCTTTCTTCCTCACATATTTTAAATGGACTGGCTACATTTGACAGTCCCCCTGACTGCATTTGACGATTCCCTTTGGCTGCATTTGACAGCTCCCCCTGGCTACAATTGACATTAGGTTTTCTCGTATCCACACGTTCCGTCCCAGTTAAAAACTATCTATCTGGCCATGTACATAAACATAACGCAACAATGGATTATGAAGAATTTTGATAATGATTTTATAACAAATTATAAAAGAGCCCGGCTGATATAAAAGTCCTAACTAGCAATACACTTATTATAAAATGATTATAAAGGATTATTGTAACTGATTCCAAAAGGATTATAAAGGCAGTGAAATACGTACTCAATGAATTAAGGGGTGTGTCTGATGTAAACAATATGCGCAATCAATCTAAATAAAACAGTATTAAATTTTTAAATAGAATTGTAATGAATTCGACCAAAACTTCTTTTGCCTTTTTCTCATTTTCAAATGTTTGGGTAGAATTTAGATTATTTTATCGTTGTTGCGATCAATTTCGTTTGGTTTGTTTTGTTCACAATGTTAGTCGCAGAGCATTTTGGTGATCTATGGCAATTGATGACCTTTACACCCCATATTAGGTCCGCTCCTGTTGCAGCTGTTTCGCCCTGTACGGCACCGAGTCAACCGATGGTCCAACCTGCGCCGCACTCGTCTGTCGCTATGTCAATGGCAGGGACTTGGATTAAAGGCTAAAATTTCAGCTACGGTTGGTGGTGTTGCTGCAATCGGTTTGCCTTCGGCCACGTTGGACATTCGGCTAACGGGAATATTCAGCGATTCCGATTCGAAGGAAGCAGCGCCAGTAGCAGACTGCTTCGGTTCAGCAATACGCTCCGGTATCGGACGAAGCTAACACTCCGACAGGACGAAGGTTTCAATGAGGGGCTCAGGCATAAGTAGCAGAGTCCTTGCACTTTCTGCTTGTCGAGTGAACAATTCCGACGAAACCACTGCCGCTCTCGCCAAGTTTGATCACCGTCATAAGTGCGACGTCAGCGGTATAATGCCAGGATTAGTCGAGAACAGTGCCAGGACTGACTTGCCAACAGCTACAAGATTAAATAGCAATGCGTTTTAAAGTGACCATAGTATAACGTAGAGGCTTTAGCCAGATGATTTATTCAGCAGAATAAGATCGCAAAAATACCCAAAACATAAGACCTGGCTGCCGAAGTGAATACACACCCATCATCACCTACAGAGGCAAGCAATATTGGAACGCAGCGAAATTCCTCACAATGAATTGATCTCGTTAGGTCAAATTCCAGGAAGTACAATTTTCATAGCACAATTTAGTCGACCGAAATTGTAGTCCTCAGTCGAGAGAAAGACTGATAGAGTAGCAGCAGCTAGGAATTTTCTTTCGAAAGCTAGCAGCGGTTTCGCGTATCCTGCGCTAAGTAGAGAGCGTTAAGACAGATCTCCGAAACATGTCAATTGCTATCAGAAGAGAAAAAACGTCGCATCTATGACCAGTACGACAAGGACGGTTTGCTGACCAACGGTTCCGTCCGGTACCACCATAGCACACGGCACCGGCGACACACATATATTCACAACATACTTATTACTTATCCTTCCGAAAAAGTAAATAAATTGACTATGCAATTTATCATTCGCTTCCTAGTTATTTCCTGCCACTTTGAACAAGACAGCAGTTGCAGATAGCTTTATTGCGGCGCCAAAATGATTGCAACTCGGGATATAATATAAAGTTACATATAATTTCTCCTCCCTGATATTCTTCCAAAATGTATAATGCTCTGCATTCTTACCACTCCTATCAAATCCTTCTTACTCCTTATCGTCAGTGCCGAGCACTGTTTTGCATTTGCCGGCTGAATCAACAACAATGCGATAATCGACGAAACTTTTGCTGTAATGGAACTTGAACATGAATAATAAATAATTGTTCCATTCGAAAGCGATAACCTTGTTGTCCTCATGTTTACAGCTATCATACGCTGGTAGGCATTCTGACCAATGGAAACGTTTTTCGGTATGGGCATTGAACGATCATTTCAACAACTTATCATCGACCGAATTCGTTACCTATAAAGTTCAGGTAAACTTCACCACCTAAAAATGAATAATCAATCGGATCATCTTGTTAAGAATTAACCCACGAACAAACAAACAAATGTGTACAAATCCTTATCCATCATCCAGAAAGCAATCGTTTTATAGCCCAATGCTTGATCTTACGATTCAGCATGTGCCACCGGGTTTTGCATCCAGCGCCGATTGGTCAATGTATGAACCAGGGGTGACATTACGCATCTCGAAACGAAAGGTTTATTGAGCTTGTGTGAAAAGGTGGATTCGAATTGGTTGCATAATGTGGCACCAGCTTCGCATTGTTCCAATCCTCATCCCTCTTGAGTTGATAGTCTTTCAAAGAGCATCGCAAGTATTCAAGTAATGTAAATTTTAAAAGTCCATGGAACAAGTCTTAGGTAAACAAGCACACTGAACTGTCAGAAAAGTGAGGTTATACATTTTCATGCAATGCTCTATGTTTTTGACAGGTATATGAATGAATCATTTCAGCATCAGTGATGCCCGGTCTATTTAAACAATAGCCTGCAGTGAAAATATAAAAGTCTGCAGATTGCTACAAAAATCTTCAATAAATTTGACATAGATACTACATATCTGTATATATTTTAAATGATCAAAAATGTTGAAGGCTGGTGTATAAATTGGCTGGCATAGGCTTTGTTCTGCTAAATATTTGTAATCTGCAAAACATCTGCAGTGAAAATGCAAAATCTGCAGATTTACTAACATATATGCAGATCTGGCATCCTTTTTGTATTCCCCACAGGAAATTCATCCAAATGGTGTAAAAATACGGGGAAACAAGGCAAGATAGGTATTCAGAATATGGGGTTAAATGAGCTTCTTGCACTATTTTTGATTTTTTCAAAAGTTAGAGGTACCAAATCATCGCTGCAATCGGCAGTAACGAATTGGGGATAAAAAAAGGAAGCATCCTATCATATGAAAATTTTTGACGAGAAAGGTCTATTGTTACCCGCACAAGTTTGTAATTTATTATTAAATCGCACGGTAACCTGTTCTCTCTTTCTCAAGTGTGAGCAATGAGTTGAATAGGGTAGTGGTTCGGTTTTAAGCAGGTTTGAGGTGCACGGCAGGCCATACGCCCAGTGATTTGCCATCAAGATATGCGATCTCGTATGATGATGATCCTATTTTCCGTATTATTGTCGCCGGTAGGTACTGTGGCCCATACTTGGCATTGTAGTTATCTAAAGCGCTTGATTGCTTAAATTGCGTCTATAGATCATTTGGCCTACCTGTAATGGTTTTCCAAATGCTCGATGCCGAAGGTTATATCGATTGTGGCTTTCTTGGTGGGCTACTTTAAGATTACTTTGAATAAAATTATTAATATTGCCAAACATTTCAGTTTGTCGTCGTGCACGCTCTTCGGTGGATATTTTTGGATCTTCATTACCGAAGCTATGATCAGATCCTTTAATGAACATTTCTTAACCATGCGTCGCAAAATAGGGAGTTAGTTCCGTCGCAGAATGTTCCGACGTGTTCATAACAGCTTCTACTTCGGACAACTTTGTGTCCCAGAGTTTTTGATCCGTTTTTACATAAGTTCGTATGGCGGCGTTTACTGTTCTGTTAACACGTTCGACAGGGTTTGCCTGTGAATGGTACTTTGAGTTTAGCCAATGCCGAATGTCGAACCCGGAACAGAGCGAACGGAACTCCTGAGACAAGAAGCACGAAGCGTTATCCGTAATGAGTACCTCGGGCACCGAATTCCGGTAGAACCAGTGGTCTCGCAATGCCTTGCAGAGGTTTTTACTCTCAATCTTACGGAATGGGATCAACATTATCCACTTGCTGAAAAGGTCTACGATGGATAAAATATAATGATTTTGATTACGACTTCTAGGCAATGGACCTATGAAGTCTAACGCGATAATCTGCCACGGATGGGATGTAATTCGTTGTTCGCCTAGCAGTGGTGCTAAAGCAATGTTAGGGGCTTTCGTTTCTTTACAGGTAGCGCATTTACCTACATATTCACGTACGTCAAGTACCCTCCGAGGCCAATGATATCGCTGACGGATTCGACTGAGGGTTCGATCGATGCCCAGATGCATCGAATTATCATGGCATTCATATATGATGCGGCTACGTTCGGCAGGAGTGGAAATATTTTCCAGTCGAACCTTTCATCGTGTGGCTCACTGGGATTCACGACGTACTTGTATAGTACCCCTTCCCGAATCTGAAAATCTACATTTTTGTCTGGTTCCTCGGAAACTGTTTTCAGTAGATCATCATATAACGTCTCGGCAGCGTTGATAGAATTTGAATTCAATTTGGTTGTGGGGGACGAAGGAGAAACTGTACTTGCACCGGCGGCTGCAGCGACAACTGCTACACTACGCGAGAGTACATCTGCCACCACATTTTCTTTACCTCGACGATGACAAATCGTCATATCGTAATGCTGTAACTCCAGACACCATCCACTGCACCGAGATGCCGTTTTCCACTTCGCCGTCATCATATGAGTTAAGGCTGCTGAGTCGGTGATCACCGTAAAATGGGAACCCTCGATATAGCCCCGGAAGGCGTCGATGGACAAAAGAACAGCCAGTGCTTCTTTTTCGCATGCGTGGTAATTCTTTTGAGGAGTTGTCAACTTGTGTGAAAAGAAAGCAACAACTCTTTCGAATCCGTCTTGAACTTGGGTCAAGACTCCTGCGACAGCAACATCGCTGGCATCGGTTTGAAGGGTGAATTCTCTTGAGAAGTCCGGACAAGTTAGAACAGGAGCTGAGATTAGCTTTTCCTTAATTAGGTGGAATGCTTCTTCAGCCGATTCGTTCCAACCCAATACCTTCGACTTGGTTTTCAGCAAGTCTGTTAGGGGGATGTAATTCCGCTAAAGTCCTCTATGAATCGGCGATAGTAATTTGCCATTCCTAGGAACCGCCGAAGCTTAGTGATGGTATTAGGCAGGTCGTAATCCACAATGGATCGGACTTTGTCTGGGTTGGCCCTAAGGCCCTCGGTTGACAACAAGTATCCTAGAAACGGCAATTCACTAACGCCGAACTTTTCAAGGTTTATAGAAAGGTTCGCTTCTGTTAGGCGTTTCGCTAGTTCTGTAAGGAGCTGTACGTGATGCTCGAACGTCTCCGATAGTATGACAATACCGTCAAGGTATACGAAGACGTTCGGTTCCAATTCACCGTGTCCGAGGACCCTATCCATCAGACGGGATAGGGTTGCTGGGCTGTTCACAAGCCCGAACGGTAACCTGGTGAATTGGAACATGCCCTTGTCCTGGATACTGAACGCAGTATATCGTCTAGAGGCCTTCTCCAACGCAATTTGGAGAAATGCTTCCGACAGATCTATCGTACTAAGGTACTTGGCCTTTGGAAGCTGTCCAAGGATTCGGCCTGGGTGGGGCAAGGGATATGCGTCACGTACAGTTCCCTCGTTTATTTTACGAGCATCCAAGCAGAGACGAACCTTTCCAGTTGGTTTTATGACCGGTACCACATTGGAGCACCAATCTGAGTGGGATCTCTCGATGATTCCAATCGATAACATCCTCTCCTATTCATCCGCTACCCTATGTTGCACCTTAGGCGAAAGAGAATATGGGTATTGGCGTACTGGGGGTTTCCCTTCCCATTTTTCGTCGTTCTTGATCTCGTGTTCGATCAGAGGTGTTACAGTCAAACCATCCTGGCGGGCACCCAGAAACAGTTCTTTTATTTCTGTGAGCTGATTTAACTCCGACTCGGTAAACGAGTCCGTGGCAGAAGAATGTACTTCGAGAGTAGCACAGTCCCTCATAGTTGGCCATATCTGAAATTTCTACCAAAAGTCCATACCAAGTATGCAATCGACAGCTAAAGTTCTAACCACTAAGGTTTGGATTATCATAATTCGCCCTGCGAAATTGAAAGGAATGGAAAGCTGGCCGAGTACTTCTAGTTTTGACCCATTTGCAGAGCGTACCACCGTGGGTCGGTTCAATGGTCTCAGCCTTTGATTGTTAAGGCTGCGAAAAACATATTCACTAATTAAAGTTAACTGGCTCCCAGCGTCTAGTAGACCTAGTGAGGGTTGGCCATAAGTCTTGATGTTGGCGTAAGGTCGGTTGTCGTTGGTATCTTTAATAGAAATATTAAGGACCTGATCGCTCGAATAGAGATCTTCCCGAACAGGTTCCCAAAACTCGGAAAGGGTAACTCCTGGTGGAACCGAATTTACGCTTTGGGCTCGACGGTCGGCGATATCTGACCGCCTGCATGCCGTTTTTTGGCAGAATGGGCAATTATGCGTTTCGAAGCCTTTGAATCCGCACAGCATACATAAAGAACCTTTGTAGTTCCTACACTGATCCAGCGTATGACTTGTTTGTCGGCAGTGCAGATACTCATAACTACGGGGGGGGGGGGGACGATGAGCATCTATAAGGGTCTCTAAAGTACGTGTTGGCTTAGAAGGGCCCTCTTTTGGATTCGGTTCCTTTCCTTGAGCTGTTGGTGGAGGTTGATTTATTTTCTTGCCTTCTGGGCTTCCTTTTGTCTTTTGGTTTTCCTCATTTGACTTGGTGGGGTTTGACCCTTGTTGTTGATTTGGTTTAAAAGGGGGCCTATTGTTGTTGCCCTTCCAGTTGCCCTTATCAGAGTTAGTTTCTAAAATAGCACTTGTTGATTTTTCGTTGCCAAATACTTTGGCATACAACGAAAAATTTGACGCATCTATCATACACCCCGCTTCTAGCAAATCTTGTATATTAAAGATCGGCTTCCAAAGAAGTGTTTTTTTGTAGTCTGCCCTCATATTCCTTTTAAGAATATCGAGTTGTTCATTGTCGCTCATGGGCACAATCATCGACCTGAACATGCTTTCCATGTCATAGTAATACTGTTGGAATGTTTTATTTCTCTGCTGGCGCCTTTGGTAAACCCTAGTGCGAACCAGCGAATCGAGCTCAGGGTGAGCAAACGTATTCCGGAGTTCGTTGACCGAATGCTGCCAGCTGAGAAGGCGTCCCGAAGAACGCATGGTCATGTACCAGTTCTGAGCTGGGCCCGTAAACAAATGAAAAGCGGAGTCAAACAGCTCACTTTCGGAGGTTCTTTCCGATAGAGCCAGTTGCGACACCAGGACCAAGAATTCATTTAACTTGAGTCCCTGATCGGTGCCGGCGTACTTGTCAAGTTTCCATTTCGACACAGGTAGCGATTTGTGGCCAAATTGACCACTATTCGGTTCAGCAGCCAGGATACTGATAAGGTAGTGGAGCCTGAACCTGGCGAGGCAATATTTGCTCATTAAATTGAATGTGCGGAGTGTAAGTGTTACCAGTACTTGTCCAATTCTGCGGAATGGGAGCAGATATTGATGAAGGGTTTTGAGTTCCCCCCACTGTGACCGGAAATCTCCACGAATTCGCTGATGACCAATCCTGGTTTTTTTTTTATTCATTTCGTTTATTTGATAGGCACAAATGCGTTAGCTTGGCGGTGCCAAATTCTTTTGTTTTTACATTTTGGATATTTTAAAACTAGGAGGTTACAATGCTGAAATATTTTTTTTTTTATTAAAGAGAAAAATTTTACGGCTATTGGCGATTCTACGTTGAAACCGCTCGCAGATAGCGCTGGAAGGAAAGTGTTGCTGATTTTATTCTGTTCTGTCATAGTGCATATATTTTCTGTAAACATTGGTAAAAAATGACCTTTAAACACCAAATTACTGATCAATTTGTTGATAATTGTTTATGAAAATGGAGGAAAATCATCATTTTATCAGATGATGAGTAAACATCTTGCGAAAAGAGTGTAAAACATAGTGGTTTCTAATATTATTCGCAGAGCTATATGCGCGCTGTTTCGAAATGTAATTTGTTGAGCACCGTAGCCGCCGCAACAGCATTTCCCATTCGTCCTAAGTTAAGCTAAACCTTCATGAGATGGTGTAAATTCATGAAACTCTCCAGATCAGGCGAGGAAAGAATATATCCGGCTAATAGGAAAGTGTCATCTTTGTATCATGCACAGCCGATCCTTCTCTCCGGTAGTCTTCATTGAATCTCCTACGTAGTTCAAAATATAAAGAAGTTTGACATTGGTGCTGATTGGGTCTCGGTTTTGAGTTGGAACTTTATTTATGGAACGATTTTTTATAACCACAATAATACCCCGATTACATTTCGAAGAAATGTATGAGTCAAATAGTTGCAAATGGCTGTACTTTCAGAATAATTCAAATAAAACTAAATTTCTTACTCGTTTCATTCATATTTTGGCAGTGGTTAGCTTTTTCCGAGAAAATAATGAAGATTTTGTTGTAAGCTACGACTCACTTACGGGTGAAAAAAAGCAAATTGTATCACTTTGCCAGTTCATGAGCTGAATCATAGGTGTCGCATGACTAATTTTGGTTTTGCCGCAAATCGCCAATCTTAAGACTAGAAATAAGATTCTATATACAAGAGAGTGGGCAAAAAAATTTTTTTTATGAAAAATTTTAAAACAAAGAATTCAATAGTAATAGTTTTTAGGAAATATTTACAGTTATCTTAAAACTAATAATATAGTTTGGTACACAAAAGGGGGAACAAATATTTATGAAAAATTTCACCGGTGTTTTAAAACTAGGGATACAATTCTATTTACAAGATGGGGGACAATAGTTTTAACAAAGAGGTAAAATTACAAATATCTTAAAACTAGGAATACGGAATACAAATTTGATTTTTTATCCGAGACTTATGCTTGGTCAAGATATTTAGAGGGAGGATTATTTCCAAAATCGGTGTAGAAGCAGTTGTATCAAGGACAGGGGAGAGAATGCGTAGATGGTGACCGGGAGAGAAGAGCAAAACTTGCAACTTTCGGACAAACGGGAGATCAACGAAACCAATTAGCGCCACAGTCTAGTAGGTCGGATTGGCGGATGGTATTCTTCGGACCCGCGGGAAATCCTTCAAAAGTTATCGGACCTCGAGTCGCTCTCGGTTCAGTTTCCGTAGTGGTAAGGGCGATGGCGGTTACATAGTGGCAGTCTGGAGCTGATCGGTTCCACACGGCAGGAGGAAACTTCTAAAAACGAGAAATAAAAAGAGAGGGGCTAAATTGGGATATTTATCGTTTTTATGAAAGTATGAATAAGGGACATATAGGGGAAATCACGATTTGCTAGCATATCTCGGACTGGGACATTGGGTGGTCTACCTCGGGCTCGAAGGGAATCCTTTAACTGAGACCTGGCGTCCAAATACCCGGCGCACACCCAGACAACGTGTCGCGATAGCCCTCATCACAAGCGCACAGACTACTCTCCGCAAGCCCAATACGCCGCAAATGCGCATCTAAGGTGTAGTGGTTGGACATAAGTCGGAACATTACACGAATAAAATTCCGACCCACATCCATCCTCCTGAACCAAGGCTTCGTTGATACCTTCGGGATAATGGAATGTAGCCATCGTCCAAGTTCACCATTGCTCCACGAGGTTTGCCAGCTGTTGAGTGTCCTCTGACGACAAATACTAAAAAAGCAGATTGGTCTTTCGTATATGTCACCATTTAATGCGCCCACCTTTGCTAATGAGTCGGCCTTTTCATTGCCCGGGATAGAGCAATGAGAAGGGACCCAAACAAAGGTAATCTGGTAAGATTTTTCAGATAACATACACAAGGACTCCCGTATCTTCCCCAGGAAATATGGGAATTGCTTTTTGGGCTTCATCGAACGAAGAGCCTCGATAGAGCTGAGGCTATCCGAAATGATGAAGTAGTGATCTGTGTGCAGAGTGTCGTTGATCCCAAGGGTGTACTGAATTGCAGCTAACTCTGCGACGTAAACTGAAGCGGGATCATTGAGCTTGAATGAAGCGGTGATAGTATTGTTGAAGATACCGAAGCCAGTGGACCCATCGAGATTTGATCCGTCAGTGTAGAACATTTTGTCACAGTCGACTTCTCGGAATTTGTTATAAAATATATTGGGGATCACTTGCGGGCGCATATGGTCCGGGATTCCACGAATCTCTTCCTTCATGGATGTGTCGAAGAATACAGTAGAATCAGAAGTATCTAGGAAACGAACACGGTTGGGAGTATATGAAGAAGGATTAATGCTCTGTGCCACGTAGTCGAAGTACAAGGCCATAAATCGGGTCTGAGAATTAAGCTCGACGAGCCCCTCGAAGTTTTCAATCACCAACGGGTTCAGAATGTTGCATCGGATGAGCAATCGATATGAGAGTTCCCAAAATCGATTTTTTAGCGGAAGAACGCCCGCCAGCACTTCGAGACTCATCGTATGGGTCGAGTGCATGCAACCCAAGGCAATGCGCAAGCAACGATACTGGATTCTCTCCAGTTTGATGAAGTGTATGTTCGCAGCGGAGCGGAAACAGAAACACCCGTACTCCATCACCGACAATATCGTTGTTTGGTACAACCTGATCAGGTCTCCTGGGTGAGCACCCCACCATGTTCCAGTTATTGTTCGGAGAAAATTGATCCTTTCTTGGCATTTCTGTTTCAGATACCTAATGTGACATCCCCAGGTACCTTTGGAGTCGAACCAGACCCCGAGATATTTAAATGTGAAAACCTGGTTGATCGTTGCACCCATTAATAGAAGCTGGAGTTGCGCCGGCTCACGCTTCCTAGAAAAAACAACCAACTCAGTTTTCTCCGTGGAGAACTCAATACCCAGCTGAAGAGCCCAAGTAAACAAATTGTCCAAATTGTATTTTGTAATGGTCCTTGCAAGTCGGCAGCTTTGGGCCCTGTAACAGAGACCACGCCGTCGTCTGCAAGTTGCCTTAGCGTGCATGAATTGGCAAGACAATCGTCAATGTCATTCACGTAAAAGTTGTAGAGTAGGGGACTTAGACATGAGCCCTGGGGAAGACCCATGTAGCTAAATCGCCATGCGAAAAGTGCATGTGCTTTTCAGACAACAGGTTTAGCAAAAAGTTATTTAAAATTGGCGAAAGACCATGCTGGTGCAGTTTCTCTGACAGAATGTTGATAGAAACTGAGTCAAAAGCCCCCTTAATATCCAAGAAGACTGATGCCATCTGCTCTTTGTTAGCAAAGGCGATTTGGATTTCTGTAGAAAGCAACGCAAGGCAATCGTTCGTCCCTTTGCCTTTGCGGAAGCCAAATTGTGTATCTGACAGTAAGCCATTTGCTTCAACCCAATTGTCGAGGCGAAACATGATCATTTTCTCGAACAACTTCCGAATACAGGACAGTATTGCAATTGGCCGATACGAGTTGTGGTCGGAGGCTGGTTTTCCTGGTTTTTGGATGGCGATGACCTTCACTTGCCTCCATTCATAAGGGACAATGTTACCCTCAAGAAATTTGTTAAATAAATTCAACAAGCGCCTTTTTGCAGTGTCAGGCAGATTCTTCAGCAAGTTGAATTTGATTCTGTCTAACCCTGGGGCGTTATTGTTGCATGATAAGAGAGCAAGTGAGAACTCCACCATCGAAACGGTGTTTCGTTCGCGGTATCGTAAGGAGACTGCTGGTGGTGTAGGAATCCGCGTCATTTCTCCCGTGTTTATGATGGTCATGTTGAAATTATCGCAAAGATCTTGGATTAATTTTGATCTATTATCATCATGAAGACAGCCCCATACAGTACCGTGCGAGTTAAAGTCTTCCAGAACTAGTTGCGGTGCCGGTAAGGATTCCGTGATATTACAAAGCGTTCGGTGCCCTACCGAGGCTCTAGGAGGAATGTAGATGGAAGCAATGCAAAGGTCAACCTTTGATTAAAACTTGACAAGCGACAATTTCAATGCCTGGTGTCGAAGGGAGGTTAATTCGGTTGAAGGAATAGCACTTTTTGATCCCCAAATGTACTCCTCCATAGGGGTTTTCTCGATCCAGACAAATTATATTAAAGTCGTGGAAGTTGAGATTTATATCGGAAGTTAACCAACTTTCACATAATGCGAAAGCATCACATTTTAAACTATTTAGTAAAAATTTAAAGGAATCGATTTTCGGGAGGATACTTCTGCTGTTCCACTGTAGAACAGTGATCGAATCGGTGACCTCGTTCGATGACTTAGCCATCGAAGGATACGATCGCTGCAAGGAGGGGCCATTTAGTAGTCAACTGCTTCAAAAATGTTTGCACTATAGGGAGAAAACGTATCAGAATGCTTTTAAGAGGATCAGTAACATTGAAAGCTGTGAAAATTAAGTCCACTATGTCAGAACATTTCATTAGTCCGCTACTGGACTGAGTATCTGTTTGAAAAAAGGGGGTTTTTGGTGTCCCTGGAAGTGGTGGGTACTCCTTGTTAGAATTAATATTTCCGAGTCCTGGAGCAAATTGCTTCGGCTTTTGTGCATCACTTCCGTTGGATTTATTGATTGTAGTTGGCGCACTCTGAGTGGACGACACCTTGGCACCCTTACTAGGCAATGTAGGGGAGGCTAGATTTCTCCTCTTCCTGGATTCGCCTGGGTTAGCCAATGATGTTCCCTCTTGTGGGTCGTCAGATTCTTGCTCAACGCCAGCCAAAAGAGCAAAGGAATTTTCGGAAGGGACAGATGGCGAAGCATTCTTTAGCATTTCTGCATAAGAGTGCCTCGAGCGATCCTTAAGAGAGCGCTTAATTTTATCCCCGCGCTGCTTGTACGCCGGGCATGACTTAAGAGCATGCGGAGGGCCCCCGCAGTAAATACACTTTTCAGTTTCTCCACCGCAAGCGTCATCCTCATGCTCTCCCTCGCATTTGCCGCACCGTTTTTTATTGCCACAATAAGTGGCTGTGTGGCCCAGTTGCTTGCAATTGCTGCAGTTAATTACCCGCGGTACAAACAGGCGAACAGGTAGGCGAACCTTATCCAGGAGAACATAGTTGGGAAGAGCAGATCCGGAGAAAGTCACCCGAATCGAGTCTGACGGAGAATAAGTTGTTTGTTTGTTTGTTTATTGTCCAGTAGCGTAAGATAAATATCTTTTAAAAATTACTACCTCCGGTTTTACAATACGTACATGTCTGATTAATTGAATTAATTTTAAACTTTAAACTAATCTAACTTAATTTACAAATCACGGTTCCAAAAGTTGATGCAGCCACTCTTGAAAATTGCTTCCGACGAAGAACGTTTCACTGCAGGCGGTAATGAATTCCAATGTACCACACCTCGAACGAACAGTGAATTGGCGTAACACGCCGTGTTGTTTGCTGGAATCACTAGGTTCTCCAGACGGCGACCTCGAGTTTGGATGAGCGTGTGACCGTGTTGCCAGGAGGTTTCGCAGGAATATACACGATCGATGTGCGTACAAATTTTGCAACGGACATCCAATGAGGTTCTGTTGCAGGTGACTTACATGTTCATAACGGTTTAGTCCATAAACATAACGCACACAGCAGTTTAGTACGACACGAAGCCGATCGAAGGATCCTGCACTGGGACGAACATGCAGAATATCACCGAACAAGAAGTGAGGGAGGATCAAGGATTTGAAGAGCTTCAGTTTGGTGGAAGTTGGGGCGGCTGAGGTACAGCTGTATAAGGTGCGAATGCCAGCATATATTTTTCCGCACTGTTGTGCTATCAGATCATCCCACTGCAAATTATTTTGGAAGATAAATCCTAGATTGTTTGCGTTGTCGAACCAATCTATGCTTTGATCGTCCACCATAATTCCCGGTACTGGTAGAGAAAAACCAGTAGCTCTACGATGCCGATTTGTGATGAACATCGCCTTACTTTTAGCAGGGTTCACGTGAAGGTTATGTCGCCGCGACCAATCAGCAACTTGTTTGAGATCCGCATTCACCATCCTAACAAGCTCGCGTGCACAAGGTCCAAGCCGACCGATATAGAGTTGTGCATCATCGGCGTAAATCTGAATGGAGCAGTACTTGAGAACCGTCGGTAAATCGTTTATATAACAGCTAAAAAGCAGAGGACCAAGCACTGAGCCTTGAGACACACCGGACGGTGCATTAGCACTGTTTGAGTAGTGATTTCCACAGAAAACGGTCTGCTTTCTATTACACAGGTACGACTCCATTAGGCACACGGCAGTAGAGGAAAAATTGAACTGTACATTCAGTTTGGCCAATAGTTTTCTATGAAGGATGGTATCGAAAGCCTTTGAAAAGTCCAGGTTTAGCAGTATTGCAGTACCCTTTTTATCAATGATGGCTCCTATGTCGTTGTGTACTCGAAGAACAGCAGTTTTAATACTTTGGCCTGTACGGAAACCGGCCTGAAAGTCAGACAGCAGACTGTTAGCTTCAATATAAGAGGTCATTTGTTGCTTAAGAAGTTTTTCAAAAGCCTTTGATAGCGCGCAAAGTATACTAATCGGACGCAGATTGGTGATGTCATTTAGATGCGCTTTCTTCTTCAATGACAGAGTCTTTGCGTGTTTCCAGCATTCAGGAAAGGTAGAAGTTTGGATGCACATGTTGAATAAATGCGTTGTGTGGTGCACAACTAACGGTAGGATGATCTTAATGAAGGTAATCGGTAAATCATCTAACCCAACAGCGTTCGATTTAATATCCCAGATAGCATTGACGACTTCCCAGTACCGCACAGATTGAAACGAAAAGTTGTATGGCGAAGGTGGTGCTGCTCGCGATGCTCTCGGTCCTCTATGGTTACTGTTCGTGTAGTTGGTTAAAAATGTTCGATTTACCTCATCTGGATCAAACTCGCACGGCCGCGTCGATTTCGCCTTGCCGACTCCAAGATTCCTAACACGTTGCCAGAGGGTTTTTGACGGAGTGTTGCTATCCAAATATCGGTTCAAGTACTGTTGTTTAGCCACAGAGACTTTCACGTTAACACGATTCCTCAGCACCTTGTACCGCTGCCGTTTTTCATTTTTTAAGTGCGTTGCAGTTTGCAACCAGTCTTTGTAGGCTAAATCACGTTCGAGTAGACACTGGCGTACATCATCAGAAAACCATGGGTTATTTCTCCGGCGGGAGGTACTGACGCGAAGAGGAATACATGAGTCGTGCACCGTTTTTATGTTTGCATTAAAGACTTCCATAGCATTGTTTACATCTACTATTCCATAGAAATGATTCCACGGAATACATAGTATGGCATTTTCCAGAGCGTGTGGGTCAAAATTCACATAACCACGATAAGTGTGCCGGCTGGATGGGCGAACGATTTCAAAGCTAAGTGACACAAAAAATAAATCGTGGTCCGACAACCCGGGAAAACTAACCTGGCCAAACCGCAAAACCTTCTCACTGCTATTGGTTAAGAATAGATCAAGTTGGGAGGACCCTCCACCGTGGAAAAATGTCGGTTATTCACTAACGGATGATAGCGAGTGACTGCAGAGCATTGATTCAAATCGCTCACGCTTGTTGCTAGGACGAAGCAGATCAGTGTTGAAGTCGTCAATTACAAAAATGGTCTCATAGCGAATAGCGAAATCAGCCAACTTATCGGCCAGAAAAAGTGCACAGTCGTTTTCTGGAGGATTGTAGATTGCCATCAGTAGTATCTTCTCGCCACTCAATCGAAACTCCAAGGCCAAACATTCAGTTTTATCCGTCGATTCTGCTATTAGCACCGTATTGAAGATCTTGTAGCAAGACAGATGTTCTCTGTAATAAACAGCAATTCCTCCGCCGCGCATGTATGCTCTGTCGTTTCTCATGACGGAGTAACCAGCGATGCTGATGCTAGTATCACTGTTTTTTGTGGTTAGCCATGATTCGGTGAAGCATGCTATCTCGACTTTGGAGCCAAACAAAACATTGCGAACTTCATCTAGTTTGCTTGATTTGCGCGCGCATAGACTCTGGGCATTTCCATGGCAAATATTGAGCTTTCCAGGAATTAGAACGGCATTCAGCACTACTCCTGGAATGTTCGTGGAGGTGTGGTTGTGTGATGGAGGCATTAAGTGTAGTGAGGAAAGCAATTTCTAGAGGGCTGCATAATTACGGAGGAGCATATAACTATAATATCTGACATACAATCTTAACTTAACAAATACAAAAATACAAAAACAAATACAAAAATTTTAGACAATACCGTATAAACGAAAACTTCAAAAGTGAACGAAAAGCATAGTTACAAATATTTATCCAGTTCTTTTTCAGAACGTATCGTAATCGGTGGTGCGCCAGCAGCAGGTTTCACATGGACGACTCCTTGCTTGGTGTACACCGATGCCAGCTTACCCATTTTCTTCAGATGTAGTGATGCTGATTTTAGCTTGCGCGCTTCGGTGGTCAGACTTTCGTTGATGTACACGCGACGATCAGAATCCACTCCGATGTGTTTCAATTTCATGTCTCGCTTCCGTAGGTAAGCATTGTAAAACTCGTCTCGCGCTGCTTTCAGTGAGAACTCGGCTACGATGAGGCCGTCGCTGTTCATGTTGCTGCCAGATTTCATGCGCCTTGTTTCTGCCATACTGGTTGTTTTGTCGTTCACTACTAAGTGCCGTCCTATTTCCTTTAGTGTCAAATTCAAATCCTCGCCAGGTTTGTAAGGGATGCCGCTTATTATGAGCTCGTTTCGGTTTTCCAGTGCTCCGATTCTGTTGGATACATTTTCCACCCTCTTGTGTAGCGATTCTAACACAACGTCGTGATGCTGAAATTTTGCTGCACATTCATTTCGAACGGACTTTATATCGCTCTTCAATTCCGTCTTCACTGCATCAATTTTGTTGTTAACGTCTTTAATTTCGTTCCGCACTGTGTCAATGAGGCTTCTGGTTTCCGTAAATTGTTGCATCATCACCTTCATAATTCCATCCAATGTGACTGGAGTTACACCCGTGTTGTCCCAGCTTTGGTCGTCAATTCGCATTCGCTTTTTTGGAATGCTGCCTTCAACAGCAGGAGGAGTGCGCTGTAAATTCGTCATCGCGTGTGAAGCGAAACAAGCAAAAATGAACAGCGAGAGTGCCGGTGTGTGTAGTAGCGTCGACGGCTGTTTATGATAGAGTAAAACACACAATGGATGATCAACTTTCGGGTGACAAGCTGACTTTTGAAGGCGATAAAATTTTCGTAGATACACTTTTGATAAAACGCGCGAAAACTGTCACGAGCACTCCGGAACGCGATCAACTGGATATCGGTTGCCTAAGGACGGGGGAACATCACTTTTGAAGCAGTTTATTTCGCGACTACTATCGACACATATTCGCGTCTGTGTCTATTGTCAAAAACTGTCTATTGTCAAAAAACTGTTCAAAAGTTGTCTTATCATCTTCAGTTTTTGCGGAATACAATTGCTTGCATTCCAGAATCTTCACCTTTTGAAGGAACGGGTCCTTAAAGCTGTCAACCCCTTACTTCAACAGGTATTCGCACTTTAGACCCGGTTCGGCGACGACTCCATCGATCTCCACAACCCTACAAGGCACAAACACTTTGAATTGCTTCGTGAAACGCTCGCTGCGAGCAATCTGGTTTGCATGGTCGAGGTCATTTAGTATAACGCGTATCTTATTAGCTCGAACACGTGTTATCTGAGCTACGCCCGGGTAGTTAGTAGTCAGCTCCCGTGATATTTCTAGAATATTGGGCGATTTCGTGTTGGGCCGGAAATACACCACCCAGGGTCCATTTGAACTGGCTGGGTATGTTTTATTACGGGGAGGACTGGGGGAATCAGGGGAGGGAGTAATTTCGGGTTTATCCGGTAAATCCATGGGAATATCATTCCCATCCAATGTTACTTCGCCCTCAGCCATTTAGGCACGAGAATAACACGTGGTGTAAACGAGAGATGAAACTTAAATTCAGGGAAAGGGAAGAAGTAGAGACCGATTGGGGCAGTGGCGTAGTAGCGGGGGGGGTTTTGGGGACGAAACCCCCCCCCGAAATATTTTGGAGAGATTTGAAAAAATTGAATATGTTAAACAAAAATATGCCTAATATTTTAAATGAAATTCTCAAAGTTTCATTTGCAAAAGTTATCTTGTAAAAAAATTCCCTTGTAGTGAAAATTAGCTGCAGACTCGACACCTACCTGTCGGCACGTTGTGGAGGCTAGCTCAACCGCCGAGGACTATAACGAGTAGATCGCGGCGAAGCGAGGAGCTAGGAGCTTAATGGTTCACGAAACGGATATCGGTACCGAAAGAAATTTCGCCACATTCTGTAGTCCTTGACTGACGGCGAACATGGACTGGAGAGTGTGAGAGAAGTATACCCATAGAGGCCACCAGGCGATTCGCTACCGCATCGGCCAATGGAACTAGAGCTTCCATTTCCCGACGGTTTTCAGCTTCCCGGGATTCGGGAAATAAATAATAAATTTCCCGGGAAATCCCGGGATCCCGGGAATACAGAAGAAAAATAAAAAGGTGAATGATTTTCTTGAAAACAAAAGAACAAATCGAAAAGTTTTGAAACCCGTTTGATTTCAAGTATATTTGTCCTAAAGGCAGTTGTCAGAAAATGGCGATTTGGTGGCCTATACATCATTCAATCATTCGATAACTCGTCAATAAGTTTACGCAACATCAACTCCTTTGATGATTTTTCTTGGCTATATGTATAACCTAAATTTTGGTAAATACGATTACAATTGGGACTAAACACAGCTGCTGGAGTTACTCCAAAATTCGAATTCGATGTTCTGATACGATGGAATGTAATTAATTTAATGCAAAGCACCTTCTTTAGTAATCTTGAATGAAAAGATCGAGCTGCTTCAGGGTAGTGTGCAGTTATTTCCGATCAAATGAGAAAACGTGATATATGGAATCCATTTCCGTCACAGTAAGATCAGCATCATTTCGAATTAAGTGTGAATCAAAATCAAGCAGATAATGGACGAACTGTGCAGCGATGGATGGAGCCTATTATCGATTTCCTGTTACGAGCAAGTATATGGATTGCTTGATCGTATCCCTTTAAAAATCCTGCCTGCATCCTTGACAGCATTCAAAGAGTTTGGATGCGCATAATATTGGACAGATACAACGTTATGTATTTCTTTTCATACATCCAAAAATTTACAGATATTATAGTTACAGTATAACAAATAAGACGAAATATGCATTCGATGAACCGACCAAATATTTCTGCAGACGTTCTAGAAACATTCCTTGTTTAAATAGCGTTTGCGTTAAGAATGATATCACTAAAAACCATCCCAAGTTTTGTAACATACACTCACCGATTTTTTAAGAAAGTACCGCGCGTCACTAACGCTACAATCTGCATTCACTACTCACTTCAAATGCTTGCCGGTAAAAATATTTCCTACAGAATTTCTTTCGCAGAACCTAAGCTTTTTGGAATAAATTAAAAATCTTTTTCCCGGGATTCCCGAATCTCGGGAATGGGAAAACACAATTTCCCGGGAATCGGGAATCCCGGGAAATCCAAAAATCCCGGGATTCCCGGGAAATAATTTCCCGGGATGGAAGCTCTAAATGGAACCCTGCTGCAGCACGAAGAAGGACGGGCGGCAAGCTAAAGTGGAAGACGAAAGCCTTTAACGAAAACCTCTTTGTTGAGTTACTTCGGCGAACAACGGAATCAAGTACATTGATACGGCTGACGGCTTACAAGAAGGATTGTGACGGCTTGTGACGTTACAATGTCACGAAAACTAGGGCCATGTAGTAGACGGCGTGCAGCTTACTGGTTAAATGAGTAACTCAGTATGCTATACGCTGCTTGTCTTAAATCCAGAAGGCGGGCTCAGAGCGCAAGATCGGAGAGTGAGAGAGGAGCGCAAGCGACGTATCTAGAAGGTAGGGACTCTTTGAAACAGGAGATCAAGCTTAGCAAGCCAATTGCCATAAGTAGCTGTGCTGAGAAATAAACGCCAGTCCCTGGGGGACGCGTACTGAGTCGTCATGACGAAGACGAGGGTCCGTCGACACCAGCTGAAATATGCCCGGGAAAGCTAAAGATAATCGTTGAGGGTCTCTTCCCGAATCACGATTCAACTACCTGGTCACTGACACCGTACGGCGAAGAAGAAGGAGGTAACACAGTCGAGTGGCAAGTGACCAACGACGAGCTCAAAGACGCGTCGATGTGACTAAAATCAAAGAAAACCCAATGAAGGCAATGCGAGTCGCAGCGGGCGTTACTCAGAGCTCCATTCTCTGTCAAACACTTTGGAATGGGATGTAAGATGCACTGATAACATAAATTCGTGAATATAATAAATCATGCAATGCACGAATTCATTCGTCGTTTTTTTGCAACTAAGTATTTTCGTGCATTGTAAATAGTAAGTTTCGTTCATTTCATGAACAAGAATGGCCGTATGGTGAACGAAAGCTTTCGTAAATTTTACACATTTAATGTACACTTCACGAATGATATCGTTGATAACGACATTATTTTTCGTGAATGAAATGAAATGTTTTGTTTATTTTAATAAACGTTTGTGTATATTTCGAACGACTTCGTTGGTCGCACGAAATCTTTTCGTTTATCTTAGAAAAGTTTTCGTATTTATTGGCCTCTTATTGTTTTCAGTCGATCTTTTAAGATCGATGTTTTTTTTAATTTAAAAAAATCGATCTGGCCAAATCGATTTTATTGTGATTCGAAGAAATGGCCGCTTGATGAACGAAAGTTTCGTTTATTTTGATAAACGTTTATGTATATTACAAACGAATTCGTTGGTCGCATTCGATCTTTTAGGATCGATGTTTGACAACACCGATATCGCTCAGCCAGAGAAAAACTCAAAATCAACGAGCAGTTCGCGACGGCTCAACTGATTCTGTACTGCTCCAGATTCTGAATCAACTGGAAGCGAAAGAGGTCCAGGAAATCTTCCTGCAACCGGCGGACACGGATACGACTACTAAATAGTCAGACAACAACAATTATCTGACGAATAGCAACAATTGCTCCATATTGCTCCTTTGACGTGGACGGTTTGACGAATGGTGCTCGTAAATATTATAAAGATATTCGTATATAACAGCGAACGACTCGTTTGCTGAATGAAGCTGTTTCGTAATAAGCTAGCGAAAGTCATTTCGTGGTTTTCACGAAAAACTCATAATAATAAACAAAAGTGTTTCGATAGAACTACGAACGATTCATCATATGTACGAAAAATTCGTATATTTTATGAAAGTTGTTTGTACGAAATTAATTCCTAGAGATTTACGGATATATTCTATCAGTGTGGGGTCTTATCACTGCGGCTGCCCAGGAAAGTGAAAATCGTTGGTTTCGTGGACGATGTGTCAATAACGGTGAGAGTATTTTCCGAGTGCATATTGAAATTTCAAATCTTGTTTCCTAACAAATTGAAAATGACATATTGATAGCATACAAAATTGATGTTTATCTGTGGGGGTCCGCAGCAACCCAGTGTGATATCTAAGGGGTCCATGGTACGAAAAAGGTTGAGAACCGCTGATGGCATGACCGTCTTACAACGGAATAGACATCGAACAACGATTTCGGGAGAGCAATCACCGCCAGGGAACTCTCGCAGGTATAAGCTAAATCCACCGCCGAGGACTAGTCGAGTAGACCGCAACAGAGCAGCGAGTATGAGTCGTCGAAACGCCAGCGAACCGGACGTCACGCTCCATGCGAATTCGCCGGACCGACCATGGCTCCCCAGAATCGATATTGGGAAAACTTTTTTCGCCAGGGAACTTTCCGTTAGTGTAAGCTAGATTCACCGCTGGGGACTAGACGGATTAGACATCAATGAGACACCACAAGTCGCGGGTCATCGGCGCACCAGTGCACCGGATACCCAGCTTCACCAGAATCGCCGAACTGACCTCGGCACCTAGCTGATTGGCTCGATCTCGGGAGAACTTCTCTCGCCGGGGAATTCTCTGTCGGAGTAGGCCAGGTCCATCGTCGGGGACTAGACCGAGTTGTTCGCGAACAACTGAGGACTGAATGGACCATCAAGGAAGTAGTGCTAAATGGCCCAAGAAGAGAACTAAATGGCTTAAGGTGAAGATATGTGGAAGCCACGTTGCTAGGCACCGACTCGCTTGTTTACATTAGGAAAAACTGAAATCTGAAGTGAAAATTCAAACGCACAAATGAGAGTTTCCGAACATTTTCCTTTGGTCATCTGCACATTGGCAGAAAATTTGAAGTTTTGTTAGTAAACGATTAAAGTTTCGCGAGTGTTTTTGCAGTGATGTGTGAAAAAAGTGCATTTGAAAAAGTGCAATGAAAACGATAAGAAGAGTGTTTCGAAAAGAAACCCCAAGTGAAGAGGGGTGATATTTTCGCACAAAATAGGAGCTACAGATGGCATTCCGTCAAAAACTCGGATTGATTGTATAGGAAAATATTCTAGCTTCCTTAAGTAGCAGTTTCGTGGCACACCAGCAAGGTTAGTGTGTTGAAAAACGTATTTTTATATTTGCTCATGTCAGATACATGGTTAGGCAGGGGAGAGGGGTGTGGGTGGCGTAGGAGTTATGTTGTGGCTCGCATGTATAATGTCCTTAAAGGAGTTGCGGTGCTAAATAGCACCGGTTACGGAGCCAACGGGCTCAAGAAGTTGTAGTATTGAAACCAAATAAGAATCGGTATCAGGAGAACTTCTTTCGTCTGGGACCTCTCCTTTAGCTTACAGTCAGATTCACCGCCGCGAACGAGACCGCGTAGACCGCAACGATACACCACCAGCAAACCGGATGCCCCACTCTACCGGAATCGCCGAACTGACCGTAGCACCTGGCTGGTTGGCTCTAACTTCTCTCGCCGGGGAACTTTTCGTCGGAGTAGGCTAGATCTATCGTCGGGGACTAGACCGAGTAGTTCGCGAACCAGTCGGAAGCTCAACGAGGAAGTGGTACTGAATGGCACAAGGGAACTGAAGGGCTCAGTAAATTAGACAGTCTGAAGTTTGCCGCCCAGATTGTCCTCGTAGGGGAAGAGCATTTATTCTATACCAACAGCTAGCTTTCCTACCTTGACTACCCAAACCTGTTCCCTGAGTTGTTGGTTTTTGAACATTTTTTCCTGCTCAGAATGTTTTTGAACATTTTTTCATATACACACAAAAAAAAATTTCATATCCCCCCCCGAAAAATTTTCTTACTACGCCACTGGATTGGGGAAAGGGAAATGAAAAAAAAAATACTTAGCTTATGTAGCGGCGATTCCGGCTATTCTGGTATTCACTTCACCAGCCTGGGCACCGGCGAACAAAGACTGCCTCGAACCATGGTTGACCTTCACTGACAATATTTATTCTTATTCACTTTATGCACGGCACCAGAAAACGAAATGCTTCGATCGAGAGCTCGGAGAGTTATATGACCAAGCCTGGTTATTTTGCCCTCGTTCATATTGCGATGTAGTAGTGGTACTGGAAAAGAAAGTAATTGGCGTGTAATAAGGGGCGTGCGATACCGACACGCTTCCCTTAGTTGCATTTGGAGTAGGGTATATGGAAGTTGTTACTCGCGGAAATGTATTTGTGGTCGTTGTTTGTGTGTAGAACTTGATCATGGGATATATGGATGAAGTCTCGGGACTAAGTGCGGAAGCAACGATTGTCGCTATCGGATAGCTTGGCATCGTGATTGGGAGTGTGAAATTGTTGCCGGACCCATGGCTATTTTGGAATTGTGAGAAACCACTCCAACCACCAGGAACGGTAAAATCGCTAGCCATTGGTAGTGGTACACATTGAGATGAATGCCCGTTTGAACTGTCGATCTCCGGCCCCTTTTGTTTAGGGATTGTACCCGTGTAGGTGGTCTGGTGTACTAGTCCAACCGTCGTGGTCACAATCTGGTTTAGGTTAGTCGGAAGATTGGAGTGCAACTCCTTGCATCTCCGCAGCGAATTGATTTCATGCTCTAGTGATACCAATGCTTCTTTGACATCGGTTGATTCACCCTGTTTCAAATCACCGTTAAGTAACCCCAACCTAAACAAGGACTCTGCAATATCTTTCTCATTTTCTGACAATCAAACATTTCCCGTTTGTTCCACTAACGGCACAAGTGGTACCAGTCCGGTAGAAATTGGGATTGCTTCTGGAATTTTATCTACTGGATTCTCATTCTCCCCAAACAACCTATCAATTCCCATACCATTCTGCTCCTCTGATATTATTGTTCGTTTCCCGTAATAGAATCTTTTCAGACGTGACAGCACTGCTTACTGCATTTTAGCGACCTCAATTTTATCCTCAGCCGTCATGTGATCTTCCAAAAGGATCAGCCGACTTCCCAAGGGGCAACAATCTTGATTGACACCTGAGCGGTACATCTTTCGTAGATGTTTGAATAATGTCGTCTAGCTCTGTGAACTTGTCCCTACAAGTTCTGAAATCCTCCCTAGGATCCCGTTTCCACGTCCTATTAGGATTCTCCTCCGCCTTTTCCTCTTTTAACACCTCCCTAAGAGCTCGTCTCTTTCTTGACATCGCTTCATTGTCATTAAACACAATATCTCGCACCTCCAGTTCGAAATCTAATTCATCTTCATTCAAATGATCAACTCTAATGTCGTAAAATAATTGCTTTAGTTTCTCTGCTATTAAATTTGGAGTGCTGAGCGCCATATTTAGATATTTTCAAATTCTAATCAATTCTCAATCCTAAATATTATTATAAATTCACTTTTCAATTCAATTCATTTAATCCTAATTTCAAATTAAGTTTTAATCCCTAATATTACTTAAATATGTTTAACTTAATCAGTATCGTTCAATAGAAAAAGATTACAACTATGAAAAATAAACCAAAAAAAATTTGAATGGTGTATATAATTCAATAATTTATCCTTAAATGGATCAAA
This sequence comes from Topomyia yanbarensis, assembly GCF_030247195.1. Classification (NCBI taxonomy): domain Eukaryota; kingdom Metazoa; phylum Arthropoda; class Insecta; order Diptera; family Culicidae; genus Topomyia; species Topomyia yanbarensis. The sequence goes on from NC_080672.1 coordinate 179,615,286, forward strand.
CGGATCGTATGTCGTATCTTTGAGCAACTATTTCAACGCACACAACGAAACATTCACGATGAATAGAGAGACGAATCGTGAGTCTCCCGGAGCAAGCAGAAAAATGTTCTTGGAATAAGAATATCTTTTTTCTTTTAGTTGGATCGCCAATTGTTAATACCGACTAGCGCACGGCTATACCCACTCAGGGTCGACTTCTTACTTGCTTCGGGAGGACACACTTACCGTAACCACCTTAGATATCCAATAAGATGAATAAAGCCGAAATTGAGACATCTCACAAGGAAACCAAATATCAAAAGAATGTGGCACGAAACACATGGAGGTCAGGTAATCATTTGTTTTATTGTTGTTTCACATTATTGAAAGGGAAAGGAATGGGGAAAAGGGGGGGGGGATTCGTTGCGACCGAGCAGGAACAGTAACTTCACATGAGAGGAAGAATTACGACTACCACACATTACTTGCCACTTTACAGCTGATGATTCCTCCTGCATTGTCCTTCAGCTGCTGGGTGGAGTTTTCGGGCATCGGTTCGATTGCTGGAACGTTTCGTTTTTGGGGAGTCACCAGCCTATCACGTAGAAGTTGACCAGTGGATTCTCCGACTAGGGTTCGTAGTTGGTTTTTCCGATGAGTGTCGTTTCTTCCCGCTATTCCGACGAGTCCGTCACAATTTAAATTTTCTTACTATTTATATTGAAAAGTATAGTATTATGTGATAAGTTGGTCCTTTTACGATGGAATAATTTAATGTTTCGAATTGGTCGGTAACACCTCACAGGACCTTCTTTTGGTTTTATACAATTTTCTGTGCCGGGTGAGCCGATCATCCTCACTCGGCAGCACACGATTCAGCCTAGCGAGCCCTGGATGCTTGCTACGTCTAACCCGTCAAAGACCAGCTATCGTTCTCTGGCCTTGGGCCATAACCGCTAAGGAGGACTTACCCCTCTCGGCACGGTCACTCCGGTATCGTCCTGGGCTTGCCGACACTAGTCAATGAGGGAAGACGCCAGCAGCCGCCATTAGACTCCGCCAACGCCGTCAAGAGCCCGCCAAACCCACCAGTGAAATTAAAGAGCAGCCACCATTGTCACCAGTTTCCGAACCCCATTGTCGTCAGCAGCAGCCGCGCGAGCGCTCGCAGGACGGCCCCGAACCACCACCAGCTTCCAGCAACAGCAGCGGTACGTACCGCTTAAAACCCCACAGAACATACATACACTCACACCAGCAATAGTGAATATAGATTTTAAATTCAAAATTAGTTTCTTTTAATAAATTATCAAGTCTCCTGCATTTCTATTGTTCAAATCAATAATTCCATAGCCCACGTTCAGTTAGGTGTTAGTACGCTGCACAGTTGTCCGCGAAACCCCTCCGATTACCCAGTAGTAAGCCGACTCTGAGACCTAGTTAGAGGAGGCTCTTGCTACTGAGCTTTACCGGGATACACAGTAGAAGAGTTACACACCAAACACCAAAAATTTTAGATTTTTATGGCTTTATTGACAAAAATACTTGGCGTCATTACATAATTTATTGATAAGTTTAATTTGAAAAGCAATGTTCACATGTATATGCGTACATGAGATTATTCCAATTAATCCAAAATATGCTGATAAATTGTACCTTTCTTAATTGCACGATCACTCACTAAATTACAAAATAATCATGACGGACAGGAGTTGAACTTGTTTAGAATAAAATTGATGTTTGTTTAGATGATTTTTAGAAGAATTTCATTGAAAATTAACTAAAGCAAGTTTGATATAAGCTCAAATAAACCCCGAATTTACGGTAAAATAGTTTCGGAAAAAAAATATCCTCACACCACGGATGTTATAAGACACTAAATAAACATAGGATCTTTGTGATTTTCACTCAATCGAACTTTCGGTCGAAAATAAGCTTTTCCACTTAAACGTTTTCGAATGTGTTGAATAGACCTTTCTCGTTAAAAAATTTTATATGCTAGAATGCTTCCTTTTTTATCCCCGATGCGTTACTGCACATTGCCGCGATGATTTGGTACCTCTAACTAATGAAAAAATCAAAAATTGTGTGAGCTGCTCATTTGACCCCATATTCTGAATACCTATCTTACCTTGTTTCCCCTTATTTTTACACCATTTGGATGAATTTCCTGTGGGGAATACTAAAACGATGCCAGATCTGCATATATATTACTAAATCTGCGGATTTTGCAGTTTCGCTGCAGATTTTTTGCAGATTACGAATATTTAGCAGAACAAAGCCTATGCCAGCTAATTTTACCCAGCCTTCAACGTTTCTGATCATTGAAAATATCAACACACTACATTTCTATGTCAAATTTATTGAAGATTTTTGCGGAAATCTGCAGACTTTTATATTTTTACTGCAAGCTATTGTTTAAATAGACCTGGCATCACTGATGCTAAAATAATTCATTCATATAGCTGTCAAAAACATAGAACACTGCACGAAAGTGTATAACCTAACCATTCTGACAATTCAGAGAGTTTGTTTACATGGACTTGCAAAATTTTTGATTCCACTTGAGTGAATAAAACGATTGCTTTCTGGATGATGGATAAGGATTTGTACACAGTTGTTTGTTCGATCATGGGATAAGTCCTAACAAGATGACCCGATTGATAACTCATTTTATATATGTTTACCTGAACTTTATAGGTAACAAGTTCAACAATTTATTATTCGTGTTCAAGTTACATTAAAGCAAAAGTTTCACCGATTGTCGCATTGTCGTTGATGTAGCCGGCAAGTTCAAAACAGTGCTCAGTACTGACGATAAGGAGTTTGAAGGATTGATAAGAATGTAGAGGATTGTACATTCCGGAAGAATATTGGGGAGGTGAAATTATTTGTTATATTCCATCCCGAGTTGGCATCAGTTTGACACCGCTAAAGCTATCTGCAATTGTTGTTTTGTTCAAATTGGCAGGGAATAATTAGGCAGCGAATGATAAACTGCATAGTCAAAACGTTTGTTGCTTAGATAGAGTAGATTTTTATTCACTTTTTCGGAAGGATAGGTCATTAGTATGTTGTGGATATGAATGTGTCACCGGTGCCGTGTGTTATGGTGGTGCCGCTCGGAAACTGTTGGTCATCAGACCCTCCTTGTCGTACTGGTCATAGATGCGACGAATTTTCTCATCTGACAGCACTTTATATGCTTTGGAGATCTCCTTAAACCGTCGATAACATTCTTCTGGATTTTTATCTGGGTGCCATCGTAGCGCGTTTTTTTGTGCGCCTTTTTATTTCCGCATCGGTGGTGGTTCTGGTCACGACCAGCACTTTGTAATAGTCTACCATTGTGAACCGATATTTGTAATAACTTAGCACACTCTACTTAGTGCCAGAATACGCGAAACCGCTGCTAGCTTTCGAAAGTTAATTCCTAGCTGCTGCTACCCTATCAGTCTCTCTCTCTCTCTCTCTCTCTCTCTCTCTCTCTCTCTCTCTCGACTGAGGACTTCAATTTCGGTTGACTAAATAATGCAATGAAAATTGTACTTCCTGGGATTTAATCTAACGAGAGCAATTCATTGTGAGGAATAACGGTGCGTTCTGTTATTGCTTGCCTCTGTAGAGGATGTGTGTTTCTTCACTTCGGCTGTCAGCTCTTACTTTTTGGGTAATTTTGCTATCTTATTCTGCGGGATAAATCTGTCTAAATTCGCTACGTTATACTATGGTCACGTTAAAAACACCCTGCTATTTAATCGTGTAGCATTGCTTGTAGCTCTCGGGAAGTCTTCTTCTCGACGTCGCACTTATTATTTTGATCCATATTGGTGCGAACGGTGTGGTTTCGTCGGAATTGCTCACTCGACAAGCTGTAGGTGCAAGGACTCTGCTACTAATGCCTGAGCGACTCGTTGAAACCTTCGCACAGGGTCCAATCGGCCTGTTCTTGTGCACAGGATCGGAACTGCGTGATCTTCCACGAGCATCGTCCTGCCGGAGCGTATTGCTGAACCAAAGCAGTCTGTGCTTCTGTGGCTGCCTCCTTCGAATCGGAACCGCTGAATATTCTGGTTAGGGGAATGTCCGACGGCAAACCGATTGCAGCAACACCACCTGGCGTACCTGATTTTTTTTACTTTAATGCAAATCCCTGGCTGGTGGCTGCCATTGACGTAACAACAGCCGAGCGCGTCGCAGGCTGGACCATCGGTTGACTCGGTGCCGGACGGGACGAAACAGCTGCAACTGGAGCGGACCTAGAATGGGTTGTAATGGTCATCAATTACCAAAGATGGTCAAAATGTTTTGTGACTAACGTTGTGATTCAGCAAAAAAGCAAACCAAATGAAATTGATTACAACACTAAACTAAATTCTACCCAAAAATTTGAAGAGGGTCTAACTGCCTAACTTAAACATTGAGAAAAAGTTTTGGTCAAATTCATTATAATATTTAAAAATTTGATATAGTTTTATTTCGTATGATTGCGCATTAGACCTGTGCGCCGCCACGCCACGCCGCCGCCGCCGGTAAATTTTAGCAAACGCCGACGCCGAAAGGTAGACCGGCGGCGCGCCGCCGATGTTTTTTTTCCACGCCGACAATTCGCGAACTCGACAATCGTTGGCTCAAAATTTTAACCACAAATCTAGAAACATTGTCTATGGTCCGAATATACGACGTTAACTGATTCATGATTAATCACATATTGATGTTTATTTGGTATCAGTGGTTGTGAATTAGATCACAACATTAACAAAGTCTTGATATTTTCTCGCAAATCATTACACGACACTCGGAATACAATTCATGGATCCATTCTTGCTTCGTCAACTGGTTATGATTGCGAGCATATAAGTTACAATTCGCCATTCGTGCGCGTGGAAATGTCCACAAATTAAAAAAAAAACACTTCCACTTTCAAGATATAAGTAATGAAATTCACGATAATTTGCCTGATCTTAATCTTTGCACGTAATCAATTTCACTGGAATACAGTGTATTATTCATCGATTTTTTAACCGATTCATGATAGTATGCTAGACACGATTACCCGTCGAGCTCGTGAAACTGTTCATGAAGTAATTAATTTTCCACATAATCTTAATATACTTACGAAAACAATTTCAAGGAACTCAGACTATTATTCATGGATTATTCGCTATGGTCTTTGGTTTTGAAATTTCTATGTGAGATATTGTGTACAAATGCTAGCAACCAGTCTCATAGGCGCGAGCATTAGATACAAGGAAACTACCAGGACCTGTAACCCTGTTATTCTTTTGTTAAGATTCAGTGTAATGTTCGGAATTAAATGAAACTGCGCTAAGCATCAAAAATACATTACTTAGCCACAATTCAAATCCGTTAAATAATTAAGAAAACTTTAAGACACGTGACTCTGTGTAAAAAATCCGACGATAAACTCAAGACTAAAATATCACGTTAACACGAAGAGAATTTACGAAAATCGTTGCACATCATTCAATTCTTGACTTTTTTAGTCAATAAAGTTAATACAAATTAATGTATCATCAAGTTATGAACTAGAATAATAAAAATATTAAGCATATTAAGACACAACCACCTACTAAACATTTGAGTATAATGCCATATTTTTTGCGCGAACTAGTTTTTTGAAAACACAAAAATTATTTTCAATGCGAGGTTTACTTATCATTGATTGAATCGTGACTTATTTAAAAAAAAATTTCTCGAAGAATAGTTGGACAGAATGATCTTGACTTTTCGCGATGCAGAGGGTAAGATTTCTGGTCTCAAAAATTATTCATCGTGTGATCTAGCCCCACTCAGGAAAGATTTTCAGTGTCAGTTGCATCAACCCGGTATCACAAACAAAAAAGACGTAACACGAGATGAATTTTCATCACTCGTAGAAAAAACGGTCGTTTTAAATTACAAAAAATGCGCCATATCAGCGAGCGTGGTGTTAGTGAAGAGATTTTGACACAGAGCTAAATGCGTTACTTAGTTTCTGCACCCACCCAAAAACGTTGCCGTCTTTTTAATCTCATGCAAACCAAAACAAACAAAATGGGCCGGAAATGTGAAATTCATTCTTGTCGAAGTGCCCAAGGCGGGAGTTTTTCACAATTATTTCTTAAGTTACAACACGATGCCGATCGCCGAGTAAGCACTTAATAGGATGTTAGTAATTTAATTGATTCGGCGTATCGAATCTGACTAGATGTATGCAATGGATTCGAATTTGTTGGTCCCCGGATCTGCTGGAGCAATTGGCGGAGTGCAGGTGCTACGAAAACTAGAGATACGCTCAGACCATTTTCAATCAGGCTTGTTTAGTAATCAGTTTCAACCCAACATCAAGTCGTGGAATTATTATGAATGATAGTAACTGTATATTTAGGTTTCGTTATGGTGTAGATCTGTATGACTCCAGCACATCGAGCATACTTTGCACTTTAGATAGAAGCAAATCTTAAGTTAAAAGAAAATGTGGTGTCACGGAATCGTATGCGTTATTTTGTACTTACAAGAAATAAAAGTAAATGCCAAACAGGAAAATGAAGTAAAAGGTCCTTACATGACCATTAAAAGTGACATTTCTGCGCAGTAATGCCATTAATGCCATTAGGGACCATTCATAAATTACGTATCGCAAAAATTGCCCAAAATTGACTCCCCCCTCCCCCCATGTAACAAATTGTCACAAATTTCTTTATCCCCCCCTCCCCTATTACGTAACGAATTCCTTGAAAAAAAAAATTTCCTGAGGGAAAACATGTTACGTAACGATCTAGCTTACTCCCCCTCCTCCTATGTCACAATATGTAACAACTTGTCGAACCCCCCCTCCCCCCTAAAAGCGTTACGTAATTTATGAATGGTCCCTTAGTAACGCCTCGTGTTAGGGTACCCGATATCTGTGGGATTCTTAAAGAGCGACGGTAAAGAAGACTAAAATGAAACAAAAAACAATGAAACGACAACAAGAATTAATTTCCTCAAACAAAACAAAAACTATTTTACCGTTTTAATTTCCCAAACATAGAACTATAAATAATTATTATGGGTTATTGAAATACAGCCGTTACTCTGCATTCTTTAAATTTGTCCATTGCAATCATTATTTCATGCGAAGTCGTAGTATGCGACATCGACAATTTTTCTATTTCGTTCTTTATATTTTGCAACTGTAAAATAGTCCCGCCATTCATTTATTATCTTGCATTTGGCAAGCAGGGTGGGCACTTGTGACGCATCAGCGAAATTAAATGCATTTCTTTCCATCAAAATAGAAATTCATAATGCATTTTGCGTTGCAAGTAAGACGTCAAAACCCTACAAAAAACTAGCCCTACATTCAACAAAACATCTAACAAAGTGGATCAGCGTAGGACGATTGTTAAACAATCTTTTCTGCGAAGGAGTGCAAAGTTGTTGCAAAAATGGAAATTAAATGCATTTTTTCTAATTTGAAGCAAATTTGTAATACATTCTGAAAGTGATCTGCCCCTAGGTGGGCACTATTGGGGCTTCAGTTGAAAAAAAAAATATTTGATATGATTGCGAGAATTCCATTTTGTGCAATGTGTTCAACAGATGTCGCTATTACATCGTGAGCGATGATTTTTTTTAGAATTTTCTTCAAGCTGGTAACGTCTGTTTGTATGTGCTGCGAAGTCTGTTACCAATTTGGGAAAGGAATTTTACTGCCAAGAATTGTTTTTAGTTACATAGGCGTCAATATTCGTCACGCCGACACACGCCGGCGCCCCGCCGCCGATAGGGTCCAACGGCGTGACGCCGCCAACGCCGCCGCCGCCGGCCAAATATGTCGCTTACGCCCCCGCCGATTAAAAATTAAAAGTCTCAGCTTTATAAATCTTACTAAATTTTCTGTTTCAGACAATTTTATCAAGAGTTATCATGAACATCTGCTCTTGGAACCAGATCTTCCATGAACATCGACATCCTTTGAAGCCATCTGCTGTGCAATGCTTCGCAGGCGCTATTGAGCCGTGAAGCAACATCATTCAGAGAAATTTTTTGCCGATAAGAGAGGCCTACTATACAGCTCAGTTCTCTCCCATTTTCATGAGATTGCGTGGTCTAGCAGAAAACATCCATCAGATTGTTATTCGCAAGGGGTACATTTCGCAAGCGATTTTATCCCTGATTTTGAACCTGTATGTATAACTTTACTTGGGTAATATCGGGTAATTTTAGGTCGCTGATTACAATTGAAGTCTCAATTGTTATAGTTGCAGTAGGGGGAGGAATGAGATAGGACTTAAAGTATGCTTTTTCTGGCGATTCAGAGTGCTAGGATTCTCAGTCAATTTACATATTTTAATGCAACATTTATGCAATATGTTCATTAATTTTCATTGCAAACTATTTCAAATTGAGTAAGTGACCGTGGATCTCCGAGAGCGTTTTAAAAACAAAATTGTTTCATGGTGTACATTATAACGGAGCAATATCTATTGAACCAATCGGACGGTTATCGGTGATATTGAAAATGTAACTTGTTTCAAGAGCGTGCAATTCGCCAATGAATTTTAATCTATCAAACCCCGAATTTTCCACTTTGACTAATAAGCTTTGGTAAGCAATATTTAGGTTAGATATATCTTTTCGATTAATAACCAAAATCATTTAATAAATTTCAGTGGGTGCTGGATCATTAGGCTGAAAGCCGGTAGGCCGAAAGTCGTTCGGCCGAATGCCATTAGGCTGAAGTGGTCACTAGGCCGAAAGGTACCATTCATAAATTACGTAACGCAAAAATTGCCCAGAATTGACTCCCCCATGTAACAAATTGTCACAAATTTCTCCATCCCCCTTCCCATATTATGCAACAAATTTCCAGAAAAAATTTTTTTTCCTTCGGTGAAAACATGTTACGTAACGATCTAGCTACGTAATTTATGAATGGCCCCAAAGCCATTTGGCCAAACTATTCATTAGGCCGAATGGACCTTTAGGTCGAATGGACCATTAGGCCGAATGGGCAATTACGCCGAATGGTTCATTAGGCCAAATTAGATCATTATACCGAACTGGAAACATTCTATGAAAGGTGATTAATTTAGGAATCATATCCTGCCGGAAAATACTTTAATTAGAGGTCCGCCCTTCCTTGACCATGAAGTACAATATATGCTCGTTTTGTGTAATATACATGTTCATGGCAGAAATAAGAAATAGTACCCTTTTCTTATGAAAATAATATTTTTCTTATTGATTTCATTTTTCATACTTGTTTTATGATATTACGTAAGAAAGGACCAACCCTCCCTCCCCCTTAGTTAAGAATTCGTAAGATATTTTGAAACTCCCCCTCCCCCCATATTCCCTTACGTAATTAGTGTATGGCCCTTTGTTTGCAATTTCTAGACAAAATGACAAACCTTCATTAAGGACGTGGCCAGCGTCGGTATTGATCAGCATGCAGGGATCAATATAGATTGTACATGTACATGAGTTAGATTTTCCCAAATTTAACAAAAAAACGATTGATGCATGTTCTATGAAGACTAAAATGTATGTCAAATTATTTACTTTTGGCTTTACTACCAAGAATCTTTATAGATTAGCTTCGCAACTTTTGGAAAACAAATCAAAACTGAAACTGCTCTAACATAACTCAATCTCTCCGCCCACCACATCTAAAAAAGCTGAATCCCTCTGGTACAAAGATTCGCCATCTCTAACGTTTGTTTACCATTTATCTGACAGTGTAATTTCAATCGACAATTGAACTATCTAGGATTGAATCGTATAGCCATTAAAACCTTTCTAGATTCTCAAGCTCTTTGTATGCACGAACTCTCTCAACGTACAAAATAATTCATTTATTCAACTTTAAAATAAATTAAATAATTTTTTTTTGAAAAGAATCCTATGAATTTGTTTTTTTGGGGATATAAAGCATAATTTAAGCTATATTTTACATATTTTTCTGCGCATCTGGTTCAAATGCTAGAACAGATTATGTTACACAATGAATGTTTACAGTGACCCGTTTTTATCAGCCCACTGGTGTACGTTACGGGGAAATTGACAAAATCGGTACATATTTTTTCTTTCTTTTTAATAGCCCAAAGCTGTTAAAATATTTTTTCTTTAGTCCCTAAACATGGTCCCATTATCCTTTCTTATTATTTAGTAGGAATTTCCTAAAGGGAGTTTCCCCGCGAAAAATTAAAAAAAAATGTTTTTGTTTTTGCATATTTTGCATATTTTGTATATTTATGATAAAAAAAGTGCTCGAAAAGATTTACTCGGATTTGACTTGGTTCGTCTGCTAAAGTCCATCAAACGCCTTTTCATTAGGCTGACAAAGTCGGGAGCAAATTGGGGTTTGATAAAATTGGGTTTTCATTGTATTGGTAATTCAAATAACGCATTACATATTTTCTCTAAATAATATAAACTAATTATTTGAAAAAAAATCTCGCCGATCCGTAGGGGAACCCGGGGCTATTCGGACTTACCTAGTCAAATCGTCCTTTCAGGTGGATAGATGTGTTTATTGGTCAAAGGTTCTGTTAGTTTGAAACCTCAGCTACATTTCGGAGCCAAAATTGATTTGTACCACTCCATGGCAGCGCTACGCGACGATTTGCAAAACTGTACGTTTTTTCCATCCTTTTACGATGTAGGATTAATTCGGACCTCCCTAGGAGGCAATTCAGACCATCATTTTTTAATTTTGTTTGTAATGGAATCATGTTGACTTATATATCTTTATTGAAGAAACTCCTTAAGAAGCAAAAAGAATGTGTTAAAAAGTTGCTGCCGATTTGGGCATTGTGCATTATCTTTGCTGTGGCGTGCAATCGAGTGCGCCGATGCGAGCCGTTGATGCTTCGTACGCTGTTCTAGCATAAAAGTGGTAAGCGTTTTAAAAAAATACCTGCGTTTTCACCCAAAACAAAAATCATTTCATAAAATAGGAACCTTGAGCTTTCCATAACACATGTTATTTTTTCACTTTTATTTGCTACTTTAATCACGATTATGCCATTAATTTTTGTTTTGAGCATAGCAAAAAAATTAAACGCTTCCACGAATATCTACGACAGTCAAAAAATCTTACCATTTTCTGAGAAATCGAGAGGGACTCAACCACCCCCACGTTCTTAATGGCACCGGCACCAGGTTCCTTTATTCATTATATTTTCTACAAATGCCCTATGCAAGACTTCGGATCGAAAGCGTGATGGCGAGCGCACGATGGCCTTTGCACTTAGCGGGGAGGCAGGTGTAAATGTGGCATCTGAGTTCGTAAACGGTATGTCTATGCGCGGGTAATGCCACCAATGCCGAAGGTCCAATACTTCTACCGCTTCGTGTATCGTTCGGACGCGACAAAATACTGCTCTTGTATGTAAATGATAAGTACCTATATGACGAACGCTTTTCATTCCCGTATTTTCACCAGTCAAAGTGGTAAAAAAATGTTTGCTTCATCCCGTGTAGTAAGGCGTGAAGCAGCATATCTCATTCTCATTCTAAACTAACGATAATGAAGCATTCGTCGTATACCAGTTCAACGTGCAAGTGTATTCATGAAGAGTGTCATCGGACAGCGCAGATTCGATGCAAGAGAGACGCAACTTTTCAGTTTTGAGAATGCTTATTTCGTCATGCATCTGTTTTGGGGAAGGCATAGGTTTCCTCTCGCCGGGAGGGTAAGTTCATTCAAGTACTCAGCTTTCTCACGTTTAGCTGTTTGCGTCAGGCATAGGTTCTCATTTACGCATGAGAATGAGTGTTCTCGTGCAAGAGGGAAATCGCTATATTCGTTCATTTGAAGCTTCACAATCCAAGCCCTGGTTCGCACACAAAATGTGGGTTTAATATGAGCACACACACAGAAAAAAAATGTTGGTAAAAATAAGAGTTTTTCACTCTTAACAAAAAACAACCAACGCATACTCTTAGTTTAAAAATAAAACTTTTGTTTTGAGTACTATTCTTCATTTGCTTAAAAGGAAAACTTTTACTTTGATTATTATTCTTGATTAATTTAAAAGTTTTACTTTCAACCTAATAGTTGGCGTTGGTTGTTTTTTGTTAAGAGCGGAACACTCTTACTTTTACCAATATTTTTTTTTCTGTGTGCAAAACTAGGGGCAGATCACGCTAGGAATGTATAACAAATTCGCATCAAATTAGAAAAAAATATTTTTAATTTCCATTTTTGCATCAACTATCAACTTGCATTTTGGAGTAAGCTAGAAATGGCTCACTTCAACGAATCATGTTCCACAAAACTCGAAATTCTAAATTTAACGGAACATTGCATGATGACGACAAATTACAACTGAGCGAGCTAGTTTACAAGGTGTTAATATTTAGCATCGAACCGAGCCAAGTTTCTCATACTATGATCGAATCAATAAAACATTTCAATACCATGTAAACAAGCTCTCTGAACTGTCAAATAGGTGAGGTTAAACATTTTCATGAAATGCTCTACAGCGAGAAGTTCACTTTATTTTGTTTACATTGCCAATGAATTTTGTACCGCGACTCACCACTTCATTTGCCGCGTTGCCAAGAACTCAAGAAAAAATATACAAATCAGTGCTGCCCAAACACACTTTTTGAGTCTCACCATTCTTGCAAAGGTGAAAAAATATGCAACATTCTTGCATTTTTTGAACTTTAAAAAATCATTAAAAAATCACGATAGCTCTAAAAAGTCTCATTTTAACGGACATATTCTTAAAAATGTGTAATCTTTCGATTAAAAATAAGAAAAAAGCGGGTTAGGTCGGACGAGAAAGGTCTATTGAATATTCTCAGAAAGCCATGCACAACGTCACGAAAAGCCGTCAAAAAGCTTTTGCTTCAGCATCGTTAAAACGATGTTGAAAAAAAAAACATTTTTCAGATCGTCTATTGGCTCGACGAACAAGCTCAACCTTCTGGTATTCACGTGAATGGCTCCCAAAAAAAGCAGACGCTGATGCTCAAACGTGATGTTGCTGGAGCTTTTAAGGGTGTTGTATTCGATATAAAGACGCGAGTTATAGAAGGTTAACAAAGTCAAGGATGTTATCAATACATATGTAAAAAAACCTGTTTTAATCCACCTAGCGGTGCAATTGTGCCTTTCTCAATCATGAACACGAGAATGTTTGCGTTGTTTATAATCATTAAAAGCTTTCAAGTGCATATATTACATTTTATTATTATACATGACATGACATCTATATACAACAAAAGAAATCATTATTTGAGTTCTAAAATTTTGTACAAGAAAAAACAGCCACGGTAATATTAAACTGAAACACCTGTTTTAATCCACCTAGATGTGCAATTGTGCCTTTCTCATTTCTCCAAACTATGATTTATTAGCTGGTTCGTACAATATAACATTATGGAAATGTCTTTCATTCTTATTACACTTGGTAAGTACAGTTGCATTCAAGTCGTCGTTACAGTTCGGTCGCGTTTCCATTTGCGCCGTTTAAAGTTTAACCGTGCGTGTTTTAATTTGTATTGTTTTCATTTATCATTGCTACGTAAGTAAAACATGCCGTGCGCGATTAATAATTGTACAGTGAGTGACGACAAACATGTGTGGTACTGCCATGGATCATGCGGGAAAAAATTCCACGCTGCATGCGTTGGTGCTCAGAGGAATCATGAGCAAAGAATACTAACATACATGCTGCCAATATGCTACGAGTGCCAGAAGCGTCTCGTGATGGAGTTAAATTTCGATAAACTGTACAGACAACAACAAGAAGCCATCAACCTCAACAAGCTAGTTATGGAGTCGAATCACAAACTCACATCCACATTTAGCAACTTCAATGTCCGAGATGGATTTGAATGTATCGAAATGCTCTTAAACGAGTTGAAAGGCGAAATTAAAACAACTGCAGCTAATCATAATAACGCGGTTGCACACATAGCCAAAACCTCGGAGTTGTGGAATGAGCTGGCTGCTTCCAACAAAACTGGCAAAACTGATGTCGTTGCCACAAAAAATCACTTAACATCATTATTCGACATATCGATGAAAGCTACGAAAAACAACATCGCAGCCTATGTCAATGAACTGACCACCGATATGACACGCGAGTTGAAACAAATTTGTTCAGAAATTGAAAAGGTCAGCAGCGTGATAACTGACATGGCTAACAACTGTTCGGCTCAGAATATGAATTATGTAAACCCAATATTCACGGATGATATTATCGATGAGTTAAAGCAAATTTCTAGTGCAGTAAACTCACTGGAACAAAAGACTGCTGCTTCACCCGCAACAGATTCCTCCCCTAGTTTAGAGGCTGAGATGTCCGTCGAGGCAGCCAGTAACTCAGGCTGGCGTTTCCTTGGCAACTCTAAGGTATGGAAGGCTGATTGGTCCGAATACGACGCACGTAAATTGCGTCGTCTCAATCAACAAAAAGCGGAGGAGAAAGCAAGAATAAAGAAGAAACGGAATAAACAGAGGCCCGCTAATGCACTTGACACCACCCGAAACAGTAATAATAATACTAAGCGTCGCAAGAATCACGGTTACAAGCACCACACAATTTTCGACAAAAATAACGGATGTAATTACAACCACAGCAGATTTGCGTACCACGATAACAAACGCCGTGACATCGACAATCTTCCGTTGGATAGAGAGCTACTGGCTGAGGCAAAGAAACGTTTTTCGAGGCCACCTTCAACTTCGTTCAGACCTACCATTGCATTCCACAGAGGTGATGTTTTAAACCCGTGCCCTACCGACCAACCTAGCACCTCACATCGAACAGCTGCTGCCACACCTATGTACCCCTCCGGAATTGGCGCCTGTCAGTGTTTTTGCCGCTATCGACGCGCTCATTAGAGCAAGATAATAATGAATTGACAAATAATATTGCGATTCAAGATTTAGAAGAGGTAGAGCTAGGTCTAATTAATTCCCATTCAACTAACACTTCTCCTAGAGAATCTCAGTCAAGAACAGAAATCTTGGTCTATTGCCAAAACTTTAACCGCATGAAAAGTGCAGCTAAGATGAATGTGATTCAAAACAAAATATTAGGTTGTCATTATTCCGTAATTTTAGCAACTGAGACTAGTTGGGACGAAACAGTGAGAAGTGAAGAAGTTTTCGGGAGCAATTACAATGTATTTAGGGATGACCGTGATTGTCATGTATCTGGTAAGAAGTCAGGAGGGGGCGCTTTGATTGCGATTTCAGCAAAACTAAATGCAGAAGTTATCAAAACTATAAAATCAAAAGAATTCGAGCATGTGTGGGTGAAAGTACATGTTAAAGACGAAACTCACGTTTTCGCTTCGGTGTATTTTCCTCCAAATTTTGCTCGAAAAACGACTTACGAAAAGTTTTATCATGCTGCTGAATGCATTATTAATAGTCTTTCCCCGCACGTAAAAGTTCACATATATGGCGATTTCAATCAACGCGGTATTGATTTCATACCAGATGCTGATAATGAGAGCATCCTACTTCCTGTTGTAGGGGAAAATGAAACTTTGCAGTTCATTTGCGATAAATCTGCCAGTTTAGGACTTAATCAAATAAATCACATAAGAAATCAGCGACATTGCTATTTAGATTTATTAATGACGAATATAGACGAAGACTTCTGTGTAACGGAATCACTTACTCCCTTATGGAAGAATGAAGCTTATCATACAGCCATTGAGTTTTCTATATTCTTGCATGTTAATGACAGACCTGGTGATAGTGAATTTGAGGAGGTATTTGATTACGAGTCCGCTAACTATGAAAGCTTGAGGCAAAAAATTAATGCAATAAACTGGCAAATGATTTTAAGAAATGAAGAAAATGTTGAAGCTGCCGTAGACATATTCTACAAAATATTATTTGAAGTCATTCACGAAGATATACCATTGAAAAGAAGAAGGCGTCACTATAACTCAAAACATCCCATCTGGTTTAATAGAGAAATCAAAAATTTAAAAAATCGTAAGCAGAAAGCACACAAAATCTACAAAAAATACAACAGCGAAGATAACTTAACAAATTATTTAAATCTATGCGATCAATTGAACCTTGCCATTGATATCGCGTTTGAAGAGTACAATGCAAGAACAGAACGCAATATAAAAACTTGCCCAAAAAACTTCTTTAATTACGTAAAAACTAAAATAAAATCGGATTATTTCCCAACAGAAATGCATCTTGATGGAAAGGTAGGCGATAACTCAGAGGAAATCTGCAATCTTTTTGCAACATTCTTCCAGGAAGTTTACACTACATTTTCAGAGAAGGATCGAGAGCGTGAATACTTTTCATTCCTCCCAGAACTTTCAAGAGATATTAACATTAAACAGATAAAAGTACATACAATCATGGATGCCTTAAAAAACTTGGATAGCTCTAAAAGCCCTGGACCTGATGGCGTTCCACCGGTGTTTTTAAAAACTTTGTCAATAGAACTAACCGCTCCTTTATTTTGGCTTTTTAACATGTCTCTAGAATCAGGTTGTTTTCCTAAAACATGGAAAAGCTCTTTCCTAGTTCCAATTTTTAAAAATGGTAAAAAATCCGATGTGCGTAACTATCGTGGAATAGCTATCATCTCGTGCATTCCCAAGATTTTCGAGGCGATTGTTAATGAAAATTTATTCCACCAAATCAAGAACAGAATTACCCATGTGCAACATGGTTTTTTCAAAGGGCGTTCTACAAGTACAAATCTACTCGAATTCATTAACTACACATTAACAGCAATGGATAACGGAAACCACGTTGAAGCTCTTTATACAGATTTTAGCAAAGCATTTGATCGCATCGACATACCCATGCTACTTTTTAAATTAGAAAAAATGGGGTTTGAGCCAGGACTTCTTACATGGGTACAATCATATCTTACAAATCGTGAACAAGCTGTTAGATTTAAAGGGATAAAATCAATCCCAATTCAAGTTACATCAGGAGTCCCTCAAGGGTCTCATTTGGGCCCGCTATTCTTTATTTTATTTGTTAACGACATTTCCTTCATTCTAAAAAATGTAAAAGTTCTTATATATGCTGATGATATGAAACTATTTCTAGAAATAAGAAATGGTGAAGACTTTCAGACATTTCAAAACGAAGTAAATATATTTTATACATGGTGTAATAAAAGCCTGCTGAAATTGAATGTAAAAAAATGTAATTCCATAACATTGAGTAGAAAGAATAATATACAGAACAATAGAATCTTATTGGGAAATCAACAAGTAGAAAAGTGTGACAGAATAAGAGATCTAGGAGTTATTATAGATTCCAAAATAACATTCATAGATCATTATAACACAATAATTAACAAAGCAAACAGCACACTAGGTTTTATTAAACGCTTCAGCTATAATTTCCAAGATCCCTACACAATAAAGACATTATATGTAGCCTATGTGCGTTCAACACTAGAATATTGTAGTATAGTTTGGTCGCCTTTTTCAGCAACGCATGCAAACCGGATAGAATCAGTACAAAAGCAGTTTTTGATGTTCGCTCTTCGTAAACTAGGTTGGACTGGACTACATTTGCCATCTTATGAAGCACGGTGCATGCTAATTGACATTCAAACCTTGAAAGATCGTCGTGAATTTTCTATGGTATCATTTGTAAACGACATTGTATCACATCGTATTGATTCAATCGAACTTTTATCGAAACTAAATTTTTATGCTCCTTCTCGACAACTACGTAACCGCAGCATCTTTTGTACAATTCGCCATCGCACTAATTATGCCAAGTTTGGCCCTTTAAACCAAATGATGAATATTTACAACAAACATTGCGAAAGCATTGACTTCACTATGTCGAAAACAAAACTTAAGCAGCAGTTTAAAGTAAACCAAAATTTCAACTAGTGTTAAGTTAGTTTAATAATTATTGTAAGAAACCGGTCTACATCTGATTGACGACTTGAAATAAATAAATATATATAAGAGCACCTTTTTGCATTCATCGCGGTATCGGTTTGAATCGGAGTTTTCTATGTGATCGCACTCCACAACCCGTAACTCCGGAGCCGATCTCCGCTAGCGAATGACGGATCTCAATAGTAGCATGTCTGTAATAATATACGTACCTGGAACTATTGAGAATCAGAGCTACAGGTCCAAAGCCCTGGTAAAGGAGGATGGTTGTGATGATCTGGGCCGCGGTCACCACGTAAAGCAAGATAGGTCATAACCCCAATTCCAAGGCGTGAAGCGACCCGTGCCGAGGGATGAGTGATCGAGGGGGTGAAAAAGATGCTCGATCGTTAATGGAGCCTGTGGGGTACCTGGGCAACCCCCACAGTAAGCGTCCCTTACCACGTTACTGCGGAGCTCTGGCGTGGCGGACATTTATTCTTGCGCAACTCGTGGGTATTAACATGGAGATGATTCATTCCTCCTCTCAGATGAACAAAAACAAAACAAATAAACAAACGGAGGTGCCAAACCCCTTTGCTAGAGGTGGTTTGGCGAGGTCTCCCCCCGTGGGGAGAGTAGTGGAGCGACGAGTGCTGCATCTGATAGCACCAGTGACCCCCCAGCAGTGGTAGGAAATAGCCCTACCAACGCACTGGACGGGCTACTATCCGCGATGTGCAAAGTGGTTCGATTCAATAATCGAGTTCACTAGCACAAAGCAAAATATAAGGAAGGAGCTGAAGTAGAGCCTCCTGGTGCTGTCTTGCGACACGAACAGCAGGCTTACACCAAGAGGGTGGAATGTCGGGAGAAGTCCGACAGAGAAACCCAGACAGTGGCCTCCAAGAGGGAGGGAAGAGAGAAGGTCGACATAGGTACCCAGACTGTGGGCTTCACCTTCTATGGAGCAGCCATGTCGCTCGAAGCGGCGGCCGAGTTCCCCTCGAAGGGCAAAGGCAAGGGCAATCTCAAGATGGCGTCGAACGCGAAGCGCCCTAGGAAGTCGCCAAGCGAGGGTGCAAAAACCGACACCAGACGGTGTGCAACCGTTAAGGCCAAACGCCGTTTGGTCGAGGTAAGCGAGGGCGAGAGTGACCTCGCTGGGCAGAGCGGTGGTACCAGCAACCCGGCGCAACCGGGGCTGGGGGCGTACACCCCTGGACGCTGGTCACCAAGAAGAAGTCGGCACCGACACCGGAGGTACCGCGGCCCGCGAAGAAGGCCAAGGACAGAGGCGAGGCCTGGTGGTTAAAAACCGACAAGGACAAATACGCCGACGTCCTAAAGTCGATGAAGGCGGCCGAAAGCCTTTCGGCCCTTGGGCAAGATGTGCGTAGAGTAAGACGCACCAACACAGGAGAAATGCTTCTGGTGCTGAAGCGAGGCGCACAATCTAGTGCGGTGTACAAGGCCTTGGCCCAAGAGGTCCTTGGTGAAGGCGCCCAGGTCAGGTCGCTAGGGGTGGAAATGAATCTCCAGTGCAAGCATCTGGACGAGTTCACGACCGCAGAAGATATCGTCGCAGCCGTTAAGGAGCAATGCGACGTGACAATCGAGCGGGCCTCTGTGCGTTTTAGAGGGGGACTCTCTGGCACCCAAGTAGCCTACCTCAGGCTGCTGAAGGCGGATGCCAAAAAGGTAACCGAGAAAGGTAAGCTGAAGTTCAGCTGGTCGGTATGCCCAATTAGCATACCCCAGCCGCCTTCAGTGGATAGGTGCTATCGGTGCCTTGAGTCCGGCCACAAATCTTACGAGTGCAAGGGCATAGACAGGAGCAAACTATGTCGTCGCTGCGGCGAGGAGGCGCATAAGGAGCGGGGTTGCACTAAGGCGCACAAGTGCCTTATCTGCACCGCTAAGAAGCAAGCCCATAAACATGTTATGGGCGGACCTTCGTGTCCCTTCGGTGAGGTAAATAAGAAGAAGCCGTGAACGTCACACCGCTAAATCTTAACCATTGTGCAACAGCCCAACAGCTGCTGTGGCAGTCGGTCTCGCAGTCGAGGACAGATGTCGTCCTCCTATCAGACCCGTACCGCATCCCTACCGGCAACGGCAATTGGGTGTCGGATGGGTCTGGAATGGTGACAATCTGTACAACGGGATGGTTCCCGGTTCAAGAGGTAATACACTCCTCCACCGAGGGTGTTGCGATTGCCAAGATCAATGGTGTGTTCTATTGCAGCTGCTACGCTCCACCAAGGTGGCCCGTAGAACAGTTCAACCAGATGATCGACAGGCTCTCGTAAGACCTAGTGGGCCGGAAACCGGTAGTCATAGCGGGAGACTTTAACGCTTGGGCAGTGGAGTGGGGCAGCCGCTGTACAAATAGCAGTGGTCAACCGCTATTGGAGGCGCTTGCGAAACTCGATACTGTGCTAGCTAATAATGGCTCCGCTAGTACATTCCGTAGAAACGGGGTGGAGGCGTGGATTGTCGTAACATTTGACAGCCCGAGTCTAGTTCCAGGAGGGTAGACGAAGGATACACCCATAGCGATCACTTAGCAATCCGCTTTAGGATCAACTATGGTGTGCAGCATCGGAGGGCGGGAGATCCCTGTCAGGTACGCGGGTGGAAGTCCAATCACTTCGACAGCGAAACTTTCACCGCGGCCCTGGGACTGGAGGCCAACACCGACAGTCTAAGCGGGGATGCGCTGGTAGCTGTTCTATCACGCGCGTGCGACGCCACTATGCCGAGAAAAACTCTGTCAAGAAACGGCAGATGCCCGGTATAACGGGTCCGGACCGGTTGGCGGCGATTATCGAAGTACTCTTCCCGTCTCGAGTCACAAGCCCCTGGCCACCTGCACTACGAGACAGTGCGGGTACGGCCAAAATGGTGGCTCCAGTGCGAATGAAGAACTACTCGCAGTGGCTAAATCCCTAGCAATGAACAAAGCTCCAGGGCCGGATGGAGTTCCAAATAGCGCTCTCAAGGCAGCGATCATAGCGAACCCGAACATGTTCAGGCTAGCTATGCAGAGGTGTCTTGACGAGTGCCGTTTCCTCGATAGATGGGAAAGGCATAAATTGGTGCTGTTGCCGAAGCCCGGGAAGCCGCCAGGCGACCCATCGGCGTACAGACCAATCTGTCTGATAGACACGACTGGCAAACTGCTTGAGAGGATTATCCTCAACAGGCTAACCCCGTACGCGGAAGGTACAGACGGCCTGTCAAGCAACCAGTTTGGCTTTCGGAAAGGTAAGTCCACAGTGGACGCTCTCAACTCAGTGATAAATACTGCCGAGATAGCGATCCAACGAAAAAGGCGAGGCATTCGATACTGTGCGTTAGTGACACTTGACGTGAAGAACGCATTCAACAGCGCAGGCTGGGATGCCATCGCGCTCTCGTTACACCGGCTTAGCCTACCGGTGGGTCTGTACCGGATCCTGGAAAGTTACTTCCAGAACCGCGTACTGCTATACGAGACCGATGCCGGTCAGAAAAGGGTTCCGATTACCGCCGATCCTAGGCCCGGTACTATGGAACCTCATGTATGACGGGGTTCTGAGACTGAAGTTCCCTCCTAGGGTCAAGATCGTCGGCTTTGCCGACGACGTAACCTTGGAGGTCTACGGGGAGTCAATCCCTGAGATCGAACTAACTGCAAAACACGCGCTCAACACGGTGGAGGAATGGATAAGCGCGAGAGGCCTGGAGCTCGCTCATCATAAGACGGAGGTAGTTATCGTCAACAACCGCAAGTAGGCACAACATGCAGTTATCCATGTGGGAGAAGTCGCGATCACTTCACAGCGAAGTCTGAAGTCTCTCGGAGTCATTATAGACGACAAGCTGACCTTCGGCAGCTACGTCGACTATACATACAAGAGAGCGTCGACTGCTGTTGCGGCTCTATCGCGGATGATGTCCAACAGCTCAAAGGTGTGCGCCAGTAGACGTAGGTTACTGGCAGGTGTTGCCGTATCTATCCTCAGGTACGGCGGCCCGTCATGGTCAAGAGCACTGAGGGTAACCAGTTACCCACAGAAACTGGAGAGCACCTACCGCGTGATGTGCCTCACAGTGATATCTGCCTACCGCACGGTATCACACGATGCATCCTGCGTGATAGCTAGCATGATGCCAGTCGGGCTGATCATTCGGGAAGATGAGGAGTGTTTTGAGCTACGTGGAAATAGCGGAGCTCGCGAGCGCACCAGGGTGACCTCGGTCACCAGATGGCAGCGTGAGTGGGACAACTCCTCGAAAGGTAGGTGGACCCACCGGCTGATACCTAGCATATCGAGATGGGTGGGAAGACCCCATGGGGAAGTTCACTTCCACCTGACACAATTCCTGTCAGGCCTTCCAAAATGTAAAAACAAAAGAATTTGGCACCGCCAAGCTAACGCATTTGTGCCTATCAAATAAACGAAATGAATAAAAAAAAAAAAAAAATTCCTGTCAGGCCATGGCTGTTTCCGACAGTACCTCCACAGGTTCGGGCACGCGGAGGTCCCAGCCTGCCCGGACTGCCCAGGTGTAGACGAAATTGCCGAACACATACTGTTCGTATGTCCTCGGTTCGACGTCGAAAGAAGAGCAATGCTTGACGTCTGTGGCTGGGACACAACCCCTGATACCCTTATTCAGCGGATGTGTCAATCGGTGGAGAAGTGGAACGCAGTCTCGGCTGCTACCACCCAGATTGCCAGTAGGCTACAGGTAATCTGGCGAACCGAGAAACAGACAACAGGCACGGCTAACTAGTGATTGGTTAGTTGGAGCGAAAAAGGCTATGCGCAAAAAAGGGAGTGAATGGTCTGTTCATGATAAGGCAGGTTTGGCGCAGCGACTGGCAACCGCGTAAGGGGTAAACCCATCCACCTCGAAGCAAGACAGAAGAGTGAGTGTATAGGCGTATAAGTGGACTGCCTCATGCCAAGACGGGAGAGTCGTAGCGTAGTATGTTGGGACTTAGCTATCGATGCCTCATGGCGTGGCAGAGGAGTGAAAGGGTGAGCATCCAAGTCAGTCTCACACGGCATGTTAAGGGTGAGCACAAAAGTCAGCCTCACATGGTATGGTAAAGGCTAGCACAAAAGTAAGCCTAGCAAGGAATGAAAAAGGTGAGCACACAAGTCAGCCTCGCATGGTATGTCAGAAGTGGGGCCTAAGAAAAATGTCCCACATGGGATGCCAGGGGGAGTGACATAGGTATAATTGAGTGGCATCATCGAGAGTTCCTGGGAGGAACGATGGCGGAGCCCAATGGAGTTTAGTCGGTATTAATGGCAGCATCACCATTCGAGCCCGACACGCCCCCAGTACACCCCGTGCGGTAGCTTGGACACCTACCAATAGCATGTGTACTGGGCTAGGACGTAAAGCTCTTCTCCATCGTTAAAAAAATCCGGAGCCTGATGGAGATGGAATTTAATATCAGTTTCCGGGGACGCAACACCTTTCATTTGAGACTAAGTTGATCAAATCAGTCTAGCCATTTTCGAGAAACCAATATAACCGTTATTCTGAATTTGTATGCTTCCGGATCCGTCGATGGTGGCCAGTGTGGCCAAAGAGACTTTGCATGACTGTTGGTGACCTAGATCTACAAATTCAATAGTTGTGTTTACATTTTGGAAAAAAATTCACCTATTTACATTCATCGCAGAATTCGTTAGAATCGGGATTTGCTGCGTGATCGTACGAATCACCCTGTAATTCAGGAACCAGAACTCGGATTCACGCAAAATTCAACAGCAGCTGATATATTCATACATACATACATACATACATACATACATACACACACATACATACACACATACATGCACACATACATACACACAGATATTTTGCGATCTCGGCGAACTGAGTCGAATGTTATATGAGACTCGGCCCTTCGGGCCTCCGTTAGAAAGTCGGTTTTTGGAGCAATTGCATAACCTTTCTATATGAGAAAGGCAAAAGAATAATATTTAATTAGCTTAATCAGCATGAGTTCAATGTTATCTTCATGTGATTATATTTTGAAATGTTGGTGGAATGGGTTTTAAAAGTGGAGGGTATGGGGGGTTAGTAGAGTGGGAGTGGAGGATGCGTCAGAAATCCTTCATCTTATTTCGGTATACGGGGTGGATGAAGGAAATGCGGGCGTGATGGTGGTCCAAGGGGAGGGGAGTGATGAACGAGGGAGGTGTAAGGGCAAGGCGTGGGGGGGAGGGGCGGCGACGCAAAACTCAACTGCATATTTTGCCTTCCATTTGAGACTTGGTTTGAGAAAATCCGTTCAGTCAACACCGAAGAACCGATGTGACTTTAATTGTGGAATATTCCCGAAATTCCGGACTTCCGGAATCGTTGTTAGTGTACAATATATTCAAAGAATGTTTGATTGGCAATCAGTGATCTAGATCTGTGATTAGAAGTAATTTGGTGACCATTTCAATAGTTTTTAGCCTCTGAGGTATTACGATTGTACCGATTTATATGGGAAATTCCAGTGTATCCTTACTAATATCCCTGTAGCTCCGGAAGCAAGAGTCAGAACCGAATGAAATTCAGCAGCAGTCAATGGTATTACTGTATCTTTCATTTGAAATCAAGTTTGTAAAAATCGGTAGAGAATTCGTTGGGGAATGAGTGTGACATTAGCTTAGGAACTTGTCGGGTTCCCCGGGGGCGTCATGAACCGTCATAGGTGGCCAATGTGGTCAAAGTTGCTTTGATTGATCATTAGTGATCCAGGCCCGCAAACTAGAGTAATGTTACATCAATTTTGTTTCAGTTTATATGGGAATTTGCTGTGTGACCGCACTCTTCAACCCGTAACTCTGGAACCGGAAGTCATATTAACTAAAAATTCAATAGCAGCTTATGGGAGCGTTATACTTTTCAGACAGGCTTCCTTACTGCTCTCGATATTAGCTCATTTTCTCTTTTGCAAGCAGTTAAACGCAGTAGGGCTGTTTAATAGCTCCTTCCGAAAGCGAGAGAACACGCTCTCGAGAATCAAGAGATTTTTTTTGCGTTCACTCATATCTCTCTACCACGCAGGGGGGGATGCGAAAGTAATAATTCTCGCCCAATTCAAGAGGGAGCGTTCCTCATCAGATGCTCAGTTTCAGAAAGAGCATGTTTGAAAAAATGCCAATAAAATAAGATGGTTTCGTAAACAAACGAATTGCGATATTTTATATTAAATGAGTGCTTTATTTAAGCTTTGCGTATTCAAACCAGTCACTATATGTACACACTAAGCTAACCCAAAGTTGTTCAGTAATTTCATTTGACGATTTGCACAGTATTTTTAACGTAGATTGTTTTATAAAATTGCGAAAGCATATTCATTTTTCAGCGACTTCGGTAGATTTCCGAATAATTTGCTGCTAAAGCCTGGAATGTTTTTAATTGAATTTATTATTACTTTTTTTTGGTAAAATATCCATCATTCAGTAAAATACTAACTTGTTCGGCAAAAAGTTAAACATCATCGAATCTCGTCAAAAACATACAAAACGCGTACAACAAACTATTTGTTAAATCGCCATTTTCGGAGAAAAACATTAACACGACGTGTTTGCACATTGCAAATACTTCGTAGTCTTTCGTAAAACCATGAATTTTTAACAGAACACAGTGAAAGCAGTAATAGTGAAATTTTTGTGGTTGTCATTGTCATGTTTGAGGTGTATTTATTCCTTGCCTAGGGCAATTTTTCAAATGACGATTTTGGATGAATGGTTTGACTCGAAAGTATAATAATTAGAAGCCTGATAGTAGATTCAATCGCGAAAAAGTGGAAATAATTCGGCTTTATTGATAATTATTGAAGATTTTTGCGAACAAGCAATTTTTTTGATAATGAGAATGTTTTGTGTTCAGAAATTCCGGGCAAAAATTCGTAATCAAATTCAGGAAATCTAAGATTACTTTCGTTCGAATTTTAATTTTCTGTACAACCTTTAAAAGCTGGCAAATTAATTTCCATTACCAATTCGTCAAATTCAATGATCAAATTACTGAACAAGTCAGCAATCCTCATCTGAAAATTTGCTGAGTATTTTTGACGTTTGGATAAGAAGGGAATATTGCGGAGAAATTGGTAACAGAATTGGTTTACTAAATTGACTACCGAATGGCTTGCTGTTGAAAACCCAAGTAAAATTTTCCAATACTCAATAATTCAAACTAAGTGTTTAATCTATGCACGTTTGGTGGAGCAAATTTATAGACATTTGAGCATTACACTAATATTAGGACACTTTTTATTAAACATGTCCTTGAGAATGATTTGAAGACAACGTTGATTTTATTATGGCAAAGAATGGAATAAGGCGAAAAATGGTAAAATACTGGTGTTTAAACGCAACGAAAACTTAATTCGAATGCCCTAATTTTCACCCTGCTATTTACGGCAATAAGATGAAGAAAGATGGCAGACGCTGCTTAAACCAAAGGCTTCAAATTACTAAAAATACCGGGGAAAAATAAATTTGAATGCAGCAAAGCTAAAGGCATCGCGAGACAAAAATTTTAAACTGAATGGAACACACGCGGAAACTGTTGCTGGGGACAGCAAGTTATAGTTTCAAAATTTTCAGTTTTATATTATAGAATTGTCAAAATTATGAATCTAGAAATGAAACTCCTGAACATGCCAACAAATCTGTTCGAAATTATAAAACAAAACGCTCTGCTGGGGATGTGAATGTTTCAGTTCCAGTTCTACTTTGAAACTCCTATATAAAATAAAACGCTCCTGAATATACCCTAGGTTACCCTTTTAAGAGTGATGATTTCTATTCTATTCTATGGAAAAAAACTTACGTCTATGGTTTTTATTACAGACAGTTTATTAGGGTTTAATAAACTGTCTGTTTAAAGGACATGTCCTTATTTTCGAGGTTTTTGGAAAGCGTCCTTATTCTACTTCCAATCTCAACAAACATATGATTACGGCTTAAAACCAGCTGTCAAAATTCTCTTTGAAATGAAATTCCGGCCAAACCGTTACTGGCCAAACACAGTTCACAGCAGTCAATGAAAGAGAAAACTTTTCTCTTTTGTTTACTACCAACATCTGTGATTGATGAGTAACGATGTGTCCGGAATTTCATTTCAAAGAGAATTTTGACAGTTGGCTTTTAAGCCGTAATCATATGTTGGTAGAGAAATGTCCTTATTTTTAGTCTCAAACCTTGGCATATACAGGGTGGTTCACATGATGTTTTTTAACAGGGCATGCCATGTTATTGTAGTTTAGTATTGTTTGCCACTAGGGGCAGATCACTCTAAGAATGTTAACAAATTTGCATCAAATTAGAAAAAATGCATTTAATTTCCATTTTTGCATCAGCTTTGCACTCCCTCGCAGAAAAGTTTGTTTAACAAACGTCCTACGCTGATCCACTTTGTTCGACGTTTTGTTAAATGTAGGGCTGGTTTTTCTGTAGGATTTTGACGTCTTACACGCAACACAAACAACATTGCACGCAACACAAAAACATTGCACGCAACGCAAAATACATTATGAATTTCTATTTTGATGGAAATAAATGCATTTAATTTCGCTGATTTTTAAAAATGCATCACAAGTGATCTGCCCCTAGGTTTGCCACCACAGTATGCTCACCATTTTCAAATTATTCAACTATCGAAAATCAGCGATCTGTGAGAAATGTGTTCGTGTTCTCCGACCATGATATGGTCGACATAATCGGCCAACTGACTACAGTATTCGCCATACAATCAAAGAGTAAAAGTTGCAGTTCTCGTTATTGGATGATTGTTGACTGTGTAATCAATTAGTTTTTATGTTTGATCACAAATCGACATATTTTTATGTGTAATATCTGGTTGTGCAAAAATATTTTTAATTTATGTAGAGTGAGAAAGTGGGTCCACAACAATAAATAACAAGTGCTGTTAATCTGTGGTTCGGAAAAGGAGATATTTGTAAAATTTAAGACTCCATAATCGCTGCTAAGTGTCTGTTTTGTTATCATTTTTTGCCCGGGCCAAATGCCCGTGGATACGAACGCAGAAGAAAAAGAGCCCGGCAGCTCTAGCCAGCCGTGTGCTCAGTGCGCTACGCCTATTATAGATGGTCATGCAAGTGTTGAATGCTTCGGTCGATGTAAATTATCGATCCATGTACGTTGTCTACCCGGGGCGACGGAAGAAGAAATAGTGCTATTGCAGAAGATCCACAATGCCGTGTTCGTGTGCGATGCGTGTCTAGCGTTGAATGAGTTCGAGGATAGGCACAGTGAAAAACGAATAGATGAAATTGCCAAAAAATTAGATGATCTCGCGGGTGTTATGGAAATGGCAAAAAATTTCAAACAAACAGTGAAAAAGATAGTATGTGAAGAAATAGTGCGAATTAATAAACGGTCTACTGACGCTGGTGGAGATAAGGATGAGCTGCCTCGACGTATACTTACGCGATCATCTGCCAAGCGGAGGAAAGTGGATGAGTGTGAAAACCACAACGACGAAACGCCAAAAACAAGTTTTGCGGATGCGGTGAAAGGTCGAACCGACAACAAAACTCTAGAACAAATCAAGAGAAAGGATTCCATTCAAAAGCCCGACCCAGTAGTCATCATAAGACCAAAAGAAGGCATACAGGTTGACGATGCGCGTGCTGAGCTGCGAAGGAAAGTGGATGCTCGAAGTGTGAATGTAAAACGAGTGACTAACGGCAAGAATAGCGAGGTTGTAATTGCGCTGAAAGATGATGAAAGTGTTGAGCTGTTGAAGAAACACGTAGAGCAAAACATGGACGGCAAATACGATGTCAGCGTCAGGGAGAATTTACGACCTACTATCAACCTAGTCGGCATGAGTGATGTACTGAATGAAAATGAGCTGAGAGACACATTAGTGAGCCAAAACGACTTCTTGAAAACCTGACGCACTTCAAGCTTCGAAAAGCATACCGCAATGAGAAATTTCAGTTCAACAACTGCAGCGCTATCATTGAACTCGATGCTAAAACGTTCACTGCGGTCATGCAGAAAGAAAAACTTAATTGCGGGTGGGACCGATGCAGAGTGCTTGATGGACTGCAGGTGACAAGATGCTTTAAATGTTGCGGATACAACCACAAGAGCAATGAATGCAAAGCAGAAACTTCAAAGTGCCCAATCTGCAGTGAAAACCACCCCGTGAAAGAATGCAAATCCAAGACGCAGAAGTGTGCAAACTGTGAAAATCTCAATATTAAGAGAAAGCTTACCATTGACACAAATCATGCTGCTTGGAGTGTTCTTTGCCCGGTCTACACTAAACATTTAGAAAAGCGGAAAAACATGATTGATTATTCAAAGTAGCAATCATTGTACAGTTCAAAAGATTGTACCATCAACAACGTTCATCTGCTTCCCACAGAACTTGCCCGTCATGGCAGCGGCCTTCTCCGGTCAGATCCACAATTGCAGCATGCCGATGGGTGCAATCAGCCCGATTCCATCAACGACGTACTTTTGGTTTCTACGGAACTTGAATGTTATGACAGCGACCTTTGCCGGTCAGGTAAAGCTAAGGAGGGTATATGTCCTCCCGAAGCTACTCAAGATACTGCGCACCTTAAACTAGATCCACAATTGCAGCATTCCGACGGGTACAATCAGCCAGATTCCATCAACGACGTTCTTTTGGTTTCTACGGAACTTGAATGTTATGGCAGCGACCTTTCCCGGTCAGGTAAAGCTAAGGAGGGTATATGTCCTCCCGAAGCTACTCAAGATACTGCGCACCTTAAACTAGATCCACAATTGCAGCATTCCGACGGGTACAATCAGCCAGATTCCATCAACGACGTTCTTTTGGTTTCTACGGAACTTGTATGCTATGGCAGCGACCTTTCCCGGTCAGATCCACAATTGCAGCATTCCGACGAGTGCAATCAGCCAGATTCCATCAACGATGCTCTGCTCTCCACGGAACTTTTATGTTATGGTAGCCAACTTTCCCTGTCAGGTAAATACAATGAATGTATATGTTCTTCCGAAGTAGGACATACAGATGCTGCTCCCGCTGAAAACCCACCCCCATTACAGGTGGACGTCATCGCCGCTCATCTTTCTACCGCTCAACCGTCAGGACATTACTTGCAGGAACATCTTAGTATCTACTATCAGAACGTGAGAGGACTACGCACCAAAATTGACGAGTTTCACGCCTGTTCAGACGCCGAATATGATGTTATTGTTTTAACCGAAACGTGGCTGAATGATCAAATCAATTCACTCCAGTTATTCGGCTCAAAGTACACGGCTTACCGTAACGATCGCGACCCAGACAGTACAGGGAAAAAACGCGGTGGCGGTGTGCTTATCGCAGTGTCCAACCGGCTCTCGTCTAAACAAAAAAATGCTAGAACCGATCTCGAACAACTATGGGTAGATATTCGCGGTCGCGATACTAATATTTGTGTTGGCGTAGTGTATATTCCCCCCGACTCCGCATGTGATAGTGATATTATTCAGAAGCACATAGACTCAGCACTTGACATCGCAACTTCCATTCAACCCAACACGGCTCATCTACTGTTTGGTGATTATAATCAATCTGGACTTCTATGGAAAAGTACCTCCTCCGGCTATGCCTTCCCAGACCCTTCTGAATCAACCTTCTCTAGAGCGAGTATTGCCTTACTGGACGGAATGTCTGTATTGAACATGCTGCAAATGTGTACAGTAAATAACAGACGAAATCGAACCCTGGATCTCCTTTTCGTAAATGAAGAAGCTTCTATTAACTGCACCTTTTCAGAGGCCCTTGAGCCGTTAGTTGCTTGTGATGCACACCATCCTCCTCTTCTAGTAACGCAGATCTGTTGTTTATGACGAAATGCTAGATGTCAGGGAGTTCCATTTTTCAAAAACTGATTTCAATAGGCTCCAGAACTCACTGCAGGCAATCGATTGGGAGACTTTGCTAAATTCCGCGATCGATGTAGATGTTGCCGTAGAAAAACTTTCACTGGTCCTAAAACAACTTTTCAAACTACATGTTCCCGCACCACGTCCCCGACCAAAACCAGCGTGGTCCAATCGTCAATTACGTAAACTGAAAAGACTGCGAGCAGCTGCACTTCGGCATTACACCAGCCGACGAAACCCACCTCACAAAACGAGAGTTTAAGTTTAAGCAACAGTTACAAGGCATATAATCGGTTTCTCTATTCAAGACACGTCGCACAAACCCAATCGAACCTGAAACAAAATCCAAAGCAGTTTTGGTCTTTCGTTAACGGGAAACGTAAAGAAAATGGGCTTCCTTCCAGTATGTTCCTTGCAAATGAAACATCAAGTACCCCAAGCGGCATCTGTGACTGTATTTGCGCAGCATTTCTCAAGTGTGTTTAAAAAAGTCTCGGCCAACTCCACTCAGATGGAATATAGTCTTCAGGATGTCCCTCATGATGTAATTAATTTAGGCATTATTCAATTTACTGACGAAGATATTCTAACTGCTATAAGAAAGCTAAAGTCTTCAACATCGGCAGGACCAGATGGTATTCCTTCCATTATAATCAAAAGATGCGCAAGTGCATTATGTACGCCTTTAAGACTAATTTTTAATCAATCGCTGTCGCAATCAACGTTCCCCGTCTGTTGGAAAAAATCAGTTATGTTTCCGGTTTTTAAAAAAGGTGATAAGCAAAATGTTGCGAACTATCGTGGCATAACTTCACTCTGCGCTGGCTCAAAGTTATTTGAAATATTAGTAGGAAATGTGCTGTTTCGCAAGACCAGAGCATATATATCGAAGGACCAACATGGCTTTTTTCCTGGTAGATCGACAACTACTAATCTAGCCCAATTCACTTCGCTCTGTATTAAAAATATTGAACTTGGATCTCAGGTCGATACTGTATACACGGATCTCAAGGCTGC
Organism: Topomyia yanbarensis; assembly: GCF_030247195.1. Lineage (NCBI taxonomy): Eukaryota > Metazoa > Arthropoda > Insecta > Diptera > Culicidae > Topomyia > Topomyia yanbarensis. The sequence continues at coordinate 179,647,040 of NC_080672.1, forward strand.
ATTCGATCGTGTAGATCACTCTCTTCTACTGGCAAAGATGAAGCGGCTGGGCGCTTCGGATTATTTTATAGGGTGGCTTAAATCATATCTCGTAAATCGTTCTCTGTGTGTAAAATTAGGAAATAACGAGTCATACAGTTTCATCAACTTGTCGGGAGTGCCTCAAGGGAGCAATCTAGGACCGTTGCTTTTCTCGTTGTTTTTCAATGACGTTTGTTTTGTTATACCTCCTGGGTGTAGACTTATATATGCCGATGATCTCAAACTATTTCTTATTGTGCGGTCAATAGAAGATTGCAAGGAACTACAGAAACACTTAGATGCTTTTTGTTGTTGGTGTAATCGCAACTTGCTGGCTCTCAGCGTGTCCAAATGCTCCATAATATCTTTTACACGTAGAAAAAATCCAATACTGTGGAGCTACACCATTTCCGGGGAATCGCTAGAGAGAATGACAGTTGGCAGAGACCTCGGTGTACTTCTGGACTCACAACTGACATTCAGAAATCATTACTCTCATGTTACAGCACATGCAAATAGAAATCTCGGTTTCATTATAAGAATCGCCAAAGAGTTCACTGATCCATATTGTTTGCGGGCACTCTACTTTTCACTTGTGCGATCTGTCTTGGAAGCTTCAGTACCCATTTGGTGTCCTTACACAAGCATTTGGATCAACCGAATAGAAGCAGTGCACGCAAGATTCCTTCGTTTTGCTCTTAGAACTCTGCCGTGGCGTAACCCAACAGAGCTACCACCGTACATCGATCGCTGTCGTCTGCTCGATATGGAAACCCTAGCCAAAAGGCGGAACACATTTAGAGCAGTATTTGTTGGGAAGATATTAACTGGCCAAATAGATGCTCCAGACATTCTCTCACAAATAAATGTCAATGTGCCCCCGAGAAGTCTCAGATCGCATAACTTTTTAAGACTCGAATTTCAACGCACCGAGTACGGTCAAAACGAACAGATTAGGGCGATGTGTAATGTTTTTAATAGTGTTTATGGCCATTTTGACTTTTCTGTATCTTGTGATGTTTTCAAAAATAGACTAAGAAGGTTGACTTAGATTTTAAGATTCATTTTTTTGAAATATTTGTATTTTTTATTTATGTAATGCTGTGTACTATGTTATTATATTTTATTGTAGTGTGAATCCATTGTAATCAGGTCTGAATATATGAAAAGATAATGGGTTTTTACGCCCATTTGAGGATTGCTTCTGAAGTATATCCTGAAATGGGCTTTTCCCATTCAACTACATTTCATGTAGACCAACATAGGTCAGATGAAAAATAATCATAAAATAAATCAAATAAAATTAGCGACCACGTCCAGCACGCATTGGGGAAAACATAGCGGCGATGACATTCCCATGCATTGGGAACCAACATTACTCGACTAATTAGCCAGATACCACTTGAAATACTCGAATCCGTCATCAAAAATTGGACCAGCCGAATGGGTAATCAAGCGCCAACATGGTTAACATTTAAAAGAAATTGTTTTCAAACAATAAATGGCAAAAAATATTCTTTCGATTGTCAAATAAACATTTCGCGAATTACTCCATTTTTTTAATTTTTTGCGAGATCAGAAAAACGTTATGATGAATCACCCTGTATTAAATTATTCAGATCAATTCCAAGAGAATCAATTTCAATTGTCAATTTCTAATACTTCCAGCGATTATTTTTGTTAATGCATACTCTCTGCGACTCATTCCAACCAAAAGTTCTTTTACTCAGAAGTAACCAAAATTTGTTGGATAATTCGATATGAGGTTTGGCCAAAGTGGTTATCTTCGTTCAATATTGGCACTACACCATTCCAATTTGTCTCGATCAAGATTCAACGGCCCAGTTGAACTGTTGGAAAATAAGCCAGAATCCCGACTTTTTCAGAATTCTGGCTCAAGTGACAACTGATTGAGGCTCCAATTCCGAATAGATTTGGTAGGGATGTCCTTAATTTGCTCTCCATTTGGTAACCCTAACTTTATACATATATAAAGTGTCTGTAGTTTTTATTAAAACAAAAGTTTTGTTGCTCTAAAAAACCCTGTGGCATATCGTTCATCCTATTCAAATTTTTGTCTATAAAAATTAATGCATTAGCAAGCGTAAAATTAATTTAATTAACATTAATTTTCCTTTAACATTCCAGATCAACTCACTACTATCGGCTTGCACAAAGTTACCTTTTCGTTAGTCCTAACAGCTACATAAATGTTCGAGAAAACATATGTGCAGGAATGAATCGTACATGTGACCTGAATTTGGAAACAATGCAGGAATTGGTTGGTTGCAAATTTACTCAAACAAACAATCTCCATATAACTTGGATGACAAATGTCCAATATTATTGCTCTCAACTTCCTGTTTAATCTCATGTTTTACTTACTAACCTACTTTCATTGTTCGATCAGTTTTTCCCTCAATCATGTGATGACATATTCGTAGATGTTAAATACTTGGGAATATCGTTCCTATGCGAGAAATTGTTTAAATTGTTCCGTACTGAAATGGGCCCCTGCTACGTTTCAAATAGTCTTTTTTCTTAGTAAGAAAATGAACCGATATTGTTCGTTATATGTAATCAAAATCATGTAATATTTCTAGTAAAATGATGTATGACAAGCTACCGTTAAAATATACAATCGAAAGTCAGGACAAAGCATTAGAGTTTAAATACAAAGAAATTGATGCTGTTAGTTTTATGGTAAGTATTGTTTAGGTAAGAAAAAGTTGTTGAAAATCAATAGACAACCCCAGATTTGTTTTAATAATCATATTCAGGGTTTATTATACCTAACTAAACTAGTGTTTGAGTGGAGTGAAAATTCGAATCGGACGATACAATTTTTCCTCTACCAGGGTGATTCACAATGAGGTTTTTCTTCAAGCCAGCAAAAAACATTTGAAAACAAATTAAATCGCGAAATCTTTTTTTTTCGCTCGAAAGAACATTCTTTGTCATTTCTTTTTTGTAAACGATTTCTTTTAAATGTTGCCCATAGCAGCGCGTGAAGTGCTCCATTTGAGTGGTTCAATTTTTATGTAGGACTTACGTCTAGGTGTCATTTCAATTTTTTCAAAACGGAAGCGTTACGTACACTTTGAACCTTAATAACTTTCCTCCTACTAAACAAATTGCTAATCTTGTTTCAAAAATCGAAAGAAAACCGTTCAACACTGGCTACTGATACCTTGTTTGCTATGTAAAACTTATTTAAATAGTTCAAAAACTACCGTCATCGGGGGTTACTTTACGCCACGGGGGCTAATTTACGCCACAAGGCCACAATTAAAGAATGATACTTGATCTTCTAGTTCAAATTTAACGTTATATTTTGACAAAAGCAAAACATAGTATTATCTCACGACTCAAATAAGGCCCCACATTTCAATAATCTGGATAATAAAGGTAATAGAATGAAGCACAAAATGATATATTTTTGATGGATTTAGCCTGTTACAAAAGCATGTTTCACCTATGTCACTTATATAATCGTCATTAAAAAAAAAGTTTTAGCTCTAAAATTTTTGTAAAGAATGCAACCTTAAAGCTAACCTAACAACGAGCAAAACAAAAAAAAACGCATGGATCGGATCAATACAACGGGAGATAATGCATTTCAATTAGGAGTAGATTTAGAAAAATTCATTGAATCACCAAGAATTAAAATGTCGATATTACTGAAAATATTTTTTTTCGGCGAAATCCAAAAATACGTGTTTATTAAGTTTGTTCAAACAAGCGGGAAAAGCGCGTTTGAAGATATGGATATTTTTTTTCCTGAAATCCGTGTGATTTGTAAAAGAATGACCCATGTTTGCTGAGCAGACCAGCCTGCGTACTTTTGCATAATGAATCAAAAGAATAGACTTCTGTGTTGCTTCGGCAACGGCGTATGTCGTATCGCAATTATGGTTGCCAGATATTGCTTTCTTTGTGCACAGTCTTTTCGAGACTCGAAAGCATTTTACAAGATCATGGAAAAGGTTCTTCTCAAGTAGCAGAGAGGGCAATGAAAAGAATTTTACACTATTAGCTAATCGAGCTATCATTGAAATCGCTTTCGCTTTTTCAGAGAGAAATAGGGTAATGAGCCTATTTTAGCTCTATTTCTATTATCCATTCATTGGAGCAGTCTGTCAGTAGTAGTGCGATATTGAATGATAGCATTCGATTCGAGTTTTCGTTGCGCTCGAACAGATAGCTTTCACCATCCACAGGCCATTTTCATGATTACATTTGTTGTTGGAAACGATCCAAATATTCTAATGCCAATTTATACGTATTCCATCGATTGAAGGCCGCGTAAAAAATAGTGCACCACCCTTCCTAAAAGGTCTGTTTTTTAGTTTTGCCTAGAGCTGTAATTTTTTCCTAAATAATTTCAGAGTTCAATCGCGATTGCTTTGTTAAAACTTTTGGAATGTTAGATTTGTTTCGGCATATATCACTGATTTGTCGTTCTTGGCTAAACGCAATTCGACATCACCGAAATGTATAAGGTTTCTGTTTGAACTACCGAAGCTAAAGTTTAACAAATAAAACCACGAAGCTCACGTACGATTATTAAACGGAGGGTCATATAATAACTATTTTTAATCTCCTTCAATCAACTTAACCCTATGCTTCCATTATTAAACCCCATTTTTTGGCGAGGTTAAGGAGAATCGTTGTAAAATGTACAATACACGATTTTATGTTGTCACCCCCACTAAAGCATCTTCATAACACTCCCACCTATCATACAAATACATTGTCTGCTTGCTAAATTCATATGAAATAATATTTGAGTTCAATGTTGAAAATTTGAGGAAAACGAGAAAAATTAGGGGTACGTAATGTCCGGAACATGACCGGGGTGTGGAAGTAGTACAACTAAAATTTTTGAAAGTTTTCTATATAACCTTAAAAAATCTTGATTTAAGCATACTACTTTTACTAGTAATTCGGAATATGTCAATTTCGAATAGCTGAACTAGTCTACATTCCTTAACTTTAATCGGCAGAAATTTATCAACTATCTACTCTTATTGACAGATTTTTATGTATCAGTATTTTATGCGGAGATCGCGCATCAGGCTGCGTCATAACATCCGAAAACGGAAGTGTGTCATAAGGTCCCGAACGTTATGACGCACATTCATTTTCGTATCTTATGACACACCCCTTGTGCATCAATGTCCCGGATGTTATGACGTACATTCGATTTTGGATCTTATGTCGCAGTCGATATCCTAAACACTGTGGTGCACTTAAAGGTTCGGATATTGTGTCACATAAGAACTGCGTCATAATGTCCCAGATCATATCGTCCCAAAATAATGTGCGTCGTAACGTCCGGGACATTGTGACGCACGATGGTGCGTCATAAGGTCCGAAAATAAATATACGTCATATCGTCATACGTCATACCTCTTTCGGACGCTGTGACACAACAATGGTTTCGGATCTTTTGACGCATTAACTGTTTCGGATGTTATGACGCACCCTTGTGCTTATTCTTTCATTATAGGGTTGAGCACCATGACTTTTCGAACATCGATTTTTTTTGGGACAGCCTAATATAATTCTGTACAAAATTCTGATGAATATCCTGCTCTGAGTTCCAGTGGACTTTGACACAATATTGCTCTTCTTCCATTATCCCCTTCAAAAATTGATTGCTGCTCAGAATTCCAATATCATCTTTAACCCCTTCATGCCCATGTTTTTGATAAACAACCACTATTCTAAACGACTATAACTTTTGGTTTACAAACCTTATGTCTACAACGCTGAGAGGTGGCAGCACTCTCGAATCGCCTGGACGTGTTGTCGTTAACGTCCAATATTTTTCAAAGTTTTTCAGTGTTATACAATATATTCAACAGGAAAATAAAGTCAATGGTTTTGTAGGTAGTTTTTCCTGTTGAGTTACGTGTTAGTAGGTTGAAATATCGTGTTCGTTCCGCTTAGCGCCTGCAGCGCTGCCTGGACCTGAGTAGCTGATGCAACAATTTCACGGATGGATGGAATTCTTCACAGAAATCTGATGAATTTATTTTTTCAAAGCTGCTAAGATCGTTTCATGTCATTTTTCACTTCATAAATATTTTCCTTTTCTAAATACGTGCCAGAATAAAAAATATTTTTCATTCTGGAAGTGCGAATATATTGCAAATATCCAATTGATACGTGGATATATTCGCGCGGGGATTATTTTATATAAAGGCGACCTCAGAATGTACGTGTGGGAACAGGCATTCTTGAAATGGGTCGTTGGATGTACGATAGAGCTATCGCCTTTCATTTCCAGGGCCAAACATGTGTACATCTATCGATGAAAACAAATATATCATTACATAGATGTAGACAAGTTTCTTCCATAAAAGCACTGCCGGACAGTGGGTAATCGATTGTATACACACACAGCTGCAGATGAAGTGGCGAAGAGACCAACAAGAAGCCACTAATCGGGTTTCGAGAGAAATTCCGCCGCCGGGGAACTCTCCAACTGTGTAGACTAGGTCCACCGCCGGGGACCAGTTGAGTAGTACGCGTCGTAGCACCGAGTTGGATTGTCGGAACGCCTGTGAACCGGACGTCAAGCTTCACCGGAATCGCCGAACCGACCTCGACATCCTACCGGGTAGCTCGTGAGTAGGGTAGATCCACCGCCGGGGATTAGACCGAGTAGACCGCGTCGCAGAGCTAGCTGTGGGTCGTACAGTGGGGCAGAATGCCATTTTCGACGCTCAAAACCTCTAGCGCCCTGGGTATGCATCCTAGAGGATTAGTGTCTTCAGCAAAGTATCTTGGGTATAAATTAGGATTATTTTGACAACTTTGATTTTGATCTAGATAAGCAGAAACTGATCTAGATCAGTTCTATATTTTTACAGGAGCGTCCTATCAAAAAACTTTCTTCGGTAAAGTTGTTTGTTTTGATCTTTTAAACATATATACCAAAGACACTTATACTCTATATCCTATGTAGATGGCGCTACATGACTTTAAAAAAAATACTTGAAAAAATGAATTTTTGCATTTTTTAACGAAAAAACTCTGGATTTTTTAATTTTCTATTTTTAATCCTCTTAAATATACAATAATAAAAAAGGTTGTAAAGAATGATAAATGTTATCATGACATTTAAAGGGAGTTTTCATCATAAATATTGAAAAAATATGTCCCACAAAAATTTTAGTAACTTACGAAGCGGCAGATGGCGGCAGCTGATATTTTGTTTGTGACTAGTCGAGACCTTGAATTATATAACCACGAAGAGAAAAAAGTGGGGCAAGGTGGGGCTTTTTATCTACAGGACCTTTAGGTTAGGTGAAAATAATGTATTTTTACAATAAATAGCCAGTTTACGAATTTCGCCATCATTACTCAATGTGCGACGGCACCTGAAATTATGTGTGTGGCCAGTTGAAACTCTAATCTTTATAAGCGTTAAAAGCTAGCTTAAGGTTATGTGAATCAAACTATAAGATACATGACAATAGTAAGGACGAGTTCATATATTCTAAACAGAGTTGCTGATTTTTTGACATTAGAAGGAATGTGTAAATTTGCGTGAGAAAAACTCATTTTATAGGAATTTCTAACGAGTGTGTACGGAACTATTTCTGTCAGTTTCTAATGATTTGTCTGTTGCACTGATTTGGTGTATCGTGAGTACTGGTGAAATTGTTGAATGAACGCAATGTTCCGCACAAACAGAAAAGCCATATTTGAAATGCTTAACGAGCATATCAGCGAATCTTGGAGTGAAGGGTATTTACATGCCTCCAAGCAGATCGAGAAAAAGTTGAATCTCAAAAGTGATGCTGAGAGACAAAAAGTCAGAAAAGCTGTTGTGAGAGAGTGTTTAAAAATCAAGCGGAAGTGGCTTAATTCCAATCGCTCATACAAAACATTTCTTGTGAAGAATAAGCACTGACTTATGTCTGAACTACAATTTGGAAAATTGCAGACAGCACGAGATACAGCAGGTATTTGCATAAAATTACCTGTCACTTCTGAAATACCATGTATTATTACTCGTTTAGGAGGACGACCGGCTACTGACTTTCTGAATAGTAGTATTCAGTCGAAGCGAAAGAAGGTAAGTGAGTTGCGTGAAGTTGTACCAACACCACAACTGGTTTTGGCCACAGAAATGAACTTGCGTAGTCATGATAACATTTATCACTCTTTACAACCTTTTTATTATTGTATATTTAAGAGGATTAAAAATATAAAATAAAAAAATTAAAAATTGAATTTTTGCATTAAAAAATGCAAAAATTCATTTGCTCGAGTATTTTTTTTTGAAAGTCATGTAGCGCCATCTACATAGGATATAGATTATAAGTGTCTTTGGTATATATATATATATATATATATATATATATATATATATATATATATATATATATATATATATATATATATATATATATATATATATATATATATATATATATATATATATATATATATATATATATATATATATATATATATATATATATATATATATATATATATATATATATATATATATATATATATATATATATATATATATATATATATATATATATATATATATATATATATATATATATATTTAAAAGATCTAAACAAACAACTTTACCGAAGAAAGTTTTTTGATAGGACGCTTCTGTAAAATGATAGAACTGATCTAGATCAGTTTCTGCTTATCTAGATCAAAACCAAAGTTGCCAAAATAATCCTAATTTACACCCAAGATACTTTGCTGAAGACACTAATCCTCTAGGATGTATACCCAGGGCGCTAGAGGTTTTGAGCGTCGAAAATGGCATTCTGCCCCACTGTGGGTCGTTGGGGCGCTGGTGAACCGGAAGTTACGCTCCACCCGAAATCGCCGGATAGACCTCAGCACCTACTGTATGGCCCGTTGAGTACGCTAGATCCACCGCCGGGGACTAGATCGAGTAGATCGGGACGACGCGGAGAGCTAAATGGCTCACAAAAACGAACATCGGAATCAGGAGAAATCTACCGCTCGGTTGCAGGAGAATAGGCTAGATCCATTGTTGGGGACTAGACTGAGTAGATCGCGAACAAGTGAGGGCGGGAGCTGAATGGCTCATCGGGAAAGTAGAGCGAAACGGAACGAGAGGAAGCCAAAGGGCTCAAGAAATTGTGGTGCTAAAACAAAAGAAGAATCGGTATCGGGAGAGCCTCCTTCGCCAGGGAACTCTCCGTCGGCGTAAGCTAGATCCACCGCCAGGGACTAGACTGAGTAGACCGCGATGAAATACCACCAGTCGCAGGTAGTCGAGGCATTAGCGAACCGGACGCCCTGCTCCACCGGAATCACCGAACTGACTTCGAGCGTAGAGCTGCAATTGTGCTGAGACTATCAGTGAGGATAAAGTAATGGTTCGGGGGTAAAGTATTAATTATTTGCAAACTATAGTGAACTGCTGCTAGTTCCGCTATATAAACAGAGGCGGGTTCTGCAAGTTTGAGAGAAATTGAAAAATTATTGTTGAAAATACCGAAACCAGTGGCCTCACTGATTCGTGACCCATCAGTGTAAAACATTTTAAGGCAGTCTATGTGTTGATATTTACTTGTGAATATTTTAGGGATCTCTGCATCCCTCACTCTTTAGGGATGCATGGACGTGTCGAAGAATAAAGTGGATTATCTAGTATATTGACGTCTGTGGGAACATAACTAGCAGGCGTTATTTCTTGTGACATGTGATTGAAATACACTGTCATGAATCTGGTTTGGGGTTGAAGCTCGACAAGTCTTTCAAAATTTTCAATTACCAGTGGGTTCATAACCTCACATCGAATAAGTAAACGAGAGGAGAGATCCCAGAATCGGTCTTTTAAAGGAAGAACTCCCGCTAGTACTGCAAGACTCATCGCATGGGTCGATTGCATGCAACCTAAGGCGATTCGTAAACAACGATACTGTATCCGTTCCAGTTTAATAATGTGAGTGTTTGCAGCTGAAGGGAAACAGATGCACCCATATTCCATTACTGAAAGTATTGTTGTTTGATACAATCTTATCATGTCACTTGGATGAGAACCCCACCATGATCCAGTTATTGTTCGCAGAAAATTTATCCTTTGTTGGCATTTCGTTATTAGATACCTAATGTGGCCTCCCCATGTGCCTTTAGAATCGAACCAAATTCCAAGGTATTTAAAAGTCAGGACTTGGGCTATCGTTCTACCAACCATCTGAAGCTGAAGCTGAGCTGGATCACGCTTCCTTGAGAAAACGACCAACTCTGTTTTCTCCGTAGAGTAATCAATGCCCAGCTTTAAAGCCCAAATTGATAAATTATCCAAGCTATCTTGCAATGGTTGCTGTAAATTTATAGCTTTTGGTCCTGTGGCAGAAACCACACCATCATCTGCAAGTTGTCTTAGAGTGCATGGGCTGACAATACAATTATCAATGTCATTCACGTAAAAATTATAGAGAAGGGTGCTTAGACAAGAGCCTTGTGGGAGGCCCATGTAACTTATTCTGAGTGTCGCCAAATCGCCATATGAAAAATGCATGTGCTTTTCTGACAATTAATTGTATAAATAATTATTTAATATCGGTGAAAGACCACATTGATGTAGCTTCTCCTAGAGAACATCAATGGAGACTGAGTCGAATGCTCCTTTTATGTCTAAGAACACAGACGCCATTTGTTCTTTTTTGCGTAAGCGAGTTAGATTTCTGACGAAAGTAGCGCCAGGCAATCATTCGTTCCCTTTCCTCTACGAAAACCAATCGGGGTATCTGAGAGCAAGCCGTTCGCCTCAACCCAATTGTCGAGACGTCGTAGGATAATTTTTTCCATCAATTTCCTGATGCAGGATAGCATTGCAATCGGTCGATACGAGTTACGATCGGAGGCTGGTTTTCCCGGTTTTGGAATGGCGATAACTCTCACTTGTATCCAGTCACGCGGGACAATATTCCGCTCAAGAAACTTGTTGAATAAATTCAACAAGCGTCTTTTTGCTATGTCAGGCAGATTCTTCACCAAGTTGAATTTAATTCTGTCTAGTCCCGGAGCATTATTGGTGCATGAGAGGAGTGCAATTGAAAATTCCATCATTGTCAAAGGCGAATCTATGAAATCGTTACTTGTGGGAGCATCGCGAATGATTTTCTGCGCAGGAGCAGAATCTGGACAAATTTTCTTGGCAAAATTAAATATCCAACGATTCGAAAAATCTTCGCTTTCATTAGTCACGTTTCGATTCCTCATTCTTCTGGCTGTGTTCCAAAGAGTACTCATTGATGATTCTCTTGACAACGAAGCGTCTCCAATAACTAGACTTTTTGGCACGACGTATACTGTCAAATTTATTTTGCAAAATGAAATAATTTTCAAAGTTCTCACGTATACCCCCTTTCTGTTTCATAATTTCTTTATAGGCAACTTGTTTAGCTTCATATGCATCAGAGCACTCTTTGTCCCACCAAGAATTAGGGGGCCGTCTATTTATTGTCATTCCAGGATTGCATTTCGTTTGGGCTTGTTCTGCTGCTTCAATAATTAAACCCGCTAGGAATTCATATTCTTCGGTAGGGGGTAGCTCTTCTGTCGAAGCAAGAGAAGTGGAAATTAATGTTTCGTATGTTTTCCAATCAATATTTCGTGTTAAGTCATAAGGAACATTGATTGAATTCGTAAGGCCTAATTCACTGTTAATTGAAACAACTGTTGGCAAATGATCGCTACCGTGAGGATCAGGTACAACCTTCCACGTGCAATCTAACCGAAGTGATTTTTTTTTCATAAAACGTTTATTTGACACGGCATTTGCAAAAGCTTTTTTACGCCGGGGTTTTATTTTACATAACATGTTACAAAGGTTCTTAAGACTATCACGTTATAAAAAAAAATCACTTTCTAATGCTAACACTGAGGATAATCATCATTTTGAATGTTTTTAATTATACTCTATTTTCTTGAATTTCATTGTAAACCTATTAATAGTTTTTCTGTAATCTTTGTTTATTTTTTTTCTTTATTTATATCGTTTTATCTAACTTAACTAACTGCGACAAAATCTAAATTGTTTGTGGGTAGCAAGGGAAAAAACTAGAAACATTGTGGGGATAATTATATTTGAATATTTATTGTTTTCAGGAAATGATAAATATGGCTCATGTATGTAAGATCTCGTAAAGCGAGGATATCACGAACAGGTACATAGGGTGGTTTTCTTCTGGCTCGTAAGGAGTCTATTAATTGGGATCTGGCTTCACGATATTCAGTGCAAGACCAAACAACATGTTCAATGTCTTCGTAACCCTCTCCGCAAGCACATTGATTATCTTCTGCGATCCCAATACGGCGGAGATGCGCACTCAACGTATAATGGTTGGACATGAGTCTAGACATCACACGAATGAAGTTTCGACTTACATCCAACCCTTTGAACCATGCCTTCGTTGATACTTTAGGGATAATTGAGTGCAACCACCGTCCCAGATCTCCATTGTCCCATGATGTTTGCCAACTAGTAAGCGTCCTCTGACGAGAAGCGCTATAAAATTCATTGAAGGCAATAGGTCTTTCATAGATGTCACCGTCCAGCGCCCCTATTTTGGCTAAATTATCCGCTCTCTCATTACCCGGTATGGAGCAAGGAGCGGGAATCCACACTACGGTAATTTGATAAGATTTATTTGTTAATTTAGTTAAGTATTCTCGTATCTTCTTCAAAAAGAACGGAGAGTGATTATCAAGCTTTAATGAGCGTAGTGATTTAATTGTGCTGAGGCTATCTGTGAGGATGAAATAATGGCTCGGAAGTAAAGTATCAATGATTTCCAGACTATAGTGAACTGCTGCTAGTTCGGCTGTATAAACGGAGGCAGGTTCTGCAAGCTTGAAAGAGATCGAGGTGTTATTGTTGAAAATACCGAAGCCAGTGGCCTCATTGATTCGTGACCCATCAGTGTAGAACATTTTATGGCAGTCAATGTGTTGGTATTTACTTATGAATATTTTAGGGATCTCCAGAGAGCGCTGGTGATCCGGGATTCCACGAATTTCCTCTTGCATGGACGTGTCGAAAAATAAAGTGGAATCGGGAGTATCTAGTATATTAACACATGTCAGAACATAACTCGAAGGCGTTAATTCTTGTGACATGTGATTGAAGTACACTGTCATGAATCTGGTTTGGGATTGAAGCTCGACAAGTCTTTCGAAATTTTCAATTACAAGTGGATTCATAACCTCACATCGTATAAGTAAACGAGAGGAAAGGTCCCAGAATCGATCTTTTAAGGGAAGAACTCCCGCTAGTACTTCAAGACTCATCGTATGTGTCGATTGCATGGAACCTAGGGCGATTCGTAAACAACGATACTGTATTCGTTCCAATTTAATAATGTGAGTGTTTGCAGCTGAACGGAAACAGAAGCACCCATATTCCATTACTGAAAGTATCGTTGTTTGATACAATCTTATCACGTCACTTGGATGAGCACCCCACCAAGATCCGGTTATTGTTCGGAGAAAATTTTTCCTTTGTTGGCACTTCTTTATCAGATACCTAATGTGGCCTCCCCATGTACCTTTAGAATCGAACCAAATTCCGAGATATTTAAAGGTCATGACTTGGGCTATCGTTCTACCAACCAACTGAAGCTGAAGCTGAGCTGGATCACGCTTCCTTGAAAAAACAACCAACTCTGTTTTCTCCGTAGAGAAATCGATGCCTAACTTCAAAGCCCAACTTGATAAATTATCCAAACTATCTTGCAGTGGTTGTTGTAAATTTATGGCTTTTGGTCCTGAAACAGAAACCACGCCATCATCTGCAAGTTGCCTTAGAGTGCATGGGCTGACAATACAATTATCAATGTCATTCACGTAAAAATTATAGAGAAGGGGGCTTAAACAAGAACCTTGTGGGAGGCCCATGTAACTTATTCTGAATGTTGTCAAATCGCCATATGAAAAATGCATGTGCTTTTCTGACAATAAGTTGTATAAATAATTATTTAATATTGGTGAAAGACCACATTGATGTAGTTTCTCTGAGAGAACATCAATGGAAACAGAGTCGAATGCTCCTTTTATGTCTAAGAACACAGACGCCATTTGTTCTTTTTTTGCGTAAGTTAGTTGGATTTCTGACGAAAGTAGCGCCAGACAATCATTCGTTCCCTTTCCCCTCCGAAAACCAAACTGGGTATGTGATAGCAAGCCATTCGCCTCAACCCAATTGTCGAGACGTCGTAGGATAATTTTTTCCATCAATTTCCTGATGCAGGATAGCATTGCAATCGGTCGATACGAGTTATGGTCGGAGGCTGGTTTTCCCGGTTTTGGAATGGCGATAACTCTCACTTGTCTCCAGTCGTGCGGGACTATGTTCTGCTCAAGAAGCTTATTGAATAAATTCAACAAGCGTCTTTTTGCTAGGTCAGGCAGATTCTTCACCAAGTTGAATTTAATTCTGTCTGGACCCGGAGCATTATTGTTGCATGAGAGGAGTGCAATTGAAAATTCCATCATTGTCAAAGGCGAATCTATGGAATCGTTACTTGTGGGAGCATCGCGAATGATTTTCTGCGCAGGAACAGAATCTGGACAAACTTTCTTGGCAAAATTAAATATCCAGCGATTCGAAAAATCTTCGCTTTCATTAGTCACGTTTCGATTCCTCATTCTTCTGGCTGTGTTCCAAAGAGTACTCATTGATGTTTCTCTTGACAAGCCATCAACGAAACGTCTCCAATAACTAGACTTTTTGGCACGACATATACTGTCAAATTTGTTTTGTAAAATCGAATAATTTTCAAAGTTTGCACGTTTACACCCTTTCCGTTTCATAATTTCTTTGTAAGCAACTTGTTTAGCTTCATATGCATCCGAGCACTCTTTGTCCCACCAGGGATTAGGAGGCCGGCTGTTCATTATCATGCCAGGATTGCATTTCGTTTGGGTTTGTTCTGCTGCTTCAATCATCAAACCCGCTAGAAATTCATATTCTTCGGTAGGTGGTAGCTCTTCCGTCGAAACAAGAGAAGTGGAAATTAAAGATTGGTATTTTTTCCAATCAATATTTCGTGTCAAGTCATAAGGGACATTGATTGAATTCGTGAGGCCTAATTTACTGTTAATTGAAATAACGACTGGCAAATGATCGCTACCGTGAGGATCAGGTACAACCTTCCACGTGCAATCTAACCGAAGTGATGTCGAGCATAGAGATAGATCTAATGCACTTGGTCGTGCGGGTGGTCTGGGAATGCGTGTTGCTTCGCCTATATTTAAAACTGTCCTATTTAGCTCGTCACAAACATTGTATATCAAAGAGGATCGATTATCATTGAAGAGGGAACCCCACAATACTCCGTGCGAGTTGAAGTCTCCCAGTATCAGCCGCGGAGCAGCCATGGATTCCACTACCTCAAAAATCTGACGTTGTCCAATTTGAGCTTTGGGAGGTATATATATATAGAAGCGATAGACATGTCTTTGCCTTTAATATTCGTTTGGACAGCTACAGCCTCAATGCCCGCAAACAAGGGGATGTTAATTTTATAGAAAGAATAGCACTTTTTAATTCCTAGAAGCACTCCTCCATATGGGGTGTCTCGGTCTAGGCGAATAATGTTGAAATCATTCAAGTTGAAATTAATGTTTGAGGTAAGCCATGTTTCACATAAAGCAAAAGCATCGCATTTCAAATTATGCAGCAAAATTTTTAAGGAGTCAATTTTAGGTATGATACTTCTGCAATTCCACTGTAAAACAGTGATGGAATCTTTCATTGGAGGAGGTGAGTTACCCATTGAAAGATACAATCGCTGCAAGGATGGGCCATTGAACAATCAGCTGCTCTAAAAATGTTCTAATTGTTGGGAGGAACGCTGAAAGTATACTTTTTAGTGGTTCAGAAATATTGAATGCTTTAAAAATCCAATCAACAATTTCAGAAAATTTCAATAAACCTATCCCCGGTTGAGGCTCGGAGGAAGTTGAAGTTTTATTATTTCCAGTAATGGTGTTCTGTTTGGATTGTACATTATCAAACCGGGAGGGACTGGCTTCGGTATTGCATCGGAATTCTTTAGCTTTGGCCGCAATTTATTTGTTGGAGTGCTTGGCAGTTTGGGAAAAGAGGATTGTTTTCTTTTCCTGGATCCTCTAGGTAAAACAAATGATGTACCTTCGTACGCTTCGTCAGAGTCAGACTCTTTCGGCAATAGAATAGCGTATCTGTTTTCTGGGACCGTGGGTTCAGGAGTAGCATTTTTCAGTATTTCTGCATAAGAGCGCTTAGATCTCTCCTTCAAGGATCGTTTAATTTTCTCCTCCCGCAATTTATATATGGGACATGCAAGGAGCTCGTGTGAAGTTTCTCCGCAATGTAAACATTTTTCTAAGTTTTTATTGCATGTATCTTCTTGATGAGGCTCCCCACATTTGCCACACCGTACCTTATTGGAACAGTAAGTGGCTGTGTGGCCAAGCTGTTTACAATTGAGGCAATTCATCACACGAGGGATGAAAAGGCGAACGGGAAGACGAATTTTATTAATGAGAACATGACTAGGCAAAGCAGACCCAGCGAAAGTTACACGAAATGAATAGGATGGTCGGTAAACTTTTTTTTCTTCTTCAATTGATACTGAGTACAATTGCTTAACATCGAGTATTTTTACTTTATTAAGCAGGGCGTTCTTGAAACAACCAACACCATGCTTAAGTATATCCTCGGCAGTTAGGCTGGGTTCGGAGATGACTCCATCGCATTCTATATCGCGCGAAAGTATATAAACTTTATATTCACGCGTGAAGAGTTCGCAGGCTACTATCTCGTTAGCTTGTCTAATGTTATCAATGCTAACTCGAAGTTTATCTTTATTTACTTTCACGATCTCTGTTACAGCAGAAAATCGTGTAGTCAGATCCCGTGCAATTTGCGCAAGGTTTAATGGCTTTCCTTTCCGCCTGAAGAAAACCTGCCAGGGTCCAGAAGACCCTTGGGGGTATAATTTTATTCTAAGGGGAGTTGAGGGAGGGGGATCAGAAGAATTTTCACCGAAGTGATGTCGAGCACAGAGATAGATCTAATGCACTTGGACGTGCAGAAGATCTGGGGATGCGTGTTGCTTTGGCCAGTATTTAAAACTGTCATATTAAATTCGTCACAAACATTGTATATCAAAGAGGATCGATTATCATTGTAGAGGGAACCCAACAATACTCCGTGCGAGTTGAAGTCTCCCAGTATCAGACGCGGAGCAGCCATGGATTCCACTACCTCAAAAATTTGACGTTGTCCAATTTGAACTTTGGGAGGTATATATATATATATATATATATATATATATATATATATATATATATATATATATATATATATATATATATATATATATATATATATATATATATATATATATATATATATATATATATATATATATATATATATATATATATATATATATATATATATATATATATATATATATATATATATATATATATATATATATATATATATATATATATATATATATATATATATATATATATATATATATATATATATATATATATATATATATATATATATATATATATATATATATATATATATATATATATATATATATATATATATATATATATATATATATATATATATATATATATATATAGAAGCGATAGACATGTCTTTGCCTTTAATATTCGTTTGGACTGCTACAGCCTCAATGCCAGCAATCATGGGGATGGTAATTCTATAGAAAGAATAGCACTTTTTAATTCCTAGAAGCACTCCTCTATACGGGGTGTCTCGATCTAGGCGAATAATGTTGAAATCATTTAAGTTGAAATTAATGTTTGAGGTAAGCCATGTTTCGCATAGAGCAAAAGCATCGCATTTTAAATTATGCAGTAAAATTTTTAAGGAATCAATTTTTGGTATGATACTTCTGCAATTCCACTGTAAAACAGTGATGGAGTCTTTCACCTTAGGAGTTGTATTAACCATTGAAAGATATAATTGCTGCAAGGATGGGCCATTGAGCAATCAGCTGCTCTAAAAATGTTCTAATTGTTGGGAGGAAAACTGAAAGTATACTCTTTAGTGGTTCAGAAACATTGAATGCTTTAAAAATCCAATCAACAATTTCAGAAAATTTAAATAATCCTACCTCCGGCTGAGGCTCAGAGGAAGTCGAAATTTTATTATTTCCGGTAATGGTGTTCTGTTTGGATTGTACATTCCCAAAACCGGGCAGAATTGATTTCGGTTTTGAATCGGAATTTTTCGGTTTTGGGCGCAGTTTATCTATTGGTGGAGAAATTTTAAGGCCCTTTCTTGGCAGCTTGGGAAAAGAAGACAGTTTTCTTTTTCTGGAATTTCCGGGTAAAACAAATGATGTACCTTCGAACGCTCCGTCAGAGTCAGACTGCTCCGAAAATAAAGATGTGTAAGTGTTTTCTAAGAAGATGGGTTTAGGGGTAGCATTTTTCAACATTTCTGCATAGGAGCGCTTAGACCTCTCCTTCAAGGATCGTTTAATTTTATCCTCGCGCAATTTATAAATGGGGCATGCAGGGAGTTCATGCGAGTTTTCTCCGCACATTAAACATTTTTCTGAATTTTCATTGCATGTATCCTCTTGATGGGAACCTCCACATTTGCCACACCGTGCCTTATTGGAACAGTAAGTGGCTGTGTGGCCAAGCTGTTTACAATTAAGGCAATTCATTACACGAGGGATAAAAAGGCGAACAGGGAGACGAATCTTATCGATAATGACATAGTTGGGCAACGCAGACCCAGCGAAAGTCACTCGAAACGAGTCAGACAGTCGATAAACTTTTTTATCTCCTTCGTGTGATACTGAATGCAATTGCTTGCATTCAAGTATCTTTACGTCTTTAAGTATGGTGTCTTTGAAACGACCAACCCCATGCTTAATTAAGTCATCAACAGTCAAACTCGATTCTGTGATGACCCCATCAATTTCAATTTCCTTTGAAGGAATATATATTCTATATTCACGCGTAAAAAGCTCACAAGAAACAATTTCATTGGCTTGTTTGAGACAACCAACGACAATGCGTATTTTATCTTTATTAACTTTGACGATCTCTTTTACATCCGAGAATCGCGAAGTCAAATCTTTCGAAATTTGAATGATATTTAATAAATACAATCCATGGTCCCGATGACGACTCTGGGTAAATTTTAATTCTAATCGGGTTTACATTTTCAGCAGAAGGCTTAGGGGGAGGGTCTGTTCCTCGTTCTCCCATCTCGTCATCCATTTTACCTAGCAAGAAAAGCTTTCACAAAAAGGAATGAAAAATATACCTGTTATCTGCTATCTCTTAGGTGACGAAGACACCGGTAGAACACACCTCATGTGTTACGTTGTAAACTCGGTGCCGTTGTTTGACAATGTGACACTTGCTATCCTTCTTCGTCGCGTTGCTTCTTCAGTAGAGAAATAGGCCTACCTGTAACACTTCAAAACTCATACGTCTCCCAACCTTTGAACGGAACGGATCGTTATATTTCACAGTGGTGCTCGGTGTGTAAATTTTAGTGAGTCAAGGTCATCCTTTGTTCGTTCGTTAGCAGCCGTTCTGCTGGTGCCGACAGTAAATCCAGTACATTGTTTTCGCTGGTGCGGAACAATCGACGTTGTTTGCAGATAAGTTTTGCTTTATTTTTTTTCCTCGTTTGCTTTCTTTCCTTTTCCCTACTTTTACTCTACCTTGTAATCAAATAATAAGACACATTCCCGTTTATATAACGCTCTGCCCTCGTGCTTAAATGGCCGAGGGCGAAATACCATCTGATGCAATCATGGAAGTCCCTGATCCCCCTAATACTCGCATTGCTCCCCGTATAAAGCAGTACCCAGAAGGTTCCTCTGGGCCATGGGTGGTATATTTTCGGACCGGAGAGAAACCGGTTAATATATTAAAACTTTCTCGAGATCTGACTGCTAATTACCCGGCCGTAACTCAGATAACACGTGTTCGGGCAAACAAGATACGTGTTCTCGGCCAGGCAAACGCGATTGCTTGCTGTGAGCGCTTTACGCGGGAATTTAAAGCGTACGTGCCTTGTGTGGCCTGTGAAATCGATGGGGTAGTGTCCGAACCGGGCCTGAAATGCGAAGAACTGTTGGAGCACGGGGTTGGCTGCTTTAAGGACCCCTCTCTTGAACAGATTAAGATCTTAGAATGCAAACAATTGTATACCGCAAACACCGAGGGAGGTAAGACTACCTACTCTCTATCAGGCTCGCTTCGGGTGACATTCGCCGGGTCCTCTCTTCCCAACTACATCCTCCTTGACAGGGTTCGCCTACCAGTTCGCCTGTTTGTACCGCGGGTCATGAGCTGCAGCAATTGCAAGCAGTTGGGCCACACAGCCACATATTGTGGAAATAAGAAACGATGCGGCAAATGCGAAGGAGAGCATGAGGATGACTCTTGCGACAAAGAAACTGAAAAGTGTATTTGCTGCGGGGGCCCTTCACATGCTCTTAAATCATGCCCTGCGTACAAGCAGCGCGGGGATAAAATTAAGCGCTCCCTTAAGGAACGCTCAAGGCGTTCTTATGCAGAAATGCTAAAGAATGCTTCGCCATCTGTCCTGTCCGAAAATCCCTATGCTGGTTTGGCTAACGTTGAGCAAGAATCTGACGACCCACGAGAGGGAACATCTTTGGTTAACCCAGGGGAATCCAGGAAGAGGAGAAATCCAGCCTCCCCTACATTGCCTCGTAAGGGTGCCAAGGTGTCGTCCACTCAGAGTGCGCCATCTACAACCAATAAATCCAACGGAAGTGATGCACAAAAGCCGAAGCAATTTGCTCCAGGACTTGGAAATATTAATTCTAACAAGGAGTACCCACCACTTCCAGGGACATCCAAAACCCCAAGTGTCCCCTTTTTTCAAACAGATACTCAGTCCAGTAGCGGACTAATGAAATTTTCTGACATAGTGGACTTAATTTTCACAGCTTTCAATGTTACTGATCCTCTTAAAAGCCTTCTGATACGTTTTCTCCCTATAGTGCAAACATTTTTGAAGCAGTTGACTACTAAATGGCCCCTCCTTGCAGCGATCGTATCCTTCGATGGCTAAGTCATCGAACGAGGTCACCGATTCGATCACTGTTCTACAGTGGAACAGCAGAAGTATCCTCCCGAAAATCGATTCCTTTAAATTTTTACTAAATAGTTTAAAATGTGATGCTTTCGCATTATGTGAAACTTGGTTAACTTCCGATATAAATCTCAACTTCCACGACTTTAATATAATTCGTCTGGATCGAGAAAACCCCTATGGAGGAGTACTTTTGGGGATCAAAAAGTGCTATTCTTTCAACCGAATTAACCTCCCTTCGACACCAGGCATTGAAATTGTCGCTTGTCAAGTTTTAATCAAAGGTAAAGACCTTTGCATTGCTTCCATCTACATTCCTCCTAGAGCCTCGGTAGGGCACCGAACGCTTTGTAATATCACGGAATCCTTACCGGCACCGCGGCTAGTTCTGGGAGACTTTAACTCGCACGGTACGGTATGGGGCTGTCTTCATGATGATAATAGATCAACATTAATCCAAGATCTTTGCGATAATTTCAACATGACCATCTTAAACACGGGAGAAATGACGCGGATTCCTACACCACCAGCACGCGCAAGCGCGTTGGATTTATCGCTTTGCTCGACATCGCTACAGTTAGATTGCATGTGGAAGGTGATCCCTGATCCCCACGGTAGCGATCATTTGCCTATCGTGATTTCAATTGCTAACGGTTCAAGACCATCGGAAACAATCAATGTATCGTATGACCTCACACGGAACATTGATTGGAAGAGTTACGCGACCGCGATATCCGTTAAAATCGAATCCACTCAAGAACTTCCTCCGGAGGAAGAGTACAGGTTTTTGGCTGGCTTGATTCTCGACAGTGCGAATCAAGCTCAGACTAAACCAGTACCCAGCGCGAATACCCATAGACGGTCTCCCACCCTGTGGTGGGATAAAGAGTGCTCAGAGCTGTACGCGGAAAAGTCCACTGCATATAAGGCCTTCCGGGAAGACGGGTTACCCGCTAGCTATCAACAGTACGCGTCGTTAGAAAGGCGAATGAAGAGTCTAATGAAAGCCAAAAAACGCAGTTATTGGCGCCGGTTCGTCGACGGGTTAACGAGAGAAACAGCGATGAGCACTCTTTGGGGTACGGCTCGACGTATGCGTAATCATAATAGTACCAACGAGAACGTGGAATATTCAAACCGTTGGATATTCGCTTTCGCCAAGAAGATCTGTCCGGACTCTGTCCCGGTACAGAAAACGTACCGCGCCGCGTCTTCTCACGATACCGCGAACGAAACACCGTTTTCGATGGTGGAGTTCTCACTTGCTCTCTTATCGTGCAACAATAACGCCCCAGGGTTAGACAGAATCAAATTCAACTTGCTGAAGAATCTGCCTGACACTGCAAAAAGGCGCCTGTTGAATTTATTTAACAAGTTTCTTGAGGGTAACATTGTCCCTTATGAATGGAGGCAAGTGAAGGTCATCGCCATCCAAAAACCAGGAAAACCAGCCTCCGACCACAACTCGTATCGGCCGATTGCAATGCTGTCCTGTATTCGGAAGTTGTTCGAGAAAATGATCATGTTTCGCCTCGACAATTGGGTTGAAGCAAATGGCTTACTGTCAGATACACAATTTGGCTTCCGCAAAGGCAAAGGGACGAACGATTGCCTTGCGTTGCTTTCTACAGAAATCCAAATGGCCTATGCTAACAAAGAGCAGATGGCATCAGTCTTCTTGGATATTAAGGGGGCTTTTGACTCAGTTTCTATCAACACTCTGTCAGAGAAGCTGCACCAGCATGGTCTTTCGCCAATTTTAAATAACTTTTTGCTAAACCTGTTGTCTGAAAAGCACATGCACTTTTCGCATGGCGATTTAACAACATCGCGATTTAGCTACATGGGTCTTCCCCAGGGCTCATGTCTAAGTCCCCTGCTCTACAATTTCTACGTGAATGACATTGACGATTGTCTTGCCAATTCATGCACGCTAAGGCAACTTGCAGACGACGGGGTGGTCTCTGTTACAGGGCCCAAAGCTGCCGACTTGCAAGGACCATTACAAAATACCTTGGACAATTTGTCTGCTTGGGCTCTTCAGCTGGGTATTGAGTTCTCCACGGAGAAAACTGAGTTGGTTGTTTTTTCTAGGAAACGTGAGCCGGCGCAACTCCAGCTTTTAATAATGGGTGCAACGATCAACCAGGTTTTCACATTTAAATATCTCGGGGTCTGGTTCGACTCTAAAGGTACCTGGGGATGTCACATTAGGTATCTGAAACAGAAATGCCAACAAAGGATCAATTTTCTCCGAACAATAACTGGAACATGGTGGGGTGCTCACCCAGGAGACCTGATCAGGTTGTACCAAACAACGATATTGTCGGTGATGGAGTACGGGTGTTTCTGTTTCCGCTCCGCTGCGAACATACACTTCATCAAACTAGAGAGAATCCAGTATCGTTGCTTGCGCATTGCCTTGGGTTGCATGCACTCGACCCATACGATGAGTCTCGAAGTGCTGGCGGGCGTTCTTCCGCTAAAAAATCGATTTTGGGAACTCTCATATCGATTGCTCATCCGATGCGACATTCTGAACCCGTTGGTAATTGAAAACTTCGAGAGGCTCGTCGAGCTTAATTCTCAAACCCGATTTATGGCCTTGTACTTCGACTACATGGCACAGAGCATTAATCCTTCTGCATATACTCCCAACCGTGTTCGTTTGCTAGATACTTCTGATTCTACTGTATTCTTCGACACATCCATGAAGGAAGCGATTCGTGGAATCCCGGACCATATACGCCCGCAGGTGATCCCCAATATATTTTATAATAAATTCCGAGAAGTCGACTGCGACAAAATGTTTTACACTGACGGATCAAATCTCGATGGGTCCACTGGCTTCGGTATCTTCAACAATACTATCACCGCTTCATTCAAGCTCAATGATCCCGCTTCAGTTTACGTCGCAGAGTTAGCTGCAATTCAGTACACCCTTGGGATCATCGACACTCTGCCCACAGATCACTACTTCATCGTTTCGGACAGCCTCAGCTCTATCGAGGCTCTTCGTGCGGTGAAGCCTAAAAAGCAATTACCGTATTTTCTGGGGAAGATACAGGAGTCCTTGTGTACGTTATCTGAAAAATCTTATAAGATTACCTTTGTTTGGGTCCCCTCTCATTGTTCTATCCCGGGCAATGAAAAGGCCGACTCATTAGCAAAGGTGGGCGCATTAAATGGTGACATATACGAAAGACCAATCTGCTTCAATGAATTTTTTAGTATTTGTCGTCAGAGGACGCTCAACAGTTGGCAAACCTCGTGGAGCAATGGGGAACTTGGACGATGGCTACATTCGATTATCCCAAAGGTATCAACGAAGCCTTGGTTCGGGGGGATGGATGTGGGTCGGGATTTTATTCGTGTAATGTCCCGACTTATGTCCAATCACTACACCATGGATGCGCATTTGCGGCGTATTGGGCTTGCGGAGAGTAGTCTGTGCGCTTGTGACGAGGGCTATCACGACATCGAACACGTTGTCTGGGTGTGCGCCGGGTATTGTGACGCCAGGTCTCAGTTAAAGGAATCCCTTCGGGCCCGAGGTAGACCACCCAATGTACCAGTCCGAGATATGCTGGCAACTCGTGATTTCCCCTATATGTCCCTTATTTATACCTTCATAAAAACGATAAATATTCCAATTTAGCCCCTCTCTTTTATTTCTCGTTTTTAGAGTTTCCTCCTGCCTTGTGGAACCGATCAGCTCCAGAGTGCCACTATGTAACCGCCGTCGCCCTTACCACTACGCCTGCATAGAAGGAAACTGAAGCGAGAGCGACTCGAGGTCCGATGACTTTTGAAGGATTCCCCGCGGGTCCGAAGAATACCATCCGCCAATCCGGTACTCGACGACTTACTAGACTGAGGCGCAAATTTGATACGCTGATCTCCCACCCCCCCCCCCCCCGCCGTTCGAGCGAAAGTTGCAAGTTTTGCTCTTCTTTCCCTGTCTCTCCCCTGTCTTTGATACAACTGCTGATACACTGATGCGGAAATAAGCCACCCTTTGAATATCTTGACCAAGCATAAGTTTTAGTTAAAAAATTCAAATTAGTATTCTGTATTCCTAGTTTTAAGATAGCTATAATTTTTACTCTTTATTGAAACTCTTGTCCTCCATCTTGTAAATAGAATTGAATCCCTATTTTTAAGATTTCTGTGAAATTTCTCATAAATATTCGTTCCCCCTTTTGTGTACTAAACTATATTGTTAGTTTTAAGATAACCGTAAAATATTTCGTAAAATACTATTACTCCCCCTCTTGTATATCAAAGTGAATCCCTTGTTTTAAATTTTTTTCATAAAAAAATCTTTTGGCCCTCTTTTGTATATTGAATCTTATTTCTAGTCTTAAGATAGCTGTAAACTTTCTTTTCCTTTGTAAAAAAAAAAATATTTCAACATTGTAACCTCCTAGTTTTAAGATATCCAAAATGTAAAAACAAAAGCATTTGGCACCGCCAAGCTAACGCATTTGTGCCTATCAAATAAACGAAATGAATAAAAAAAAAACACTTCAAAACTCTCTCCGGTTAAGCTGCTCGTCGGTATCACCACCACAAGCGCGCTCTCTCCGTTTCCACCACCGCTGTAGACAAATGTGACTAACTGAGGCTTGCTTCAAAAATTTCACTGTCGATGCGGCACTTTTCGGTGTCACTTGTTTTCCTTATTCGTCGTACCACTTCTGACAAATAGAGCAAATGGGTCTACCTGTGACGCTTCCCCTCTCGTCGATTAGAATTGCCCGACGACACCAATACAATATATTTTTTCTGTGTGTACAGGCACGATCACTGTCGATTTCTGCCACCGCGGTAAGCAAATTCGTCTACCCGCGGTTTGCTGTCAAAACACCACTTGTCGAGGATGCCGTTGACCACGCCTCCGACGTATCAACTGTCGACTCACTCTTAACAAACTGGTCTCTCTCTCTCTCTCCCACAAAAACGCATACAGCGTCTCGCACTCCGTCGCTCTCTCGAGAACAAAACCTTTCACCTGGAGGCACAACCATCTCGGCCGGTTGCAAAAACTGTTATGAACGAACTAGTAAGTAGTTGAATTAGAGTGTGTGCTATACACATAAAAACCCCTCCCCGAAGTAATGCCGTATGGTAGTGCCGGGGAGGAATCTGGTTCTGGGCAAGAGCAGTGGTTTTTTAGCGGGTCGGATGATGGCAGCCCCACACACACACAAACCTTATGCCTACAACGCTAATAACTAGGACTAATATCTTTCATTTGAGTACTAACAGTTATAAATATTATCAGTTGAACAGAATTTATTACAATTAATCTGACTGCGTTATGCTGAAGCAGTGCTGCCAGGAATAGTTTCTGATAATAATGAAAATGAAATTTTGGGAATATTTTTGTAGCCTGAAATATTGTTGAATACTTACAGAACTTTCTAATTTGGACTGCCTTCAACTACCTTTTTCATGCAATTGGACTAATGGTAAATATTGAGCAACTTTTAGCACTGCACAAGAAGCTCCTATCTTTATTATTTTTAGTGTTTCATGACGCCAACAGTTCTAAGGAAAGTAGTTTTGGAACCATGTATGCTTTAGAAAAAGTTGGTCAAGATAGGGTTAACAATATTCTGATAAGAGACATGTCAGTCACTGGAGGCGATTTCAATTCTAGGATAGCACAAGCAAAAATGGATGTTAGGCTATGTAAACATGAGCGGAAGATTTGACGAAGAGTATATACGTAGTGATCATCTCGCAATCCAGTACGAAATTGGTCAACTAAAAGATTCTACAAGGACAATAACAAGAGTATCTTTGTGAAGGCACAGCCCACTTCTTTCTAGAATAAGGGTTAAATGAAACGTCAGCTGTGATACCACCACGTAAATCAGTGGGTTTCAACCGGGATGAATTCACACCCAGGGGTAAATTAGACTATTAAGCGGGATAGGGGAACCGGAGACAAGTCCGACACCTTAAGCGCAATCATTTTTCTAAAATACCACAAAGCTCCAAAAATTGTTTATTCTGTGCATAATCCTTGTTTAGATAATTCTTAACAAGATATAATTTTTTCAGCTTTTTAAAAAATTGGATTCATTAAAAATTATTGATTGCCAAAAAATGGAGAAAAATAATATTTTGAAAACGCTGCGGGTAAGACCGACACCCCGAGGTGGCAAAGGCAACACCTTTGTTAACTTCCTTTTTGTCCATTTTTTCATTAAAAATGTGTTGTGTATGTGTGATAAAGCGTAATTATGTGTATATGAGTATGTGTGATGCAAATTCATGCTTTCTGAAATTTCATCGCGTAGCAAGAGGAAGAGCATACGAATGTGTGGTGTGAATAAATAATGTTCAACACTTGGTTCGTATTATGGTAAAGATTTCCCCCTTAATCTTTTCAAGCTTTATTATCGCTTGTGAAGCCATTCTAAGGAGTAAGATTCGTTCTGCAAGAATATATCCCCTGTTACTAAGATTCATTCAC
This sequence comes from Topomyia yanbarensis, assembly GCF_030247195.1. Lineage (NCBI taxonomy): Eukaryota > Metazoa > Arthropoda > Insecta > Diptera > Culicidae > Topomyia > Topomyia yanbarensis. Next base: position 179,674,712 of record NC_080672.1, read on the forward strand.
TTAGAAGTAACATACGCTTTTGTAGTAAGCTATCCGGTTCGTGTTATGATTTTTCGAAGCTCTGTTTATCAACAATCCGGCAGTCGATGGAAATTATTCTTCAATATAATTTTAGAATCTCATATTAGATTATCCTTTTTCTTTTCGTTTTGTAATAAAACTATGAATCGCGCTCAACTTGATTTTTAATTTTTTGGTCGGCTAGAGACAATACTGACAAGGAATAAATGCAAAAACCAGAGTTTCCGTGTATTTAAAATATTAACATATTTATTATTATTATTACATCTTCGATATATATCGTACAGATTACACTTAATGCTATTGCTAATGTCAATGTTAAAAATTTCTGATTGCTAACTTATAATTAGGCTTAGTGGTATGGAAGTCGGATAGGGTCGTTCCAAGGCAATTTTCTGAGAGCAAATCGTACAAAACTTCTCTGAACGCGCTCCAGTCGGCTACTTTGAACAGTGTTGTATGGCGCCCATACTTGTACAGCATACTCCAAAGTGCTCCGGACCAGTGCGCAGTATAAAGATTTCAGTGCGTAGAAATCCACAAAATCGACAGCGTTCCGTTTTAGAAAACCGAATGTTGCAAAAGCCTTCGACGTTGTTGCAGTAATGTGGTCGGCGAAACGAAGTTTTCTGTCGAATAACACTCCCAGGTCACGGATAGAATCCACCCGCTCGATGACACAGGCTTGAAGAGTAACGTGTTATATTTGCCGAGCATCCGAAACATATCATCTTACATTTATCAATGTTGATCTGCATACCGTTCAGCAAACACCATTCCTCTATATTGGCTATATCGTCTTGGAGCACAGCAGAATCGAGTGCTGAAGCAATTGAACGAAAGATTTTCAGATCATCAGAATAGAGCAGTTTTTCAGTGTTGATGCGGGTGCAGAGGTCGTTGATGAATAAGAGAAAGATCAGTGGCCCTAGGTGACTTCCTTGAGGCACACCGGTTGGCGTTACGAATGCGCTTGAGCATGTAGTGCCAATTCTAACGAAGGCAGATCGTTGTGAGAGGTAAGAATGCAGCCATCTGGTAACCCACTCAGGAAAGTCTAGTCGCTCCAGCTTCAAAACAGCAATGTTGTGGTGCACCTTGTCGAATGCTTTTGCGAAATCAAAATATATAGCGTCCACTTGTTGACGCTTCTCTACAGCTGGAACTAGAAAGCTCGTGTACGGCATCAAGTTCGAAGTGGCGGAGCGTTTTGCATAAATCCGTGTTGTCGTTTGTCGATTATGTTGGAAGAAGCAGCGTACATCGTATTGTACACAAAATTTTCCAGAACTTTAGCTAGACAGTTCAGCAGCGAGATTCCTCTGAGGTTTTCAACATTGTGCCTATCTCCAGCCTTATGAATAGGAACTATAGCAGCTACTTTCCATGCCATTGGGAAAATATTTTCCGAGATTGAACGCTGAAAAATAATACTTATTGGTGCAGAAAGTGCTCGGACACAATGCTTTATAAACACAGGAGGCAAGCAATCCGGACCAGGCCCTTTCAAAGGATCAACGCTGGACAGAGCGCTCGCTACATCAGAGTCATTTACGTTAGGAAGAGGAAGGTTGATATTATGCGTTGACAATGTTTCAAGGTACTGTTGCGATGGATAGACAGGAGGACTGGAAAATACATCTCGGAAGTGATCTGCAAAAAGGTTCGCCGATTCGGCAGCGGACTGTGAATTTTTGTCTCGAAGATAGACATTTTCTGGTACACCCACGGAACGTTTTCTGCTGTTTATAAATGTCCAGAATGTCGAAGGATTATTTCGAAGACTGCGGTGAACTTGGTTCAGATATTCACCGAATGCACTGTTCCGGGCTGTTTCATATTGCAGTTCAGTTTGACGAAGAATAGTTTTGTTGTCGTCGGTCCTATGATGTAAATATCGCTTTCGGTGTTTCCGGAGTACGTTACGTAGGCGACCAAGCTCAGCGTTCCACTACGGAAATTTATATTCTGCTTTTCTGCTGACACGTTTTTTAGGAACATTACGGCGAAGAATCTCATATATGGCATCATAGAACGCCATAACTGCCTGATCTAAGTCATTTCCAACCAGCATCTCACGCCAATTGAGTGCACCAATGGCCATTGAGACTTCATCGAAGTATCGAGTAAAGTCAAAATTGAAGTCGTCGTTAATTGTATCAAAAGCTTCACCGTCATCAGAACGCATATCAAGTCTTAAAACGAAGGGTTTATGGTGAGGATCAACCTTCAGTATAGATGTGGGAGGCTCAATCAGTTCGAACACGTCCGTGTCATTGGCGAAAGCGAAATCGAGGGTCCGTCCATTCACGTTGCTAACAGAGCAGATTTGATACAAGCCACCGGCGACCAAAGTTTCTGTGATGGCCGTCTCTTGTTCCGTGGTTGCATTTTCAGGAAGGTAGCACTTATAATCGTCATCAAAAATCCACCGAAGATTAGGAAGATTATAATCACCTACAACAAGTACATTGTCGCGCCTATTACATTTATCCAGGATGCTTTGGACTGCAGAAGAGTGAACGTTGTACAAGTCAGGATCACTGTTCGGCCTTAGATAAATGCAACAAATATATAACGATCGACCTGGCAGTGAAACGCGTACGACAACTTGCTCCAAACATTCACATCCAGGCATTTTTGGTATAGTCCCAGTTAGTTGTTTCTTTATCGCTATGAGAACACCACCTCCGCGACGTAGATGACTGGTAGAAGAGTTGCGATCGCATCGGTAGATTGCGTAGTTCGTCATTAGCTCGGTGTTTAATATATCATCACGTAACCAGGTTTCGGTGAGAACGATAATGTCATAGTCGCAGGAAGTGAGCGCAAGCAAGAAAGCCTGCGTTTTTGTTCTCATTCCACGAACGTTCTGGTAGTAGACGGACAGGAAATCTGGGGTAGTACGCAACGGCATGCTATGAACCAAGAGGTTTTCAGAAAGCGAAATATCATGTAAAGCAAAATACTCGCCTGAAAAGGGAGTTCGGAAGACCCCCTCACGACCTCCGATCGCAGGACCGGGACGACTAAGCGGGTCGCTGGCTGGTAGCGCGACTGCGTCGGAGCGCTCGAGGGCTTCCGTAGTACTGTATAACGGGCGTCCCGGTGATGGCAGCGCAGCGTGAGTTTGTAGATGTGGTCTTGGTGATGGCAAGGAAATTATGCTTCGTTCAAGTAACCGCAAATTGCACGAACGTGTTGTACCCGATGGCACGCTAGAAACCGAGTGATTTTCAGAAAGCGAACTAGCATATAAAGCAAAATACTCGCCTGAGAAGGAAGTTCGGAAGACCCCCTCACGACCTCCAAACGCAGGGCCGGGACGACTAAGCGGGTCGCTGGCTGGTAGCGCGACTGCGTCGGAGCGCTTGGGGGCTTCCGTAGTGCTGTATAACGGGCGTCCCGGCGATGGAAGCGCAGCGTGAGTTTGTAGATGTGGTCTTGGTGATGGCAAGGAAATTATGCTTCGTTCAAGTAACGGCAAATTGCACGAACGTGTTGTACCCGATGGCACGCTAGAAACCGAGTGATTTTCAGAAAGCGAACTATCATATAAAGCAAAATACTCGCCTGAGAAGGGAGTTCGGAAGACCCCCTCACGACCTCCAAACGCAGGGCCGGGACGACTAAGCGGGTCGCTGGCTGGTAGCGCGACTGCGTCGGAGCGCTTGGGGCCTTCCGTAGTGCTGTATAACGGGCGTCCCGGCGATGGAAGAGACAAACAAAGTGCACCTTCATTTAGTTGGTTCAAATCGTTAGAGAGCACGACCGGGTCAGAAGGGTGAAATTCCAGTCGACTGCTGTGCAGATAATCTTCGGTGACGGCGTCTAAACTGTTGTGTTCAGCAGCAGTCTGTAGTGGGAGGCGCTCTGAGCGAGCAGAAACGATGCGATCTAACTTTCCACTTAGACATTGAAGTTGTTTGCCAGACAGGTGATGCTGTAATAGTGTAATTGAATACCATAAACAATTCCCAGTCGATCGCATTGAATTCAAAAATGAACTCAACAATCTAAACAGCGTGTCGATCTTACCCCTCCTAAAACTGTCAGTCTTGCCCCAACAGTGCACATCACCAATGACCTTATTACAAAAAATTAAGCATCGTTGAATCTTTCGCTATTCGATAGCAGATCTTTTTACCTTTAATTTAAGACTTGTTTGAAAATAATCCACCGAGGGTCGACGAACATTTTTATTTTTTCAATTCAATTTGGCGAACTATCGCCAAAAGAAGAAGGGGCCAAAATAATCAATCAAGCCATATGTATTCGGTAACATATAAAATGGTTTCAATTTGAGTATATATTCCTTGTTTTGACGTGAGTCTTTGTTTTTTCGTCATTGGTTTTTAAGAACGTGTCTACTGGAACACAGAAAGAGAAAGAATGACTGGAACGCACAGTGGTCCCAAAGAGCAAAAAAGGAGTTTTTTAGATTGCGTCAAAACGACTGACTTTAGCATAATGGTGTCTTCAAGAAACTTTCTTGGAGTAGAACTCCCCTTCTTTCTGCCTTATCGGATTGATGATTTATCCCCCTAATAGTGAGCTACGAAATTTTTTTCGGCAATGATTCAGATAGACAAATACTTCTTTCAGCAAAGTTATAGAGAAACTCGTTACAAATATTTTACTTGAAGACTTCAACTCTCTATCTTTTAAGTTTTTAGAGATATGGGGCATTATTGGTTAAAGGCCCCTTAAAACATTTTTTTTCTCATAAGTTTTCTTCTATATTTTTTCCAGTATATGAATATTCTAGAACATTAATTGGACTATTAAACTGCATTACTTTGCCGAAGACGAAAACTTGCTATCGCTAGTATGTGTGGAGATATTCAAGTTTTTTGATTGAAAATAGCTCTTTTTCCAATGGCGATAACTTTTAAACGGGCAAAACGGGCAAACCACTTTATAAACAAATTAAAGTACAAGAAAAGAACAACAAATGCTGGAAAAATCAGATCTCCCCAAGGCGACCCTCTATGTCTATGGAAATACTAGAGCAGAAGTTCCTTCATTCTCACCGTTCCGGTCATTCTTTCTCTGTCTGTTTTCCAGTGGACACGTTCCTAAAATTATATTTAAGTGTTTTATTACAAGACTTATCATACATTTACATTAACAAATAAATTTAATCAATCGTGAATGTTATACTGGTTATAGCATCATTAAGGTTATCACTTCTTATTCGAAAAAGTTTTTGATCTTACACAATTCCATAAATATCTCAATAACTACCTTAGAATAAGATGGTAAATTCCACATATGGAAAAATTTTGTAAGATAGAGAGAAATCCTTTTTATTTGACGCCCAAAATGCCTACACTGATCAAGTTAAGGTTGAGAGATTGATCAATTTAAAAAAATGTGACAAAGTTTCATGGTTTCAAAGCATTTACTAAAAATGCTATATTGCCTTCCGACCGAATTTTCACAATATTTATTCACGAAATCTTAAAAATATTGATTTGTGAGGATTTTCTTCATAATTGACTAAAAAATATGGTTTTCGCTTTGTTTAATCATTGATCGTTTTGTTCTATCATTAATATAAGCACTAGAGTGGCTCGTGGTTGTATGGGAAAACTTCAAAATGATTTAAACTAGCGGGCACAGCACTTTTTGAGTTCCTTTTGTGGTCCCAAATGCCTGTGCAAAATTTGGTAGCGATCGGTTGCGTCCCGGGTTTGCGCATTGTGTTCAAAGTTTGCATGGGATTTTATATGAGGAAATCAATTATTTTGCATTTACGCTACTAAAGATCGCTATTTTACTCAATATGAAAAACCAGCTTTATAAAACGATAATTCAAGCCTTGGTTAACAACTTTGTCAAAGACCATAACTAGCTACGAGTTTTCCAAAAATAGTTATAATGATTTTAAAACTTATGGTAAAATCCAAAAGCAGAAATTGATTACTTTTTCCAACACTACCGGTGCACCACCGACATCGACATTAAAAACTTAAATAAATGAGAATATATTCATCGCAGAGACTTGGTACCTTTGAATGAAATGTTCAGAATGAATTTCTGAATATCATAGATGTAGTCAGAAAATGAAAAAAGAGGTGAGGGGCATGTGTACTCCCCAGTCCCTTTTTAGATTGTTTTGTATAAGACAAAGAATCATTACGCCCTTGAAAATGTCAACGACAGAACTTTCTTAATATTTTGATAGACCCAAATATGAATCATACTACAATCTTTGTTGTGGGAAATAACAATTTACAATATTTAGAATTAACACCTACAAATTTATGTATTGTTTTTGCTTGGGGCAAAAACTAACTCAGGTCTGGAAATCGCTTTGGGTTCTAACCTGAAGTATATTCCTGGTTCGACAACATCACCTCTGTTTTGCGTGAACCTAACTCAATTTCATTAAAAAATGCTTGTTTGAAATAAATATCCTGGTTTCGTTCCTGGATTCTCAAACGAAAACGTCAATAGAAACAGTTCCGAGACTTCGAGGGATCTAAGGATATGCATTTTTTTAAATTTTGACTCTGAACGGCTAAGAAATAGGGTTTTAAAGAATGTAAAACTTATAAACCGCTGTACCATTTTAAAGGAGATAACAGTAGAGCCCTTAAATAGTGGCACTCGAACACGTAAGATTAATTTTTAATTCGGCGGTGTAAACCTGCGTTAAAGATGTGCTCCTTATGTTATACTAAACTATCTAAACAGGGAACCGGGGAGTACACAAACCACACCCCGTCTTGTTTTCAATTTCTTACTACGTCTATGTTATTCAGCAATTCATTCTGAGCATTTCATTCAAAGGTACCAAGTCTCTGTGAAGAATATATTCTCATTTATTTAAGTTTTAAGTATCGGTGTCGTTGTGTACTGACAGAGTTGGAAGAAATAATGAATTTCTGCATTTGGATTGAACCATAAGTTTTAAAATCTTTATAACTATTTTTTGAAAACTCGTAGCTAGTTACCGTCTTCGACAAAGTTGTTAACCAAGGTCTGAATTATCGTTTTATATAGCTGGTTTTTCATATTGAGTGAAATAGCTATCTTTATCAGCGTAAATGCAAAATAATTGAATTCCCCATATAAAATCCCATACAAACTTTGAACACAATGCGCAAACCCGTGAAGCAACCGATCGCTCCCAAACTTTGCACAGGCATTTGGGACCAGGGATGCCAACGGTACCGATAAACTACATTTTTTTCGGTATATTTACATCTGCACAAGCCGTACAGCCCGCTACAGCGACGCATCACTACAGCTCTTGCCAGACCGGTAACCAAACCGAGTACATTTTCCCGTACAGCAGTAGAATACATTTTTGTTTTGTTGCTGTACTCCGACTGCACGGTGAGAGTGTGGCGTAGTAAAGTTTGTTCTCTCGCTTTGTACATTTTTCTCTGCATAGTCAAAGGGAGAGGCCCGCACACGAAAGCGTTGATGCCGGCCGTGGCGTAAATGAGCCGCATTAATTATCGTCATTTTTGAATAAAAATATTAAAAAGATTGAAAATATTAAAAAATATAAAATAAGGAAAGAGAAGCTGTACCGCTCGCGTCTGGTGGCTGTACTGGGGACAGTAGTTTTTTGTCATGTTACTGCTTTGCGCACAGGCAGCCGTACCGCGCTGGGCGTCCTGTAGTAGCGAATGACAGCAGCATCGAGAGAGAAATGAGAATGTAGGCAGAAAAATTACAGCCGCAGAAAAGGTAGGCATTTTGCATCCTTGTTTGGGACCACAAAGGGAACTCAAAAAGTGCTGTGCTGAAAAATGTCATTTTCGAGCCACTCTAATAAGCACTTTTTGTGAAAAACTTTTAAATGGAATTTATTCTCCAAGGTCAACAGAAAAATAAAAACCTTTTAATCCACCTAACAGTGTGATGAGACATTTCTTATAACTCTTATCACTCTCTTCGGATATTATATCGTTTGAGAGAATTTAGAACTTGATGCTTCGCGATGTTTTTGATAACACATACTACATGGGATAGTGGCAGGAATCAGAGAATCGCTCAAATCAGCATAGGACAACATCAGTGCTAGAAATCTCAAACCAAATCAATGGGAAAGCGAAAAAAATGCCCATAAAATAGACATACCACCGAATTATTGTTAATGCTCTGTTAATAAAATATCTAAATTGTGGTGGAAAAACTGAATTTTCCTAAAGGGGTTATATATTGTACTGTGCCAAAAAAATCGAAATTTTTTTTTGAATCGATTTGAAGTTTATACTTTAAATTTCCAACGCGACTGAGAACTAAGAAATCAACGCTTTTTCTTGAAAAGGGCGATACTAGCAGTGATACCATTCAAAGAAAATCAACAGTGAATATTTCCAGACTTGGTTTTATTTCCTATTTAAGAACTATTGTGTTTTTTACATCCTAGATTGCATGATTCAGTGATCGAAACCCAAAACTTCATAAACAGAGCTTTCACCATTCATTCAAATTCAATCCGAACGAACCACAATACAGTTCAGTAAAACGCTTGCCTTCACCCCAACCGAATGAATTGCCGCTATGGATACCGAAACAACAACACGAGGAAACAGAAACAGGAACGAATATATCCACACACGCTTGCATAAGCACGTCGTCGCTGTTGTGCTATCTTATGACAAACGCCATTTTGGGGTAAACTGAGTTAGATATGCCACATTACTTGTCTAAAAAATCTCTACAAAGTGGCGTTTACAGAATTTTGATATTCTACTTGGTTACTGAGATATAGCGAGAAACGTGTTGAGAAATTTTTAATTTTTTGCTTCAAATGACTGTGTCTGGGGATTCGCTCAAATTATCTTTATGTATGAGATGTTTTTATATGTAAAACTATCTGATAAACACAATGGCATAATCATTTTCGTAACAAAAATGCACGAACTGCGACAAAAATGCAATTTAAGTTTTAAACTGGAAATATAGCATATTTGGCAACACTGTAACCAAAAATAACTATTTTTGCTAGATTCCCTGACTCATTTCCTTCAAAATGCATCTCACCGATTGTTTATAGACCAATTGAAGCCAAAGATATGAATAAAAGTTAATAATTGATGATTTTTTTCTATGGAAAATTTTCCATGCACGATTATGACACGCCATACAAATTTTGTTATCAATACACACCTATGACACGTGTGAGACCGACTTTTGTTTACATTTTTAAAGAAAACTCGCAATGTAGTTAACCGATTTTCGTAATATTTGAGAGATTAATGCAGAATAGATATAAGCATCATTTGTTTTCTTTTAATTGTTTATACCATTTATAAGTTTCAAGATATTCAATCTCAAACTTTAAAAATCGTTTTTCTCGAAATGTGCAAAATGGCGCTTGTCATAAGATAGCACAACAGCGACGACGTATCATTATAATGATGAACAGTTGTGAGTATCATTGAGAGAGAGGATATCAGTATTCTCTTCTCTCTTGAATAGTGGTTCCTCTTTGCTTGTTTGATTATTTAGTGAAATTGGTTCAAGAACATACAAGCTGTTGAACCATTCAGATTCATTGTGCAATGCTGAATCTGAATATGAAATTCTTCTGGCCATATTAGCGGTTTTCAGCGTCTTTCGCTACGTCAGGCTTGTGGAGCGGACATTAGGCAACAGGTACCGCTTATTTGATTCTGCTGAGGTTTGAGGGGAAAAAAATTGAACTTGTGTTCACGATGCATTATAAATTTAGGGAAATCGTGGATATTCAAACATCGATATGCATTTATCAGTTTTTTGGATGCTGGTTCCTCAGCTGATTCAGCCCAAAAACATATAGGTTCATTTTTTTTCTAACATTGTATCTCTAGCTTACGAATATTTGGAATTTTATAATCGTGAACCAAAACGAAGTGGTTATAAGCTTGGTTATAAGTTATTCGCATTTAACAAGGACAATATATGTTTCAAACTATGATGTACTACATTCTTTTCCTAAATGTTGTACAGACAGGTTAAATGTTAACAAATATAATATTAACCACAAATTCGATGAGCAAGATTTATGACTCCTGATTAAATTGGATACCTACTAACGGAGTGTTTAAAATGTACGGCATATTGTGGAATATTTAATAATCAAAAACTTACTTCGAGCTTCGTCTAAAGTTGAGAAGGAATAGCAAAATTACACATGCCTTTTAATCTTTGGAAAGAAATTAGTATCCCGCTTTAATGCTTTAGTGATCTGAACAGATTAATTCGCTGCAATTATTCCGAGCTTGGCGAATAAAGTTTTATTCGGAATATCCTCCAAATGAATCTTGACAGTTGACTTTAATGCCTTTATTCTAAGTTACCCGAGATTTTTATTGCAACCAGGTAACCAAAAATGTTTTCAAATTTTGTTTAAATGGAAAAAATCACACTATATTTTTTTCCTATTCCATCAACATTACTATCCTATCATTCAAAATTTGTCAACTAGCTAATAAAAACTTGACACAATTTAACAAATTTCATCAAACACGATTTACGAAATTCATAGTCATGTGAAATTAAAATTAAATCTAAAACATTTTTGATGCTCGTATATGTCAGGAGCAGAACACGTAAATTTTTACGATTTTTCTAGTTCTGTGTAATACTAAAAAACCCCTGAGTTGAGCTTGAACAACGACTGGCTTATGAATATTTAAAAATATATTGTATTCCATAAGACAAATTGTTTTTGGTTTAATAATTGAATGTCTTCCAAAACTCGTTGAAACGTAATATGCAAAAGTATTCTGAATATTAATGATTTTTTTTAGAATTGATAATTTACTTTTTCAAAAGTTACAAAAGTTTTTCTGTGATCGTTTTTTCTGGTCAAGTCTACCCACCGCGAGAGCCTTGACCTTGGGGAGCTTAACCAAGAGAATTTTAAAATATCAGAACAAAAAACAATGGCATATAACATGCTGTTATCTTTTCTTCCCATATTGTTGAGGTTCTTAGTACTAGTTAAAAATATAAGGCGATTGTATTTCACGAGCTTTGATTTTTTTTAATGCATTCCTTTTTTGGATTAACTGTACTGCAGGTTTACGTGTCACAAAATCAGCCATAAAAATCATTAGTGTATCTATCTGTGGTGTCCTTGAACGATTGATTGAAAAAAAATTCTCTTCTTTTTGGAAACGGGAACGATTTTTCCAAAAAAAAAACACCATTTTCACCTGAAAAAAATCATTAACAAATCCATAACATTAATATGAAAATTTTGACGAAAAAATGGACGTTCAAGGACATGGCAGTTAAATTACGAATAAACAAAAATAAAGTTTTAAAATCCGTTGCAAACTCTTTCGGCACTCGTAGTCACCGCAAATATCGTGATAATCGCGTTTAAAGTTTCAAATATAAGCGTAATGGAGCAAGATGAAAAACGAAATGAAGAAGATGAAACATTAGCTAATGGGATCGAAACAAATATTAAAAAATTAAGTACCAAATGGAACACGTTATTAATAATTGTTGAATTTCGTGCTTGGTAAAGTCTCCCCATGTTCCCTTAACCCTATTTGTATTTTCACAATTCGACAGATTCAATAGGTTGAAGACAAAACTAAAAAATATTGCATATGAAAAGCGCACAGAACATGTACCTATCTCGAATAAAAATAATAAAAGACAACAAACACATTCTCGTTATGAGCGCTGTTCTCCGGGGCAGCTGGGCGGCATCATTTTTCGTACCTACATTCGCACCCAGCAAGCAAAGAGAATCTGGGTGCCTATGTACATCTTGCTATGGAGAACGAATGATGCATAGCAGTTGATATCTCTTCGAGTGGGAGAGAGAATGAGCAACGGGTACTATTACGCTATGCTCATATACCTACACTATAGAACAGCAATGATTCACCAGCCTCGGTGGTGGTGAACCAAAGCCGTCAACTCCGCAGCTCAGTGGTGAATGGTTCAATAGGGTGTATGTTCGTGAAGCGAAGAACGAATGAAGAGTGTTCGTTCTTTTTCAGCTAATTCGTTTTCCAAGCTCTGTTCATAAAGTATTTGAAATTATTAAATTAAAATTTGTTTTTGCTTTGAAATTGACAAAATGATAGTATCGCCCCTTTGGCGATTGTTTACTTTTTCCCACCTATCAGCATTGAAGTATCGCCCTTACGTTTTTTTACAATAACTACCGTTTTACACCACCGATTTCGTCCGTGCTTTTTCAATAGCGATCATTGTTACTATTTACAGCTGGTATCAGCTTGATAATCCTAAAAAAATGCGAAAATAGCCAGTTTCGCCTCTAAACTGCTAGCAAAAAAAGTATCGCCCTGTTTGTTTGCATGGAGCGTGGAGGGCGAAACTTTAAATAAACAAACAAAAATACAGTTTCGCCCGTTTTTTTATGCAGTAGTTTAAGAAAGCAATACCGTAGAATCCAAATTTTTAGGTTAATTTGTTGCGTTTCAAAGCCCTCATTCGCATGTATGAAAAAAGCCTTATGTTTACATTTGTAAGTATCGCCCTTTTCACAAAAAGCGTTGAAATGAAATCGCAGCTTCTGATATCACGCTATCTCTGAAGTGCATGCGTGCATAGTTCCAATTTTTACTTCGACATCGACTTTTTCCAAAGGTGACTTCCCAGTAGTATCCTTGATTTGAATTATTATCGCTAATCCTAATGCCAAAGAACAAATAAAAACCTCACGAACCGTTTGGGAAAATCATCATCATTACTGGAATTTTTTATTTTCACGAATCTTTTCGATAACCTTCCGTCACTTGCGTTAATGCACTGGGTGCACAGTGCTCTGAAAATGTAGCGAAATCGTCTTAGGGCACCAGCGGGTCTAATTCAGAGCTATCTGCGCGGCGAGTTAAATCTGTAAAGAATACTAAAAATTAATTTCTATTCCATAATTTTCAGTTCAGCAATTCGAGAGATCGTGCTCACCGCAAGCCATGAAAAATAGACTACGTTGTGAAGAGATGGTCACTATTTATTAAAAAATCACGGTTAAATAAAAATAAAACTATTAAAAAAATTCAAATAGTTTATAATTTTCACAAACTTATTATTTGGAAAATTTGTTTAATAAGCTTTCGTAATATTGTGTAGGAAAAAAGCTGAAAATTTCAGTATTTTCTGTATCTGCAACATATAAACCCTTAAGTATACCAATTAATTGGTATACGAATTGGAATAGGTTCGCCAAATTTTGGAAGAAGTCTATAAAATAACCCCTTGAAAACTACCTAAAAATTGTTGTAGTTCGATGCAATAAAAAAATCTCCAAAAATGAAATGTACCTATTAATGTGAAACACAGTGAATAATACATACCATAAAGACTCATTTTTATCAGTCTCATGGCGTATTTTAGGCTGACAAAATGGGGACATTGACTAAAGCTGGCAATTTTTTTCTTTATAATAAACTGAAGCTGTCAAAATATTCTTCCCGTCCCTTAATGTAGTCTGATAACTATTTCTGATTATGATGAATTTTTCATTTTTGCATATTTCCATCTTCATGATAAGGAAAACATGCTCAAGAAAGGATTTACTCGAATTCAGTCTTGTTCGTCTGCTAGAGCCCATCAAACATATGTTCATATTTGGCTGATAAAATCGGGGTTTCAATGTATTATAATAGATATTCAGCATTCGAAAAAGTTTCTTGTGAACGAGTGTAGAACGACTTTGTTTCAACTTACTTGAAATCAGCGGCGTAGCCAGAAATTCGGTTTGGTGGGAGTTTGGTGAAAATCGATCATACTGTCCAAACGGCATAATTTCGAACCGTAATTTTTGATGTTTTAAAATTATGCAGAATTAATTTTTCAGAAAATAGTAACAGAGTTCGTGTCTAGCGAATTTGTTGAGACTTTATTGTAGTCATGCCTGAGAAAATTGACCATAAATACTTCTTGGACGATATACCCTCAAAATTATTTTATCAAATGATGCGCTGTTTAACGTTTGTAAAACTCATCGAAGATACTAAACCTCCGAAATTGGCGGTTTCAAAATGATGCTATCTTGACCTTAAATTACTGTTTTTAAAAATTTGACCTATACATATAATTGGTCATACAACAAAAATCAAATGCTCATCAAAATCGATCAGAACCTGCTAGAATCGAATGGAAATCGTCTTTTTTTCATAAATTTCTCTCTACATTCGGAAAGTGTTATCCTCGTTATTAATCATATTACGTTTTCGTCTCAACTCGACGCATTCCCAAAATAGAAACCTGTTTTAATCCACCTAGTGGTGCAATTGTGCTTGTCTCATTTGTCCAGACTACGATTCTATGACTGGTTATGTTCAATACAATGGTGGAAATGAATATTCCATGTTCAGTACGATTTGCACATACATACAATGGATCGACAGCCACGATCTTGATCTTGAGATACTATGTGATACTGAAACATCGCTTGAAACCAGCGGCGGATCATGGAGAAAGATCCGGGAGGTCCAGGTCCTGCCGAAAATTTTCAACTCGTTAAGAAATTTTAAACTAGTTTTAATTTTAAAGTAGCAACCCCTCACTGCATACTCCCTCCGGGCCTGTATGATTGTCGATTTTTAGAGTGATTGCATAACCTTTCTATATGAGAAAGGTAAAAATGTACCAAAGTCCAAAGAAGTCAATTTTTGTCAAACATTATTTTTTTCGAGTTTTCATCAAATCTCAATGTTTCATGCATTTTAAAGTCATTTGGCATCAAAAATACAAATTTGATTTTGAAATTTTTTCATTTCAGTTTATATGGGAATTTGCTGTGTGATTGCACTCTTCAACTAGTAACTCCGGAACCGGAAGTCCAATCAATAAAAAATTCAATAGCAGCCGATGGGAAGATTGTACCTTTCATTTGAGACTAACTGTGCAAATCGGTCCAGCCATCTCTGAGAAACAGAGGTCACATTTTTTGTCCACATACACACATGCATACACACAGACATTTTCCGATCTCGACGAACTCAGTCGATTGGCATATGACACTCGGCCCTCCGGGTCGGGATTAGATTGACGAATTTTAGAGTGAATGAGAAAGGCAAAAACATTTTTAGCAAATGTTGAAAGTTATGCATTTTTTCGGTGAGCAGTTCTATGTTTCATAGACATTAAATCAATTTTAACTTCGCTTCCTATTAAATAAAGACGCTTATTACAGTACATTTCTACAAAAACGAGCTCAATTTGAAAATAAATCTGAGGATTATGATTGATTACAGAACTCTGGAATTTTCTATTGGAATGTTTTCAGGCAGGAATTTGATATTGATGCTATTAGATAACTGTGAAATCAAGACCAGGGCCGTCGGAAAGCGTGGGTAGTATGGGTAGCACTACCCACTCGAAAATAACCGAGTGGGTAATTACCCACTCGAAATTTTGAACCATTTAAAAAAACTTAGATGTGCAACGCATGTATCTCGCACTACACACATTTGAAAACATCGATGTACCACAATTCCATTTGCATAAACGAACGTGACTTAATGTGAATGTAATGTAAGCGTGTGCATCGCGAAAAGGGAAAAAATCATTACTAATGGACCCCTCACCCTATGCTTTCTACCCACTCGGGCGTAAAGTGTGTCGCCGCCCCTGATCAAGACCAATAGATCAGTTACATATCAGGACCCCATTCCGACAATTTATCAAAAGTCCTCATGACGTTTACAACAACAGGTTATCAATCTACGGATCAGATAATTGTTATTGTAATATTGAATTAAATCAGTCTGCATCAATAAATTTTCAACTTCAATCCAATATTTTTTTTTTTGGGTGTGGTTGGGGGGGGGGAGGGTTGTATGGTGTTAAACCCCAAAACCTTCTCTTGGCTACGCCGTTGCTTGGAGTTATTTATTTCGCTTTTCATTTTCCGATATGTTTCAGATCGATTGATGGTTATAAGTTAGAAAAATTGCAGTCAGAAGGTTCGCACAAATGAACATTTTTGTATTGATAAGTTATCAAGTCCCTTCCAGACAACTTGGAAGTGTTCGGTGATTATTTCTAGCGGTTGTAGAAAGTAAAATGAAATACAAAATTTGTTTTATCTTTTATCGAAATAATGTTTAGCTTATTTCAATGGATTATTACTATATTGAACAATAAATAGGCGACAAAGAGTAATCAACAGACAACAAGCCAAAACTTTTAAAGTATTCAAAATAGATATTTAAAGTCTTTAGTAAAGTTATTCGCAAAAGTAAGAGCTACAAATTTGCTAAAGACATCATTTCGATATAATCACTTCCAAGAAAATTTGTGAAAATATCTCACTCATAGGGGGATTAATCAGCAAAAGCACAATACCAAAAGAAAGGGCATATTACCTCCATTAATTTCTCCGAAGATATTATTGACCTAAAATAAGCCGTTTTGGCGTTAATAATAGATTACATGTTTTTGGTCATATTTCTGGCAATGGGAAATGATAAAAATTTTCGTCCGCATTTAATGTTAAATATCTATTTTGATAATAGTCCGATTTCAACATTCTATAGCTTGTTCGAAAGGTGTTCGTTAAAGTTATCTAAAAACATATAAATTGTTAATCTATATTGTCAATTTTGGCAGATAATTTTTAAAAAAACTGCAAAAAACGCCATTTTTACGCATTCAAACATTCATATCTTGGAAACTAAACATCAGAATCAAAAACAAATTAATAGCGTTCATACTGTTTTTTAGTTCTTTCATTTAAAATTAGTTTGGATAAGATCGGTTCGGCCATTGCTGAGAAACACGAATGAGAATTTGTTCGTTACACACACACACACATACACACACACACACACACACACACAGACAGTGTCCCAAATCGTCGAGCTGAGTCGATTGGTATATAAGACTCGGCCCTCCGGGCCTCGGAAAAAATCTCGAAAGTTTGAGCGAATTCTATACATTTCTTTTATAAGAAATGTAAAAAACATTTAAAAAATAATCGGACTTCGAAAAAATTATGAAAACCGCTTATATACGACAATTTTACTCAAAAATGGCCATTTTTCATAAATTGCATTTGTGGAACCTCTAGATGATTTTTTAGAAACTTGATATGTTTTACAAAAGTACCTTACATATGCTTATCTTTCATTATAGGGTTGAGTACCATGACTTTTCGCACATCTATTTTTTTTGGGACAGCCTAAGATAGTATGCTTTTTCTTTTTTTTTTTTTTCAATTATAGAGGTTTTAACCTTAAGGTCATTCGCCTCTTCGGGTTAGAAAAATCTCTTAGGAAAAATTTCTAACCCTATGTGCGAGGTCGGGACTCGAACCCAGGTGCGCTGCGTACAAGGCAATTGTTCTGGATCCCTCGATGGATTATTTCCGAATTAGTTTTAAATTGAAGGCAAAATTTTCTTTCATCCAATAATGAACAATTCAGCGATGCTTATTTTTTTGTCATTATATTGTTCTATTATACACACCGTGCACATTTTTGTTAAATGTCCAATAAACAGTGTTGGAATACTCAAACTTATCCTCCACGCAGATAAATAATGATATGGAGAGTTGAAGAGACTAGAATAACAAAGAGACGCCATGTTCCGTTTGGAATTCCAATTTTACTGTCAATGTCATTCCAAACGAACAAGAGAGTTGTCAATCAATGTTTAGCATTATGTGGCATTGTTTTTAAGGAAGTATTGTTATGCAATTCATTAAAATTACTAAAGATTTTAAAGATAAAAATCAGAGCTTGGAAAACGAGTCAACTGAAAAAGAACGAACACTCTTCATTCTTTCTTCGCTTCACGAACATACCATCCATGGAACCATTCACCACTGAGCTGCGAAGTTGACGGCTTTGGTTCACCGCCACCGAGGCTGGTGAACCATTGAAGTTCTATAGTGTAGGTATATGAGCATAGCCTTTTTTCGCAGATTATTTTCTATTTGATTATATTGTTTTGTTTGCATTACATTTCTAATTTAGTATATTGGGTGTTCAGCCACAAGTGGTGACTTTTCATCCCTACTGTTTACATGATTCGGTTAATTATTATTAAGATATAATATGCATCCGCAGTTAAGTATTTTTTTCAGTAAGATGTTTTAAACCTACTTGTCTTGTGAATAAGGAGCTAAACAAATCTTATAAACTAACTTATAAACTATAAAGAGAGCTAATCGTTGCAATTGAAGATTGCAACGATTTTTGTCGGAAGTTGCTTATAATACTGTTCGTCATAATTTCTAATGTTTCTTTGTTTGCGAGTCTGTGCAACTCATTTATGCTAAACCATGAGCATAGCGTAATAGTACCCGTTGCTCATTCTCTCTCCCATTCGAAGAGATATCAACCGCTGTGCATCATTCTTTCTCCATAGCAAGCTGTACTTAGGCACCCACACTCTCTTTACTTGCTGGGTGCGAATGTAGGTACGAAAAATGATGCCGCCCAGCTGCCCCGGAGAACAGCGCTCATAACGAGAATGTGTTTGTTGTTTTTTATTATTTTTACTCGAGATAGGTACATGTTCTGTGCGCTTTTCATACGCATTATTTTTTAGTTTTGTCTTCAACCTATTGAATCTGTCGAATTGTGAAAATACAAATAGGGTTAAGGGAACATGGGGAGACTTGACCAAGCACGAAATTCAACAATTATTAATAACGTGTTCCATTTGATTCTTATTTTTTTTTATATTTTTATATTTGTTTCGATCCCATCACCTAATTTTTCATCTTCTTCATTTCGTTTTTCATCTTGCTCCCTTACGGAGGTGTGCAGTGGCGTAGTAGCGGGGGGGGGGGGGGAGGATTTGGGGACGAACCCCCCCCCCCCCCCGAAATATTTTGGAGAATTTTGAAAAAAATCAATATGTTAAACAAAAATATGCCTAAAATTTTGAATGAAATGAAAGTTTCATTTGCAAAAGTTATCTTGTGAAAATATTTCCTTGTAGTGAAAATTGGTTAGTTCAACCGCCGAGGACTATAACAAGTAGATCGCGGCGAAGCGAAAAGCTGGGAGCTTATTGGTTCACGAAACGGATATCGATACCGAGAGAAATTTCGCCACATTCTGTAGTCCTTGACTGACGGCGAACATGGACTGGAGAGTGTAAGAGAAGTATCCCCATAGAGACCACCAGGCGATTCTGCAGCACGAAGAAGGACGCAACGGAATCAAGTACGTTGATGCGGCAAGAAGGATTGTGACGTTACAATGTCACGAAAACTAGGGCCATGCAGTAGACGGCGTACAGATTACGGGTTAAATGAGTAGCTCAGTACGCTACACGCTGCTTGTTTTAGATCCAGAAGGCGAGCTCAGAGCGTAAGATCGGAGAGTGTGAGAGGAGCGCAAGCGACGCTTCGAGAAGATAGGAACTCTTTAAAACGGGAGATCAAGCATAGCAAGCCAATTGCCATAAGTAGCTGTGCTGAGAAATAAACGTCAATCCCTGGGGGACGCGTACTGAGTCGTCATGACGAAGACGAGGGTCTGCGACACCAGCTGAAATGTACCCGGGAAAACTAAAGATAATCGTTGAGGGTCTTTTCCCAAATCACGATTCAACTACCTGGCCACCGACACCGTACGACGAAGAAGAAGGAGGTAGCACAGCCGAGTGGTAAGTGACTAACGACGAGCTCAAAGAAGCGTCGATGTGACTAAAATCAAAGAAAACCCCCGGTCCGGATGGAATACCAACCGTGGCGCTGATAGCGGCGATCCTGGCGTATCCGGACATGTTCAGGATGCTACTGCTGAAGTCTTTAGATGATGGGAATCCCCGAAATGAGAAAGGTGCAGAAATTGATGTTGCTGCCAAAGTGTGGGAAGTCACCGAGTCATGCAACCTCGAATAGACCAATGCCGCAGCGTGGCATAAAAGAATGAGCCAGATCCTGAAGAGCTACTTCCAGAGTAGAGCACTGCTGTACCAGTCGAACAAACGGGCAATAGGCAATGCGAGTCACAGCGGGCGTTCCTCAGGGCTCCATTCTCTGTCCAACACTTTGGAATGAGACGTACGATTGGGTCTTAACACTGCGGCTTCCCAGGAAAGTGAAAATCGTTGGTTTCGTGGACGATGTGTCACTAACGGTGAGACACTTGAAGAAATGGAGGTGTCGGTGACGGAGACAATGAAACCGCGAAAAGGCATTATGCCTTGTCGCCGAGATGATCCCCATCTACATTACCCTGGCGGAGGATATCAAGTGCTACAAGCAATGAAACGCCAGAAACGTGAGGAAGATGATGCGAATCGATTCGATGGTGACGTGGCAGCAGGAATGTGACAGTACGGAGAAAGGAAAGTGGACCTACCGGCTAATCCAAACCTGTCGGGGTCAATAGAAAGCACGGAGAGATGACCTTCCACCTGAAACAGCTCCTACCGAACCACGGCTGCTTAAGGAGTATCTTCATCGGTGTGGGTACGCAACGTCAACACTGTGCTTGGAGTGTGAGATCGTCGAGGAGACACCGGAGCGTCTTTGAATGTCCGAGGTTTGAAGTCTTTGAATGTCCGAGGAGTCTTTGAATGTCCGAGGTTTGAAGTGACGTGCAGGGAGCTACTTAAAACGGGAGGACCGGACATCAACCCGGATAATGTAGCCTACAGAATAACAAGCGACGTAAAGACGTGGAACACAGTAAACAGAGATATGATGTAGATCAGTGATTCTCAACCTGAGGTCCGCGGACCCCTAGGGAGCCGCGAAGTCATTGCTGGGAGTCCGCGAAGAAAAATATATTTTCCGAGTGCATATTGAAATTTCAAGTCATGTTTCCTAACAAATTGAAAATAACATATTGATAGCATACAAAATTGATATTTATCTATGGGCGTCCGCAGCAACCCAGTGTGATATCTAAGGAGTCCGTGGTACGAAAAAGGTTGAGAACCGCTGATGTAGATCATGACCGTCTTACAACGGAATGGACATTGAACAACGGTTTCGGGAGAGCAATCACCGCCAGGGAACTCTCCGCAGGAATAAGTTAGATTCACCGCCGAGGACTAGTCGAGTAGACTGCAACAGAGCAGCGAGTATGAGTCGTCGAAACGCCAGCGAACCGGACGTCACGCTCCATGCGGATTCGTCAGACCGACCACGGCACCCCACCGGTTGTCCCGATAGAAAAATAGCGAAAACCAAAGAATAATCGATATTGGGAGAACTTTTTTCGCCAGGGAACTCTCCGTTAGCGTAAGCTAGATTCACCGCTGGGGACTAGACTGAGTAGACAGCGACGAGACACCACTAGTCACGGGTCATCGGACACTGAAGGAGGAGCTGAATGGATCATCAAGGAAGTAGTGCTAAATAGCCCAAGAAGAGAACTAAAGGGCTTAAAGGAGTTGCGGTGCTAAATGGCACCGGTCACGGAGCAAAAGGGCTCAAGAAGTTATAGTACTGAAGAATCGGTATCGGGAGAACTTCTTTCGTCTGGGACCTCTCCGTCAGCGTACAGTCAGATTCACCGCCGGGAACGAGACCGCGTAGATCGCGACGATACACCACCAGCCGCGCCGGGGCTCCAGCAAACAGGATGCCCTACTCTACCGGAATCGCCGAACTGACCGCAGCACCTGGCTGGTTGGCTCGCTTTCGAACTTCTCTCGCCAGGGAATTTTTCATCGGAGTAGGCTAGATCTATCGTCGGGGACTAGACCGAGTAGTTCGCGAAGCAGTCGGAAGCTCAACGAAGAAGTGCTACTGAATTGCACAAGGGAACTGAAGAGCTCAGTAAATTAGACAGTCTGAAGTTTGCCGCCCAGATTGTCGTCGTAGGGGAAGACCAATAATTCTATACAGTTAGCTTTCCTACCTTGACTACCCAAATCCGTTCCCTGAGTTGTTGGTTTTGCACATTTTTTCCTGCTCAGAATGTTTTTGAACATTTTTTCATATATATACAAAAAAATTCATATCTCCCCCCCCCCCCGAAAAATTTTCTTACTACGCCACTGGAGGTGTGGCTTGTACTTGAAACACAAAACGCGATTATCACGATCTTTGCGGTGACTGCGAGTGCAGAAAAAGTTTTCAACCGGTTTCAAATTTTTGTTCGTAATTTAACTGCCGTGTCCTTGAACGATTGCATTTTTTCGTCGAAATTTTCATATTAATGTTATGGATTTGTTAATAATTTTATTCAGGTGAAAATTATGTTTTTTTTTTGGAAAAATCGTTCCCGTTTCCAAAAAGAAGAGAAATTTTTTTCAATCAATCGTTCAAGAACACCACAGATAGATACACTAATGATTTTTTATGGCTGATTTTGTGACACGTGAACCTGCAATGTAATCAGTACAGTTAATCCCAAAAAAGAAATGCATTAAAAAAATCAAAGCTCATGAAATACAATCGTTTTATATTTTTAACTAGTACTAAGAACCTCAACAATATGGGAAGACAAGATAACAGCATGTTATATGCCATTGTTTTTTGTTCTGATATTTCAAAATTCTCTTGGTCAAGTCCCTCCCGCCTTGGTCAAGGCTCCCGCGGTGGGGAGACTTGACTAGAAAAAAAGATCGGTAGGTAATGTCAGAGACATAACCGGAGTGAAGTAGAATACACTTAGGCTGGTAATTCGAATGCTCTAATTTTTACTATTTTCTTCATGGTTGAATTAAAATCAGGTATTAGGCATTTCTGTTATTTATTTATATGCACGTACATCACTTGCGATGCGTTTACGCAAATGAAATTTCGGTCCTATTTCGAAACTTTCAAACGTCCGCCCGAGACACATGTGTGGAAAAATTCAACTGTTTTGTTCCCAAGTTTCCGGTGAGTAATAATTTTTCAAGTGGATAGTAGGGTGATGAGCCCATTTTCGCCATGTTTCTATTATTACCCTACTCAGTTAGAGCAGTGTCTGTCATCTTTGTTCAACGCATTGAGTCAAATGGTAGCGCCCAATAGGGACCCTCGATTCGAGTATGCGTTGCGCTCAAATACGAGAATTTCACTGTTTTCAGCGCATTTGTGTTTTTATATTGGTCAATTTTCTCGCATTCCATCGATTGTAGGCCGAGATATTAACGAATTAGAAATGCGCCTTGCTTAGTATGGTGAAAATAGGCACTTTACCCTACAAAGCTAAGACGAATGTCCTATAAAAAAATAAAATATTGAAACCATAACCAACCAGGTTTCTTCGCAATAACCCTGCAATTGTCACGATGATAATAGCCAACAACAAATGTAGTACCAGGACAATCTGGTTCTGCGGAACGGTTTGAAACAGTGTTTATAGCAACATATACGATGATACGTAAAAGCAGGCCCGTGCGCAGAAAATGCTCATGGGGAGAGTTTTGATTTTTCTACGTTTCTCATAAAAGAAAGGTTAAATTTTGAAGATTTTTATGAGACCTGGAAGGTCGAGTATTGTGTACCAATCGACTCAGCTCAACAAATTGGGTAAATGTCTATTGTCAAGAAGGAATGGAATTGGTTGGTGGTAGTGTCGGATTGTTTTGAAGTAGTTAATCTTACTGACTAAACTTAAACCTCTTGTATCTTGCCATCCTCATCCATCCGAGGCCACTGTTACACTGAAAAACATTGTTCCTAAAATCTTGCATAGAGTACCATGAATTCTAGAACATTCACATTTTTTCGTTACGAAAACAGGACTATGAACAAAAATCATGTGTTTTATAATTATGTTCAATTTCGCTTCAGTAACGCCCTCATAACGCTTTTATTAGTGGAAATATTAGTGTGAACCAGTTCACAACTTTATGATCATTCGTCTCAGTTGACTCATGATGTTATTCATAGATAGTTCGCAAAACCTTGTGGATATTTTCTCGTGCTCAATTTCACGATACTCGGAATTTTATTCATGAATCCATTCGACCTTCGTGAACTAATTCATGATTATATATTAAACACAACTTACCATTCGTGCTCCTGAAATAGTTCCCAAAATCATGAAATATTATTCATGTACTCGTGAACTCGTTCATGATTTCTAGTATAATAGTCACGACTGACCATGCGTACCCGTGAAATAAATCACAAAATTATAAAATGTTATTCATGTCGTGAACTGGATCATTTTATCTAGTATAGTAGTCACAAGTTACCATTCGTGCTTATGAAATAGTTCACGAAGCCATAAAAAAGTATTCATGTAATCGTAAACTGGTTCATGATTCCGAATATATTAGTCGCGATCCAATATCCGTGCTCGTGAAATAGTTTTCAATTTCATTACATATTATTCATGTATTCATGAACTGGTTCATGATTTCTAGTACATGATTCACGATCTATTTTGCGTGAAGATAGCCCTAATAATATACAATTTCATGGAACATGGTAATGAAATTTTCATGTGCGCTAATTTCTCAAAATGTGGAGTAGTAGTCGTGGAATCATTCACGTTCCGTGCACTTTTTCATGAAATATCCAGCTGTCAGCGACCAAAAATAGGTACGAGCTGTAGATATAAAAATTATTGGGACCATTATCGTTATTCATTCGATGCGGTTGTGATGTCTGGATAGAAAACGAAAACTGTGCTGAGCGCCTCAAATCGTGTTCGTAATATAGTTTACAGAATAAGATCCCGCGAACACTTTTATGGTCCAGTTCACCTTGACACGTTACTCCGAGTAAAAAACCGATAGTAACCAAAAATACCACATCGCGATAAGACGAAGAAAAATTACGAATACCACGATGAAACTGAAATCATGTCACATTGCCTCACGTGTCAAATTCGAAAGTAAGGTCTAGAATAAAATATCAAGGTAAGATGAACAGAAATTACAAAATTCGTGACTGAGGTCCTGAAATCATAAACATAAATCACACAACTAGTGACAAAAATATCGAAAATCGTCACTAAGATCCTGAAATCATGAACATAAATAAACATGAATCCCTACTCGTGATTCAAATATCACAACATGAACAGAAAATATGAAAACCAAAGTTCCTTCAATCATGGACATAAATCACATTACTCGTGATTGAAATATTCAAAATCGTGACTAAGATCCTGAGATTATGAACATGAATCACTTTACTCATGACTGAAATATCACGATAAAGTGAATAGAAATTACGAAAATCGTGACTAAGATCTTGAAATCATTAACATAGATTCCGCTACTCTGAAATAAGAATCCTGAAATCATCAAAATCGGCTGTGTATTCCCAAATTATGAACAAGACTCATATCAAAAACTAAACATATCCAGCGAACAACAGTAACCCAACCAAACATTCAAGTGTAATGCCATGTATATAGTCGGAGCAAACTAGTTTTGTAGAAACACAGATAGTTTCATGGATACGACACCTATGGAAGAGTCTGATGAATCGTCGTCCTTCCGTTAAGTAGGTGGAGCATCAACACTTCCTGTCTACCTTATCCTTTATCCTTCCCCGTGAACGATGGAGATGGGGGCGGCCGGCAATGATGGCTATCATGCTGTTGAGGTTTTAATATGGGTCGGATTGGTATGAATTCCTACTTACCACTTCCTAAGCAACTCTTATTAGATAATCAGCAGTCAAACATGATGAAGTCAGTGTGCAACCCGCCAAAATCATCGTCACAACGCAACGCAACGCAACGCAACGCAACACAGATAGTTTCATGGATACGAGGTCTAGCATTCATAATTTTAGAAACTGTCACGGTTTTCGTGAATCGTTCACGAAATAGCGATCATTTTTTCATGAATTTATGAACGATTTTTTTCCGTGTAGGCACAACTTCAGTGGAAATTGTACTCTAGGTCTTTTTATTTTGTGTTAATCGTTCATGTTTTTTTTTCAATGATGCTTTTTCTTGCTTGCTGTCCAACCTTCTCGGTATATCTGACCTGCTCAGGTCTGCTGCAAATATCGTCACCTGTTGAGACACGAACCGATCTGGAGGTGTCGACCATAATGATTTACATCTATTTACAACCACCTTCCCAGGGTTTTTTATCCTTCTTGGTGCTACTCGTTCCTGTTCATTTGATAGCAGGTGCTGAGAATTTCTCGGCGGCGGTATTTCTGCCGATACCGATAACCATTTTCGCGAGTCATTTAGCTGTCAGTCACTCCGACGGAGAGATCATCGGCTGTAAAATTTCTGCAGATAACGATATCAGTCCTAGCAACGCTCGCTGCGTGATTGAAGTATACGGACCAATCAGCGCTGATGATTTCCACTTTCACAAAATACATTATTTTCGTTATTTATAGTAATCGTACATTTTAAGGAATCAAATACAATAAAACTTTGAAACGGGACCCCTATATTGAAACGTTACAAGTGTAAGTAGGGGTTTGCCCACTACTCGGGTTCTGGTTTGCCCGGCGAACCCTTCTTTTCAGGGCGGCCTAGGTGCTTCTACAGAATTTTGGATTTTCGTTTCACAAGAAAAAAGTGTAAACAAACAAATAAATTAATAGATTTACCGACTTTTATTCCACCAAATCTCCTCTGCTGCACTCTGTCAATGAAGTTGATTAGTTGCTTCTGACGATGGCGGGAAGGCGGACGGTTTCTTCCGACCGGCCGGGAACACAACGGCCGCGTTCTCCTGCTGGTGTCGTTGGCTGCTCCGGCAGCGGTCCTTGGCTTTTAGCTAGGGAGGTGAGCTTGGCTCCTTTGTTGGAACCTCCCTAGCGACATTGGCGACGAATCGCCGGATCGTCTACTCGCCGGAAACGATCCCGGAAGTTACCGCAGTAAACTTCTCAGGGGGAACCTTTGTCCGCCCTGCTTCGTTCTCCTTGGCAATTAACTGTGGAGGAGAGCTTGGCTCGTTCGACTGATCCTCCACAGTGAGAACGGCACTGGTGTCACTTGGGTCCTTTTTATTTAGCCGGGGAAGCGAGTAGCTCCTTAGCGATTAGCTTCCCGTCTCGGCGACCCTACACCAGGACTTTTTCGTATGCCCGGACCACACACCGATACACTGACGGATTTCACTTGCCGTCACACGCGCACACTGAACTTACGGTGGCGGGAAACTGTCCCGAAAAAAGGAATAAATCTGGAACGTCTGTTCCTGGCTGTGGTCCGTCACTTTCTAACTCTTCTAACACGATGGCCGCCTTCCACCTCGACCGAAAACACCAACACCAAAAAACCGTACCGCCGCATAGCTATCATCACCTATGTGCAGCATAGCCAGTACACGTATTTCAGCAGTAGGAGAGCGGTGGCCTATCTAAGCCCTATGTTAACTATGTACAATTGTCAAACAAAAATTACTACACCTATCTGAACGCACAAAACCGTTCACAAACGCGAAACTATATAAAAATTTACAAGAAAAAGTGAACGGTATCGAAACAGCGGTGAGCACAAATTTTCGTAAACAATACACACTACGGAGAGAGTACGCACGAAAGGGTATATTTCCACCCAGTGCTAAATTGTTACCCTGACGGGTTACACAAGTATTCTACTTCAAAAAACGATCACAGAAAAACTTTTGTAACTTTTGGAAAAGTAAATTATCAATTCTGAAAAAAATTATTAATACGCATAATACTTCTGCATATGACATTTCAACGAGTTTTGGAATACACGTTTTTAGATATTTATGTAGGTTTAACTGGTCAAGTCTCCCTATGTTCCTCTATTCATATTTAAAATCTGGGGGAACATTGAATAGTGAATGGTTTTAATCGAAAATGTTTGATATCCTTAAAATTTGAGGGAGATTAATGTTTTGTGATGTTTATTCAATTATTAAACCAAAAAAAATTGTCTTGTGGAATACAATATATTTTAAAATATTCATAAGCCAGTCGTTGTTCAAGTTCACCTCAGGGAGGGCTTTTAGTATAGCACAGAACTAGAAAAAATCGTAAAAATTGTGACACATACGAGCATCAAAAATGTATTAGATTTAATTTTAATTTCACATGACTATGAATTTCGTAGATCATGTTTGATTTAAATGTCAATGAATGCAATTTGTTAAATTGTATCAAGTTTTTATTAACCAGTTGAAAAATTTTGAATGATAGGGTAGTAATGTTGATGCAATAGGAAAAAAAATATTGTGTGATTTTTCCATTTAACAAAATTTGAAAACATTTTTGGTTACCTGGTTGCAAAAAAAATCTCGAGTAACTTAGAATAAAAGCATTAAAGTCAACTGTCAAGATTCATTTGGAGGATATTCAATAAAACTTTATTCGCCAAGCTCGGAATAATTGCAGCGAACTAATCTGTCTAGATCACTAAAGCGGGATACTAATTTCTTCCCAAAGATTGAAAGGCATGTGTAATTTTACTATTCCTGCTCAACTTTAGACGAAGTTCGAAGTAATTTTCTGATTTTTAAATATTCCACAATATGCCAACACTCCGTTAGTAGGTATCCAATTTAATCAGTCAATGTCATAAATCTTGCTCATCAAATTTGTGGTTAATATTATATATATATATATATATATATATATATATATATATATATATATATATATATATATATATATATATATATATATATATATATATATATATATATATATATATATATATATATATATATATATATATATATATATATATATATATATATATATATATATATATATATATATATATATATATATATATATATATATATATATATATATATATATATATATATATATATATATATATATATATATATATATATATATATATATATATATATATTTGTTAACATTTAGGAAAAGAATGTAGTACATCATAGTTTGAAACATATATTGTCCTTGATGCGAATAACTTATAACCAAGCTTAGACTATCAGCACCGGTACGTAAGCAAATGCATGTGTATTTTGATTACGCTAAACGATAATAATATATTTAGACACCCGTTTTCGCACCAATTTAATCAGTCAATGTCATAAATCTTGCTCATCAAATTTGTGGTTAATATTATAATATTATCAAGATCAATATACCCATTGACATTACCTCATCGAGTTGTTGTAAAATGGATAAAAAGTACTCATTGTTAGAAACAAAAAAATACCCATTTTTTTAACAGCTCGAATAACTCCCGAAAATGGGCAATTTGAATACATAAAATGGGTAAAGTTTTTTTTACCGTGCTGTTAAGAACATATCGACATAGATCTTTCATTGGGGCTTAAATCGCAAATGTAAACAAACTGCGTTTTCGCTAATATGACATTATGCGACAAAAATACTACAAGATTGAGGAGAAAATTAGTTAAAAAGGTTTTTAGTTCGTTTTATAATAAAAGAAAATAAAACGGCGAAACATGCATTTTCTTCGAGATTTCGACTTAGGCCCTTCTTCTCATATGGAATATAAAGTCGAGCTACGTGTCGACGGTGAAACACTTGAAACAAAAAAATATCATACTCCATTAGCCTAATCAGCATTAGATCAATGTTATCTGCTTGCTAACTCATTTTGTCATACGGGGGGTGGGTGTGTAAGGAGGGCGAAAGTCCCATGAACGAACGACTCCCAGCTTAAATTGGTATGCTTTGTGATATAGTGGTGGTTTAAAGATGATGGGGTTGAAAGGGAGGGGTATGAGGGCTGGATGGGGTGGTGGTCTGAGGGGTGATTTAAGGAGATTTTTAAAGGAGTGAAGTGAACAGTAGTGGGGGGGGGGGGGTGTAACCCCTCTCCGTAAACCATCAACTACGCCCCTGTTAAAATCCAGAAACCTTATGCGAGTCGAAAAAAAAATTTGGCTGTCCGGGATTAGGTTGACGTTTTTCAGAGTGATTGCATAACCTTTCTATATGAGAAAGGCAAAAATGTGCCAAAATCCAAAAAAGTTAATCGTCGTCAAATTTTTTTCGAGTTTGCATCAAATCTCGACGTTTCATGCACCTTGAACACATTTAGCATCAAAAATAAAAATTCTATTTTTATTTTTTCCTATAGTTTATATGAGAAATTTCTGTGTGGCCGCACTCTGAAACCCGTAATTCCGGAACCAGAATTCGATCGATCCAACATTCAATAGCAGCTGATGGGAAGGTTGCACCTTTCATTTGAGACTAAGTTTGGGCAAATCGGTCCAGCCATCTCTGAGAAAAATGAGTGACATTATTTGACACATACGCACATACATACACACACATACACACACATACATACACACACACACACACACACACACACACATACAGACTTTTTCCGATCTCGACGAACTGAGGCGAATGGGATGTGACACTCGGCCCTCCGGGCCGGGATTAGGTTGACGTTTTTCTGAGTGATTGCATAACCTTTCTATATGAGAAAGGCAAAAATGTGCCAAAATCCAAAAAAGTGAATCGTTGTCAATTTTTTTTCGAGTTTGCATCAAATCTCGACGTTTCATGCACCTTGAACACATTTATCATCAAAAATAAAAATTCTATTTTTAATTTTTCCTATAGTTTATATGAGAAATTTCTGTGTGGCCGCACTCTGAAACCCGTAATTCCGGAACCAGAATTCCGATCGATCCAAAATTCCAGCCGATGGGAAGGTTGCACCTTTCATTTGAGACTAAGTTTGGGCAAATCGGTCCAGCCATCTCTGAGAAAAATGAGTGACATTATTTGACACATACGCACATACATAAACACACACATACACACACATATATACACATACACACACGCACATACAGACTTTTTCCGATCTCAACGAACTGAGTCGAATGGGGTATGACACTCGACCCTCCGGGCCGGGATTAGGTTGACGTTTTTCAGAGTGATTGCATAACCTTTCTATATGAGAAAGGCAAAAATAGGGTCTCGCGATGACTGAATTAAATAACACTTATTTAAAGTTTACTGAAATTACAACAGAATTATTGAAATTAAAAGTTTATTGTTGTTTTAATAAAAATATATTTTCAAACCTTGATTCACACCAATTATTTTGTCGTTTGATGCAATGAACAGTATTTGTTTCAATTCAATAACACATATTTATGATCATGCTGTATGATTACTGCGTGAAAGTGAAAATGAGTGCATGGAAGCAACATGGATTGAACTGGAAGATGTAGCATTATGTCAAGCTGTCATGATGTGTCCCAGGATCAGATTGATGGGTCAAATCAAAAAACCAAAAATCTGCATGGAATGTATGAGGAAACGCTGCGAACAAATGGAACTGTGGAAAGTAAGATTCAAAAAGAAAGACAATGCGTGAATTTTTCTTGTGCAAAAGTCTTTAATTCATGTCCAGTAGTAAGTGGAAGATAACGACGATAATGGTTTGCCACACACTCTGCAGCGCTTGGCTCTGAAAAGAATTCCTAAAAAGAACTTGGACGGACACAGATTACACCTGTTACATCATCACCATCTAGTTTCAGGCGGTGGTTCATCATATTTTCGGGGGATAATATGGTGTTGTGGTGTATAGTGAAATGTATGAACGTGAATGCACTACCCTAATAATGTGTTGACTAAAAGCCATTGTTTTCACTGTACCAAAACAGTAGTTTAACAATAATTTATACTACAGTTTAATATGTCATTACAATACAAAATCAATAAATTTTAACCTTTCTCCATAAAATTTCAAAATTCACTTATTTTGTGAAAAAGGAGATGGCGGAGTTAGACGGGGTTGGACGGTCGTACTTAACATTAAAAATTGATATTTTTAATGCATTCAAACATTTCTTGTATTGCTCATAGAAACAGTAACACGAAATGTTAATTAACTATATGATTTATTGTTGGACAATAAAATTGATTGTTGCAAGAAATTTTATTACAAGTTTGCTAGAAGAATTCCACGTCGAGCAATGTAGAAAATATTCTATGATTCAAGGATAATTACTTTTGTTATTTCGTTTCAATAGTTTTTGACTTACTTCGAGAATTTTATACACAAACTATTAATACATGGATGTGGATTTGACGACCAATTTGGTAAGCAGCAAACGTCACGTTCAAAAATGTTCGAACGTTCGACTGTTTAATCTACCTATGATTATGACCTGTGTCAGGCCATGGTAAACGCCGGAGGATCCTTTGGCTCGGTCCAAGCACAGACAAACAGACTGATTTGAGAAGTACATCGACCATATTCAAAAGAGCACATCTGAACATTACATTGCATTACGCTACCTACTGTCGGTTCAGCTCATCGCATCGTAAAAAGCGATGCATTTAACAGACGAAGCTCTAATAAAATTTCAAATTGTTAAAAAAAAGTTAAGAGTGTTCACCATATTAAACTCTGGTTAGGAATTTTGCACTACCCCGCAGGACCATTGTTTGAAAGCAAGATTCCGTGTTGTCATTTCGTCGCTGTTGTGCTATCTTATGACAAGCGCCATTTTGGACATTTCGAGCAAAACGATTTTTAAAGTTTGAGATTGAATATCTTGCAATTGGTAAATAGTAGAAACAATTCAGAGAATACAATTGATGCTTCTATTTTGTATTAATCTCTCAAATATTATGAAGATCGGTTGACTATATTACGAGTTTTTGCTAAACATGTAAACAAAAGTCGTACTCACACGTGTCATAGGTGTGTATTGATGACAAAATTTGTATGACGGGTCATAATTGTGCATGGAAAATTTTCCATAGAAAAAAAATCATCAATTATAAACTTTAATTCATATCTTTAGTTTTATTTGATCTATAAACAATCGGTGGAATGCATTTTGAAGGAAATTAGTCAGGGAAACTAGCAAAAATAATAATTTTTGAGTACAGTGTTGCCAAAAATGCTATATTTCCAATTTAAATCTAAAATTGCTTTTTTCTCACATTTCGTGTATTTTTATTTTGAAAATGATCATGCCATTGGGTTTCTCAGACATTTTTACATAGAAAAACATCTAATACATCAAGATAACTTGTGCCATTGCCCAAACACAGTCATTTTAAGCAAATATTACATAATTTCTCAGCAACTTTCTCGCTATATCTCAGTAACCAAGCAGGATGTCAAAATTCCGAAAACGCTATTTTATAGAGATTTTTTAGGCCAACAATATGGCATATTTAACTCAGTTTACCCCAAAATGGCGTTTGTCATAAGATAGCACAACAGCGACGATTTACCATACTGATAAATTGGAACCAAATTTATAATTTTAAACAGTAAGTGATAATTTGATTCCATCTTTGGAATTACCGTATCGATGACAAAATGTTGGATTAAATTGATACATTGTATCAATTTGCCACAAATTCGTGTGTACCAATTTGCCCCAGGGTACGCACTTAATGTTTCTTTCTTGTAGTAGATGTAGTTGTACTTAGTATTCCATCTCCAGTGATGCAACCGATTCTAATTGGAAATGGTTGTGTTATTGGCGCCGGAATACTACAAGTTAGGCTCAGCCGGAATGTTGGCTGGTTCTAATTCACATTCCTGCTTTAGTGACACATTCTAGTAATATTTCCATTTCGAGTGGGTACAGTCTAGCGTACCAAGTATTCCTGAATAAGCCCACTATTCTGCGATTCAAAATCGCCTTTGAACATTCTTAAAACGCAGATATATTTACCCAGCTATACTCTCTGCAATATTACCACAGATGACAGACATTTGGGCTAAAAATTTATGTAAAAATCTGTCTAAACATCTTTTATCTGGGGTATAGCAGGATTGTCACATAGATTAAGGCGCAAATTTTCTCCCATCCGAATATATTTGACTGTAGCGTCCGAAGGACGCATGTCAGATGGCTTTCGCATAATTCAGTAAAACCCAGCTTTCTCTGGCTTCTCAATATAGTATTATCTCCTCTTCAAAGGCTTCGAAATACAAAAAACGAAAGTCTTCGAAACCGATCGTTCGTAAAAACTGGTTCCGCAAAACAATCGTTGAATGACCGAAAAGTTTTTCCACCGCAAGTCTGTTCGTAATATCTAGGATGAGATCTTCTTCATTGCACTCCTGATTCGGAACCGTTGTAGTATGTGCTTCAGATAATAACTGCCGGGCAAACATTAGTTCATAGAATTCTATGAATTCTCATAATTATTATTACATAGAAAATTTTAACATATTTGAACAAAAAATGTCTTATTGAATTCAATTATACAATGTTTATTGCTTCAATCGGCAAAATTAATGGTACGAGCATTTTTTGCATTCAAACAATAATTAACTTTTAATCTCAATAAACATTTCCAGTTTGAATAATTTTGCAATCATTTCAATAAAATAATTTTTGGAAAAGAGAACGATATTTGTTACTGTAATGATTTTATTGAATTCAATAAATAAATGTATTTTCTTTCTAGCTATATTTTTTCACTGAATTAAATCCATATAATTAAAAAAAATTAAAAAAAATACTTTATTGCATGATTGCAAAAAAATGTAACGTAACTATAAAAACAACTACCGGTGTGAAAACAGATTATTATTTTGGCAACCTATTTACCAACGACCGGTGCGAAAACGGGTGTCTAAATATATTATTATCGTTTAGCGTAATCAAAATACACATGCATTTGCTTACGTACCGGTGCTGATAGTCTAAGCTTGGTTATAAGTTATTCGCATCAAGGACAATATATGTTTCAAACTATGATGTACTACATTCTTTTCCTAAATGTTAACAAATATATATATATATATATATATATATATATATATATATATATATATATATATATATATATATATATATATATATATATATATATATATATATATATACATATATATATATATATATATATATATATATATATATATATATATATATATATATATATATATATATATATATATATATATATATATATATATATATATACATATATATATATATATATATATATATATATATATATATATATATATATATATATATATATATATATATATATATATATATATATATATATATATATATATATATATATATATATATATATATATATATATATATATATATATATATATATATATATATATATATATATATATATATATATATATATATATATATATATATATATATATATATATATATATATATATATATATATATATATATATATATATATATATATATATATATATATATATATATATATATATATATTTGTTAACATTTAGGAAAAGAATGTAGTACATCATAGTTTGAAACATATATTGTCCTTGATGCGAATAACTTATAACCAAGCTTAGACTATCAGCACCGGTACGTAAGCAAATGCATGTGTATTTTGATTACGCTAAACGATAATAATATATTTAGACACCCGTTTTCGCACCGGTCGTTGGTAAATAGGTTGCCAAAATAATAATCTGTTTTCACACCGGTAGTTGTTTTTATAGTTACGTTACATTTTTTTGCAATCATGCAATAAAGTATTTTTTTTAATTTTTTTTAATTATATGGATTTAATTCAGTGAAAAAATATAGCTAGAAAGAAAATACATTTATTTATTGAATTCAATAAAATCATTACAGTAACAAATATCGTTCTCTTTTCCAAAAATTATTTTATTGAAATGATTGCAAAATTATTCAAACTGGAAATGTTTATTGAGATTAAAAGTTAATTATTGTTTGAATGCAAAAAATGCTCGTACCATTAATTTTGCCGATTGAAGCAATAAACATTGTATAATTGAATTCAATAAGACATTTTTTGTTCAAATATGTTAAAATTTTCTATGTAATAATAATTATGAGAATTCATAGAATTCTATGAACTAATGTTTGCCCGGCAGTTATTATCTGAAGCACATACTACAACGGTTCCGAATCAGGAGTGCAATGAAGAAGATCTCATCCTAGATATTACGAACAGACTTGCGGTGGAAAAACTTTTCGGTCATTCAACGATTGTTTTGCGGAACCAGTTTTTACGAACGATCGGTTTCGAAGACTTTCGTTTTTTGTATTTCGAAGCCTTTGAAGAGGAGATAATACTATATTGAGAAGCCAGAGAAAGCTGGGTTTTACTGAATTATGCGAAAGCCATCTGACATGCGTCCTTCGGACGCTACAGTCAAATATATTCGGATGGGAGAAAATTTGCGCCTTAATCTATGTGACAATCCTGCTATACCCCAGATAAAAGATGTTTAGACAGATTTTTACATAAATTTTTAGCCCAAATGTCTGTCATCTGTGGTAATATTGCAGAGAGTATAGCTGGGTAAATATATCTGCGTTTTAAGAATGTTCAAAGGCGATTTTGAATCGCAGAATAGTGGGCTTATTCAGGAATACTTGGTACGCTAGACTGTACCCACTCGAAATGGAAATATTACTAGAATGTGTCACTAAAGCAGGAATGCGAATTAGAACCAGCCAACATTCCGGCTGAGCCTAACTTGTAGTATTCCGGCGCCAATAACACAACCATTTCCAATTAGAATCGGTTGCATCACTGGAGATGGAATACTAAGTACAACTACATCTACTACAAGAAAGAAACATTAAGTGCGTACCCTGGGGCAAATTGGTACACACGAATTTGTGGCAAATTGATACAATGTATCAATTTAATCCAACATTTTGTCATCGATACGGTAATTCCAAAGATGGAATCAAATTATCACTTACTGTTTAAAATTATAAATTTGGTTCCAATTTATCAGTATGGTAAATCGTCGCTGTTGTGCTATCTTATGACAAACGCCATTTTGGGGTAAACTGAGTTAAATATGCCATATTGTTGGCCTAAAAAATCTCTATAAAATAGCGTTTTCGGAATTTTGACATCCTGCTTGGTTACTGAGATATAGCGAGAAAGTTGCTGAGAAATTATGTAATATTTGCTTAAAATGACTGTGTTTGGGCAATGGCACAAGTTATCTTGATGTATTAGATGTTTTTCTATGTAAAAATGTCTGAGAAACCCAATGGCATGATCATTTTCAAAATAAAAATACACGAAATGTGAGAAAAAAGCAATTTTAGATTTAAATTGGAAATATAGCATTTTTGGCAACACTGTACTCAAAAATTATTATTTTTGCTAGTTTCCCTGACTAATTTCCTTCAAAATGCATTCCACCGATTGTTTATAGATCAAATAAAACTAAAGATATGAATTAAAGTTTATAATTGATGATTTTTTTTCTATGGAAAATTTTCCATGCACAATTATGACCCGTCATACAAATTTTGTCATCAATACACACCTATGACACGTGTGAGTACGACTTTTGTTTACATGTTTAGCAAAAACTCGTAATATAGTCAACCGATCTTCATAATATTTGAGAGATTAATACAAAATAGAAGCATCAATTGTATTCTCTGAATTGTTTCTACTATTTACCAATTGCAAGATATTCAATCTCAAACTTTAAAAATCGTTTTGCTCGAAATGTCCAAAATGGCGCTTGTCATAAGATAGCACAACAGCGACGAAATGACAACACGGAATCTTGCTTTCAAACAATGGTCCTGCGGGGTAGTGCAAAATTCCTAACCAGAGTTTAATATGGTGAACACTCTTAACTTTTTTTTAACAATTTGAAATTTTATTAGAGCTTCGTCTGTTAAATGCATCGCTTTTTACGATGCGATGAGCTGAACCGACAGTAGGTAGCGTAATGCAATGTAATGTTCAGATGTGCTCTTTTGAATATGGTCGATGTACTTCTCAAATCAGTCTGTTTGTCTGTGCTTGGACCGAGCCAAAGGATCCTCCGGCGTTTACCATGGCCTGACACAGGTCATAATCATAGGTAGATTAAACAGTCGAACGTTCGAACATTTTTGAACGTGACGTTTGCTGCTTACCAAATTGGTCGTCAAATCCACATCCATGTATTAATAGTTTGTGTATAAAATTCTCGAAGTAAGTCAAAAACTATTGAAACGAAATAACAAAAGTAATTATCCTTGAATCATAGAATATTTCTACATTGCTCGACGTGGAATTCTTCTAGCAAACTTGTAATAAAATTTCTTGCAACAATCAATTTTATTGTCCAACAATAAATCATATAGTTAATTAACATTTCGTGTTACTGTTTCTATGAGCAATACAAGAAATGTTTGAATGCATTAAAAATATCAATTTTTAATGTTAAGTACGACCGTCCAACCCCGTCTAACTCCGCCATCTCCTTTTTCACAAAATAAGTGAATTTTGAAATTTTATGGAGAAAGGTTAAAATTTATTGATTTTGTATTGTAATGACATATTAAACTGTAGTATAAATTATTGTTAAACTACTGTTTTGGTACAGTGAAAACAATGGCTTTTAGTCAACACATTATTAGGGTAGTGCATTCACGTTCATACATTTCACTATACACCACAACACCATATTATCCCCCGAAAATATGATGAACCACCGCCTGAAACTAGATGGTGATGATGTAACAGGTGTAATCTGTGTCCGTCCAAGTTCTTTTTAGGAATTCTTTTCAGAGCCAAGCGCTGCAGAGTGTGTGGCAAACCATTATCGTCGTTATCTTCCACTTACTACTGGACATGAATTAAAGACTTTTGCACAAGAAAAATTCACGCATTGTCTTTCTTTTTGAATCTTACTTTCCACAGTTCCATTTGTTCGCAGCGTTTCCTCATACATTCCATGCAGATTTTTGGTTTTTTGATTTGACCCATCAATCTGATCCTGGGACACATCATGACAGCTTGACATAATGCTACATCTTCCAGTTCAATCCATGTTGCTTCCATGCACTCATTTTCACTTTCACGCAGTAATCATACAGCATGATCATAAATATGTGTTATTGAATTGAAACAAATACTGTTCATTGCATCAAACGACAAAATAATTGGTGTGAATCAAGGTTTGAAAATATATTTTTATTAAAACAACAATAAACTTTTAATTTCAATAATTCTGTTGTAATTTCAGTAAACTTTAAATAAGTGTTATTTAATTCAGTCATCGCGAGACCCTATTTTTGCCTTTCTCATATAGAAAGGTTATGCAATCACTCTGAAAAACGTCAACCTAATCCCGGCCCGGAGGGTCGAGTGTCATACCCCATTCGACTCAGTTCGTTGAGATCGGAAAAAGTCTGTATGTGCGTGTGTGTATGTGTATATATGTGTGTGTATGTGTGTGTTTATGTATGTGCGTATGTGTCAAATAATGTCACTCATTTTTCTCAGAGATGGCTGGACCGATTTGCCCAAACTTAGTCTCAAATGAAAGGTGCAACCTTCCCATCGGCTGGAATTTTGGATCGATCGGAATTCTGGTTCCGGAATTACGGGTTTCAGAGTGCGGCCACACAGAAATTTCTCATATAAACTATAGGAAAAATTAAAAATAGAATTTTTATTTTTGATGATAAATGTGTTCAAGGTGCATGAAACGTCGAGATTTGATGCAAACTCGAAAAAAAATTGACAACGATTCACTTTTTTGGATTTTGGCACATTTTTGCCTTTCTCATATAGAAAGGTTATGCAATCACTCAGAAAAACGTCAACCTAATCCCGGCCCGGAGGGCCGAGTGTCACATCCCATTCGCCTCAGTTCGTCGAGATCGGAAAAAGTCTGTATGTGTGTGTGTGTGTGTGTGTGTGTGTGTGTGTATGTATGTGTGTGTATGTGTGTGTATGTATGTGCGTATGTGTCAAATAATGTCACTCATTTTTCTCAGAGATGGCTGGACCGATTTGCCCAAACTTAGTCTCAAATGAAAGGTGCAACCTTCCCATCAGCTGCTATTGAATGTTGGATCGATCGGAATTCTGGTTCCGGAATTACGGGTTTCAGAGTGCGGCCACACAGAAATTTCTCATATAAACTATAGGAAAAAATAAAAATAGAATTTTTATTTTTGATGCTAAATGTGTTCAAGGTGCATGAAACGTCGAGATTTGATGCAAACTCGAAAAAAATTTGACGACGATTAACTTTTTTGGATTTTGGCACATTTTTGCCTTTCTCATATAGAAAGGTTATGCAATCACTCTGAAAAACGTCAACCTAATCCCGGACAGCCAAATTTTTTTTTCGACTCGCATAAGGTTTCTGGATTTTAACAGGGGCGTAGTTGATGGTTTACGGAGAGGGGTTACACCCCCCCCCCCCCACTACTGTTCACTTCACTCCTTTAAAAATCTCCTTAAATCACCCCTCAGACCACCACCCCATCCAGCCCTCATACCCCTCCCTTTCAACCCCATCATCTTTAAACCACCACTATATCACAAAGCATACCAATTTAAGCTGGGAGTCGTTCGTTCATGGGACTTTCGCCCTCCTTACACACCCACCCCCCGTATGACAAAATGAGTTAGCAAGCAGATAACATTGATCTAATGCTGATTAGGCTAATGGAGTATGATATTTTTTTGTTTCAAGTGTTTCACCGTCGACACGTAGCTCGACTTTATATTCCATATGAGAAGAAGGGCCTAAGTCGAAATCTCGAAGAAAATGCATGTTTCGCCGTTTTATTTTCTTTTATTATAAAACGAACTAAAAACCTTTTTAACTAATTTTCTCCTCAATCTTGTAGTATTTTTGTCGCATAATGTCATATTAGCGAAAACGCAGTTTGTTTACATTTGCGATTTAAGCCCCAATGAAAGATCTATGTCGATATGTTCTTAACAGCACGGTAAAAAAAACTTTACCCATTTTATGTATTCAAATTGCCCATTTTCGGGAGTTATTCGAGCTGTTAAAAAAATGGGTATTTTTTTGTTTCTAACAATGAGTACTTTTTATCCATTTTACAACAACTCGATGAGGTAATGTCAATGGGTATATTGATCTTGATAATGGGTGAAAAATCCTTAAGCATTATTTCAAGTGAGTTAACCTGCAAACTAAGGATCGTAGTGGAAGCTGCAAATTATCGCCCTGCATCGGAGTCCGTGGCGGAAACGGAACATTTCGGCAATGCTCCGAAAACAACGTCTGTTTAGATTACTAAGGATGTTGAAAATATACGCCAGTTCGGCATTTTTAGAGCAGCCAAAAGATCCAGCATCAAAAATATATCCAGTTGGCGGTTTTATTATGTTAAGTAGTTTTAGAATAGGATTTCTATGTAGATCCCTATACTTTTATAAGGAAACAATAATGTAAAATGAATGTTATTTTATGTTTTTTTTTAATTCAGAAATAATTCTATTGACAGTATTTTTCATTCTGGCGCGAATTTCATGAATGGGTATTTTTTACGCATTTTGTTGTAACAGTTCTGCGAAAAATAATGGGTGAAACATACCCAGGTTGACGTACAAGGTCTGTACTCATTTATGGGTACAAACGCTTTACCCATTTAATGGGTTATTCCACTTTTATTGAAAATGCGTAGTTTTCTACGCATTAAGGTTGCACAGAGAATGCGCAAAATTCGCAAACGAAAAAAGCAGTTTTTTTCCACACCGCATGTCAGATCTTCATAAAAATCAATCAGCGTATGTAGAATGTTGTTATAGTACTGCTGATTG
Source organism: Topomyia yanbarensis (assembly GCF_030247195.1). NCBI lineage: Eukaryota > Metazoa > Arthropoda > Insecta > Diptera > Culicidae > Topomyia > Topomyia yanbarensis. Next base: position 179,716,056 of record NC_080672.1, read on the forward strand.
ATTTTTATGAAGATCTGACATACGGTGTGGAAAAAACTTGCTTTTTTCGTTTGCGAATTTTGCGCATTCTCTGTGCAACCTTAATGGGTACTTGATTTTATCAGTGTGACATAACGAAAGACGCTGAAAACCGCTAATATGGCCAGATGAATTTTATATTCACCCAGTAAAAAAACTTTACTCATTTAATGCATTCAAATTGCCCATTTTCGGAAGCTATTCGAGCTGTAAAAATGGGTATTTTTTGTTTCTAACAATGAGTACTTTTTATCCATTTCACAACTACTCGATGAGGTTATGTCAATGGGTATATTGATCTTCACAATGGGTGAAAAATCCTTAAGAATTATTTCAAGCGAGTTAACCTGCAAACTAAGGATCGTAGCGGAACCTGTAAATTATCGATCTGCATCGGAGTCCATGGTGGAAAAGGAACATTTCGACAATGCTCAGAAAACAACGGCTGTTTAGACTACTGAGGATGTTGCAAATATGCACCAGTTCGGCATTTTCTCAGCCAAAAGATCCAGCCATCAAAAATATACCCAGTTGGCGGTTTTATTTTGTTTTAAGGAGTTTTGAAATAGGATTTCTATCTAGATTCCTATACTTTTATAAGGAGACAGTAATGTGAAATGAATGTTATTTTATGTTCTTTTGAAGTAGAATACTTCTAACGTTTCAATATGGGGTCCCGTTTCAAAAATTTCAGTTGAGAAATTTTCACAGGTTTGAAATGCGAATATCTTCCGTTCTACTGATCGAAATCGCAATATTTTTGCACTATCTGATCGGAAATTCGTGCACGTTTTTCGTATTAAATTTCGGAATTTGTGCGACTACTATAAATAAACCAAAACAAGGATTTTTAGAAAATCCTTCGAAAACAGCGAAGAAAATGCGCAATTTGCAAGCACATCTCACGCAGAGCCGTCAAAAAGGAGCATGCAAGCGTTTCATTACATACGGGAATGTTATATATACAGGTCACGCTGGCTTGTTTTGTACCAGTGGGTGCTCGCTTACCACACGAGCAACATGCTCGTCCGGACGGTACAATGAGCGGTATCATGTTTGCGTTCCCGTACCAAGCGTCATCGCAAGGTTCTTCGTGATAAAATTCAGGGAATCACCAAATCCGCCATTCGGCGTCTGGCTCGTCGTGGTGGTGTAAAATGCACCTCCGATTTAATCTACGAATGCTGATGGTGTGCAGGAAAATGCCGTGCAGGAAAATGCCGTGAACACGCCAAGCACAAAACCGCAATGAATGTCGTCTATACTCTGAAGCGACAGGGACGCATTTTGTATGGATTTGGAAGTTGAAAAGGTAGAACTCACTTGTATCATTATAAAAAGGCCCTTTTCAGGGCCACTAAAATCATTTCAAAGAACAAGTTTGCATTTTTCATGGACTGTTTCTCCCTGGAGAGCAATTCGGGTTAAACTCTAAATTATGATTTATTTTAGTACACAAATTGCAAATATGGTCAGAAACAAACTGGAGTGAAGTGGAAAACATTTTTACTAGGCGCATTCAAAAAAGGTTTCAATTCTCAAACATTTTACCAAGGTGCCGTATTACATTACTCTTTTTACCCTGAGTCTTCGATAACCTCCGTATTGGAAACACAATTTCATTTTGTTCTTTATCAAAAATATGTGGTCGACCAACGAAGGGGTGGAGCTACGAATAACACATATTGAGGACAACACAAAAAAGGACGAGTTTACGTTGTGCTGTAGTCAGGTATAAAAACTCAGCATGCTGTTGCTCACGCTCAGTTCGTTTGCAGCATCAGCATGCAGCAGTTCGTTTGCAGCATCTCTCGCGAAATTCAAATCGCCGTCCGTTCGCTGCTGTCAGAAGAGTTGGCCAAGCACACCATCTCAAATGACACCGACACTGTTACCATATACAACAGCTCCAAGTAAATTTCGAACACTGCCCAAACAAAAAGCCCTTTTCAGGGCCATCAATTTATCGACAAAGAATGAAATTGAAATTTTGTTATTACAAGCATCAGAAAGTGGCTTGTCAAGAGCGTTGGATAGTAAGTGAGCCACTTGTGAACAATACCGTCGCTTTCACGTAGAATGGCACAAAATCAAAAGTTATTTGTGATTTGTAGACAGTTTAGTGTAACGATTCAATTTACAAAAATCGAACCTTTTCTAACGTTTCGATATATGTGCTCCGTTTTAAAATTTTCGGCCAGGATGCTGCCTGTTTTTCTAATAGTGAAAATCTGCTGTTGTACTGACTGGAATCCTTCGATTTTTGCGCTGATTGGAAATAGTTGTGACTAATTCTGTAGTATGTGCAATTACTGAAAATAACGGATTTTGTGAAAGCAGTGGTTGGTCCGTACAATTCGATTCCAAGCGAGCCAGACTAGTTTTCGTTCGAAGGTCCACCTCTGACAATAGAAGTAAACTATTTTATTTTGAATTCAACTACAACTTCCTTGAAAACAACACAGCTAAAAAACTTTTGGGAAAAACGCACAAACCTAAATTTTCCACTATAATGGAAACTGCCTGTGCCCCCGCCGACCAGCATCATAACGATTGATAGTAATTCAAGCCGGGAGGAAAGAGGTTGTAAGGCAATGGAAAACGAAAATTTCATTTATATCTTACTGGAATATAATTGGCTTGTTGATTTGTGGTTTATTTTGGGTCACAATTTAGGCCCGCTCGATTGCTGATAGCTGTAAATTTCTCGCAGGGCGACAGTTTCTGTTCGGTAGCGATGAGGCTTCCTAACGCCAACCGTGACTGGGGCACTTTTACACGGCCTTCGTTGCTTACTGCTTGCGTGAGGCTTTCCTCCGGTGGACTTACCAGCGGTCTGTTTGGTACGGGCCATGTAGCGAAAAATGCTGATCAGCTACTTCTCTGATGCTGGTAGTAGGACGACGGTCAAACGCTCGTTATCGTGCCTTCGTTTATAAAAGTTTAATAATATTTTCAAAGAATGTTGCAAATTGACAACTTGATAATTCCAAAAAATACTCCAAATAAACTATATATGTGCAAAAGACGACAAAATCGCAAAGAAATTGCTGTTCCAGCCAGTGGTGCAAATTTTCATTTTCAAATGTCAACTTCAGCTCAATCAAACCCAACCATGATTCAAATTCAAAGCCTCCCTTAATAATTCACTTTTCAAGTTGGCGAGATTTTCATAACCGAAGCGTACGTCTTCATTTCAAATTGATGCTTTTTCATTCACCAACCAAAGCTGTCATCTGCTCTGTAGAGGCCAGTTTAGGTTAAATGTTGACATATTTTGCGTTTTCAAGCTTACATGAACAGCAAGAAGTATGTTCAGAGTAGTTTTGCTTGAAAAATCTAGTCAATATCCAAGTACAGAGATATTCACAAGGTAAATGAAATCGAAAATGAATGGAAAATTATTGAACAGCTCGGCTGTTTGAATGAATGATGTAAACGAATAACTGCGAATTGAACATAGTAGGGCATGATTTGAGATTTGTTCTTCCTTCAAGTTCAAAACAACCTGGTGAAAATATGCAGCTCTGGTTCCAGCACAGAATTTCCTGTCGGGAAATGGTTTTTTGGCGAGTAAATTTGCTCGATAGAAATGCAGTTCGTCGATTGGCCCATTCAGATTCGTAATTTCAATTTTGTGCATAATCAAAAATGTGTGAACGTCCTGAAAAGGGTAATTTTTACAGCAATATGCATTTCATTTGCGAGTTTTAACGTTCGATTTATGCTTTCTTTTCGGCATCTTGGGCAGCACTCCTGATTGGATGCCAGCTACTGAAGACGTGGGATAATTCGTCTTTTTGTTGTCACGGGCAGCATTTCCTTCCAATTTCAACACTTTAGCAGCAAGGCATTCCATTACAGCTACTAAGTAAACGGCACTTCGACGCGTTCAACACAATTTGCTTGTGTATCGACCAACGAAGAGGAGGAGCTGCGAAGAATGCATATTGAGGACAACACAAAAAGGACGAGCTTACATTGTGATGTAGTCAGGTATAAAAACGCAGCATGCTGTTGTTCACGATCAGTTCGTTTGCAGCATCGTAACTGAAACTGTACATCTACATCTACAAGATGCTGAAAAAGGTCCATCCAGATACCAGAGTCTCGTCGAGCATCATAAACAGATTTATTAGACATTTTCGAACGAGGTCTCCCGCCAGACTCATTACAACAAGCGCTTGACAATAACTTCCCGCGAAATTCAAGCCGCCGTCCGTTTGCTTCTGTCAGAAGAGTTGGCCAAGCCGTCTCAGATGGCACCAAAGCTGTTACCAAATACACCAGCTTCAAGTAAATTCCGAACACTGCCCAACCAAAAGGCCCTTTTCAGGGCCATCAATTTATCAACAAAGAATCGAATTGAAATTTTGTTATTACAAGCATCCGAAAGTGGCTTGCCAAGAGCGTTCGATGGCAAGTGTGCTACTTGTGAACAATATCGTCGATTTCACGTAGAATGACACAAAATAAAAAGTTATCATTTGTGTGCTTGTTTACAGTTTCGTGTTCACTAGGCGCATTCAAAAAAGGTTTCAATTCTCAAACATTTTACCAAGGTGCCGTATTACATTACTCTTTTTACCCCGAGTCTTCGATAACCTCCGTATTGGAAACACAATTTCAATTTTGTTCTTTATCAAAAATATGTGGTCGACCAACGAAGGGAACACATATTGAGGACAACACAAAAAAGGACGAGCTTACGTTGTGCTGTAGTCAGGTATAAAAACTCAGCATGCTGTTGCTCACGCTCAGTTCGTTTGCAGCATCAGCATGCAGCAGTTCGTTTGCAGCATCTCCCGCGAAATTCAAACCGCCGTCCGTTTGCTGCTGTCAGAAGAGTTGGCCAAGCACACCATCTCAGATGACACCGACACTGTTACCATATACACCAGCTCCAAGTAAATTCCGAACACTGCCCAAACAAAAGGCCCTTTTCAGGGCCATCAATTTATCGACAAAGAATCGAATTGAAGTTTTGTTATTACAAGCATCAGAAAGTGGCTTGCCAAGAGCGTTGAATAGTAAGTGTAAACAATATCGTCGCTTTCAAGTAGAATGGCACAAAATAAAAAAGTTATTTGTGTGATTTGTAGACAGGTTAGTGTAATGATTCAATTTACAAAAATCGAACCTTTTCTAACGTTTCCGTTTTAAAATTTTCGGCCAGAATGTTGCCTGTTTTTCTAAAAGTGAAAATCTGCTGTTGTACTGAATGAAAACCTTCGATTTTTGCGCTGATTGAAAATAGTTGTGTAGACTGTACAATTACTGAAAATAACAGATTTTGTGAAAGCAGTGGTTGGTCCGTATAATTCGATTCCAAGCGAGCCAGACTAGTTTTCGTTGGAAGGTCCATCTCTGACAATAGAAGTAAACTATTTTATTTTGAATTCAACTACAACTTCCTTGAAAACAGCACAGCTAAAAAACTTTTGGGAAAACGCGCAAACCTAAATTTTCCACTATAATAAAAACTAGTGCCCCCGCCGCACAGCATCATCAAGATTGATAGTAATTCAAGCCGGAAGGAAAGTGGGAGGGAGGTTGTAAGGCAATGGAAAATTTCATTTATATCTTACTTTATAATTGGCTGGTCCTGAAAAGAACTTGTTGGTTTGTGGTTTATTTTGGGTCCGCTAGATTTCTGATTTAGGTCCGCTAGATTTCTGATAGCTGTGTTCGCAGGGCGACAGTTTCTGTTCGGTAGCGATGAGACTTCTTAACGCCAACCGTGACTGGGGTACTTTTACACGGCCTTCGTTGCCAACTGCTTGCGGGGAGCCTTTCCTACGGTGGATTTACGAACGGTTTATTTGGTACAGGCCATGTAGCAAAAAATGCTGATCTGCTACTTCTCTGATGCTGGTAGTAGGACGACGATCAAACGCTCGTTTTCGTGCATTCGTTTATAAAAGTTCAACAATATTTTCAAAGAATGTTGCAAATTGACAACTTGATAATCACAAAAATACTCCAAATAAACTATGAATGTGCAAAAGACGACAAAATCGCATAGAAATTGCTTATTCCAGAGCAGAATTTACCGGTCTAAAGTGTATTTTACTTCACTCCGGTTATGTCTCTGACATTACCCACCCATCTTTTTTGAAGAATACCTCTAACGTTTCAATATGGGGTCCCGTTTCAAAAATTTCAGTTGAGAAATTTTCCCAGGTTTGAAATGCGAATATCTTCCGTTCTACTGATCGAAATCGCAATGTTTTTGCACTATCTGATCGGAAATTCGTGCACGTATTCCGTATTAAATTTCAGAATTTGTACGAAATGTATAAATAAACCAAAACAAGGATTTTTAGAAAATCCTTCGAAAACAGCGACGAAAATGCGCAATTTGCAAGCACATCTCACGCAGAGCCGTCAAAAAGGAGCATGCAAGCGTTTCATTACATACGGGAATGTTATATATACAGGTCACGCTGGCTTGTTTTGTATTGAGCAACATGCTCGTCCGGACGGTACAATTAGCGGTATCATGTTTGCGTTCCCGTACCAAGCGTCATCGCAAGGTTCTTCGTGATAAAATTCAGGGAATCACCAAATCCGCCATTCGGCGTCTGGCTCGTCGTGGTGGTGTAAAATGCATCTCCGATTTAATCTACGAATGCTGATGGTGTGCAGGAAAATGTCATCCGAGATACCATGACCTACACTGAAAACGCCAAGCACAAAACCGCAATGAATGTCGTCTATACTCTGAAGCGGCAGGGACGCACTTTGTATGAATTTGGAAGTTGAAAAGGTAGTACTCACTTGTATCATTATAAAAAGGCCCTTTTCAGGGCCACCAAAATCATTTCAAAGAATAAGTTTGCATTTTCTGTTTCATGGACTGTTTCTCCCTGGAGAGCAATTCGGGTTAAACTCTAAATTATGATTTATTTCAGTACGCAAATTGCAAATATGGCCAGAAACAAACTGAAGTGATGTGGAAAACATTTTTACTAGGCGCATTCAAAAAAGATTTCAATTCTCAAACATTTTACCAAGATGCTTTATTACATTACTCTTTTTACCCTGAGTCTTCGATAACCTCCGTATTGGAAACACAATTTCAATTTTGTTCTTTATCAAAAATATGTGGTCGACCAACGAAGGGGTGGAGCTACGAATAACACATATTGAGGACAACACAAAAAAGGACGAGCTTACGTTGTGCTGCAGTCAGGTATAAAAACTCAGCATGCTGTTGCTCACGCTCAGTTCGTTTGCAGCATCAGCATGCAGCAGTTCGTTTGCAGCATCTCTCGCGAAATTCAAATCGCCGTCCGTTCGCTGCTGTCAGAAGAGTTGGCCAAGCACGCCGTCTCAGATGGACCAAAACTGCTACCATATACACCAGCTTCAAGTAAATTTCGAACACTGCCCAAACAAAAAGCCCTTTTCAGGGCCATCAATTTATCGACAAAGAATGAAATTGAAATTTTGTTATTACAAGCATCAGAGAGTGGCTTGTCAAGAGCGTTGGATAGTAAGTGAGCCACTTGTGAACAATACCGTCGCTTTCACGTAGAATGGCACAAAATCAAAAGTTATTTGTGATTTGTAGACAGTTTAGTGTAACGATTCAATTTACAAAAATCGAACCTTTTCTAACGTTTCGATATAGGTGCGCTGATTGGAAATAGTTGTGACTAATTCTGTAGAATGTACAATTACTGAAAATAACGGATTTTGTGAAAGCAGTGATTGGTCCATACAATTCGATTCCAAGCGAGCCAGACTAGTTTTCGTTGGAAGGTCCACCTCTGACAATAGAAGTAAACTATTTTATTTTGAATTCAACTACAACTTCCTTGAAAACTACACTGCCAAAAAACTTTTGGGAAAACGCGCAAACCTAAATTTTCCACTATAATGGAAACTGCCTGTGCCCCCGCCGCACAGCATCATAAAGATTGATAGTAATTCAAACCGGGAGGAAAGAGGTTGTAAGGCAATGGAAAACGAAAATTTCATTTATATCTTACTGGAATATAATTGGCTGGTCCTGAAAAGAACTTGTTCGTTTGTGGTTTATTTTGGGTCACAATTTAGGCCCGCTCGATTGCTGATAGCTGTAAATTTCTCGCAGGGCGACAGTTTCTGTTCGGTAGCGATGAGGCTTCCTAACGCCAACCGTGATTGGGGCACTTTTACACGGCCTTCGTTGCTTACTGCTTGCGGGGAGGCTTTCCTCCGGTGGACTTACGAACGGTCTGTTTGGTACGGGCCATGTAGCGAAAAATGCTGATCTGCTACTTCTCTGATGCTGGTAGTAGGACGACGGTCAAACGCTCGTTATCGTGCCTTCGTTTATAAAAGTTTAATAATATTTTCAAAGAATGTTGCAAATTGACAACTTGATAATTCCAAAAATACTACAAATAAACTATATATGTGCAAAAGACGACAAAATCGCATAGAAATTGCTGTTCCAGCCAGTGGTGCAAATTTTCATTTTCAAATGTCAACTTCAGCTCAATCGAACCCAACCATGATTCAAATTCAAAGCCTCCCTTAATAATTCAAGTTGGCGGGATTTTCATAACCGAAGCGTACGTCTTCATTTCAAATTGATGCTTTTTCATTCACCAACCAAAGTTGTCATCTGCTCTTTTTAGTTTAGGTTAAATGTTGACATATTTTGCGTTTTCAAGCTTACATGAACAGCAAGAAGTATGTTCAGAGTAGTTTTGCTTGAAAAACCTAGTCAATATCCAAGTACAGAGATATTCACATGGTAAATGAAATCTAAAATGAATGGAAAATTATTGAACAGCTCGGCTGTTTGAATGAATGATGTAAACGAATAACTGCGAATTGAACATAGTAGGGCATGATTTGAGATTTGTTCTTCCTTCAAGTTCAAAACAACCTGGTGAAAATATGCAGCTCTGGTTCCAGCACAGAATTTCCTGTCGGGAAATGGTTTTTTGGCGAGTAAATTTGCTCGATAGAAATGCAGTTCGTCGATTGGCCCATTCAGATTCGTAATTTCAATTTTGTGCATAATCAATTTCCTTCCAATTTCAACACTTTAGCAGCAAGGCATTCCATTACAGCTACTAAGTAAACGGCACTTCGACGCGTTCAACACAATTTGCTTGTGTATCGACCAACGAAGAGGAGGAGCTGCGAAGAATGCATATTGAGGACAACACAAAAAAGGACGAGCTTACATTGTGATGTAGTCAGGTATAAAAACTCAGAATGCTGTTGTTCACGATCAGTTCGTTTGCAGCATCGTAACTGAAACTGTACATCTACATCTACAAGATGCTGAAAGAGGTCCATCCAGATACCAGAGTCTCGTCGAGCATCATAAACAGATTTATTAGACATTTTCGAACGAGGTCTCCCGCCCGACTCATTACAACAAGCGCTTGACAATAACCTCCCGCGAAATTCAAGCCGCCGTCCGTTTGCTTCTGTCAGAAGAGTTGGCCAAGCCGTCTCAGATGGCACCAAAGCTGTTACCAAAGACACCAGCTCCAAGTAAATTCCGAACACTGCCCAAACAAAAGGCCCTTTTCAGGGCCATCAATTTATCGACAAAGAATCGAATTGAAGTTTTGTTATTACAAGCATCAGAAAGTGGCTTGCCAAGAGCGTTGGATAGTAAGTGAGCTTTCAAGTAGAATGGCACAAAATAAAAAAGTTATTTGTTTGATTTGTAGACAGGTTAGTGTAATGATTCAATTTACAAAAATCGAACCTTTTCTAACGTTTCCGTTTTAAAATTTTCGGCCAGAATGTTGCCTGTTTTTCTAAAAGTGAAAATCTGCTGTTGTACTGAATGAAAACCTTCGATTTTTGCGCTGATTGAAAATAGTTGTGTAGACTGTACAATTACTGAAAATAACAGATTTTGTGAAAGCAGTGGTTGGTCCGTATAATTCGATTCCAAGCGAGCCAGACTAGTTTTCGTTGGAAGGTCCATCTCTGACAATAGAAGTAAACTATTTTATTTTGAATTCAACTACAACTTCCTTGAAAACAGCACAGCTAAAAAACTTTTGGGAAAACGCGCAAACCTAAATTTTCCACTATAATAAAAACTAGTGCCCCCGCCGCACAGCATCATCAAGATTGATAGTAATTCAAGCCGGAAGGAAAGTGGGAGGGAGGTTGTAAGGCAATGGAAAATTTCATTTATATCTTACTTTATAATTGGCTGGTCCTGAAAAGAACTTGTTGGTTTGTGGTTTATTTTGGGTCACAATTTAGGTCCGCTAGATTTCTGATAGCTGTGTTCGCAGGGCGACAGTTTCTGTTCGGTAGCGATGAGACTTCTTAACGCCAACCGTGACTGGGGTACTTTTACACGGCCTTCGTTGCAAACTGCTTGCGGGGAGCCTTTCCTTCGGTGGACTTACGTGTGGTTTGTTTGGTACAGGCCATGTAGCGAAAAATGCTGATCTGCTACTTCTCTGATGCTGGTAGTAGGACGACGATCAAACGCTCGTTTTCGTGCCTTCGTTTATAAAAGTTCAACAATATTTTCAAAGAATGTTGCAAATTGACAACTTGATAATTACAAAAATACTCCAAATAAACTATGAATGTGCAAAAGACGACAAAATCGCATAGAAATTGCTTATTCCAGAGCAGAATTTACCGGTTCAAAGTGTATTCTACTTCACTCCGGTTATGTCTCTGACATTACCCACCCATCTTTTTTTTATATGGGGAAGACTAAACAAACCAGTGCAATTATCTCGCACCTAATAAATTGCTAGAAATGCAAATCTTTCACAGATGTTATATCTATCAACTGCGAACATATCAGATATATGTGAAAATTCGAGAAATATTTGATGTTTCTTCGATGGGACGGATTCTTGAACATTTCATGTTTTTTCTGTTACACATTTTATTTTTCCAAATTTGATTAAATTTTAAGGAGGAAATTAACAATATTTTTGCATTAAAGTTTTTAGATATTTCAAGGATTATCTAAAACACCTTCAAATCACATGTCAGTTCAACCATTAAGTATACTCAAACACTTTTTATACTCAAGTAAACTCAAACACTTTTTATGCGGACGATAAACTAAAAAAGTCGCGATAGTTTAGAAATTCAAAAGACGCATTAGCTAGAAACCCACAAACTGGATAAGGTTTGAGTGTTCATAAAAACCCACATAAATTGGAGAAATCGCACTGAAAACCTTATCAAGATCCTCAAAATACACTACGAAAATTTCGGAGATCATTATAATATACAAGATAGTTTTTTGTGAACTGAAAATTCGTTTTCGCAATATGCAGCATAGATTAGAGGAAAATTAATTATATACTCATTTGACTAAGCCATAAAAACTAGTTTTAAAATGCTTTTTGATTTCAATTCTCGTTTCTTTACTTCACCTGGACTGCTTGATACTTCCTGCATATTCTTCGAAATAAGTTTTATAGGAAAATTATAATCTTTAGAAAAGTTCTTTGCTAACTTCACGATTCCAAAGCTTTTTATGATAATGGCTTTAACATTTAAATCATACGCCTCCTACTCGAAGTTATGTGGTAGACGAGTGTCTCAAAATAGGCAATGTCATCTCTCAATCCAACTGCAACCAAGTAAGTCAATCAAACACCTCACTGATAAGTTCTCCGACCACTTGCATCTAAAACTTGTCTATATTCAAAACGCGGAATTTTGAAAATCCAAGTCATAAAAAACAAAAACTTCGAATATTCGCTTTAAAAAGTTGAATTACGACGCATAAAAAAAGAATTCAGTGTACAAGTAAATAGACTATCATTTGTGCAACCGTTAGCGTTCAAAGATAATTGTGAAAGAATATATAACTTACTGTAACATCATCGTTGTATGCGTACATTAATATCATATTATTAATCCAATGATAGTACCAGAAAATATAATCTTGGTATACGCTTTCCGGCATTCCTGATCGGTATATCATAAAGATAACACAGAAAGTAATAAATATCAACATGAGATATAAATTTGATAGCTTTCGGTTATGATGTTCTGATCGGGTTTGGCGATTACTTCTGTTGACCTCGTTGGATTTCAAATGAACGACCAAAATTAAACATTAAACAACACAATTCTTCCTGATCAAAATTCAGTATTGTTCGACTCGCTATGGCAACCGGAGATGCAGCAGTAATTAAAATTACGAGTCCAAATTTTAAACTGAAAATCTTATTATCCATCTCTCTCTCTCTCCACTTAATCAAAGATTACTCATAAACGGGTAAATTCGAGCAAGAATTCTATTATGTTCCAAATAGATAATCGTTCATGGAACACAATTGTGGACATACGTGGACAAAAAAGTATTTCAATAATTTAGCGAAAATTTGTTTTGAAACCGTCTGCTACAAAAGCGTGAAAGTTATTGACATTTTCTATAGACAAACAAAATTATATGTTTTGACATCAATACATATAAATAAAATACATACCGTCAGCATAACTTTCCATTATTACACATTTGAAACCGATACTTTTATCAAAATCTAGCTACACTTGAATAATACTGATATTTCGGGCGCTCGATGAAAAATATGAGCAAAACGCGATGGTTTAAACTGTTTGGATGTGTCAACACCTCAAATATGGAAATTTTGGAGTGTTTCACTTAAAATAGCATGCGGCAGCACCATCTGAAGGACAATATATGTACTAGACTAGGGAGGTTCCAACAAAAGAGCCTTGCTCATGGGACGGGCGTAGCGTAGTTGGTAAATCGATTGCCTTGTACGCAGCGCACCTGGGTTCGAGTCCCGACCCCGCACATAGGGTTAGAAATTTTTCATAGGAGATTTTTCTAACCCGAAGAGGCGAATGACCTTAAGGTTAAAACCTCTATAATCGGAAAAAAAAAGCGTCCCACTAACAGACATAACACTAACAGACATAACACTATGAGTGAATTCCCACAAAAAACATCGATCCGCTAATTTTCCCAGAACACTAGCTCCACCTTTTATTCACAGTCCCAAACACTCATTTGCTGATGGCTTACCCCTCAGATTTGGGAACAATTTTGGCTAGTGGTCTATCCCCCATATGCTTGTTCATATGTCAGTGGCGCCATAATTTTAAATGTGGTCACAGTCCCAACTACAAATATATTTAAAATGACCGTTAAAGTGGGCGAAGTATTGTTTTCGAGTGTTATGCCTGTTAGTCTGTGGTGTTATGTCTGTTAGTCTGTGTCATAATTTCTAATGTTTCTACCAAGGTGCGGAAAACTCGCTCACCGCCATGAGCGTGCATGAATTTGTTTCCTTATACATCGTCGGGGGCTTACGCTCTCGTTAAAAAGATACAGACCCACACAACTCGTTCCGCATCACACCGTATGCGATTACGAAGAGAGAGAGAATCGGAAATCGCAAAATTTTTTAACACGTTCCGCATTGCCGATGCAGTGAGGTAATGAGTGCCATCGAACATATTCGGCAGCGAACATGTTCGTTCGGAAAAATGATCCAAATCTTCGTGCGCAATCCTGAAACTGAACGATTGAACTATATGGCTGGCCTGAAAATATCGGTAGGAGTCAGTGTCCGCCTGGACACCGCACGGAGTGGCAATTTTTGCTGTTTAGGTTCAACTCGCAGTCATTTCCTTGCTGCGTGTTAATTTTATCATGCGCTATACATGTTATCGCTCGAGTTGAACTCTACCATTGTATGTACAAATGCCGTACTTGCGATGTAGACAAGATGTGTGGTAATGTACATTGGTTTAGATTTGTTTGGATTTAGGCGCGTTCGGCTCCTTCCATGCGCTACATTCGAGAGGAAACTTAGATTTGTCTTCTTTTCTATGCCAATAAATAATCTCGAAAGTTGTGCGTTTTACAGCGTATCATTGCGCGAATATAGCTCACTACTTCCGATGATATGCATTTGCATAGAATTGACAAAATATCGATTGTCACTATTCAATTTTCTTAGTTTTAACTGTAATGATAATATCTTTTGCTTCAATAATATGATTATCCACGTTTAGGTGGTTTTGGTTTGAGACGAAGCTGGCCCAGGTTATAACTCAAATTGATGTCAAAATAAATTAAGTGATAACAGTTTCGGTTGAAACCTGACTCAGTTCCGGGATTAAACAAAAACGCATTCGTGCTAGGGCATACGAGTGCGGCGCATAAAGTTCATACCTTTTTGTGTGCATGAAATTAGGTGTAAATAAACAGATAGAAAGGGAATCATATGTATCAACTAATAACAATATAATACAATATAATAGATAAATCGAAATTTTAAAAACAGTTTACCAAACGAAATTTTCACTGAAATGCTGTTAAGGTGAAGATATGTGGAAGCCAGGAACGCACGCTTGTTGCTAGGCACCGACGCGCTTGTTTACATTGAGAAAAAATGGAATTCGAAGTGAAAATTCAAACGCACAAATGAGAGTTTTCGGACATTTTCCTTCGGTCATCTGCACATTGGCAGAAAATTTGAAGTTTAGTTAGAAAACGATTAAAGTTTCGCGGGTGTTTTTTCAGTGGTGTGTGATTAAAGTGCATTTGAAAAAATGTTCTGAAAATGAGAAGAAAAATAAGTGTTTCGAAAAGAAACCCCAAGAGCAGAGGGGTGATATTTTCGCACAAAATAAGAGCTACAGATGGAATTCCTTCAAAAACTCGGGTTTATTATATAGGAAAATGTTCTAGCTTTCTCAAGTAGCAGTTTCGTGGTACACCGGCAAGGTTAGTGTATTGAAAAACGTATTTTTATATTTGCTCATGGTAGGTATATGGTTAGTCAGTGGAGAGGGGTGTGTGCGGCGAAGGAGCTATGTTGTGGCTCGCATGTATAATGTCCTTAAGTTTATTAAGTTTTTGGAACTAATCATTGGAATGTGAATTGCGTGAAATTTAGTAACAAGGATCACCGTTCTGGCGGTGTAACTATTGGTGTTTGTTTCAGGCAAGATTTGTTCACAAAAATAGATAAGGCTAGTAACTAGGACTATAACCATTCATTTATGCGCTTACAGTTGTATTATCACTGCAGTTATTGATATTAGTCTTAAACGATTCCGCTGGAGCAGTGCTGCCAGGGACATTTTCAGTTAGCAGTGAAAATGAAATTTGTAGATATTTTCGTTATATTGCATTATTATTGAAAACTGATAAAATCACATAAATGTAGACTATCTTTGTCTATCTTTCCTGTGCTATGGGTTATTGAACAATTGGGCAGGCCATAGCACTGTGATAGAAGCATCACTCTTGATAATCAGAGGTTTTTAGTGTTTCTTGATACAAACAAATCAAAAAAAAAGTTTAGCATGAAAGGTTTCGAGTGATCGGTGTGAATGAATTTGTTTATAGACATCATTCAAAAACCGGGGATGGAAAACGTGTGCAACTTTCGTAGCCATATATTTTTCCAATCATAATAACTGGCCAACAACATTTCGATCCGCCTCAAATTGTTTAAAATCACAGTATTTTCAAATCGATTGGAATTTCTGAATCGGACAAGATCGGTTGAGTTTGAATCTAATATTAATAGTAGACCCCATGTTATATAATACTTTCAGAGAAACTTGGTTAAATCTCACGGTATAAAGATACTTTCCTAAGATTCAAATGTGAAAAAATGTTACATGGTTAATTTTACAAAATAGCGAATTTTAATCCAGGTCGCAATTCTATGATTGTGAGTATTGTGTGAATTATATTAGAATTTAAACTAAACTGTTCTCATTAAGCTCAGACCCAAAAAAATGTGAAAAGCCTTCAGGCAGCACAGAAAAGCTGTTAGGAAAACTTGGAGTCTCAAACCGAATTACATCTTTGAGTTATTTAAAAAATTGTATGTTTAATAATGTTCTTATGTGGTGTCAGATGGAAGAAGTGATAACAATCCTGTAAAAACTTAGCAATCTGCTGAGAATGGTGTTCATTGCGATAACTGGGGCACTTACGACACAGAACTGCATAGAACTGAAGAACTTATAAATACTATCAATTTGGACAGTCTTCGGCTATCTTTTCCAAGCAACTGGATTTTTGCAAAGATTCTAGGGGAATTCTATTGTGCTTCGGAAAGTAAACATTGAGTAGTAGCTTATTACTGAAAGAGAAGCACATACCACAGAGAACAGACGTCCATCTTTAGCGTTCAACTTGTGTAAAAATTACTAACGTTGTCGAAGCTAATTGGGATATCTCCACCAGGTGCGTTACTGTCGTCATGTTTTTAGTGGCCGAGTTCGATAGATTGAAAATCGAATTGTAGTGCCTGAAGATATTTAGGTTTGAAGAAAACCATTTTTGTTGTAAAAATCACTTTCAACTGTCAAAAAAAATTTTTTGAAAATTTTCTGTCCGACGCCAGTTACACTGTTACCAGTTATATTATACATAAATAATACATTTCTATGCATTGTAATCAATAAATATAACACGTATAGCATAAAATATAGTTAACACTTAAATGCATAACGCTGTTTTAAAACAATATTACGCAAAACATCTCAAAATTATCACAGAAATGTATTGATACTGTGAAACAATTTTCACAACATTTAAAAAAAAATAATTTGCGCCTTTGAGGGTTAATATGACTCCCATGTTTGGAAATAAAGTAAAATGTGATATCAATTGATACAAATATTTATTGCACATTTTTAAAAGACCTATTATGTACAACAATGATGTTGCCAAAAACGGAACCTTTATGTTGCCAAAATCTGAGTGTACCGAAAAGGGAGCATGCAAAAATCGGAACGTGCCAAAACGGAATCTTACTGTACTATCATTGAACAGCCTCCAAGAAACATAAAAAACACATATTGTCAATACTTCCTTTATTCCATTACACATTGAATAACCTTGTCAATACGCTCCAGTATTGACAAAACAACTGAACGTGTAAGGACCGCTAATATGGAACACAAACAAGATGCTGAATCAAACATTCTTCACTAGTATATATGATGATTGACAGCAGGAAAAACAAAAAGCACCACAAAAAGGATAAGCAATCAAAACATCGGGAAAACAATATTTAGAACAGATGGATAAATCGTCGTACTCGGAACATCACGTTCCAGATCCATTCTTGACCGCTCATCATTCCGAATTAGATCCACATGACATCACTGTGAACAGTCTAGTGAAAGAAACCGATTCCACGCACCCCGGCTTGGCAACAAAGTCAACTTACTGTACTATCATACTACAAATTATGCAAAACATCAAACTGTCTTGAAAACAAAAACTCCAAAGTCTGTTAATGAGCGGCTCTTAAGCGTTCAATAATCCATTGTGGTATAACATAGTTGGATTGACGATGTGCATCAAAAATATTGAACGCGTAAAGTCCGCTATTCATTTATACCTATGTGGAATATCAACGATATACAAAGGGACAATCTGCTCGCTTAGCAAATTACAACCACGCACATGCACTCGACTGACACTACACCACTCCATCGATACAAAACACCGCGGGAGCGTAAATGCAAACAATCGCAAGCACCGCTCCCGCTCGCATGCGGTGGGAATTGAATCGATTTTCGATTTAGGCGAACATAGATCGCGATCCAAATTTTTGAGGAAGAATCGCATTGCCGAACGGATCCGCTCATCATTGTTCGGATACAATTCCGAACAAGTATCGGAAAGAATCTAAAGCGCAGCGATCCAAGGTGAGCGCAAGAGAGAAAAAATACGAACATGTGAGATACCATATTCACTTGGCTTTGGCCGATCGGGCGCTGAACAGATGCACACTCATAAACAAGAAAAACAGAATAAAGCATCGGAGGTAGGTGGGTGCGCATGAGCCTTAAGTGAGCGTAAAACGATGCGATTCTTCCTATCCTTGGTTTCTACACTAAAAAAGTAAATGTTATGCCTATTGATTTTACACATAGATTTTTGCAATTAACGGAGGCATATAGACACTATTTGCTGGCACATAAACCTAATGTGTGTATTTACAAGAAATATTAATCTTACATTCACATTTCATAACTATTAGGCACATAAAACCCCATTCTATAATAATATGCACATATAACTTAGGCGTGTGCATACATAGTTTATACAGTTGACACATAGAAGGTATGTGTGCGTGTGATAACAATAGCATTTCTTCATATGAAGTTTAAGCGGTTTGAAGCAAATAGAATTAACGTTTGGATTTTTTTCAGTGTATGTTTGCGAGTTTGTGCAACTCATTTGTGCTAAACCAGGGAGGACGCTTCAAAATCATTTTCAGAATTTTATTCTGAATCCTTGGAAGCGTTTTCTTCCTAGTAGCACAACAACTTGCCCAGATTGGCACCGCATATAGTATTGCCGGTCTAAATATTTGTTTATAAATTAATAGTTTGTTCTTTAGGCAGAGCCTAGAATTCCTATTTATAAGAGGGTATAAACATTTTATATATTTGTTGCATTTTGTTTGGATTCCTTCAATGTGATCCTTAAAAGTGAGTTTTTTATCGTAAATCAAACTCAAGTATTTAACTTGATCTGACCACGTTAAATTCAAACCATTAAATTTAATAATATGGTTATTATTTGGTTTAAGAGAAGAAGCTTTTGGCTTATGCGGAAACACAATCAATTGTGTTTTTGCCGCATTAGTGAAAATTTTCCATTTTTCAGGTAATCATTGAAAATATTCAAGCTTCGTTGCTGTCGACTGAAGATAATACGAGGACTCCTACCAGTGGCTGAAATACTAGTATCATCAAAGAAAAGTGACTTTTTACAGCCTGTATGTAGATTTGGAAGATCAGAGGTAAAAATATTGTAAAGTATTGGTGCGACGCTTGATCCTTGAGGGACGCCTGCTTTAACGGGTAGCTTATTAGATTTACAATTCTGATAATAAACCTGTAGGGTACGGTTAGTAAGATAATTTTTAATTATCTTTATTATGTAAATTGGAAAATTGAAATCCCACATTTTGGCAATTAATCCTTTGTGCCAAACACTGTCGAAAGCTTTTTCGATGTCTAGAAGAGCAACTCCAGTGGAATAGCCCTCTGAAATATTTGCCTTTATCATGTTAGTTACTCTCACAAGTTGATGAGTAGTTTAATGTCCAATACGAAATCCAAACTGCTCAGGAAGAAAAATAGAATTCTCATTGATATGTGACATCATTCTAGTTAGGATGATTTTTTCAAATAATTTACTAATAGGAGAGAGTAAACTAATTAGTCGATAGCTAGATGCTTCTGCTGGGTTTTTATCTGGCTTCAAAATAGGAATAACCTTGGCATTATTCCATCTTTCAGGGAAGTATGCTAATTCAAAATACTTGTTGAATATTTTGACCAAGTATCTCATGGTGATTTCGGGAAGGTTTTTAAGGAGAATGTTGAAAATTCCATCATAACCTGGAGCTTTCATATTTTTTAACTTTTCATGATGGATTTGATCTCATCATAGTTTGTTTCAACAATCTCGTCTAAAGACAATACTTGATTTGAAACGTTTTCATATTTTTGTATGACTTCGGTTTCAATAGGACTCACAACGTTGAGATTAAAATTATGGACGCTTTCAAACTGCTGAGCAAGTTTTTGAGCTTATTCTTCGTTTGTAAGAAGTATGTGGTCACCTTCCTTCAAAGCTGGAATTGATTTCTGAGGTTTCTTAAGAACCTTAGAAAGTTTCCGGAAAGCTTTAGAATTTGGTTAGATTTGTTCAACCTCTTTCGCTTAATTTCTTTTTGTAGATCCAGATAGATACATTTCATAGCAGGTTCACGAGAACGTTGATATTGACGTCTTTGAACATTCTTCAAGCGAATCAGAAGTTGAAGATCGTTGTTAATAATAGGAGCATTAATTTTTTCTGTGTTGTTGGTACTGATAAATTTCTAGCATCAACTATAGAATTGCTTAAATTTTGTAATGCCGTATCAATGTCATCTTTATTTTGTAAATCAAGGTCACGATTAAAATTATTCTCAATATAAATTTTGTACCTTTCCCAATTTGCTTTGTGAAAATTGAACACTGAGCTAATGGGATTGGAAACAGCTTCTTGAGAAAGTGAAAAAGTTACTGGAAGATGATCAGAATCAAAGTCAGCATATGTAATCAATTCGCTACAAAGGTGACTTTGATCTGTCAAAACCAAATCAATTGTTGATGGATTCCTTACAGACGAATAGCACGTAGGACCATTCGGGAACAAAATTGAATAATAACCAGCAGAGCAATAATTAAAAAGTAGTTTATCATTGGAATTGCTTTGAGCATTATTCCAGGCTCGGTGTTTGGCGTTAAAATCACCGATTATGAAGAAATTCGACCGATTTCTTGTAAGTTTTTGTAAGTCTCCTTTCAAGAAATCAATTTGCTCACCAGTGCACTGAAAAGGCAAATAGGCTGCAGCAATAAAAATGTTACCAAGATCAGTTTCAACTTCGATACCCAAACTCTCGATCACCTTGGTGTCAAGAGACGGCGTAACGGAATGTTTGATCCTGCGATTACCCGCTATTGCTATTCCTCTGCCGAATCCAACAATTCGATCAAATCGATGGATAACAAAATTAGATTTACTCTTCAATTTAATATTTAGTTTTAAAAAAGTTTTGGTCACAACGGCTATATGCACATTATGTATCCTCAAGAAGTTGAAAAATTCGTCTATGCACATTTTTAATGAACGAGCATTCCAATTTAATAACTTTAAATGATTATTTAAAGTCATTGTTAAACTTTTATTTCATTACAATTTTGCTAGCAAATTCCCAACCCGCTTGAAAAGCTTCAAACATGGAGGTAGAATTTTACATAGCAATCATCATAGGTAACATAGAGTCCTGCAAGTATTTTAATTTTTCTTCCGTTACGCTACCTAGATCCATTGGACTAAAGGAAGCGTTGGGTGCAAACGAGCTTATAGGCGTGGCAACGGTAGCCGTTATTTTGACCTCGAGGTAGAAGTTGTTAATCTATTTTGAATCGGATTAACACGTTTGGACGTGTTTTTTGAAGTATACCTGAAGAAGCAGGTACATTTTCAACCAGCAAGACAACCGTTTACAATTCACAATGGAATGCGAATACGAACATAAGCTACCGTTCTTGGATATGCTTTTAACACGGAATGCAGATCAGACAATATCGTCCCAATGGTACTCCAAACCCATCGCGTCGGGAAGAATGCTAAACTTTTATTTATTCCACCAAATGAAGCACAAAATTAACGTTGCAATCCACCGGGTTACATCTCTTACCAGCAGTGACAGTAATAATAAGCACAACACCACCAAAATCATCCATACGCATCTTCAAAACAACAATTACCCGAGAACCCTAATCAACCGGCTGATACAGAAATACAAAAACAAGAGCAACATCAGACAGGACGAAACATCAATACATGCACCAATAGATCATCCCACCATTCACCAGGTTGTTCGACATTTAATCACCATGCACAGCAGCTCAACCAGGATACCGACGAACATCACAGCACGCAAACGAATTCTACTGCCAACATAGTATACCGGTCCATTGTATACATTCCCAAACTAACCGAACTCATCATCAAAACACTTTCCCAAGACCACGAACAACAGCAGATTAAAATAAGCACCAGACAACAACAAACCGTGAGCATATTCCACTCAAACGTTAAAGACAAAATCGAAACCAAAGATCAACATAATGTTATTTACAAAATACCATGCAATAGCTGCTGCTTTTGCTACATTGGTAGGACAAAGAACAAATTAAGAACAAGACTAGCAGGCCACAAAACGAATGTAAACAAACTAGACCAGCTGATTCAATCAAACGCGCACATTGACGAGATAGAAAATTTGAAAGGCAAAACAGCACTGATAGAACATAGTATTGATATGGAGCACAGGTTCAATCTAGAAAACACAACTGTAATAGACCGCACTTTCCACACCGCCACACTCCCATTCTTAGAGATATGTCATATTTACAACACCCCCAACACTGTCAACCGCCGTAAAGATGTTGAAGGTCTCAACACAACTTACGCTGGTATACTACACTCGTTGAAAACACACACCAAAAAAATAACGTAACGTTGAACAATCTCTTGCTTTCTCTTTCCATCTAAAGAGCCAAATGTCAACAATATCGACTATTTATCGATGCCCAAAACTATGACCGCCATTGCACACACAGTATATATACACGCCACCGAAAAACTACCTAAAATTGAGTACTTTTGACTCAATCTCGTGGTATCGTGCAGGAAGGTAAAATTAGGTAAACCGTGTTGAAGGTAGTTTCCATTTCACTACGGCAAAAATTATAACTCAACCTTGAGTTTAATTTACTTAAATTTAAGTGGAATTTACCTAATTTTGAGTATACCCCAAACAATTCAAAAGTAACTTACTGTACGGAAGACCTCGACTGAGTCGAATCTCTCGTTTTGTTTTAGACAACACTAATAAGTGCGAAAGTGACGCACAACTCAAAAGTACCTAAATTTAAGTTAAAAGAACTTATTCTGTCGGTTGTTTTACTTTTGCGTGTATATATACAACAGGGCGCAAGGAGTAGATACAACAGGGCGCAAATAATCGAAATAATAGGTTCACCCAAAATTTATATTAGGCGACTTGTAAGCAATATTTCAAAATTTATATTATTATTTTATTTTTTACAACTTATGGCACATATTACGTAAGATTTATATCATTGTCCATCCAGATACGCACAGATGTACGAACAACAAACAATATCTCAGACATTCAGCTTATCAAAGCATTTAGACAAAGGACGAACTATATTGTAAGTACAAGAACTATGTATCAACCCAAAACCAGACTAATCATGACATTATAAACTAGTTTCCCCTGAAGATGATGCCAAAAGCATCGAAACGTCGGACAAATACTAAAATTCGTTCCATTATTTATCAAAAGACTGACAAAGCCGTTAAAATAAATCCTTTATACACCGTAACAGTCGAAATCTTCATTTGCAATCTATCAATCTTAGTGAATTTCACTTATTTTCGCATTTTCTCATATTTATTTTCAGTTACTGCAATTTGCATGCAAACTTGTTGTCAATTTTCACTCCATCCATTTCGTCGCAGAATCGGCTTATTTTCTGTATATTAGAAAAATACTATTTTTCGTTCTTTGAGAAATATGTGCATCAACAATTGAACAATAATCGTACAGAGTTTAAAAGTTTTGTAACTATGTTGCATAATATTTCAAAATACATAGTTTGAAATGACTAATAACATCAAAGGTTAGGAATGATCGACCCGCGCGAAATTTAAATTTTGTAATACATTCCCCGCATCAACAAAAATGTTTTATATGCAATTTCATATTAATTTTAGTAGTTTCAAAATAGTTTATATAAGGAAAAAATTTAAAACAAGGAAATTTTAAAACATTGCCTTTGGTTCACTTCAATCCATTAATTTTTCTTAGATCAGCTTCAAATTTTACAGGTGTTATTTATCGGCTAAAATGAAACTTTTTCAGCTCGGAGCTATATATATATATATATATATATATATATATATATATATATATATATATATATATATATATATATATATATATATATATATATATATATATATATATATATATATATATATATATATATATATATATATATATATATATATATATATATATATATATACATATATATATATATATATATATATATATATATATATATATATATATATATATATATATATATATATATATATATATATATATATATATATATATATATATATATATATATATATATATACTACTTTTTTCTTAATTTTTTTTAATTACATCGTAATGAAAAATGACGCGGTGGGGCAAATCCGATATCTTAATAGTGGAGTAAATCCGACCGCTTTTTTGCTAAGAAAATGACTATTTATCAAACTGAAATATATTTTTATTGTTATCAGCGATTATTTTTTTTGAACAATAGTTCATAATTACAAGCGAAAGACACAAAAAGGCGATGAATATAGTATTCGTCGAGCAATTGCTCCTATGTAAGTGAGAATATCATTATGTGCTACTGCTCATGATTTTGACACTCCAAGATTGACATTGAATTCCATTTTCTTCACGTTACAATTCAATAACATAACATTCATTGATTTATCATTGGAAAACCATAAAATTTGGATAATATCTGTACTAAATCAACCAAAAACATAGGCGGTTGGGTTTACCCCACCATTTTTGAAAACAGCAAAAATGAACGATTTCGCAAAACGCTTGAATCTCAAAGTTTTCCCCGAGTGCGAATGAAATGCTATACATAGAAAGTCCCTGAAGTCTAACTTTTAAGTTGGTATATAAAACGACTTGATCCGATGTATGTAAAATGAGCATTTAACAGCCAAAACCATTTACTAGGTCGGATTTGCCCCACCTTACCCTATATATATATATATATATATATATATATATATATATATATATATATATATATATATATATATATATTATATATATATATATATATATATATATATTATATATATATATATATATATATATATATATATATATATATATATATATATATATATATATATATATATATATATATATATATATATATATATATATAATATATATATATATATATATACTATATATATATTATATATATATATATATATATATATATATATATATATATATATATATATATATATATATATATATATATATATATATTAGGGTGGGGCATTGTTATATGGGAAAACCTAATCATAACCTCATCAACTGAGCACAGCACTTTTTTGGTTCCATTTAGGGTCCCAAACAACTGTGTAAAATTTGGGGTCGATTGGTTTTGACCCGCCCTAATAAACATCTCATGATCCAAGAGCCTAACGACCTGTTCAGGGTATAATCCAAACAATGTGTGGAATCGTTGGATTATATGGGTTAAAGCTCGTGTATAATTTTTTTTATTAGGGCGGCGTAGCGCATTGCGTTTGAAATTTGTATGGAAATTAGTATGGGAAAACCGACTGTTTTGCATTTCAATTTTACAGACTAAAATTCTTTCTGCGGTATGCCAAACATTGGATAGAAGTGTAGTCTAGGATATGCTGAATAACTTTACCGAAGGATGCATGGTGTTATAATGTCTCTAAAACAAGTAATAGCTGTTCAAAATTCTATAGTTCGAATCAATTGCCAAAAATCGTTCTCTTTGCCAACACTGCGGGTGTACGAATGATATTTCATATAGCATACCAAAATAACAACATATATTTCAGATTTACCACATTGGTATGTTTGGATGAATTATTCAAAAGCCATTGCTCAATTATGCTGAATAACTTTGGCCGAAGGATGCATGGTGTTATAATTTCTCCAAAGCAAGTTATAGCTGTTCAAAGTTCGACAGTTCGAATCAATTGCCAATAATCATTTTCTTTGCCAACACTGCGGGTGTGCCAATGATATTTCATATAGCATACCTAAATAACATCTATATATATATATATATATATATATATTATATATATATATATATATATATATATATATATATATATATATATATATATATATATATATATATATATATATATATATATATATATATATATATATATATATATATATATATATATATATATATATATATATATATATATTATATATATATATATTTTAAAATTACCACATTGGTATGTTTGGATGAATTATTCAATAGCCATAGCTCAATTTCATGGGCGTAGGTAGTTTCGCAATAGGGCGTAGTGAGGGGTGAGGGGGGGGAGGCTCTTACATATGGAAATTTTAACTGATATAACTAAAATATTTTCGAGGTTGAATGGTCAGATAAATTATTTTAAAACAGTTACACAATGCACATCAGTTGATTCAGTCTGCAACTTTACTTCCATTGATATAAGTCAATGCAGAGGGATACAGGATGTTTCGTTTCGTCGTTACTGTTATGCCTAGGACATTGTGCAATATATATATATATATATATATATATATATATATATATATATATATATATATATATATATATATATATATATATATATATATATATATATATATATATATATATATATATATATATATATATATATATATATATATATATATATATATATATATATATATATATATATATATAATATATATATATATATATATATATATATATATATATATATATATATATATATATATATATATATATATATATATATATAGATTTTATTTGGGTATGATA